>NC_091394.1:31360500-31985500 GCF_032191515.1 Phaenicophaeus curvirostris | reverse complement strand
TACAAGCCTTTTGGATTGATCCCCTCCCTGCTGTGTTTGTATTTAACTTTTTATACACACAGAACTTAAATTCTGAAGGTGTCTTCAGCACTGCCAATGACATCTAAATACAGTCTTCTTTGGTGGGTAGTGGATGTTTTCTGTTTGTAGCAGGCCATACAGTTAAGACCACATAATGTTTGCCTTGTTGGCTGAAACTGTGTTTTAACCCAGGCTTCCAGAGGCAAAAGGTAATATTTTTCTGCCTCATTGAACTATTTTTAATTCAGTTGGGCTATTCTTTAGAGTCTCCAAACAAGGTTATACAGCTTGTCTAGAAGTAATAGAACAGCTTGGTTGTATGGCTATTGCCCAAAGAAAATTGGTTAAAACCAGATTTGTGCTAATTTTTTCCAGTGGTACTCTTGGTAACTGCACGTTATGAATATTGACTAGAACTGACGTCTAGTGGAAAAAAGCAGTATTATTTTTCAATCTTTGTTTGGTCATTTCTGCCAGTTTGCAGCAGAACATCCACCAGTAAAGCAAGGATGCCCCATCAGAACAAAGTATACCATTCCCACAGTGATCGTAGTTCTCAGTTTTGTTTCAACTATGTCTGAAAACACAGATTTCTAGGATTATACAATTTAGCTTGAAGGGCTGGTGTAGTGGTGATGCTTTAAGTCATCAGAAATACTGCTTTCTTTTGTTGTAAATCCATGTGTATTTTAGAAACAAAATAATTACTGATTTTATTCTCTGAAATTTAGCTTCCTGTAAGGGATAGTTGCGTAAAATCAAAACAAAACCCTAGTTGCTCACAGTTTTGTTGTGTTGGTGATTACGAAAACTGGGACGGATAATGCAAAGTCAAGTGCTTTTACTTCTAGGAGCTGAAGAGGATGATTTAATTCCAGGATTAGATATAGTTTCTTTTAGGAAGCCAATTCTTTGTACAGGTGTCTACCATGCACAGATTCACAAGAGGTTTCATTGGAGACATCACTGTTTTCCCATATATCACACCGGCTGCATTGTAGGGCTAATAAGCTGTCTCTTTTGCTTTCCTTTGCATTAGAGAGTCAGTTTATCCTTTCTCCCTGGGTACTCGACATGCACCACCCAACTGACTGCTGTCTGTAGTTATTATTTGAGCTGTTCTCGGCTTATAGCTATTTATTTGTCTTGGAAACAGGCCAGTGTTATCAATGGGATTATTTCTCTTTGTTGAAGTTCTTATAGTCATGATGGTTTAGGCAAAGCAATGCAACTGTTGGTTTTGGGACACTGAAGGCCAACTCAAGACTCAGAAACCTTGATTTACAGCCCAAAAGTGTATGCACTGTTCAATGTGTGAGATATAGCAAGTGCTATCTCTTGCTTATATGCACTTGATGTTTTGCCTTACTTGAAAACATGAGGATTTTTGCTTGTGGAGATCAGCACTGTATTGTGATAACAGAGCACACTCTAGATGATCTACTTTTTGGCTAACTGCTGGCCAAACAGAGCAAGTTTTTGCAAGGTGGAAGAGCAAAGCTAGCATAGGAGGAAGATCCTCAGCAGTCTGTCAATGGAAAACTTATGGATGTGAGGTAACGTTTTGTCAGTAACAGTGTGGGCAGATCTAATTAAGTGGGTCTCCGTGGACACTGTTTTTCAGCTCACTATGGTGGCTGTTTCGATTAGCTTTCTCACTTGTGTTAGAGTTATCCTTGCAGTACCATGGGTGCAGGTGACAAACTTTGTTTCTCGTGAGGTAATTGTTTTGCTTGTTTAAGGTCAAAGGAGGCTAAAAAGCCAAGTTAATTTAGTGTGGATTTCGTCTGCAAGGTTTTGGTTGGGTTTTTTTCTGTAGCGAAAGCTGACAGAGTATGGAAAGGAGTTTTTGTGAACTCATGATTAAATAAAATAAGACTGCTAATTATGTTTAGGGAGGTTACTTAGATTGTCATAAATATTTCTCCTTACATTTAGGCCCACAGACTTTCTTTTTTAAGAAGAGAAGAATTCTGAGTGAATGTCACTGCAGTCTAAAGGCATTATTCCCTGCTTCTGTGACTTGTGGTTTGGTAAATTGGTGCCTTGCCTGCCTTGACAATCGATGGTTCTGGACAAACTGGAGGGTTATAATTGAATTATACCATAAATGAGACTTGAAGTGTTCACCTCATCTTGGCTTCCTTGCCCTCAGGACAGGGGCAGGAAGGGACACTGCCCTTCAGCTGGTGCCTGTCTTTTCTCTGCTCCCAGGGAAGTTGGGGCTCCATGGGAGGAGCTCCACAGAGCAGACTGGGACCCTGGAGGCTCCCCTTGCTCTGTTCTGGCTCTTCAGCTATCATGTTGAGAAACATGAAAGAGGCAAGGAAAATGCTGTGATTTTGGGGTGCCTGAGTAGTTCATTCTAACCAAGCTTCGGGGAGGAGGAGGCAGCTAGATCCCAGTTTCCTATTGTTCTTCCTCTTCTGGCTCTGTTTCTCAGCTTTCCTACCCCCTCATGCCTTTCCCTAGCTTCCTGCCAGCCATATGCCTGTAGGATACTCTTTTCATCCCCTTTCAGACCATGCAGTAGCACAAGAGAGCCTTTGTTGTAGCTAGAGTGTTGTATTTGTATGCCGTGAAAAGCATTACAGCAGCCACCTTTATCTGAGACTTTCCACTTGGGAAGGCTTCAGATGGGAGCTGTGTGGCCGACACCCTCAGAGCTGAGCAGCAGAACTGTGGGGAAGCTTTGAGGATGCAGAGGGAATGCTGTAGAGTGAACTGCGTGGAAACACATTGACAGTTGCTGCCGTTGAAGTGTTTCTGCAGAGCGACTGCTGTGTGTTCACATAGCAGCGAATATGGATAGCTGTAAATGGGAGAAACTTTTTTTCACTTCAGGCCAGTGGTGCAGAGGCTGGAGAGCAGAAGTGGCAGCTGCATGGAGAAGGAATACCTCTTTTGAGGGGACTTCACAGCTTCACGGCAAGGTGCTTTCCTTCCCTTCACTGCTCCTAGTCTGCACTGGGTGCTGCAGTGAGCTTGTGTCTCTATTACTATGGCCCAACACACTGTTATGCCAAAAGTCATTGAGAAGAGTTTTCCTGGGGAGGCTGCTGGCACTACAAGAAGTCCTGTTTTGGGTCAGCATATTGTTGCTATGTTGCAAGTATGTATTATTCAAAGGCTATACTAATTATAAATTGGTCTTGGGAGATGAGGATAAAAATATCTTTCATCAGCTTGTCTCTGTAAACAACCTGTGATGCTATTTGGAAACATGGCACAGTTTTCGTGTTGCAAGGAATGTGCATGCTGCGTGGGAAGGACTTCAGCAGTTATGAATTGGAGCTTCCTCATGGTCAGACTGACGAGTAGAGTGGGGAAGGAATTTTTTTTACTACCAGAGATAGCAAAGTAGATATTCATGAGATTCTCTTCCATGCAATTTTGGGAGAAATCGGAGTTTCCCTCAGTATTGGGGAAGGAAGGATATTTGTTATACCAAGTGTATGCCATGACAGTGCCTTCTTTTTTAAAATAAAATGCCCTTTAGGCACCTTCTTTGTCCTGGGTCTATGAATTTGGATGGAATCTCTCCTGTGTGGTGCAGGAGAGTATTTGCTCCTGTGTGTGCAAGAAAATCATCTGGTTCACTGCTAAATCAAATGACAGTGTATACTGTTATCTGCAAGGTAATATACCCTACTGGGATGGGATACCAGAGGGGAGGGGAAGAGCCAGCTGCCTGTAACAGATGCACACGGAACATAAGTAAGTGGATCCAGTGGAAACGATGCTGGATAAGGCTGCCAGGAAGGTAGTCATCCCTGTGACAGGACTGATCTGCATAGCTGGAAGCTACTGCAGTGCAGTCACAAGAGGAAATCAGCAACAAGGCCCTGCAGCCTCTTTCAGCCAGCACAGGGCTGATCCCAGCAGTTCTGCTACTTGGCTCCAAGCAAATCCCTTGTGAATCTCCTCAGCCTTCCTGCGTGCGCCTCATGCAGACATTCAGGTGCATAACAGGCATTTGGGAAGCTGAAAGTGCAAGCGTGCTTTTTAGTGAGGCAAAAGCACTTTGCCTTTCCTTGTTCTTCAGCTCAACTGTGACTTAAACCAGTGTGGTACAATGTATCTTTCCAGTTTCCTTTGGGTAATGCATCTCACTGGAGGTCATGGACTGACCTGTGTTCTGAACACTACGTTCAAAACAGGCAAAATACCAGGAGAGGAGGAAGGAGTGTTCAATAGCCCCACTTAAGTGCCTTCCAGTTCGATGCTTTGGGACCATATTGACAGTCTTGAGGAGAAAATGCCTGAAGTACGCAAAATGGTTTATCATCTGACTTAAATTATTAATAAGATTATTAAAAGAAGAGTATCCAAAGTCATAAACTGAGTACACCCCACTGTGGGCTGTAGCAAGCTATAAAATACAGGCAGGATCTTGAGGAAACACCAAGGGGTCTCAATTAGCTCAGCTCTGTCGGCTACCTGAGTGCATATCAGTACCTTCTGCAAAAGGACAGTGCCAGGCGTTCATCACCTTTGCACTCATTGGTTTTAGTAGCTTAAATAAAATAGGATTTATTCTATATTAACAATAGACAACAGCAGTGCCAGTTAGTGCTGTAAATCTGGTGAATGAGTAATGGCAGTTGGAACCTCCTTGCTCCTGTCTTGTAACTTCCCTAGGTTTTCTCATTTGTTTTATTTTCCTTGGTGTTTGTCTTTGAAAAGCTAACTATAAGCAGTTACAAGATGTCAACCTCCTCTGTGTCCCATTACATCAGCTCTGTTTTCAGCTGCTTGAATCTGTCTCCATCAGCTTCTTAAACACTGATGACTTCCTCCTTTAGTTCACAGATTTATTTCTTTTTAACCATCTCAGGTTTAACAGTTTATTTTCCGACTGCTTTAAAGGGAGTGTGAGTCTTGCTTCTTTTGCTAAAGCATAACCACTCTGCATTTCAGAGCAAAGGTGAATGATCTATTGACAGCATTAGAACAGGTGAGTGAAGAGGGTTCTCTCCTCTTCTTTTGTTCTTTCTTAATGATGTTATGGAAAGGTTGGAGAACCAGGTCTTGCAGGGATTTTTTTTTTTCATACTGTTGCTGTTTTCTGTTTGTCACTAGTAGTGCTTCAGGCAGTGTTGCTCTCTTCATGAACCTAAAGGTCTTGCCTTCACTTTGACAAGCTCAGGTGTTAGAGCGGTGTGATTTGATTCTGAAAAGTGCTAGGACTTGAATAGAAGTCAGTTTGCATTCAGGACTGAGGTCCATGTGTTTGAAGTTGGTCAGCTTGTAAGAGGACTCTAGTGCTTCCTGGGGTGAAGATGCTTTTCTGTGCATTTCTCCCCATGCAGCTCCACTTCTTTCTCCTTCACGTATTAATAATAATCATGGTGTGGGCGGAGATTTGTAGAGCCAGAAATGGAATGAACTAGAAATGACCCAGGAAACTTCTGCCATTCTACATGTATATATAGCTCCTAGACAGTCACAACAAAGAAGATACTGCTAATTGTTTTCCAAGTAACTTTAACAGAGGCCTGAATAGAAAAGTGCATGTGAATATTTTTGGAAGATCATCTGAGAAATAACTCTAAATTTAGAGGTTTCTTGATCTGTTTTTAAATTTTGTTCAAGAAAACTTGTAACAGCAACCTAAAAAAGAATGAGGAGAAACTTTTCATTGAAGAATCAAAATCAATTTCAGTCTTAAATGAAAACCTGAAAAATCTGGACGGGCATTTCTATAAGATATATTCGGGAGGTTGAGGGAGGTGCGGGAGAAGTCTCTTTCTGAGAAGTTTTTCTGTGTGCTTTTGGTGCTGATATCTCATATGGTGCAGAGCTCATCTGAAGAAATAAGAGGAAAAGAAAGCTGGACAGTAAGCTGCAAATTGTGTTGATTAAGGAATAAGAAATTTTTATTTGGAACATTCAGGTTGTAATAGTATTCTAGGCTTCCTTCATTCTTTATTAATTTATTTGTATTCAGTCATGTTTCTTGGCAGTTATCTTCATTTCAGCACTGCGAGATAGTCTGATTCTCAACCTGAGAAATACCAGTGGAGGAGAGAGAACAGAGGCATGTATGCAAATAAAATATGAATGGCTTTCTGCAAAAAGAAAGACTATCATGCAAAGTACACAAGTAGACAAGTGGAAGCCACAGGTCTTTCTCATTATTATACATAGCCTGGGAGATATTGCAGAGACTTCATATGAAACTGGGAAAGTAAGCACATATTTCTTTCCCAGAAATGATTAGGGGTGGAGTTCTTCCTATCTAGTTCATTTAGAAAAATATTTCACACAGAATCACTAGGTGGGAAAAGACCCACTGGATCGAGTCCAACTATTCCTATCAATTTAGGCCTATGTGCCTGACTCCATAAAGAACTAAATAGTTATCATTGTCGTCATCTTTTGTTGGAGCTCTGAAATGCTCTGGTTTTGGTTGGATGACCTTCTGTTTGTGTCATTTGGACATCTTTCTGACTTTTTCAAACACTCTTGTGTCCTGGGATGATGTTGTAGTTGGTTGATCCAGCCTGGTTCATTGCTTGTAGTCTTTTGAACTGGAGAAGCCTGAGTTAACTCTGTTCACCATCTGCTGAGTTCAGGCGCTTCCTTAACTCGTGTGTTTTAGGCTTCTTGTTCTTATTTAGTGTTCCAGATAATTTGGCAAGCTCTTAACTTATGTTGCTTTTAGCTCTCCGTAGGGGTCCATTACTGTTCATGTGGCCCAAAGGAATGGGTGGAAGTGTCTGAATCCTCAATGTAGCTGCATCCAGCAGGGTCAAGCCTGGATGTGTAAGGCTGTGGCCCAATGATTCTGAAGAGGTGTGTGCTTTCTGTAGGGTTCAAAATTGTTTATGTTCTCTTCTTGTTGTAAGAGGATAATGTTCTTCATTGAAGCAGCATTCATATTTTTCAAAAGGTGAGAATGAGTGGCATGTTGACCGAAGTGTTATAGTTTAAATTATTTTTTTACCTGCTCTTTAGGGATGTTCCACTTAACCTTCATTAAAACTGGAAAGGGAGTCTAGATGGAACAGTGCATTATCTCAAACATTAAGCCTTTCCTTAAACTGTATTTTTTTTCTTATGGACAGAAAACAAAAGCTTTTTTTCCTTTTTTTTTTCCTTCCCTCAGACTGAAGCATAGACCAAGTTGATGCTGGCAGGTTGACAATGGAAACAGTTAAGCATATCTATTCTTGTCATCTAAAAATTTACAGTATTATTACAGAATCACAGAATCACTAGGTTGGAAAAGACCTACAGGGTCATCGAGTCCAACCATTCCTATCAATCACTAAACCATGCCCCTCAGCACCTCATCCACCCATCTTTTAAACACCTCCAGGGAAGGTGAATCAACCACCTCCCTGGGCAGCCTGTTCCAGTGCCCAATGACCCTTTCCATGAAAATTTTTTTCTGATGTCAAGCCTGAACCTCCCCCGGCAGAGCTTGAAGCCATTCCCTCTTGTCCTGTCCCCTGTCACTTGGGAGAAGAGGCCAGCTCCCTCCTTTCTACAAACACCTTTCAGGTAGTTATAGAGAGCAATGAGGTCTCCCCTCAGCCTCCTCCTCTCCAGGCTAAACAACCCCAGCTCTCTCAGCCGCTCCTCGTAAGACTTGCTCTCCAGCCCCTTCACCAGCTTTGTTGCTCTTCTCTGGACTCACTCCAGAGCCTCAACATCCTTCTTGTGGTGAGGGGCCCAGAACTGAACACAGGATTCAAGGTGTGGTCTCATCAGTGCTGAGTACAGAGGGAGAATAACCTCCCTGGACCTGCTGGTCACACCGTTTCTGATACAAGCCAAGATGCCATTGGCCTTCTTGGCCACCTGGGCACACTGCTGGCTCATGCTCAGTCGGTTGTGAACCAACACCCCCAGGTCCCTCTCCTCCAGGCAGCTTTCTAGACAGACTTCTCCTAGTCTGTTACGCTCCAAGTGCAGGACCCGGCATTTGGCCTCGTTAAACCTCATGCCATTGGTCTCAGCCCAGCGTTCCAGCCTGTTCAGATCCCTTTGCAGAGCCTCCCAACCCTCCATCAGTTCCACACTTCCACCCAGCAGTAGGATGCAAATTGGCAGATTGCTTCATATAGATCTGAGATGCACAAAAGCTGCAGTTGCATCATGCTTAAGGTGGGATTCCCTGTCTGCTGGAAGTTTATGTATGAGGAGAACAGGCAGCTCTGGATCATAACTGAGAAGCATCAGCGAACCCTCATCTTCCAGTCTATTTGATTACAAATGAGAAGGATAAAAAAAACCTTTCTTTTTTTTTTTGATAAAAAATTAACAAACTGCACACACACACAAAACCACACCAGCCCATGGCTATGGGTTTGTGGAGTTTTGCTTGTAGCTGTGATATATTTTTCTCTGTTTATCGCCTTATAGTTGACGTTGTGAAAAGCTGGCATCTTACATACTGAGTTATACAAGCCATTTTATCCTGAGCCTTTGTTCTTTAACCTTATTTCCCTTGCCTCTTTTATTAGTAATCATCATGTACCCATGAACAGAGGGGTGGCATGTTTTAATATGTGAAGTAAAAGAACTACAGTGAAATCAGATGATTGACAGTAGTGGGGGAGTGCAGGGAAGACAGCTTGCTTGGCTGCCAACTTGACAAAGCATGTTAGTTCACTGTTTTGGTTGTGGTTTTTTTTCCTTCTGTTTTACTTGGGTTTAATTTTAATCCCCTGGATTGGCTGTGTCTCCAACTGAAGTGTTCGTTGTTTATGTATGCCAGCATTCTTATTTATTCAAAGTAGAAGCTTATAGCCACTTGTATGAAGAGAAGGACTGACAGGATAGATGCTGAAATACAGTTATCAGACTGGATTCACCATGTGCCATATGTTATCCCTACTCTTCTGGACATCGTCGCATGGAACTGCTATGGTAAAGAGCAAGGCTCCTTCAGGGTGTTATTTTAAGGTGTTTACTTTAAGCTTCTCAGGTGGTAAAATTAAATTTAGTTTGCTAGTTTATCTGTACCAATAAGCCTTTGGAAAAAATGGGGAGAATATCATGATTAGCTTTGATTTTGCCCTGTGCCAGACTGAATTGATGGTCTGTGGCAGTGTTGAACAAACCCTGCAGAAGTGCAGGGGGAAAAAAATCTTCCTAGTGTTGTTGCAGTGCTAAGTGTGTTAAGTAAATATGCTTGCAGGGATTCAGCAGAGTTCCCGAGTAGAAAGTATAAAGGTTTTTTTTCCACGCACTAAGTACTGCATAATTGAAACTTTGTTAAAATGTTGAACCAATTTATATATCCTTCTCAAAAGCAGGGGTCAGGCTGCCTTGGCACTGGCAAACATTTAACACTCCTTTTTGTTTAATCCAAACAATCTTTCCTGCTGGCAGCCAAATTGCCCATGTCATTTCATGCTCTGTGCTGCCAACACGTCCTCCCTTCTCCATAGTACCTATTGCATATTGTACATAGTAACTGTAAATTTATTTCTGGAATATCAGACCACCTTGATCTGAAGGAAAAATAATTTTCTTTTTAAGTTATTGCACCTTTCTATACATATCCTATATTAACTGTTTGTATACTCCTAAGTCCAAATCTGACACTGGAAAACAAGGGGCTATTTTGGGAGTTTGAGGGAAGAGTCATGAGGAGCTTGTGGTAATTGTTAGGAGTTGGAAGTCATCAGAGGAGAAGGCCCGCCCTTGCTGCACCAAGGCTAAATTATGGATAATTTTTTATGGATTGGTAGCTAATTTTGGGAGTGCAAATATAACTTCTTGGATGTGGTTCTTACAGGCAAGTTTTGTGGCTTACTCAAATCAGCAACAGTGTAAATTGGTGTTAATCGGACCCATGTCATTTTAAATACGCTGGCAGGTACCCTTGGTGTGCCGAGAAAGCCAGAACACTTAGTCTTGAAGGCGTGAAGCTCCCACAAGAGCAACAAATGTTTCCTTTAGCAATGTCCTCTGCCTCTGTAGTTTAAGAGCAGCTCTGTAGCTTCCTCAGGTGGAGACTTGTCTTATGGAGAAGCCATCCCAAATAAAGTCTTGCCATGTGGTTCTAGCACAGGCCACAGTCAGAAACAGCAGTCTGAATTTCCTAACTTTGCTTAAATTTTCTGTGTCTCCAGACCAAAGTGCTTGCTATTACATGTAACTGATATTTTTAAGCCTATTTTTCTAAGAAAATCAACTAATGTAGCACCTTCAGTCGCTTTGTATCCTCCTCCTTACCCTAGTCTTATTTTCCTTCTGCCCCCATCACTTTTGAGCACTTTCAGTCGCACAAAAGCAAGCCAAAATCCACAAGGTGCTCCTCATAGTGGAGGAAGGACATGGCACAGTTCAGGCTTTCTGAGTGGTTCTGCTTACAGGCAGCTTGTTTGCTCTGGCAGGAGCTACCCAGAGAGAAGAGTAGAACTTGAGAGCCAATACAGCTACTAATATAAGATAATGCCTGCCTTCCCCTAACTCCTAAGCTGCAGTGGATGCCAAGCTTATGGATAAGGGAGCGTAGGGTGTTCTAAGTATCATTTGCACTGTGGCAAATCGTGGATCACTTCTGGACATCAGTTTCAGTCACGAGGAGGGGGTTGCAGCAATTTTAAGAGTGACTAGAAAAATAGGTAGAAGCTCATAGCATTTAAGTTTTGCTAGTCATTGCCAAATTTCCATCTGTTTATAACATCAAGTGCTCCTGTAAACAAGGTCACAGCCCATACCCTCCTCCTGTGTAGGCAGCACAGAGGTTTCACTTAAAACACTGTGCATTTCTGTGTGGCACTGTGGTAATGACTGATCTAATGACTCTGCCAACTAAGCTCTAACTTTCAAGTCTCATTATATGGCTGACAGGGCTAGGAAATGCTTATGCTTCTCAAAGCTTCCTGGACGTACTGCTGTAATATGTAATATTTCCTGTTCCTAGAGCAGAGTAGTCCACTGAAGGCTGCTGAATAGAAGTAGCAACGCAACCCAGAGATGAAAGGAAGTGGCTCCTTCTTTTAAGTCAAATAACCAGGTGAAGCCCTGGGGCTGGTTGTTACTCGGGCTTGATTCACAGGCGATTTTACTGGAAACCATGCTGGGCAGGCCCTAGGGACGTAACTCACTTGAGGTCTGATTGACATTTGGTGGCGGATCCAGGTGGATAGGAGAGAGTGATTGCCTCCTTTTGATAAAATGCATCTCAGGGTGGCAGGAGAGTTCAGCCAGGGGTGGCATGACACTCACAGCAGGGCATCTCCATCCTGCAAGCAAAAGCCACTGTCTGCTGGGGGCACGTGTTGTTCCCAAGTCTCAGTCTCTCAGTGGGCTCTTTCCTGAGGGAACAGAGTGTCTTCTGCAAATTATGTACTTCATGCTTCATGTGTAACTCCTCTCAAACAGAGGAGGGACGTCTTTTTCCTGCTGTTGAAAAGAGCTGAAATAGTGAAGATGGGACCGGATTCCAAGACTCACTGGGATAGTACTATCTTTGTTCCCCCCCCTTTAGATAATGTGATAATGCCAGAGAGACATCATGCCTTTATAGCGTCTCTGGAGTGCCACACCAGCAAATGGTGCCATGGGCACTAAGCCTATATATTGTCAGTGGCGTCTCATCTACCACTTACAGCACCCTTAAAGCCTCTCTTTGTTAAGCTGCTTTGGAAGCTGTAGGTGTTGTCCTATGCATAAGGAAGGCTGCATCTTCTTTCCGCCTTGCTGCTAAGGGGCTGAGGGTAGTATGGTCAAGTAAGTAAAAATACTGCTTGGTAGGGCAGTGTGTGGAGGGGAGACTGCTGTTTCGCACATAGATGTTTCTGTAGACCAAAAGTTTCTGCATTTTGTGCAGTATCTTGAAACTGATGTGTAATATATTTGTGTTTGTAATAGATGGTTCTAAGAAGGATGCAGTTCAGCTGTCCGAGGGGTGAGGAGAGGCAAGCACAGGAGGAGGGATGGGAATACACAGAAAAACATCTTGTATGTGGTCACTATCAGGGAACGCTTGATCATAGAGAGGCCTTAAGTTGGAGGACCAGAATTTCTTGAACTACTTTCAGTTCTCTGAAGTTACCTGGAACAGAAACAGTCAGGAAAGAGTGATGGACTTCATGTGTGCACAAAGATGCTATGTTGGATTGCACTGGACAAGACCAGATTAGTGGCCCCCAGGGAAATTTAGATTATTGCTTTTCTGGTTTGTTCATTCAGACCAACGTGTATTTGCAGTCAGAAGAAGAGTTTTTTGACGAGTGTAACACAGACTAGCAGAACAAGGAGATCATGGCACATTTCATTGCTGTTCTTAAGATTTCTGATGACTCTGTTGGCGTATCTCTCTTTCTGGAAAGGAAGCTGAATAGTTCATAGAAATTCCTGAGTTTCATATAGTTACTAACATGCATCTGGCTTATTCATTTGCCTGAAACTGTCACTTATCAGAAGGTTAAAACCAAACCCACCTGAATGCAATCACATTGGTTTCCTTTTATTTGTTCTTTGGAATAGACTGGAAAGATGATGTTTGTGAGGATATGCATTTTCTTGCTTAGCTTTGGACTTCCCTCGAAACAGAAGAATGTGTCGTGATCATCCAACCAAGGTGAATTTACGTGCCTGGCAATAAGACACTGTGTTAGAAAACGGAGTCAATCTGCTTAGGGATATATTTAAAGAGAGAAACTGTAGTGAACCTATATGCAAGTGAATTTAAACTTAATTAAATAAATTTAAATACATTTGTCTAATCTCCCTGACCGAAGTATCATTTGCTCTATAAATTCATTTTATCTGTTGGCTTGCATTTTTTTGTTTTTAGTTGTGTAGTGTCACCTTTTGCTTCTGAGTTTGAGCCTTTCTTTTCTTTAATCTGGGGCAAGAACTTCATACAGAGATGTTGTTTCTGAGCATTTTCTTTCCTACATCTCCAAACATTAAATGCTAAAGCAGTAAAATGAAAGCTCTCCCCACTCACTCCAACTTAACTGAGGAAGGACTTTCCTAGTTTAAGGAAATCTGAGATGTTGTAGCAGTGGTCTGTTCTCCCACTGCCCCATGGCTGCAGGGCTCTTCTGCTGGACTAAACTTACATCAGAAAAACATGGTTACAATGTGACAGAATGTTGTGGATGTGGTTTTGTGATGTGGTTTATTCAGTTCGTACTCACTCTCAAGATTATCTGTTGCATGCACAAAAGCATGTGAAGCTTATTTTAATTTATGATCTGTTTTTTTCTCCTTGGCAGACCTTGATCAGCTATTGTCTGTCTGCTACTGTGCAGGTCAGGTATTACTGTCCTGCCTTGGGCAGTATTGTCCAAGTCCTGTTCCCAATTGGTCTTGGCTGTCAACTTTCAAACTGTGTTTCTACACACCTGACTGCATTACTGACGCTTTTATTTTTGTAATTTCTTTTTCAACTTAGCACCAAATATAAATCTTTGGCTGAATGAAGCAAGGTCTAAACCCTCTCTTGATGTTGTTTAACATGGCTGGTGACAACCATCAACATCTTCGAGCCAGAAAACCCTCCTGTATTTATAATGGAAGGACAGGCAGAGCAGTTTTAAAATGCAAAAGCCTTGAACATTTTGTACATCACTCAGAAGGACAAGAAGTAGTTGGTGAGAAAGGGGAGAACTGAAGTGGGTCTCCTAGTCAGTGCCAGAGGTGGTTCCTGCTGCTAACTCTGAATCTCAATTTTGGATGACATCTTAAAGTAGACAAGATATTTGGTATGGAGAACATCAAGAGGTTTGCTATAAATTTTTATCGTCTTGCCTTCAGACAGCAAGGCTGAAACCCTAGCTTAAGATCAGAACTTAATTAAGATGCTTTTCAAAAGGGAAGTAGGTGATCACTGGCTGGTAGTAATTCAAATGTGTTGACTTGTAATTAAATATAGTTTTTGCATTCATTTGGCACTATTCCTAGAGAACTGGGTGGATGCATGCTGTATGTGTACACATGCCTACTGAAGCAGTTGTAGGGCTCAGCATACACTTGTTCAGATCGCTGATTAATAGCTGTTTTTTTCCTTGTGGTTTGTGCCAAGCTGCACTTGGATGGAAAATGGAATTAAAAAGCACTAACATTGTTTAAAGACTAATTATTAGTGAAATAAAAGCTGGTTCAAATGATCTTTTGTTTGAGCAAAATAGAAGTTTACCAAAATATAGTTTGGTTCTTTAAAGCTACACAGTGTCAAAAAACAAAGAAGGCATTGTGGCTTTTTGTTTCTGGTCACCACGTCCTTCAAGATTTTAGATATTTTAGTAGATAACATAGTGGATACTGGAGGAAAGAGAAGAATAAGCTTTGCATATCCTGAAAATTCCCCACTCCCATAGCTTGCTGCCAGTAGAAGTTCAAAGCCCATACTAGTATGTTATTTTAAGCAACTTAAATTTACAAACTACTTCTTGTGTCTTAGGGGAAAAGTGTAGTTGTCAGAAGCTGAGTTAGACCTTTTGCAGACTCTTGTTTCAAAGCATTGGTCAATGGTTTCTGCAAGTGCAGTGTCTGACTTTAAAGCTCGAGAAGCAAGTAATTGGTTACTTAAACATTGTTTTGAATTCATTTAGTTTTATTTTTTTATAATTAATTTAATTTCCGGTAAACATACCGTGATTTCAAATGTAGAATTTAAAAGATTTTATTAAGAGATTCAAGTAGGTCTGATTTAATCCCAGCTGCAGAAGTATACGAAAGTATAATTTGAATTTGAAGGGTTCCTTCTCACTCCCTAAACCACCACTGACCCCAGCAGCTTTTGCTGTTAGCCAGTTACCTGTCATGCCTGAGCTAGCCCCAGATGAAAAGCAACACAGTTGAATAGGTTTTCTAGAAAGGAATACTAGTCCTATGTATTTCAGTGCAGTATTGGAAATAAAAACTAAGTAACAGGGGATGTGTTTGAAAATAACACAAGGTTTTCTTGGGCTGTCTGTCTCTGCAACGGTACCTCTGCAATGCACTTAACCTGTTAGCAGGTTAAAACTGAAGCCTTTCAGAAACTGCTGGTTGTGTAAGAAGGGGCATCCCTCAGCGTCTCTCAGGAATGCCTGGGTCACTGGGAGGTGGGGGTGAGCAACAACAAAAATGTGTTTTAATGCATTTGACTTTCTAAATTTATCTTTGTTCCCCATCTGACTCCTGTAGTGTGCAGCAGTTCTCATACTGGGGGAAAACTGTGTGTTTAAGTGGTGTTTTCAAGGAGACTGGCACAATTCCTCTGTCAGGAGTTTGGAAACAATGAACATCACTGTTTATCTGTGTAGGTGGGTGTGTGCCCATTGGGGGAAGGAGGAACAGTGGTTTAGGAAGAAAGGATAAGGATTTTTTAATTTTTCATTAGTTGAATTTCTCTGGGGAAATTCCCATGTGGTCTGGGTCTTAAGTGTTTTTCGAATTTTTTTCAACAGTTCTTCCATTATTCCTTTTTTTCATTTGTGATGTCTGAATGAAATTGCAAAGTTAAAGGTCATCATAAGCACCATCAGCTTACTTAAAGTGCGCTTTAAGTTTTCAGTAGGCTTTAGCCACCATTTAAAAGAAGCTCTGTCATTGGAGCATAGGTCCACATTGCAGATGCAGTGGAGAGAGATGTGTTCTCAGGTTCTGGACTACGCCATGGCTGTAAAAATGGCACAAAGGGTGGTAGGTAAGTCTGTGTGAAGCTCTGCTCCCTTTAAATGCAACAGAAGCAAGAAATGTCTGGGGATGATGGAGTTTGGCCATGGGAAGCAGCTGGATGCCAGGCTGCTTGGGATGCGGTACCTTTGGAAGGGAAGACTGTGATCTCCAAATGAGGATACTACCCTTTACTCACTCCATGGCTCTGCTCAGAGCAGAGACCAGATACTGCCTGATTTTGCAATAAGTATAACTACACCAATAAAATAGACAAAATTTATATTCTGGGTAGTGTCTGCACGGAAGCCTCATAGGAAGAAAAATATCTTAATTTCTTTGTGGCACCACTTGTATTCCTTGATTTCCCATGTGGATGACATCCTCCATCTGGTTCCTTAGGAAGAAATTCTTCTTCTCCAAACCTGTAATATGTTAGCCTGTGTGTGCTTAAGAGGCTAGAGTGAAAGATCTTACTCTTTGAAAGAGCTATCCCAATGCAAAGGAGACTCTGCGGCCTCTCTCAGAGAAGCCTCTGATTAGTGGCCACTGAAGCATTTCAACATAATATTCATGTTAACAGCTAACACTGAAAAAAACTGAAAGAGTAAGGAGGGGAGGTCATTAGGCTGCTCATCTGGGGGGATTATTTCCTAAAACTCAGAGCTCTGCCTTTGAATTAGGAGCAGATTTGGCCCAGAGTACAAAATACGTAGTACCACAGATTGTTGTGCATTTGCTTTCTAATGTAAGATAAGGAAATCTGCTCTGTTACCATCTATATATACTAAGAAATTTAGTTCTCTGTTGCCTCTCCTTGTTTCATTCCAAAGACGTTAAGCCCCTTAGTGCCCCAGGGTGTTACGTTCACAGACATACACAATTTGGAGCTTGTAGAGCACTTTGTTGCAATATGGTTGTTGGGAATACACTGCAGTCACAGAGAACTCAATTTTTAGCCATAGCTTTGCTTATACTAACTATATAAAGTGCATTAGATCTTGAGCTTTGGGTCTTCATATGCTTCAGTGCATGCCTTATTACAGGGACCACTTTTAATTCAAGCAGTAATATGTGGAGAATACCGGTACTCTAATATAAGACTCTCCCATGATTTCATGAATTTTTTTATTAAGTGCTTCATCTAAAAATCTCCTATAACACTTGAAGACATCATTAGTTATCTTAAAGCATTATAAAAGCCAGACCTACTCATCCTATCTCATCTGTGTTTGCACATGTACTTGGAAATTCAGTGCTTTGGTTACTGACCTGCCAAGGAGTGCATTGAGAATTGTTTGGTATTTCACGAACAAGATATCTCCCCTGCTACATCATTCCCCAGGACTGTACAGCCAACTAACACCAGATCCACAGTTTGTTCATGGTGGGGAATGTGCCAGTCAGGACTCGTCCACATGCATTTGTTCAGGGCTGCTTCAACACCAGACAAGCAGTAAGGGTTAAGCAGCCTGAGACCCAGGTCAGGGATGAGGGCACCAAGCAGGCTGGCGTTGGTGTGAATGTCATACAATCCAGAGTGCTAGAGGGATGCTGTTCATCGCAGCGCAGATGTGCAAGGGTTCTTCCAAGTGACCTGTGGTCAGATCCAGTGTGCAAAAGGTGCTCTGAAACATGTGCACTTGCTGGAAGGACCACAACCCATTTACTGGAGACTGGCAACTTTTGCTCTTTTCATTCCTTAAAACATGTAGCAGTTCTGGGCATTTTTTCATTTAAAACAAAGCGAACCACACAAATATAAACACCCCTACCTTTTTAAAGGCAAAATATTTTGTTCTTCTCCCTGAAGAAAAAAAAAAAATTGAACGAGGGGGGAAGTTAACACTTAAGAGGAAGAAATCAGCTCAGCTTTCCAGAAAAAAAGATCAAATAGTATGGGGTGCCCCAGCAGCAAATAGCATTGGTGAGTGCAATGTGTTGATCACACACCAGAGAATTTTGTGGTCAGCTGTTTTCAGACATGTTTTTAACCAATATGATATTTTTATTCTGTCAAATTCAGAATAAAAACGTCTCAAATTTTCCTTGCTTGTTATTAACGTTTCTAAAGTTTGGATGGTTAAAATTTGCTTCAGCTGTTGCAGGGCCCAACTCCTGAGTCTTTCAGAGACTGGATAGTTTCAATTAACCTGGTTTTTGGACAGTGACTGCAATGGATGCCAGCTGTGTTTATGTTACTGGGTACTAAAGCAGGTGTAGTTTCCCCTTCTCAAGCATTATAAATCATTTTCAAAGTCCGCAGGCCAGTTGCAATTCCACTGGCTTGAGGCAAAAAAAAAAGTCAGGAGATTAAGTACCCTTTCCCTCAGCTTACCACCTTTCTGGAAAATGTGAAGGAGACACCCAGATCACTTCACAGTGGAGTATTACAAGTCACGTTTCTACCAAGGTAAATTCCCCATCTCTTTTCAGAGCAAGGGCTGTTTTCATTATTGTTATTTCCTGCTTTCTTGAGCTGGAGTAAATTGCTGTGGATTTCCGCAAAGCTTCTCTGCCCTGTCCCAAGAGCTGACAGTCCCTGAGCAAAGGTGAAGTGACTCCGTGTGTTTTGAGAGACAGTACTTGTGTTAGGAACTTTTTGTGATACAAGCTAGGTAGTGTATATATGGATAAATATTAACTGGCTGCATATACCACAGCACGCAGTCACTTTGTGGTTTGTGTGTGAAACCGGGGAAGGAAGAGGCTGGAACACGACTGCTTTCTGCTGTTTGGGATGAAGCACTTGCTGCAAGGTATAATCTAGAGCAAGGCATTCTTAGGGTGGTTGTCTATACACTGTATTCTTGGTTTAATTAAATCATGTCTGTTACACATAACAATGTTTCCAAGAGTAAAAGTGTTTATTTGGCTACCTGAAAATTCAGTAGGTTTTGTTGAAGTGGAAATAGTGTGGTCAGTAACTAAGTGGAAACATTACTGAAGCCTTACACTGAGGATAACTTGTTTCACAGACTCCAGGAATGTTTCTAATCTTAGGCTCTCTGCTGGAGATACATTCAATTAACTGAAAATGTTGGTTTGCAGATGCTGTGGTTCTTTTCATATAATAAATAATGTCTAAGGCTATTCTTCTGAAGCTTATTCTGGTGTTGGCTAGTGAAATGTCCCCTTACCTACTGTTCTATTTCTGTCATAAAGCAATATTAAATTCAGATGTCAATAATGATAATTTCCTATTCTTTCCTGAAATAAATTGTGTCTTCTACGAGTGTTTCTAGGAGGTTAATGAATAATTGACTACCGAGAAAAAGGGAAGATCCTTTTAGTAGGCAATTGAGTGCGCTGTATGAAAATTAATAGTTAGGCCTTGAGCTTTACATGTGATATAAATAGCTTGGTGTAGATTTACAATAATTAGACATGAAGATGCCCTTATTAGCATCAATTCCAAACATTGTTATTTATTTCATATGCATCTCTGAATAACTTTAATTTGGCTTCCTAAATAACGAAGCTTAGAATTGACATGTTTAGGACCAATACTTGAATACAGTGACCCTTGTTACATTGGTCATGTAGGGAGACCATAACAAAAAGCAAGTTGTTTTTTCTTTCCATTTCCCCCCCTCATCCCCCATCTCACCTTAATGTTGTTTTCCTTTTTGTGCAGGCCTTTGTTCAAATTGAAAAATTAACTTTGAATATTTGTATCTTCTAGGAAGAAAGAGTGTGCAATGATTGCTAAAATGAAAGATCTTTTACAACTATTGCTGTTATAGTTGGTTTTATGTTAGCTACTGATGAGCCGGTAATAAATCAGTGCAAGCCTCGCATGCCTACACTTCTCCTTCTTTGCCAAGAACTTGGATATTTTTTGCTTCCTGCTCTCTTCTGTGCAGTGAGCTGCACTAGGAGTTTTCCTGTTTTGAAGAAGGATTTGGAAATGAACTTACCACCACACTTCAGATCTTAATCTTCTTTTCTGTTTACAGATGCGTCTTTGCCAGTCAGCCAGGTCAATATTAAAACCACACTGTGCTGCCTAAAACCCAGACGCTGCATTTATATCATCATTTCCAATTTCTTATATCTGGAGTTCAGAAACTGGCTATAAATTGAGTTCCTTTAAAGGCAGGAAGGCCTTTAGCCATCTCCACACCAGCCTGCTAGTGAACCATGCTGTCTGTCCGGGTCTGATCAAGCCAGGGTCTGACTGTTTGCCTTGCGCCAGTCCTGTGCTACCTGTGTTTGTTCTTGTCCTTTTAAGAGCCTGCATATCACTCTGTCAGTCATAAGTGAATATTTTAATGTGGTTTGGCTTGTAGCTGGATGTCTGTTTGTTTATTTTTTTAATTTCTGTGTGGTTTTCAATTGCTCAGTCAATTCCACACACCCCCCAATATAAATATATATAATTTTCTTTTCCTTTGGTTTTTGTTTATGTGATTATGCAGAAATATTGTGGGTGATACTGGCTCGGTGATGGAGGTGGCAGCCTGATGGTAGCTAGCTCATCAATTCTCAGACTTTCAAATCTTTCAGCCTTCCTATATGCATTTGTTTCCATTTCACAGGTGGCCTTTGTTTTTCATGAGTTAATTTTAATCAAGTGCATGTGAGTACTTGGCTGTGTTGTGGATGTTATTTATAGCCCAACAGCGTCAGATACAAAGTGATCTGAGCAACATATTCTGGACAGGTTTAAAGAAAAAACACACCCGGGTGAAGGTTATACCTACATTTTTATCTCCATGTAGGAAAAGGTACAGAAATGTCAATAAACTGGATTTGGAGGTGAGGGAAACCAACTACTGGTAGTGAAACTATTGCAGGGCATTTGTTGCATTAGGGATCCTCTGTATTTAGTGGCAGTTTACTCTCAGGCAGTGAATGTTAGAAAATATAAGTGAGGGGGTTAGGGCAGGGGAGTGAATTTTAGCAGATGAAGGAGCACATCTCGGTGCACTGGGAGCTGCTAGTCTCTTGCTGGAGAGTGAAACTATGGGCAAAAGCTAACTAGCTTCTTCGCAATTTTTTTCTTCATGAAAATGTCATCTCCTACTCCACTACCACCACCAGTGCATGTGCTCTGGGCAGCAGACACAGGAGGCAGCAGGCAAAATAATAGAATGCTTCACCTCTTACTGCTCTGAGACTTGGTGGCGTTTGCACTCTCCCATGCTGCTGTGTTGCAACTGCGTACAAAGTTGGGTGATTGCGTTGTGGCATGGGCTCTCCTGTGGCTCTGATTTCCAAGGAGAGAGCAATGACCTGGGCTGCTGGGGGCTGTGCCTGCATCAGGCTTTGCAGACCCTGGTCATCAGCATTGGTTGTGGACCCTGTGGAACATGGTGACACCCCTGCAGGAGCTGCACCAAGGCAGGTGTACAGCGGAACAAGTACCACCAAATTATAAATGTGAGGAAGTGGCTTAACTGAATTGCTGTTTGTTGATGATTTTGTAGAATTTCTATCTTTTGTCATGGCTTAGCCATATAGCCACGTATTCCTTTTAAAATAAGGAAACAGTGACAATAACAAGTCTCTGGTTTTTGAAACATGAGCTTAAACTTGCCCCGGGAGGGGCAGGTGTTTTGCCATGAGGCTGGTGGTGCTGAGCGCGAGTCTTTTTCTTGCCCATGGCAAGCATGCACACCCATAGCTTAGGAGCCGTGTGGAGGAGCATCAGCACCCAGTGGCTGCAGCTGGAATTCTGGCGTCTCCAGGATTTTAAGCTCTGGCCCTCCTCTTAGGTGAGAAAACGATGATTAAACCTTCCCTATGTGTGGAAGCATCCTGCAAATGGGCAGGGATGTGTAAAGAGACCTGCCTGCTCTCCAAATCCTGACAGCCTTGTGCAGAGTCTTTCTTTGTGGGTCCAGCCACTGCCTGGTGAGAAGCATGGACAGACCCCAGCAGAGCTTTTTTTCCCTGATCCGCCAAGAACAGGCTCTCCAGGTCCTCAAATCTCCAGTCTGCAAATCTCATTGTTCAGAAAGTCCTCCAATCCCTCAGTCAAACATGAATATATTCTCTTTCAAAAATATATTCTCTTTCAAAAATATATTCTCTTTCAAAAATATATTCTCTTTAATACTGCACTTAGAATAGTGAAAACTAAAAAGAAAATTCATAAGCCTGCTTTTCTTACTCCTGTTCCTAAATATCATAATACACCTATTTCTCTTGTATACATGATGGAAGCTTTCTGATTTGTAACTTGTAATTTATTTTATTCCTTAGGACTGTGATTTTTGCTCTTTGTTTGTTTATTTTTATCACCCCTTCATGTTACTCCTGCTCATTTCCTTATTTATTTTTCCCCTTGGCTCAGAGTTCCTCATGCATCCCAATAATATAGCCCTCTGAGCTTTATCCTTCATTTAGCAAACATCAAAGTTCAATACAATATATATGACTGCTTTTTGGCAGCACTCTCTGCATGTCTTTCATAGCTGAAGAGTTTACACCACTTCCAAATGTCTAATATTTTTATTTAATCCAATTTTGATTAGAAACATCATTCAGTGAGACTGAGGAGTAGTTCATGTTTTCTCTGCTTCTGCAAACATACATAAATATAAGCGGACATTAATTTTGCTTTTTCAAATTATGTCTGCACTTTTTTTTTCAGTAAGAACGGCTCTTACAGATGTAGTTCTTAGTTCTCAGATAAGCCAGAATGCCTTTTGGATATTGTTGGTAACTTGGTAAAATCTGGATTTTAGGTACAAGGTGGTTTTCCTAATTGGAATGTGAAGCTTGAAAGATACCTTTGAAGCCAGGAATAAGTTCCTCTTTGGTGTTCACACATTTTTTTAGACAACAATTTATAGGTTTGTGGTGTGAATGGTCTGGGGAAGGACTCTTCCCTCCTTCCCTGGGGTGCCATCACTCTGAGCCACGTGCCTGCAGAGCATGCAGCATGGAGTTAGGGAGTGCATGTCATCTTCAGTTGGACGTGTGGTTATCTGGGCTGGGAGATGGTCAAGTCCCTAAGACATTTCTCTGGTGCTTGTGCTGAAGGGGACTGTACCCACAGGGCACTCAGGTTTGCTACGTGTCAGCAGGTATGGGGACTTGCCCAAGGGAGGTGTCCTCCTCCTCTTCCTCCTGGGCATTGGGACAGGACAGGATAGGAGGTGTTGGTGTCCCAGCCCTGGGTGGAGGTGCTGAGGACCCCTTGTCAAACCAGGAAAGGCAGGATCAGTCACAGAGCTTTTTTCCTCCTGTCACCAAACATTTTTCTCATGCATGGAAATTATTGTATAGTTTACCACGTTTCTTTATGTGGTTGAATACAGTTATGAAGCAAATTGGTGTTTGAGCTGAAACTTGAGCTCAGCTTTTGTACATTTCCAGTTCTTTCTTATCTGATCTCCTTACTGGCTCTGCAAGAATACCCAAAGTAAGATTTGGAAACTGGAACTGAATTATTCCTCTTTTGTCAAGTAATGGGGTGATTTGTTCATAGCTCAGTGTAGGAAGGAAATCTGATCTGATGAGATGGGTCTACAGTTTATTTCCCCCCTGTCCCCTATGGTCGTCAGTCACCATCTCCCTTCTGCCACTTCTAGTTCCTTTCCCACTCCCTTCACGTTTCTCCCTTGCTACAAAAGGATGGTAAATATAGGAGGCTTTTCTGACGTACCTGAAACTGGTCCTTGAGCAGGGGAAATCTAGCACCACAAGCCATGCACCTCTGACACTGCATGCATAGGAAGCAGCGCATAAAGTCATGTTGTCATTTACGTACTATAAACAATCTAAGTATTGCCACACAAACTAAAATTCAATTATCTTAAAGGAGAAACTGCTTGCTGTGTGCATTTGTCTTCAAAGTAAGTAGCAGGATTTATTGGTGGGAGAACCTCTCAAAAATCCTCTGACCTTAAGAAACTTGGCCATACCTAAGCAAGGTGAGGTCTACAGCAGACTCTGCCAGCTAGTCTCCTAGGCAGCATTATCTCTGCCCGCTGGTCTTAACTTTAACCTTGCACCATCATAGATACAGTGAAGCACTACTCAATAGGAACTGCTGTTTGAAACGTACAGAATCACATAGAGAAATACTTAGGAATTGGTAAGAAAAGGTTAAGTCATTCATCTCCAAGAGGGTGGGTGCAAGCATATACATCTTCACAATTTTAGTTGTAGCTGTGATGTGTACAAAGTTTGCAAGTGCTGTAATCGAAACAAGTGAAATCTACTTCCATGAACTGTGGCTGGATTCTTTCCAAGGAGTTTGGTTTCCTTTTAATGTGGCATTATTAATTAGCTCAGCAATTCGTTCTAGTTTTATTTGGAACAAATCAGCAAGTGTTGCAAACTTTGAACTCTTCTGTGAGTGGCGGGATTTTTCTTGAAAGAGGTCTTTCACTGGAGAAAAGCGAGCGTCTGCCGTGGGAGGATGGCCTCTTCTCAGGGAGATCAGTGTATTCCCAGCCTGCTCACCAGCATCCATGAAAGGCAGATGTTAAGAAATATGAGCTTTCTCATTTTCAAAGTTATTGCAAAGCAATAGGAGGCTTTCCATTCTTTCAGCGGAAATATTTAGCTCTTACCACAGTTTTATAAGAATGTATTAGTATTTTACCCTTGCAAAGCTACATGTTCTTCTTGGCTATAGGATACTTTTGAACAAACACCCATTTTCCTCGGATGGCCCTGGGAAAAGTTTCGATCCCAGTGGATGGGTTTGGGTGGTCTGGCTTTGTATTGCATGGGCATCCTTAGCACACCAATTTACACAGAAATATGAGGTGCTGGAGGCATTGTAATGCCAGCTGCCCTTTTATTGTTATTCACCACAAGTTATGTTTTAGCAGTCAAGGAGTTCTGGTAATCAGGGGAAAATCTGTTCACAAATGGTATTTGTAAAGATAGCAAGGAAGAAATGTAAAAAATGTTTACGCTTTGGCAATTATAGGATCATTTTAATTATGTATGTGAAAGCTGCACGAGAGACGTTCCACTGTGCTCATCTCTGTGCGTGCAAATACAGGCATTGCCCTCCTGAATTAATCTTGGCTTGAAATAGAGATGTGATTGAAGGGGGTTGGAAAGGGAATGCTCTTTCCCAAACAAGTTTTCTACACACTTATTGAATTACACTGTTTGCTGCAGTTTACCATACAGAGCACTCCTTGTGTGCAGAGAAGGTGTCCTACACTACATACAGTTAATGTATTTCATATAAAGAATAAAAGCCCTTAATCGAAAACCTAAGACTTAATTTTTAATTAAAATTATGATAACTTTAATAGATTCAGGAAACAGTTTTTTCTGAAAGGAAATCTTCACTAGTCTTGCCTTTTTCCCCTAGAAAGTTTTTTTAAATCCCTTATGGGAATGTTACTTGGAAAATAAAAGCTTACTGGTAAATGGAAGAGGAAAAATAATACCTGTACTACTTCTAACAGTGCACTGACTGCTTTTGTATCACCAGGAGTTTTCTCACTGCTTATTTACCACCCCAGCCTCATTCTTCTTTCTTGTATTGTCATAGATTTAAAGTTAGAGGAGACCAAACCAGGGGCCACCCTGCTTGTGCTGATTCTGCTGCAGTGGTTGTGCATTCACATTCTATCTGCCTGCTTTTGCCTTCCCTGGGCTTGTGTCAGTCTTGACACTGAATCCCAAACACCGAGGACTATTAATGCTAGTTTGAGTGGTGCTTCCTTCTCCAGTGAACGCACATGTTACTAAAAGCACCCAAAATATAACAGCTTATTGGTCCTGAATCTCCCCAGTTCCCCTTTCACAGCATTCACAGAACATGTCTCCAGAGTGCCTGGTAAAAATCTTTAAAAATAAGGATATCCCAGAGGACAAATGCATGGCAGCCTTTCACAAGCATGCTCACTAATTACTTTTGATTAAATCACCCCCATTTCTGCTGGCCCTTGGTGCATGTGGTTTCAGCCAGCACTGTGGTATTGTGGGCTCTCCCTGACACTGATGATGCTACCTGGGCAATTCAAGTCATCTTAAATGGCATGTGGCTCTTCAGGGCATCACTCGAATCTCCACTGATTTCTTTTGACATCAGAGAGGAATCAAGGAAGGAAAAGGAACAAGAGGCTTCTGCGTTATTATATGTGTATATCTATACACACACACATTCCTATATATGTGTGTGTATTTATACATATGTAAACACATGTATGGGTTTACAACTATACTTATGAGAGCTTAATACCAACCACCAGAATGTATAAGTAAGCATTTGTGGGGCACGTTATTAAGCCAATACGAGCTAAAGGAGCCAAGGTGCTTTCCTGGGGTTGTACTTCTGGTGTGAGTTCCCTCACATAAGCCACCTTCCTTCAGTCCAAGGGAAAAGCATGCCTGGCAGGCAGTACTGTATTAAGACCCGGGGAACACCAAGGTAGATTTCTTGGCTCTCTGTTTAAAGGCTTCCTCTGTGCATGTGTTTTGCACTTGGTAAGCTAGGCTGCAAACAGCTTGAGGCTCCTGTGTCAAATTCTTTTTAGTTCTGCTAGGAATATGCTCAAATCTGGGGCTTGGTATGTTTATTGACTCATCCAACAGCATGACAGTAATGGTGAATAGTTCCTGTTTGGAGGAGCATCTCATGTGGGATCAGTGCTTGGGCAGAGAGGAGCTGCTCCTTGCTGCCCTGCTGCCTCAGTGATCTGAGAAATGTTTGATAAATCTGAAACAAGGTGTCAAGCTGTTATTTCTTTGTTCTTGCCTTTTTGAGGACCATCATCCATCCAGCAGTTGCAAACTGAAGTTTAGAAACAGCTGCTCTTGGACTATTATTTGCTATCTGGTTAATTAAGATGCTGCCGTGCAGATTTGGGCCTATTAAATTCCTTTTCTGCTCTTATTTTAAGTGGCTACAATATCGTTAAAAGTTCAGTAACGCAGATCCCTTTCATCTGAAGCATCAAAGAAAATCAGCTCCTCTGATACCTCTCACACTGTTTTTTGTCTCAGCTGCTCTTATTCATTCCTGTCAAAAAGATGCCAGTCGTGATTTAGATCCTGCTGAGAGAAAAAAGGCCAGCTGTTGTGAACAGCAGAGATGTTCAATTTGAAAAATATTCCTGTGATTGATCAGCTGTGCATTTCCTTTAGAACAAGCCACCCTTCAGGGAGAAGGAAGAATCCTATATATTTCTATGCAATCTTTGTTGTGTGCAAAAGTAAACAACTATTTACATAGGTTTGAAGAGTATCTTAATGGAGGGTAGGAAGTTATAGACTGGAGGTGGAAGATAATTTTTTTTATAGACAGCAGTTAGTGTACATGAGGATGTATGTCATGGCAAAGCTTTTTAATCACTTTTTAATTGCATTTAAATTAAGTCATCTTTACTCTGAAATTAGTGTGTTATGTGTCTACCAGTTTCTTATGTTCTTTACACTGCTGTTTAGGTTTCCAGGGGCATTCTCCTGGTATTCTTTCATAATGCCATTATTCACATAAAGGACCTGTTATGAAACATCGGTGTTGGCTGGGGGCTGCTGCATGGTAGCAGAGGAGATGCTGCTGCTTTCCTTTGAACGCAGCACCTCAAATGTGTTTTAATATCTCTTTGTTTTACTACTTCATGAATGGCAAGTAGCAGGGTATGTTGAAGGCTTTTTTACGCAGTCAGCCTTTTGTTTTGTAAGATGCTTGTCTTGTACAATGTAAAACTCAGCAAATACAGATACTACAGGATACACAAAGGAATGACAAGTGCTCCCTTCTGCTGATGCTCCTCGGGAGCCTGCTTGGATCTCGAGTATGATGGCACCATGACTGCCTTCCTTGTAGCAGTTGGATATCCTCTGCTTAGTGTCTGCTGTGCTTGGAGGAGCCAAGCTCGCCCTTACCCTGCACAGCTCCCATCTGAGCAAGCCTGCTCCTGGGAAGGGGCTCAGCTGCGCAAGCATTGTGCTCACACTGTCCCCAGCTCTTACCGCTGCATTCATGGGAGGTGAGTGAATGCCCTGTATTGCACCTAAGCTGGCTTCATGACTGTGGTCCAAACCCTCCACCTGTGTGTAGCTACAAACTGACTGCAGCTGGGAATAAAGCTCCTCCTGTAATATCCTGGTAAAGTTGAGCAACACCAGGCCTAAAATTGGGTTGGCTTATTATTCATTTGTGCCTTACAGGAGAGAGTCAGGCATGTGGAAAGTAAAGAGAGAGAAGGCTGCATCTTGTGTTTTGGTTGGATTTTGGATGTGAAGTATAACCATTTTTACTATTTTCATGTGATACTTCTCTGTGCTCATAGTAGTGGTCATAGCAACAGAGATTAAGTAATGTATCTAAAGGGTATTTTGCCTGGCATCAGTTTTAGCACTGTTCTGGTAGTTGTATATGAAATGAACATCTCATCTAGTTTTGACAAGAAAGTTATCTGTTCTGATTAGATACCTACCTATCTGATAGCTCCATCCAGTAGATATGGGATATCTGTCAAGGTCAGAAATTAAGAGTGCCACTGGTGAGGTGTCATGCTGGCTGCCTGCCCTGGAGCAAGCCTCATGGCTCTTGTCGGCTTAGGTTGTGTCAGTGCATGGGTGACTGATTTAACATATATTAAAAGTTTTAATTAGATATAAATGGCAGGCTAGTGTGTGTTTAGAGGAAGGTCTCAGCAAATCTATGAAGTGTAGAAAACTACCTTTGAAGGACCACTTACGTCTCTTCATAGATGTATTTTAGAGTAACTTTTGTCCTGCTGTGCTTGCTGTTAGGCGAATATAATCCCATTTTTCTTATTTGACTATTGGAAGTTCAGTCTATTACTGCTTTACTTGCTTGGCAGTGGATTGGATTTCTCCAGAGAGGAAATTAGATTTTTCCTTCCCTTCCACTATGTCTCTGTCCTGTGTTTACATCAATTGGTGGTTGTCTGTGCACTGTGGTGCGTGTGATAACCTTTCCTTCTCTGCACTTCTTTATTTGCTGTTCTCTAATAAACTGTATTTGCACATGGTGCTTCCTCCCTTGCTTCTGGTGACAGCAAAGACAGTCAAGAAGAAGTGTTCTGTTTTAAACTTAGCCAGAGGCAAGTGTAGGCTTAACCTGGGCCGTTTCAGCCGGCACTAATTGAGAGGAGAATTGTATATAGCCTGTGGGTAGGGCTTGCAGCTCTTAGAATTTTGTGCCCAGTAACGACCTGGAAATTTGGATGTATAAGAAGGTATTTTGGATCTTATTTACTACCCCCTCTGGCAGCTAGGTGCAAATGTAAAGGTTTGTCTGGGAGTTATTAATAGCTTTTGCTGCAAATTCATCTGTTCAGCTAGCCACTTTGGGGCCATGTTATCATCTCACTTGGATATTCCTAGAATCTGTTTACAGCAGAGGACAAATCCCACAGAGAGTGTTGGAGGAAGAAGAGGTCCCTGAGGTTTAAGAGAGCTTGGTGGGAATTAGGAACCGCAGCCGCAGCCAGGGACGGGGTCGCCTCCCAGCAGTCTTCAAGATTGCAGTGACGGAGGTGGCAGAGCTCATTGTGGTAGAAGGGTCAGTTCAGGGAACACGGTGGTGGTGGGACGTGCTGCAAGAGCTGAACAGCTTGGAAAAATGCTTGGAGATGTTTTTTATTTCCTCTTGTGCTCTGTTGAAAAACAGAATCTGAATGCAAAATCCTATTTTGGGGCTTCAGCCTGCATGTTACTCTTGACTGAGCCAAGCAGCTGCTGGGGCTGAGAGGCAAACCCTGGTGCTTTAGGATACTTACACCACTGGGAATTTCCGGTGTCCCACATTTTAGATCTAAAACTGTGTTGCTTGAGCTTTCTGCTCAGAGTCTAGGGATAGTATGGGTCTTATTCATCTAAGTCTGATTGGTTTCCTCATATTTAGGATAGTGGAACATCTTGAGAGACTCTTAGAGGGAGGGGATTAAGAGTGTTGGGTGTATAGTAAATTAGAAAAACTGTCGAAAATGGTGCTTTGTGATTTTTATTTGATGTAATGTGAAACTGTGAATGTGAATCTAGAATGAGACTGTCTCCTTGGGGATTTTTTTCAGTGGGAATACTGTTGCCCAGACTTCAGGTGCTCTGTCCTGGCCATTTTCTCCAAGGAATACTCCTGCATAATTACAGTCTTGATGGCTCATAGACAGAAACTGGGTGGGGAGAGAAAACAGCAATGGCACAAAAAGCAGTTAGCTTGTGGTTGCTGATGGAGCTAGCGCTTAGACTGCTTTGCAAGAATTGCTTTGTGTTTTGGGACTGGGGACTGGGCAAGTAAATGATGGAGAGTTATTCAGGCAGTGTGATTTAACCTCTTTTTCCTCTTGATATATTATTTGCAAATGACTTACAACGTTTTTTTCTTTAAATAAAAGTATTTGCTAGTCTTTCTTGTACAAATACCCTATGAGAATAAATGTCAGCCTTTGAAGACAAACGAGAGGCCTTCTGAAATTTGAAACAAATTATTTGTTACCAGTGCGCAAGTGCGCAAGGATGAGATGTGGCCCTTAATCCCTTCATGGCGATGACAGCTCACCCAGTGGGGTTTGGAGGAGGTAGTGATGCAGAGACATGCTTTGTGGCAATTTGAGCTTATGTTAAGCCAGTGTTACTGTAGATTTCCCTGGTCACCTGTCTATGTGTCTCTCTCCTCCAGATGCACTGCTCCTTCCACAGCTGCAGGTGGACAGGGTGGGAGAGAGGAGCCAGCTGGAAAATGGAGAAGGCAGCATTGCAGATGTCAGGCTGTGGCATACTTGGATAATTTTAGCTTAGTTTCCCATCTTCTTTTCAGAAGATTTTGCTTGAAAAATTGTTGTCAACAATATCAACCCAGGTTTTTTTCCATCCCAGTGCCAGGGAGTAAGCTGTTAACAAAGGCGACTTGTCCTTTCTGATCTAAAATCAATGTGTCCCTTGTCACCAGTGCCAGTTGCATTTGCTGTGGGTAACCTGTTGTGTGACCTATGGTCTTACCATGCCTCTCTCTGCTCTTGCCAAGAGTGGTGGTGACCTCCTGTACATGAGAGGGAGCAGCTCTGCACATAGTGTGGGGCTGAGCTCCTCGGGAATTGCAGAAGCTTTGTTAGCTCCCTCCTCACCCACATCCCAAGTCTGAGTGCTTGCAGTTGTGTGGCAGGCAGGGCTGAGCCAGGAATCTTCCTGGCCCATCTTTGTGTCCCATGCAGTTCATGTGGTACATTAGTGGGAAGTCCTGCTTGGAGCAGGCACTCTATCTGCCCCCACTGTCCTATTAGAGCTGTCAGTGGTGTTGGGATCTACCTAAATTTTGCTAGCCATGCAGAGATATGTGATAGAGTCTTATCTTTTTCTGTAAAACCCGGCCTTTTGGGGCAGTTGTTGGAGGCAATTGATTTTGGTGTGGAATAATCTAGAGCCCTGTCATCTTTTGCAAGGTATTTCTAGGTTTCAAAAAAATACTAAAAAAGCAAAACCTTTCAGGACTAATGGCTCTCTGCAGACCTTCTGAAGATGTGTGTGGGTCTTGAGTTGTGCCCTACCTCATCCACCTATGACCTGACTCTGGAAATGTCTTCCTTTCTGCTCTGCTCCCTGGGTTCTCCCAGGCTCACCTGTTTTCATAGATGAGGTGACGTAGATATTATGCACTAGTTCCAGTACCGTATAATTATAGTGAATTAATTTGCTGATGTTTATACACAGCTTCTTTCTGGCAAAACCACAGATGCGCTTGCCGAAGGGCCTTCCAGTGTTTCATGTGCTCTGTGGGACAGACCTGCTTTTTCCTGTGAAGGCTTGTTCAGGCTTCTCCTTCTCTCTAATTAGCATCCTAAAGGGCTACATGGGGGAACATGGAGGGAGTGAAAATTAATCTTGTTTAAAGAAAAGTAATTTCAATATTCTAAAACCTGCTTTAGAGATCTTACCCACTATGACTCTGGTGGTGTGTTGTGGGCTGGCCTCTATGAAATAGCAATGAACAACTGCTTTTCAGTTGTTTCTTTGTTGTGAACTGTCAAGAAAATCTTACTCTAGCCTTGCAGCTGTTGTCACATAACAAACTATGTGGATCAAATGAGGACTTGTATGCAACAATGATGCCTTCAGCCCATAATTTTCCTGGTCCTAAAAAACTACTTTTCATGCTTTTTAGACATGTTTGGAAAATGCTGCAGGTTTAAAAATTCTGTTGGACTCTGTATTGACCAAAGGTGCAAGAGTGTACCCTAACAACCTGCTTGTAAAATCTTACTGGATTTGCCATGGGTGGATACAGCTGATCTCTGTAGTATAGTGATTTCATCTGAGTTGGTGATTTATAATTTGAACTGGGTGGAAATCGTTGCAGCTGCAGAGGCCTGGTCCCTGGGTGCATCTCAGCACTGATGTGAGCACCAGCAGGGTGCCTTTCCTGGTGCTGAGGCAGAGGTGCTGCAGAGAATACCTTTGATGGCAGAGGTGAGAAGAGGTTAACTGCTAAATGCTTGTTAAAAACTGCAGTTCTGAATCTTTTGTACTATAAAATTGATGTTAGAGATGCTGGAAAGTCAGTAGACTGTCCTAATACATGGCATATTTCAATAGAGATGTGATATCTCACATACACACAGCGTCTGCTGATGGCACTAGGTTTCCAAAAAATACTAAAAAAGCAAAAGCTTTCAGGACTGTCATGCTCGCCCAGAGACAGCAAGGGTTTACATTTTTGACTTTCCAGCTTTTTTTGAGGTAAAAAAATGGGTCATGTATGTTGATAGTCCAGAGCAGAAAATAGATATGAAATAATCTCTGAAGCTGTTTCCTTTCTATATGATGAATAACTCCCGCATATAGACATGTGTGCTATGCACCAGTGGTTTAATAAAATACAACTTTTATTATTTGGCCTCCTCTGTCTGACTTCATATAAAAGTTGTTCTCCTCTTGATTATTTTTTTTCCTCTGATACCACACTAAGCAATGCAATTGAAATGCCAAAGCCTTACCTGTCTAAAGCAGACTTCCTGTTTCTATAGCAACAAAACTTGTCCTTGCACTTAATGAAGGAACATTGGAGTAACTGGGACTTGAAGGTTTAGAAAAACAAACAGAACCACTTTATATGTGAAGCTTAGGAAAATAAAAAGGAAGTGACCTCTTTGCATAGACTTAAAAAAAATTCTCCTAAGCTTGGGATATTTTGTTAGCAAGAATGAAACCATATTAATGACATAAGGAGCTCTGTGTTTTAATCTTGTTTTCCTAATTAAAATGTAAAAGCCTTTTATAGCAAGTGAGAGACTTTGAGGGTTCCTCCCCCCCTTCCTTTTCCAAAGCTGCTGTGTTTGTGGTTAAGTTAATGAAAATTTGGGCTGCCTCGCAACAGATACAATTTACTTCTGTACTGGCAAAAATCCATCAATAGCTTTTGTCATTGGCTGAAAAGAAAGGGGGGAGGGAACAGTGTGTGGTGTTTAATCCTACATTTCATCTACAATCTAGTTCCTGGTCAGCTTGTTTAAATCTGTGTTGCAGTGATAATTGCTGAGCAAGCTACAGATCGGAGAGTGAATAACGGAGCGGCTGTCGTGTTTTCCTATTGTCTTGTAGCTTTTCAATTACAATTTTAACATTTATTAGATTCTAATTCAAAACAACCATAGGAAACATCCCAAGGAAAAGCAACAATGCTGATAGCAACGTATCATGAATGTTTACAAGCCTGTTTCTGTGTCAGCGTGCTGATAAATACTGCATGACATTTGTGGCAGGTTTATTGTACTTAATTATTAATCTGTTGGAGTGAATGCAGGCAAGTGGGAGATGGGAAATAGGGGCTTCTGTTGCAATCTTACTGGCAAAAAAATTGTTTAAATATTTCCACGAGGCAGTCCAATTTCTCTACTGTGATTTTTGTTGCTGGTTTGTTTTGTCATGATTTTTCTCTTTTCCAAGCTATATTTCTGATAAAGTTGTATTCATCTCTGGGGACTAAATAAAAAGGTAGCCAGAATTCAGGGTTTAAGGAAGCTTTTATCTACTAAACACACTTGTCATCGCCAGGGAGCTGAGACAAATGATGACAACAGTGACGGTAGCAAATTGGCCTACAGCAAAAGGAAGGATGAAGGACAGGATAAGACAGATGGAAGGTTGGCTCATTTGAAAGTTGATCCAGATTAGCTATGGTGAAAACAAAAAGCAAACCCAGAAACAACCCACTCAGCAAAATCCAGCTTGAAACTGGCTGAGTCGTAGCATATTAAACTTGTGGGCAGGTGGTGTTCTATATGAGCTAGGCAGCTGTATCCCGAGAGCTGTGCAAACTGATTGGAAAGGCATGCAGCGTTTCAAACTGTGAAAAGGTTCAACCCAAAGCCTGTGGATTGTGTTGTACCCTATGTTGCCTTTAAGAGAAAAAAGCAAAATCTTGCAGTTTGGTAAAATACTTGTCTAGTCAGAGACTGAAAGAAAGGTGACAGCGATGATACAGGAGGTCTGCAGAAGGTGTCATGGGTGTATGGAAGTGGCAATGTTAGTGCTACAGCCAGTGGTTAATGAATTTCTCTAGAACTGGTAGTGTATTCGAAGCTTACTTACAGGGGAAACAGGATATATGTGATTGTGCATAATTTTGGCTTCATGTCTTCAAGGGTATTAACTCCCTCATAGTTTCATAAAGAGATGCTCTGTGGGTGCCTTTGCTGTTGGGGGACTTAACGTGTTTGTGTGTGCTTTGTGTTTCAGGAATAGAGCTCTGCCCCCCTGGGCACCGGTTCATGATCACCATGGTGGCAAGTTTCATCGAAATGGCAGGGCAGTTCCTCATGCCCGGGCTGGCTGCACTCTGCAGGGACTGGCAGGTCCTTCAGGCAGTCATCATCTGTCCTTTCCTGCTGATGCTGTTTTACTGGGTGTAAGTATTTCTTCCTCCTTTTGGGTCAAAGACAATACAAGTTCCTAATGTTGGTCTTGGAAGGCGCTTTGCTGTCAGGAAGTGTGCATACCTTTCACTTTGTTCTTACATTCACCACTTGCAAAGATTTTACTTTGAAATTAGAAATAATAGCTTTAGAATTTGCTGCAGCACACACATAGGTTATGTGCTGTGACATGATGGGAGCATAGGAGATGGTCCTCTTTCATCGAGCAGCAAGTTGTACTTTGCTATTACTCCATCTTTCACTTCCTATATAAGGATGAAAACAATTCTTGAGAGGATGCATCTCAGCCTAGCTGTTTTTTGATTGTGGCTGCAGAGCTAGATTTTCCCTTGAAACCTGTATTGTGGTTCTGGGCTGTCACTGTTGGTTTCTTTGGCCTGGGTTAGCCAAGATAGATTATAAATAACTTGTGTCAGCTCTTGAACAAGCTCACTTGGATGTCTTGTGTGCATGAGGTCGCCAGCCCTCAACTGGACTACCTACTCAATTTTGCCTGAATTAGTTCATGTTGTGCTGAAGCCTGAGCAGCCAGCCTGCACCAGGCAGTGGCTTGGGATTGTTTCGGCAAGTAATCCTTCCCTCCTGGCTGTTCCCACTCCTTTCTGCCCGCTGTGCTGGCAGCACTGCAGCATCGGTACAGCTATCCTGAGATAAGCAGGGTGACTCTTGCCTTGGGAGTGGTGCTGAGTCCATCCCAGCCTGGATGCTATAAACCTCCTAAAAAGCCTTTCTTTGCTGATTCTGTCTTAATAGTGACATGCAGTGGTGACATAACACAATGGAGGCTTATGAGAGCCGTATTGTACAAAACTATAACAGTAAGAACATGCTTGATGGTTCATTTTAAAGATAACACTGACGAGTTTGGAATATTTAGTTGCTATACACTGGGAAAAAAATGAAGAAAAAAGGGCACTGCAATGTGCAGGACCAAGTTGCTGATGTACAGAGGGTGGGACACACACAAGTTGCTAGTTGTAACGCCTAACAAGTGGCAACATATAAAAACTTGTTACAGTATTTAATGATTTTTAACAGTTGTATTTTTTTTTTATTAATGCATGAAGGACTTACAGAGTTCTACTGTGTTCATGGCAGTAATCCTCAGTGGGAATTTCTTTGCTTATCCTTGTGGCAGATATGCTGCTGCACACCACGTGAAGTTACAAGTCCTGTACAAGATAATGGCTTTTCCCCCACTCCCACCGCTGTTTTCCAACATGCAACATCTAAATAGTCTCATCTTGTCAGTGTTAATCTTGGTGACGAATAAGCTGGAGTGTTCTTGTTAGTGTACGATACTGTTCTCCCAAACCTGCCATATGTTATACACATGCAAACACATACACACTCAGGTCTGCTCCAAAACCTCCTATTGGGATGCCTGCCAGCTGGAAAGCAGCATATCCACCACTGGATAGAACCCAATATCAAACAGAATGCTTACTGATATTCTTGTCCAAAGGGACAGTAATGACAGTGTGAAGGCACCTAATGAATGCAATAGATGACACGGACAGCAGTAACCCCTCAGCAGTCTTCTGGATGTTAGTGTGTTTTCCAGGTGGATGAGTCAGCATCTCATACATTCCTGTTGAGAAGTCACCCCTGGGTGACATTGAAAGCAATAGGAAATGCTAACATTTATTTTCTTGTCTCCAAGAGCTTTGTAGCTTTTTGGCTGGACAAGGCAGGCAGACCATGCAAATATAATAGATCCCCCTTATATAATGTTTGATACGACAGCTTGATAAATAGTGGTAACAGTCAGAGTAATAGGATTTGCATTGCCCAGGGTTTTTGCATTTGCAGAAATGGACTCTGGTTAGGATGCCTGTTTAGTTATACTGTTGGTACATTATGAACTTAGACTTTTCTCTTCCATCTGTTGCATGTTCTCTGGAAAGTGCTACTGTTTCTTTACCTATTTCCTTTCCTCTCTTCTTCCTCACGCATTGTGTTGGTGAACAGAGCATGGACTCTCAGCATATGTTACAGATGAAGGAAGAAAACTAACTGATATGTAATAAAAGAAAACTGGATAACTGCACTGCTTGTTAATTCCCCATCATGTACCCAAAGCAGTGAGTTCAATAACAGAGACTATGATAGCCCTTGCTGCCTCCTTCTTCCTCCTTCCGCTCTTTATTTACATCTCTTGCTGTGAGAGAGCTGTTTGTCCCTCTGTTCTGGGGCTTAGCCCTCTCCCACCTATAGATTCACTCTGCTCCTGGCCATGTACACATGGCAGGTTAAACCATCCCCAGGAGGTGGGTGGCTAAGCAGAGGGGACAGCTGGGCATGGATGGGGGAAAGGGGAACACAGCACTTTTGTCTGAGAGGGATGTGCTGGTGGACTGGGACACTTGCAAATCAAGCAGATGCCTTTTCTGAGCTCTCAGGTCGTTCTGGGAGGGCAGAGAAGCATCCACAGAAGCTAGACTTGAGTACAGGGGTTGGTGACAAGCATGTAAACACAAGTTGATAGAAGTTAGGCTTCTTTCAAAGTGTGTGTTTGTGCTGGAGCCATAAGGGAAGGAGAGCTCCAGTTATAGAGAGGCGTTATTTCCTCTCCCTTGGATGCAGGAAGCTCCTGACAGGACCATACGTTGAAGTTCAGCAAAGGTATCAATAGTCGGAAGTGAACTTCTGCTTCACTCTAATCAAAACTCAAGAACTGGGAAGGGATGGCCAATTCTTTTCTGGTACTATTAGACGGGGTTAGCCTCATGAAGACACAAAGTTATAACCAGATTTATTGCCCAGGGGCAGACTACTAATTGACACGCTAGACCCTTTGTGTGGCTGTGGGTTTGTTTTGCATCTGGACAGGATCATGCTGCTTCTAGCTACGCATGGTACCTGCCTGGCCATTTTCTGTCAAGGATTCTTCTCTGGTCTTAAGATTTCTCAAGCTTTGGATCTTTTTTCCTAGTGTCCCTCCTACTCTTCCCCCCCTCCTCTCCCAAGCAGCAGCTGTGTAACTGGAGCTCAACATTTCCCCCTACCCACCCCCCATTCTTCTCTTCAACTGCAAAAGGTTGGTCCTTTCCTTGCTGATGGAGGAAGCAGAAGACTATCAACCAAGCATCTGCAGTCAGCTCAGTCAGGTGCCCAAACCAAACCCTGGCAGAAAGCTCTCTCAGCTTTATTTTATGTATATATATGTGTGTGTGTATATATATATACACACACACACACACTCTCTCTCTCTCATGTATAAGTATATATATATAACTTAATGCCAGGTGATAACATATCAGGTTGTGACCACATTTCTGTGTAGAAGTCCGCAGGGGTCAGGGCGTTGGTGCCATTTTTTTTTTTTGAGTTTGTGGTGGTGCTTGATTTGGTGACAAAGTGCGACAGTAGGTACATACAGATGACTCTTGGCACCTGCACAAAGATGGGGTAGCCAGCTCTTCCCCTTACTGCGCCTGATAAAGTGGACTCAAAGCAGCCCAGGTGTTTTTAAAGATCTTTAAATGATTTGAACCTCCCACTGCCACCACTGAGTAGTGGAGCAGCTGAAAGATGTGAGGCTTCAGCACTTCCATTTTGAGAAACCTGTAGGAGCAGGAAGGCAGAAACAGTACTTGTCCCTGCAATGCCTGTCCCTGCAGCTTTTTTCCTTCCTTAGGCAAAGATGCTCCCCGCAGGACTTGGCCTCTAGGACCTGTAAGCAGACCATTCAAAAAGTGGAGCTTTTAGGCTAGCGGATGAAGCTGTCTCCTCTCCCCAGACAAGTGGAGGGAGATTTTACATTCAAACAGTTCTTAATTTTTCAAAACATGCATTTGCAATACAGGAGGATATGCCAAAGCATCCTTGCAGCACCAGTGGTAGTAAATAAGCTGTCAAGCTGAACGGCTGTCATCATGACTGTTACATATTTTTATTGCCTGATATCATTTGGATTTCTGTCTGCCTAACTTCTCTTCATTTTTCTTCTTCAAAAAAAAAACTTTATCTAGGATGGAGGTTTCACTAAGCTGTCTTCCAAATTGCATCAGCCTTAGAAGATAGTATCATAATGGTGCAATTGCCTGGTCCACTGCTTAGAAGTATAAGAACTGAGGCAGCATCCACAGCAAAGATCAGTGCTTTGTGAAGGAAATTTGAGGTTTATTATACATCTGAAGTTAAAAGTAGCTGTTAAATTCATTCTTGGAAAGGTCTTTTGGAGGATCAGTGAAAATGAGGTCTAAACAAGAAAGAAAAACATGCTTGGAGTCAGATCTGGAAGTCTGTGTATCTATAGAAGTATGGGAGGTTTTGTTTGTTTTAAGATCTACATATTTCTTTGGTGTTTGTATTAAAAAATAAAAAACTAACCTGAAAAAAAGGAAGAATGATTAGTTAAATTAATGAATCAGTTGAGTGGCGGTACTCGAAGGAAACAATCAGATGGAAAACAAACTTTTTTATTTTGTAATTCTGTGTGAATATGTATATTTTTAAGGCAACTCAACTAACTTAATTTCTTTACTAGGGGAAATTTTTAGAGCAACAGCTGAATGTTGTCTGGAGCATACACAATGCTGACCTGTATAAAAGGAAGGCTTAAAATCTGCATATGTGGGAGATAATTTATGGCATGTTTAAAAATTTTAAAAATATGTTCTGTTATAATCCTAAAAAGTAATTCTTCTCTATCTTCTCTCTGTCTTTACAAAAGAATCCAAATCACTTCTGTCAGCACCTATTTTCCTTCTTTGGTCTGAATTACCATGTGATAACTGTACATCTCATTGACTACTTGGCAGCAAATGTCTATGGCAGGCAATGCTGCCTCCTTCTCCTTCTTTCAAAATTGTATCGATGGGCTGAATGCCTCTAATACATTGTAAAATTCTTCTGAGTCCTATTTCTAGGTGATAGTATTGTTTCTATATCGTTTGTGAAGCAGTGCAAAAGAAAGCTTCATTAATTTGTATATTCTGAATAGTTTCCCTCTTATTTGTTTCGTAAGCGATTCTTCTGCTTTTTGGAAATAATTATGTAGCTCGTGAACAGTTAAATGAGCAGCTAAACGCTATTAGTTCCTCCGATGACGGAAACTTGGGAGCGACCCTAACTTGTTTTCCATCTTTGAAGTATTTTCCCAGAGTCCCTTCGGTGGCTGATGGCTACACAACAGTTTGAGGCATCCAAGGAACTGATCCTTCAGTTCACGCACAAGAACAGGATGAACACGGAAAGTGACATCAAAGGAGTGGTGCCTGGTGAGTAGGACAGACAGACAACCATAAATCCCTCCACGCAGATGAAGTTGCTTGCTTTTTGCTAAAGGCTGCACACGGCTTTGCTACCTAGAATTAAATAATCTATTTACTGCCTGTAAAACCATCCCATTCATTCATTCATTTTGGTTTTCTTGAAAAACCATTCTGAACTCCAGCACTGTGTTTAAAATTATTTGGCCTGTTGAACAGTTGTAGTAATTATAGTCTCATCTTGCAGTGCCATATGTCTTTAGAGACGTCTCTTGAAGAATTTTGCCATGACTACAGTATGCCTTCAGCCCTGTGTGCCTCTGGAAACCGTGTTTTAAGGAAGCTGTTCACAGGCATTCTGCCTGTCACACAAAGCTTAATTTGTTGGTTTGGAGGAACAGCAGCACTTGAACCCCTAATTCCAAAGTGCCAGCCTCATGGCAGACCTAAACCATGTTACAGTGTCTTTTTAAAGCCTTACTTCAAGAGCTGTTTTTCTTTCCTCTCCTGCATCATCCAAGTGATGTTGCTCTGGGGGTGGGGAGGGGCTGCAAGCAGCAGCAGTAGGGTGCAGGTTGAGAGTCTATGTTATCAGTTCCTTGGTTTACTGATGCTTTTAGATAGAGCTGATGCCTTGTCACCAGGATTGTCACTGAAATAACTAAGCTCCTATCTCACAGGGTGCTTTGCAGAATAGGCTCTGTGTGTGTGGCTGTAATTACAACAAAGGCAAAGACTTTCTGCGTCTCCATCTCACTGGTGCACCTGTCAGATTTGGTTCAGGCTCCCCTGTTCCTTCTCACAGGCCTAATGTTGTCCATAAACACTAATTTTGCACTGTCATTTGCAATTTGTATCAGATTACCCACAACTCAGAAAACAGTAGAAATGTGGGGTTTTCCCACTGTTTCAAACCCTGACTGACCTGACCCTAGGGGAGACATCACCCAGTAGCTCTACCCATGGGTAGGGGTGGTGCTTCCTGCACTTTGCTGATACTCACTGGAGGAGCTGACAGGGCTCCAGGGTAACTATAGCTTCAGTCAGCGCTAAAGAGTAGAAAAATGTCACTGGTAACATCAGTGCCTAACAAATGGAGCAGTCTTCATCACTGAGGCATGAGAAAGTCTGATCAGGGTCTGTGGTATTCATGCCCAGGTCACTGATGTAATTTCTGGTCCAGTTCGCAGACCAGAGTTAATTAGCTCATTTGCACATAATTGTGCATCTGGGTTTACAGTTCCTGGACCTACATCACATACAACATGGCTTTGCAATGTAAATGCCATTTTACTGGTAAAGTTCTGAAAAGTATAGGGGTATGTGAGCAGCTGTCAACCCGGTGATCTCCACCACCACCATCTTCCTTTTTGCAGATCTTCCCCAGAGCAAATGATGCATCTTGGAGAAAACTAATCTCTGAGGCAACAAAATGCCTCATAAATGGACTTGGAGTTTCTAACCAACTGTAAACTCGCCTTTTCTCAGCTAGTCAGCTTCTTGAATTTTCAGATGAAATAAAATGTATTTTAGGGGAAAGAAAACATAAATTACCTGAGCTTCATTTACGGAAAATTATAAAGATGCAACTGTGTGCTAGAGGGATTTATTATAATGATCTTGTCATGGAGGAATTCTGAGTATCAAAATGGTTTTATGACTGTTATTTGTGACCAATTACTTTTTCCAGCACTTTCATGGTAGGGGTATGCTTCTGTTTAAGGAGGGACTCCCTTTCATGTGGAAAACAGAATGTTATTACACCTGTTGATGCTATGGATTTTTTGCTTGCAAATACATTTAGATGTAGCAGTCATCAGTACATAACCCTTTGCAAATTTTAAGTGATATAGAACATGGTCTCCTTGTTGATGCTGGATTTGTTTAGGTTATTGTTGGGGTTTTTTTAATTATTTCTTCCTTTGCTTTTTCTCTTTAAACTCTCTCTTGTAGCGCCACCTGTTAAGGCTTTCCTGACCCAGCTTTGGTGGCACGCTGCATTTCTGTAGGGCAAATAAAAGAGGAGCAGTATCAAAAGGATGATATGAGCTTAACTAAAAATTTCTGCAAGGACCTTTTCTCTCATTCTGGGTGTGTGAGAGTACTGAGGACAGGACAAAAGTAGAAATTCCAAATTAGTAAAGTGATCAAACCGCAGGCCGTGTGTCTCCCTGTGGGTCAGTAAGCAGAAGAAAACATTTCTCTGCTTCTATGTGTTACGATCATATACCCATAGTTGCTGCAGCCCAGAATGGGTAGAAAGCTAGTACTTGTCTGGAAGAAAGGATGCCATTGAGCTTGATGCAGATATCCTCTATTTCTCTTTGACTCCATTGTTGAGCTTTCCTGTCTATGTAGAGGGGGGGTTGTTAGTGATTTGTTTTATCCTTTGTTTTCCATCTGAAAGGGCTAGAAACTTCTTCGCTCAAGTTAGGGATCATTGTGTTGCTGGTTATTATTCCTCACAGCAATGTCCTAACGGCCTTCTGTGATTGAATTACTCCCAATACATTTAAAGGATAAACTGCTTACTTGCAGTCCCTTACAGCTGGAAACGCCACTGTAATTTTACTCATGCACTCCAGTCAGACTACTGTATCCTATATATAACACATAATTACAGGAGTTGCAGTAGTTTTGGATGTACCTATTTTGGCAGCTGATACTGATACAAGAATTATTTTATTATGGAACAAGAGTTCCATAATAAAACAGAAGTAGTGTTCAAGTGGGTGAAGTGTTTCTGGGATAGAGGAAAATGCAGTTTTTAATTACTGTCCAAGTAATGAACAGGCTTGTTTTCCTTTCTGAAGGATCACACCATTCCCATGGTCTGCTGAAAGCTTTTGCTTGTCCGTTTGGCTACACTCCTCAAAGAGGAAAGTGGCATAAGCTTCTGTGAGGACTGTTTGCATTACAGCAAGGTGGCCCCTGTGTTGGATGGAAAAAAAAGGAAGCAAACTTTATCAGCTGTTTTTTAATTAATCTGTAGGGTGAGAGTGATTTTCCTGTGCACTTCTGGGAGATGTCTCTAAAGAGAACAACTAAGTGTCTGGGCAACAGTTCCCCTGCAGTTGAAAAGGTCTGGCAGTTGTGGTAACAACCCATGTCTGGAGAAAATCAGCATGGGCAGTTGATGGGAAACATTCAGCCAGCAAGAGTCTATGCACAGCAAACAAATTAAAGTGAGACAAGGGATGTTGATTGGTGTCCAGAGTGTTGTAAATTAACATTGCCCTTATCTTCTCAGTAAGCTGCCCCAGGGGTGTAATGTAGTGTCTGTTGTTGCGAAAACAAAGGAGAGCTGCCCCCTTGACTGCTTTAAGTGGCTTTGAGTGATTGGTACACCTTGTGATTTTTGGCAGGAATAATTAGCCTTCTTAGAGATATTTTGGGGTTTATGAGGTCGTATTTTCTTCTTTAATGGTGAAGAAATCTAGGTGAGCAAATTAGACATGGTTAAATCATCCCTAATGTCTTGAGTCTCAAAATTTCACCAGTTGGCTCAACATTTTGCCTGCTCTTAGAAATAAAGGTTAAATTTTTGGATCAAGGGGATGGTTTTTATCCAACTGCATCTTGAAATGTCATTTGTGATATTTGTTGAGTTTTGTTGACAAGTATTTCGAAACGTTGTCCAAAAAAGTCAGCGTCAATCATGAGCAAATGAAATATTTTGGTAATATTCATTCAGTACAGGTTTTTGACTGCCACTTACTCCAAAAACTTCCACATCTTTTCCTTGTTCCACTGTGAACAGAAACACATGCATATTTCACTTTGACCCTAGTGAAATAAATGCTAAAGAAGCATGGAGATCAGTTTAAAGAACGGGAGAAAAGTATACCTGCAGGAATTGAAAATCCCAAAGTGCTATCTGTCCTTACACCATTTAAAGACATGTTGTTTAGGTAGCTTTGATTATTTTGGGAGAATGCATGTTTTTTCTTCATGTGGGATTAGGAGTCTGCTTGTTGGCTGGAGCAAGTCAAGTGCTGCAATCTGATCTCTGTTGCAGCAGCACCCATCCCTGCCAGCGTGTTTAAGTGTGCTGGGAAATGCACCACTAGAGAAGCTGTATCAACAGTTACATGAATGTCAGACTTGACGCTTCCATGGAAACCCACCCTTGTGCGGTTTTCCTCTTCCCCTGTGATGGGAAACATTTCAGATGCTATTTAACAGAAAAATAACTGCTTGACCAGGCTGAGTATTAAAACCCCCTTTTTGTTCATCTCTAGATGAAAATTGGAGTGTTCCAGTGGACAGGCAGGTTGTAGTTGTTCCTTTCTAAGCTTACAGAAATAATATTAATGCACTTACAAAAGCATTCAAATAGATGTGAAGACTTGAGCATGCAAGATCCATTTTGCAGAGAAAGAAAGGGTACAGTGGTGACAAGTGCTGTGTTTGTATGTGTGTGGATTGCAGTTAGGAAAGTTGTGTTTTCAGAGGATTTCCTTTTAATTAAAAGAAAAATTATCATTCACCTTTCTTGCTACTGAGCAGCATGCTGCCATGACTTTTCTTTTATACATAAGCTAGTTTGCTCTTTTGTTTTGCTGTTCATTGTTTGGTTGGGTTTTTTTCCTGAGGGTTGGATTTATGTATTTGCATGCCTTTTTTTTTTTTTTATTGGGTAAAGAACAGCGGAAAAGGTAAACAAGAGCCTTATGTCTGAAAGTCAATCTCTTTCCCTAACAGAAGGGATGAACTGTCCCTACAAAATTCTACTTGTATCCTTAGACACTCCTACCAACAGCTATACTAATGTTTTAAAGCTTGTAGTGGATGAAGAGTTGGATGTATTACCTAGAGAAAAAATGCGAGTTCCCTGGCCCCTTAATACAGGTAACTCCATGTGATGCTATTGAGTACAAACCTGCCACCTGTGTTTCTTTAGTATCACAGAATCACCAGGTTGGAAAAGACCCACAGGATCATCAAATCCAACCATTCCTATCAATCACTAAACCATGCCCCTCAGCACCCCGTCCACCCATCCTTTAAACACCTCCAGGGAAGGTGACTCAACCACCTCCCTGGGCAGCCTGTTCCAGTGCCCAATGACCCTTTCTGGGAAAAATTTTTTCCTAATGTCAAGCCTGCATGTCCCCTGGCAGAGCTTGAAGCCATTCCCTCTCGTCCTGTCCCGTCACTTGGGAGAAGAGGCCAGCACCCTCCTCTCCACAAACCTCCTTTCAGGTAGTTGTAGAGACCAATAAAGTCTCCCCTCAGCGTTCTCCAGGCTAAACAACGCCAGTTCTTTCAGCCGCTCCTCGTAAGACTTGGTCTCCAGCCCCTTCACCAGCTTTGTTGCTCTTCTCTGGACATGCTCCAGAGCCTCAACATCCTTCTTGTGGTGAGGGGCCGAATAGTAGATCCAGTTTCTTGGTTGTTTAAAGCTGCCAAACATAAATATCCCATGCAAGTCCCAGAGGCAGCCAGATAAACATGGGTAATTTAGTTAAAACAGCTCAAGGTGCATCTTGAAGGCAGCATTTAAGGCTTGCAAAGGACCTTGTGTCAGCCACAGAGATTTCCACCTTGCATAAAACCAGCCAGTGATTTCCGTTGCACTCTTGTGTGTTAAATCAGCTTTCAGGAGAAGGTGGGTTTCTCCTGGTGGCCCCCTGTTGTCCAGGAGTAGGAACTGGTGAAGCTTGTGAAACTCTTTCAGGACATGCAGTACATGATAAACAGCGAGTAACAAGCATAAAACTGATCAGTGCAAGTGATTATATCCCTGGTGAGGACAGCAGTGACCTCTGGCAACAGCACAGTTTGAAGGAGAGAGAGGAAAAACTGAATCATAGAATAACCAGATTGGAAGAGACCCACCGGATCATCGAGTCCAACCATTCCTATCAAACACTAAACCATGCCCCTTAGCACCTCGTCCACCCATGCCTTAAACACCTCCAGGGAAGGTGACTCAACCACCTCCCTGGGCAGCCTGTTCCAGTGCCCAATGACCCTTTCTGTGAAGAATTTTTTCCTAATGTCCAGCCTGAATCTCCCCTGGCGGAGCTTGAGGCCATTCCCTCTTGTCCTGTCCCCTGTCACTTGGGAGAAGAGGCCAGGCCAGCACCCTCCTCTCCACAACCTCCCTTCAGGTAGTTGTAGAGAGCAAGGAGGTCTCCCCTCAGCCTCCTCTTCTCCAGGCTAAACAACCCCAGCTCTCTCAGCCACTCCTCGTAAAACCTGTTCTCCAGCCATGCCTCTTGATGCCACTGGGAAAAGCCAAATGTGCTAGAATTTTTTTTTTTAAAAGGGATGAATTGTCAGCCTCTATTGGAGCTTGAATGACTCCTTCTCACTAGTTGAGTCCTCCGCAGACTTTTGCTGGCCACACTCCAGCTTGTCACAGCTGCTCTGTGCCCAGTTGGCACACTGGCTCTTTGTCTGCAGTGCTACCTTTCCTCACAGAGGAGCTGGCTTTGTAGGGCAGGAACTGCATGCAGAGGGCTGGCAGCAAGCCCTGGTGATGCCAACACTCTCCCATGCAACAGGCAGGAGGAGGATATATGGAGTCTGGATGTGGATGTGAGGGGTAGGAGAAGAGATCATGGGAACCGAATGGAAGTGAAGAGCAGTAAGAGGAGATCAGTGGACAAAGAAGAGGGGAATAAGAAAATTAAAAGCATTGTAGGAGTAAAGAATGAAGATAGTTTTTGGAGACTTAGAGAGGCAAAGGCAACGAGGGTCTGGGGGGAATTATGGTTCTAGAGAAAGAGGAGAAGAGAGTTAGAGCATCGAGACCGAAGAGGCTGCAATCATTTGCTTCTCCCTCCCTCCAGAATAAACTGTTGAGCCCAAGGATTCAGTCTCAGCATTCTTCTCTTGTGAAATCCACTCCTACAATACGTGCTTCACCCCTTTATAGTGCCCAGCTCATCTGCTCTGCCTGCTGAGGTTTCCTCTGTAGCTTTGGCCGTAGATAGCAGCAATGCATGTATAGGTATCTGAAATCTGCTGATGGCCCAGATACGGCTCCACACAATGACACTCTGGGAAGTACAAGAAGTCAGGTTGCCTGGGCAACCCTTGCTTGGCCTCTTGGCATGAAGGCATGATGATACAGCCTTTAATAACATGATTACAACCTATTTTTTCCACAGGGCATAGGATGGACGAATCAGTGCATAGGATGGACGATGCTGTGGGAATGAAGCTGTTATCTGTTCCTCATTTGTTGCAGAATTTGGAAGGTGTGTAGTGAATGAGGCAGAGGGAAAGAGGACAGTCTTGGGAAAATGAAGCTGAATGCCCCCTGAAGAGCTATACTCATTCCCTGTGTCTGCCAGGGATGTTCTTGTACAATGATGGAAATTTCCCTGGAACCAGCTCTTTCAGTGCTGTCACTAATCACAACGTCTTCAGTGTGTGTCTCTAGCATATAATTGTGGGGCTTGATTTGCAGAAAGCTGGGAGCATTTATATTGGCACCTACAAAGCTTATTGCTGTGAAGCTTTTCTCATTCTGGACACAATTCTGTGTTTTATCTTCCTGCCCACAAAAAAAGGAATAATCTTTGTCCTTACTCTTACAAAAAGGTGGAGATTATTTCATTGGCATTTATGAAGTTCATGAATATTCTGACAGCACTATCAGAATGTCTCTGAGGAAACATATGATTTTGTACTCATTGGGAGGTTTGGATAATAAGGCTGGAGGGGCACATGTTGAATGGGAAAGGTAGAGACATCATTAACAGCTGCCCATTTGCTGACTGCCGTAAGCACTCTGGGGGGAAAAGCTAACATGTGATCATCTAATTAAGTGCTGTATCATGATGCATATCAACAATTGAAGATTTCAATGGCAGCCTTATATCTGGCTTTTCCTGTCTTTTTTTTAATGTAATTAGAAACACAGGTTTGAAGCAAATTATTGCGATCAGTCCTTTGTTATTATAGTCACCAAGTTATACAGTCGTTCTCATGAAATGTGCTTCATTTTAAATGCTGTTAGTATTTCTGTCCTGTGCTTTTGTTCCAAACTCTTGTACTGGGATACATTTTAGCATTCAACTCAAATATACTATAGCTGTCCAGGTTCTTTTTCTTTTTTGTGCATCCCATTTGCTTCTGTCTGTGACTATCTTAAATCTTTTTTTCTCTTTTTCTATGCTATACGAGCAGATAGCAGCGTTGTTCCTTTGCTGAGCTGAAGTTCTCCTCTATTTTCTTTCCTTTTATAAATAAGATTAGCAGAGCTTTAGTTTCTCAAATGTTGATGACCAGAATTGTAAGAGAGCACCAGTTTTTTGTTGTCTGAATTGCAAATACTTCGTGGGCACAGTAAGATTTTGCCTTATATTCACTTGTGTTCAAGTAGTATATAACCAAGTTCAACATGGTGTTTGCTAAAAGCTTATCTTACAGCAGAAGCATTTCCCATTAGTCCCATTAGTATCTTACCTGGTATTTTGCATCTTGACTTGCTTTTGCCACACAGCTCACCCAGTTCTCTCTAACGTCCTGTTTCTGTGCTGTACTGCTGACAGTGCCTCACTTTATCGCCCGCAGACCTCATTGGCAAGTTTCTAAGCTTTGTGTCAAGTTCCTTAGTGAGGTTACTAAACAAGAATTCTTTTTTTTTTTCTTTGAGAACAAGATAAGTGACCCCACACTAACCTGCCATCCTCTTATCATTTCCATTTTTCTATTCCTTATTGCTCTCTGCCCATCAGTCAACTGCTTAGCCCCCTCATAATTTATTTGTGATTTGATAGCCTTCAATATTCCTTTGCTATTAGGCTTTTCAAAAATGCAATGTATTGGGCTGCTAGTCCTCCATGATTAAATGAATAAATAAGCATAAAGGGAGTTCATAAAGACAGATGTCCTTGAGGGTATAAATAACTTGGTGTACCAGTAACTCAGTATGGCTGAGAGTGACTTGCTTCAGCTCTGCATTTTGGACCAATTTACCTCCTGCTGCAGAGCTGTCATGCTCCAGGGATCGATTGAGCCTTTGTGCTGGGCTTCCATAGCTCTTCTCATGTTCAAAGAACTACTGACAGCATCATTTAGCAGCCAGAAAAATCCAGCAGAAGTCCATCACCCCAAGGTGCTTGTCATTTTGGACATAGTTTTTTGGTAGCTTGATTGGAGGTCTGTCTTTTTCTTCTTAGCCAAGTGATGCAGAGATGGGTGGCTTCATTTGACTAATTTAAATATACTTTTTGATTCTGAAAGCCCTGTTCCTAAAATGCAGAGGATCCCACGAGAATTCAGCAATATTGGGAGCTGCAAACTGGTAGGGTTCCCCTCCCTGTGAGACTTTTAAAGACTCCCAATGAATACTTTTAATTTCCACTGAGATATAAAGAGCTAGTTTGTTGACAGTTTTCCTACCAAGTCTCTGAATAGGAAGCCTAGAGTGTGTGTGGGCTCCAGAATATGGGAAAACTCATAATAGGCCTCTGAGTAAATGGATAAAAATGTTTTTTATTTTCCACACTTGCCCTTCTGGTAAATGAACAGAAATGTTTAATGTAAATTCCTTCTGCACTGGTGACTTTAGTGCAAAATCAAAGAACAAGTTGAGGGTGGGGGGAGTTTTCCTGGTGCTATTCCAGTAACTGACAGAGCAATAGTTTATTTCCAAGGGTTTTTAATAGGCAGTGGCTTGACTTCTCTTTTAAGATCTTAGCATTGCCCTATGAAGTCCAGACAGCCTAACAGCTGTGGCTTTCCTGATGCCCATCACAGTCAGTGCGGGTCCTTTTGTGCAGGCAGGCTACTTCCAAGAACAGCAGGCTGCTTAAGCGAGAGCCAGTTCCGTGGATGATGTATTTTTGCAAGTTACACAGCTATTTGTTCCTATCTGAATGATATTTTGATTGTTTTAAATGATCGGTTTTGTGGTAGAGTGGAGGGGGTTTGGGAGAACATTTGACTGATATGTATATATATAGGAATAAAGGATGGAGGAAGTCATCAGAAAGATAGATGGTGTTGGAGACTTGAGGAGAGTCCTTCATCTCAAGCAAGTGACTTAGATTTGGGCCTTTTAAAACACCGTTGAAAGATGGATGAATAAATAACTGGCAGAGTCAGAAAGCTTTGAGTGAAGTGTCAGGTGCGGTTTGCGTTCCTTTGTGTAAGGTTTGAGGCCAGAATTTTTTTTCATTTTTTTTCCTTATATTTTTTTCTTTAATCCTTGTAATACAGATGAAATGCAGCTACATCTGGAATCCATTTTGGAACATTTTCATATAATAACACTGTGTATTCATGGAGTAAAACCACCATCAGAGCGAATCCACTGAAGGGAGACTGCTGCATAAAGCAGGGTAGAGAAGGATTGTAGTCCCCTTTGTGCGGGATCCTCGCTGCAGCTGAAACAGAGGATGAGTTTGCCACTTCACATAACCCAGGGGCTGTCTGTTACTTGAGGGTGGAACAGCAGTTCAGTGAGAAACACTAGTGGGAATTGGTTGAGAAGGACTGATTTGTAAGATAGGTTAAAAGTGAGCCTGAGTGCACATGAGAAGGTTGCGTGACAGTAAATAAAGAACATACGTATTGTAGCTACCCATAATGAATGAACAAAGAAGGAGTGGAAGTAAAGTAACATTTGACTCAAGAGAGAAATATAACCAAGTTAAGTGTTCCTTCTCTTAACTTTATGAAGTTGTGGATTAATAAAGCATATATTGACAATAAAATCTATTTTCTCTTCCCAAAGAAAAAAAGTAAAAATTACTTTGAGAAACAAAAAAAAAACCCAAATCAGGAAAATTTGAAGAATATGGCATCAGGCACTGTCTTCTGCTGATGGAGGAGGAGGTTTTTTACTTTGACATCTGGTCAGACTTAGACAGTTTGAGAGTGAACCGTTATGTCCACATGAAATTTGTGCTTGAAGTATGGTGCTTGGGTAATGATTTTCATTGTACTTCAGCTGAAATAGTCATCAACAGCTTTTCGAAACGTTTTACTGCTTCTAGTGCTTGCTTTGACTTCTTCCACTGTTAGAAGGTTTGGCTTGTGCTCAGTTATAGGCTTTATAATTGTGTTTTATCTAAATGCTTCAGTTGTTCTGAATTATTTTATTGCCACTTACTCATTTCCAGAATCTTGCTACAAAAAAATCACTGTGACCTTGTTCTTTGAAATTAGGTACCATCTTTTTTTATTGCTTATTTTTTTAATGTAGCCCTGATCTAGTGCTGAGCCTGCTGAGTGCTCATGTAGTACAAATATTATTTTGGCCAATTTCCTCTTTTGCTCCACCTCTGGCTTTTGTGGCTTTCGTGCTGTGTAGATTCTGGGGAGAAATGTATAATATCAGGTAGTAAGGAAAGTATAATAGCACGGTAATATTCTGGTTAAGTACAATCATTAATGTAGAATACCCTTTGCTGCTTTTCTCAGAAGTGTTCCCTGTAGTTACTCTAGATTGAAGACCAGGAGTGACCTGGTGAGCAGTGAATAGCTCAACTATTTGCATATAAATAGCTTCTTTGATTTATTATTTTTCTGATACAATTTTCAAATAACAGCAGAAAGATGTGTCTTTTGTTTTCTTTGTAAATTAGAGTGATTTATCTTATTTCTTTCCCCGGGGCTTGCCTTTATTTTCCCCTGCCTTGCGTCTCTTAAAAACATTGCTATTCAGTGGAGTAAGGCTGAGGTCGGGGCAGGCCAGTGTGGACAACTGAGGACACCCCGGCTAATTGCGTATGCACAAAGGGAACAGACGCGCTGTCCAGAACAGGGCCACTCTGCTGCCTTCAAAAGCAGCCAATCTAGAAAGCAGCAGTACAAGTCTTTGCCCTAAAAAGCAGTCCTAGTTCATACTCTTGGAGTGCATCGGGTTTGTGATGCTTCTTTATAGCTACAGCTTCTTGTCTCGCTGATCCTGTAGCTTGGAAACAGTGGTTTCATTGACATGCCTAGGTAGTGTTCAAGCTCTAACCTAGTGATATTTGGGAGGCAAGCAATGTCCTACATTATTTTTTTTTTTGTTCTGTGCCAACAATTATATCAAATGCAATATTTGTGAGGCTTGTGTGTTACGACAGCATTGCAAAGAAAAGTTAGCTTGCAGCTGCCCAGCATTTTAAGGACATGATGAGAGTTTAGTTCTGAAGACCAAAGACATCACAGTTGATAGGTTCCAGGGATTTTTCTTTTTTTAAAAGTCTTCTGTGTAGGACATCCATTGGAACAATTATGAATATTTGAAATGGCCAGGAGGGAAGAGGGTAAGCTGACATAAAGCCCTAGCCACTTCTTTCTGTAACCTGTATTTGAACAAACCAAAATGTTCCCATGAAAAATGAGTTTAAACTCCAGTCCTTTCCATGTTTTTTTCAGCTGTGCATTGCAGAAATGCAACAGGTCTTGTAAGAAGGCTAAGTTACTCTCTTTGAGAGAAATCCACAAGAATAGTCCTGCCTGTGCGGGTTTAAAAATTCACGGAATCCTGAAATTCTTCAGGAACTTTGATATCATGCTTGCTGGAACCAAGTTCCATACTCATTTTAAATAAATGCTTTAAACTGAGAGAAGGTTTGGGATGTGAAGGAGTTCTTGGGCCATTCTTCATCCTCAAGGAGATTAAGAGAAGCCTGGAAGAAAAGGAGAAACCTGAGGTGGACATCAGGCAGGTTGTTCAGCATTTTCATAGCTTCTGATAGTGTCCTGTTCTCCTGAACTTTCCTCAGAATAGGTGTAGTTCACAAGTGAAGCTTCTCTTTCTTGTTCTCAGTGAAAGAATGATTTTGGTTTGGTTTGTTTCAGAGCTGGAAAAGGAGATCACCAGAAGACCGAAGAAAGTCTGCATTGTTAAAGTGGTGGGAACCAGGAACCTGTGGAAGAACATCGTAGTATTGTGTGTGAACTCGTAAGTCAGATCTTTCTCCGGTTTGAATAGTTGTGCGGCTGGTGAACTGGAAGCAGTAATGTGAAATGATGGGGGAGCTCCTCTGTTTCCTAGTGTGGGACCCTTCACTAGTGCCTTAGATAAATGATCCTGGAAAAACACAGGCTGTTGTAGGGAACTATTTCCTATGACAAACGTGGAGGAAACAATTGCTCATTTCAGGCAGCAGCACGACGTGTCTTCTCAAATGTTGTGCTTCAAATGCACTGCTTTCACTCAGATCTCTCATGGCCACATGCTGGTGCATGCTCACACATGCAGACATCTGCTGGCATCCTAGGTGGGATTTTTGAAACCATTAATGCTGCAAGAGTACAACTTCAAGTTGTTTACATCCTGCGTTGCAGAGGAAGATGTTGCTTGCCAGTAAATACAAGCCTGCCCCCCTGTGTAACAGCTGTCCCTGACAGGCCTTCAAAAGAAGATTGTTAAGTGCTTCAGCTCACCCAAATCATGCACAGGGCATGCAGAGAGAATGTGCTGTCTCGCACAGAGCAATGTAGTGCTTGTGTCCTAAGGCTTCAGCTTGGACTTACATTTATGGGCAAAAACAGACCTCTGCCTGAGAGTTTTGCAGGTTACAGGTTCTGGCTGAAACTGAGCACCTTGTAAAGGGGAAACAGATGCTGCAAAATTAGCCTCTAACCAAAGCCAGCTTCTGGGGATGGCAGCAGGGGCACGTTTTCTAGTTTTTCTGTCTTATAAAATGCCCTTTATTTTCAAATGGGAAGTGTGGAGGAGGCTGGAAATCCCCCATTCTCTACTGTCTTCAGCAGTACATAGCTCTCTTGTGGCTTTTTCTTCATCGTTTCAGGGTCTTAGTCTGCAGCCTTCACTCATGTTAACACATGGATCAGTTGTAACCCAGAGAGGACAGCCCCTGTGCTGGGCCGATAATCACCCAGAGGCACATGGGCTTCAGGCGTCTGTCTCCTGCACAGCGATTGCAGAACCAACTCTAGTTTTATGAATTCATTTCTCTGTCCCACCTACCAGTGAGTGGCTCGCCTTGTTCTGAAAAAGCATTTTCATCTGAGACTGAGCTGGTCAGTGTTAATTGGTTTTGTGAAAAACTTTTACATAGGGAAATTTCCCCTTCTTCCTCCCCCTATTTGATTACACTTGGAAATTCTGTAAACCAGAACCCGGCAGCCTGAAGAGTGACTTTTGGCAATAGCACACAGAGTCTGTTTGCTGTCCAAGTAGAGGGTGAAGCAGATGTCTGTGTGTGAGGAAATAGCTTTCATGTTTGTTTTTAGGGGGTGGAAAAAAATACTTAATTTTAATTCTGTTGTTCCTGTTAGATGGGGATGTGCTAAATTTTAGCAGTGTGGAATATGGAGAAGGAACCTTTGCAGAGAATGATGAGACATCAAGGGAGATAAATGTGTTTGGTTTTAAAAGCAACTGTTCTGAACTGCTCAGCAAGTTAAGCTAATAGAGTAATTCCTGGGGAAGCAGGCTGGAAAGCAAATTCCAAACGATACGTTAATTTAGTTTATAGGTCATGGCAACTTCAGCAAGTGTGTTTGCCTGCACAGAAGAGAGAGAGAGGAGATACACCCTGGTTAACTCTGCCCTCTTATTAAATACAGTTCTGTTGATTAACATTTCTCTTGTGGAAGGAGTCAGTTATAGTCTAGATATCCAAAGCAAATAACATTCTTGTGTTACAGCAAGTACTTGTGGTAGGTTCGTACTGGAAGGGAAAAGGTGCTTGGCATTGGGAGTGTATTTTTGAACTATGGCATTGATTCACAACATTGAAAGAGACATTCCCTAGGCCCTGGGCTATCACTCACTCAGTGGTTGTGTATTACCTCAACCATTTCTACACTTACATTAATATCCAATTTACACTCACAGTGCCTCACATTCCTGACATTCAGGAGGATAGAGACGTATTAATGTAATGTAACTGCCATTCATTTTTTGGATACCTGGATCTATGCCGGCCACTCTGTCAGGGACAATTAATTTGTGACATGAGGTTTGTCTGGTCTAAATGCCAGAGACAGGAGGCCCTTGCCAGCAGGGACTGCACTGGGTGCAGATGGGAGCGTTGGCCTCCCATAACAGCTGTGCTGCAATTTTGCAACACATCAGGGGTGATGTTGAGGTTTCTCATCTGACTTCTGTACCTCCAGCCCCCAGCTGCTTTTTCTGGGGAAGCAAGGGCAAACAGAAGAAAGAGGAGTGAAGTGGAGTGGCAACATCTTCATCCCTGGCATCACAAAGAGACTTTTAAAAGAAGAGGAGACACATTGCTACGAAGCATAGTGTAAATGTGTAAATTGAATTAGGGCTTATTGTTTCATAATTGTAATAATCACTACAGCACAATGTGTGACTTGAGATACTTGTTTCAGTTTTAACAGGCTAATGTGGGAAGTGAGATGCAGTCTTTAGTACAATCAGATGCTAGAGGCAGGTGGGTCTTCCTGGAAGACACGTCTGTATTGTGCTGTGTTTTGCAGTTCAAGCACACAGGCTGTTTTATTGCAGTAGTGTTGGTTTTGTGGTCTTCAGCAGATACACTGCGAACAGAGAGATGACCTTCTTAAGACAGGGGAGTTCTGAAATACATTGGGAAAACCAGTCACACACTGGAAGTCCCTGTAAAGTTGCTCATGCTTGGATCTTGAACAACAAATGAAGCCAGTAGGTTGCAAATGTCTGGTTGGATATGTTTTTTTTCTTTTGCTTCCTTTGGTCATTGCTTATTTTTGCAGTGGCATCTAGAAGTCTGATCGGAGTCTTTTTGCATCGGTTGTTTAATTCCTGTAGCAGAAGAAATGCTTCCTGCATTAGCCTGTTCCGACACTGAATTATATGACAGCGCATGGCTGCCTTCTCAGCATTGATGTTGGTTTGCTCTCTCCTGTTCCCCCTAGGCTGACGGGTTACGGCATACACCATTGTTTTGCGAAAAGCATGATGGGACACGAGGGAAAGATGGCCATTACCCACAACTTCTATGCGGACTACTACACCATGGCTGGGATTGCACTGGCATCCTGCCTGGCCATGTGCCCGGTGGTCGGGTTTCTGGGGAGGAGAGGAGGACTCCTGCTTTTCATGATCCTTACAGCTCTGGCATCACTTCTGCAGCTCGGCCTTCTCAACTGTAAGTTCAGGAAGAGAGCTTTTCAGGACCACAAGAGTTTGATGTGCAAATAAGGGACTAGGAAATACTTGCATTTCCTTTGCCTTTCTGAGATTTGACATGCCATATACCTGCTTAGTTTAAGAAGCTGAATTCATCTGAAGGATTCCTCAAACATTCGTTGTCTTAGCTTCATTAACAAAAGGCCTTGTGTTCTGGATGAGTCCCTGTGGTGAAGCTTGTTGAGCATTGGTGCTGCTTCTAGGGCTGTCACTTAAAACTAAACAAATAAAAAATGCTTTTTATTTTATTTCAGTGAAGTAGCCTCTGGGGAAGGAGGTGGGTAGGGATTAGGAAGGGAAAACTTTCACACTTGAGTCTGTTCTTCCAATGGCTTCTAGACAAAACAGAAGTTAAAGCAGTAGGTATATGTACTCTGCCTTCTCTGAGCATCGTTACATTGTAGTAATACACAAGTAGCATGGAAATATGCAGCTGAGAGACCCTACTTTTAACATGGGGTGTATGAATACTCCACATGAACGTATACGCATGATTTTGTGAGGTGACACAGCTTTTCAAATGGGCTGCTATTGCCAAAAGCAAGAGTGTCCCACTTCCTCTTCTGCAGGTGATGACCTTTCTCTGGCCCATTTGAGCTGCTTCAGCTATTAAAAATGCTACAGGAATATTCCCTTTCCTTTTTATTATTTTATTTCCTTGTCTTAATTTTCTGTTGATAGAGGAAGTTGAACTTGATGGACCAGAGAGGTATTGAAGCAGAGGGAATGTGGGCTGTGCTTTGCCACTCTCACAACTGCCCATCCTTAGACCTCTGTCCCATTAAACCTCACCACCAGGAGGTGGGAAGAGGGTTGAGACATGCTTTGGACAAACTGGATATAAGACAAACACCAAAGCACTCGTTGTTGCTGGGTTTCATTTCTAAGTTTAGAAATAATTAAGGGCTTTAATGGGAAAGGATTTTTTTTTGCATTGAGGATGGAAAGATTTCACATTCCTGCGTGAAGAAGGCAGCCCCAAGGCAGCAAGAATTGTCCATATTTATAGACCACATTCCCTAGAAGTGTTTACTAAGTTAAACTTTAGCAAACACACTATTTGTGGGAGTGTAGGAGGGAAACAGGGAATGACATGGAGGAAACTCCAAATTCACTTGTTTGCTCCCAGCTTGGCATGTATGTTTACATTCCCTTTAAGCACATGTTTACCATATCCAGCAGCTCCAGCTGAGAGCAGGAGAAGCCCCCTGAGCCCATCTCATCCTCAGCCCATTGATAAACTCTGACCATTCGCATGCACACCGGCTGTGTATGAGACCTCCCAGAACTCCAAGTGCTTGTGGTGGTGTCCTTCAGGTCTCTCTACACTGGATTTATCTTATATTTGGTGGGGTTTTTTAAGGTTGTCAGATGTTTGTTGAGGCTGTGGAGGTAATAAATATGCAATTTGCTTAGTGGAGAGAGAGTGTGCCAGGGCCACTAGTCTGCTGCAGAGCCATGAAAATCTGGTTGCCTTTTTTTAACAACAAGAAAGGCATCGGGGAGGTGGGGAGGAACAGCATGTAGGGATTATTACTACCTTTCCCTAATGGGTTTAGGTGGTTTTGTCACCCAAGTTGCTAAAATTCAGAGCAGCCATAGGTATGTTCTGCTATGCTGGCACCTAGACTTCTCTCAATGCTCTGAACCCCTCAGCATTCTCTGTTCTGACCCTAGCCCCTTTGTTTGTGAGAAAATGAAGAAAAGACAGCCTTGAACTTCAGAGCAGCTCATCTCCCCCAGCTCTAGACTATATCCCCCTTCTTCCTCCTAAGAGCTAGACAGTGTTTGGAGAGAAGCAGTGACCCTGCTGATCAGGAAACCTGTTACAGCCTCTTGCGTGTTTTAGCTTAGCATAATTTGGGTGTAATTAGCAAATGAAATCAGAATTTGAGAAGGCAGGCGAGAGAGGGAGAGGGCTGTTCTCCATCAGCAGCAAACCCACGGTGGACCTTGAGACTTGCTGTGTTCAGCCTTTCCTCTGAACCTCAGGGTGTCGCCTGGAATATCATAGGAGCCTGTTGAGAAATCACCACCAGAGATGTGCCCAGCTTGTGCTGCTGCTCTTCTCCTTGCTGCCTAGTACTGCCGTGCACACCTTTGTGGTTAGGACACATGGCAGCTGGTGGTTAGTGTGACACAAGGACCACCAGATCAGCGTTTTGGTGAGGAAGAGCTCTCCCACCAGCGCAGCGGTGCTGATGCACAGCGTTTTACTCTGTAACTAAAACTGTTGACCGTTCCCTTAGGGCTGCAGCACGAGGCCAGTTTCTCTTCTCCCTGTTCACTAACAACAAAGAGGTCTTTGTGTTAATCCCAGTGGTAAGTCTGGGCTCTTAAAAAGGTTTTACTGCTGAATTTGTTATCGCTGTCTCATTAGCGTGCTGCCCTCCATCTGAAAGGGGCCTGGAGATGGCATGTCATGTCTGGAGGCCATGGGAAGATGTGCTGGTCGTGGCATGGGAAAAGAAGTGTATAGGGGGCTGGGGGGCATGTGGGATTGATTTTTTTCCTTTGTATAAATTGCATATGTAACAACAATATGTTCTTGATTTCTCTCCCTTTCTCTTTTATTTTCATCTTGCTCCAAACTCTATGATCTTTGATCCAGTGATCGGAAAATACAGTCAACTTCCAGACTCAGGTATGTTTTACAGATGGCTCTGCATCATTCAGGCCATGATCTGTCGGAAGTGGGTGGATATGAAAAGCCGTGGCCCAAGCACCCGGAGTGGTGTTACCACCACAGAGCAGTGGGAGGAAGGCTCACTTCTACATGGTGACTTGGGGCTCCACTCATAGGCAGGACTGTGAGCTTACGTGCAGTCTTTTGGTGTAGCATCCCCTCCACATAGTCCGATTTGCCTCTGCAAGTCAAGAGATGGTGCAGACGTTCCTCAAGGCTTATTTTCAGATATGGGACAGTGCTTTCTCTGAAAGTCTACTTCTCAGAAGCAATGTTTCCACTTTGGTCTTTTCCAGAAAGGTCTGAGATGCCAAAGTCCCTTCCAATAAGGGGACTTAGGCACCATAGAAAATACTTCCCCAGGCACCTTATCCCAGCCTGAAGTACTGTAATAGCAATGCAGTGATAGGCTGCAGGGGAACAAAACCTACCCTTCTGTATTTGATTTAACAGACCTGTCCTTGCCCAGCTGTTCTAAGATTAGTTCTGCTGAGCAGTCATGACTCCCTGTGGGGTCAGTGGTGCTGCTTCACCACTATGCAAGAGGTGCCAGGGAGACCTATAGTTTGCAAGGTACTGTACTCGCATCCCTGTTTGCTGGCAGGATTTGCCCTCTCTCACAGACTAGGGATGCACTGCAGAAAGGGCTTAGCCCTGAGCAGGCTGTAGCACATTTTGGAAGTTGTAACCAAAGAGCTTCCAAATACCTTTTGCTTTCCTGAGAGCTGATGTATTCAGCAAGAACAAAAGCAGGTGTTACTTTTCATTGGATCCAACCCAGAGGTGAACCTGCTTAGGACTGGAACGGTCTGCCCAGAGAGGTGGTTGACTCGCCTTCCCGGGAGGTGTTTAAGGTGCGGGTGGATGAGGTACTGAGGGCCATGGTTTAGAGATTGGTGGGAATGGTTGGACTCGATGATCCGGTGGGTCTCTTCCAACCTAGTGATTCTATGATGAGCAGCCCTTTCTCCAGGCAGATCTCAGGACTTGGCTGTATTTGCTACAAAGCTCCAGCCCTTTCACCAGTATTTCTATTAGGCATGATGTGTTCCCCTCATATGACACAACAGTCTCTGCAAGTAAGGTGACCTCCTCACTGGTCAGGACAGACTACTTAAGCTTGTACCATCCTGAATCAGATATACCACCTCTGCCCACAGAAGGTGGTGAGAGGGCAGCAAGTGAGGGATATATCATCCTTGTGGCCAGGAGGCAGTTTCCTTTAGCTTTGTTTAGATTTATTGGGGTTTCTCCCTGTGCTTGACAGACACTGTTTGCTCTCAGAATCCTTGCTGCCATCCAGCCATGAAATGATTGAGCAAACAGCCTGATTGGACATGCTGACTGTGCTTCAACTTTTCTCCTAGAGTTGTCAGGCAAAGGCTGTCGAGCTGGAGGTTACAGAGTCTGCAGATTGATCACATGCAGGGGCTTAGACATAGACACAGGAGCACTTCTCTTTCTTTCCCCTCTTGTCCTGTTAGCCTCACCAGTGCCTAAGCCACCAAGCTGTACCAGATATTTGGCAGTTTGATGAATGTGTCTGCCTCTGTTTGTCTGTCAAATGTGGGAGGAAAGTGGCTGGTGCCTAAAAGACTGCCCAAAGACGTGTTTTTTTTCTTGGGTTTTACCTTTTTGTGGTGGTTGAGTGTAAATAATTCAGAGATCACTGCTATTTTAGGCATGACGTTATGTTTTTTTCACATGTTTGTGTCTCAGGTGTTAGAGGAATGGATTTTATAAATACTAGTTTTAAATTAGTGTTACAAAAATTACTCAAATCCTTGTCAAGGGAGGATAAGTAACATAAACCTGTTTTCTTCCTTGGAAATTTGGTCTCATTCTCACTTTTTGTGAACACTCTTGTCCTGACAGGTATGAGTGACAGCGTCAAAGACAAATTCTCTACTGCGTTTTCCATCGTGGGTATGTTTTCTTCTCATGCGGTTGGAAGCCTCAGCGTGTTCTTCTGTGCTGAAATCACACCCACAGTAATCAGGTGAGATGCTGGAGCCCCCCCTCTCCAAAGGATGGAGAAGAAATTCTCATTTGATTGATAATTGACTGTGTAACTGGACGCACTGTATGGGAAGGGAAATCCCCCATAATTGGAGACCTCACAGCAATTTTGGGACTGTTCTTTAATATCACTGCAGTCAGTCTGCTTAAGTAAATGCCTTTCTGTAGACAGAGGCTTTGTTTCCAATGGCTCCACCTTGTGTCCCATCGTGGTTATCATCAGCAAGGCGAGCACTGTATGAATTGCATTTTTTCCAGTGTGGTACAGTGATATCTACTTAGCTGAAGCAAATCATGCAGTTGAACTGTGTTATTGCTCTGCTTACTCTGCAGGATTTGTACAAGCAGTGACCATGGGAGTGTATGGCTTGATATTAAAAGGGAAATTCCATGAGTGTGCAGAGAAGAAGATAGAATCATGGTTTGAGTTGGAAGGAACCTTAAAGATCATCTAATTCCAACCCCCTTGCCATGTGCAGTGGCATCTCCCACTAGATCAGGCTGCTTAAGGTCCCATCCAACCTGGCCTTGAACACCTCCAGGGATGGGGCAGCCACAGCTTCCCTGGGCAACCTGTGTTAGTGCCTCACCACCTTATAAATAAAGGCAATCTCTGTCTCTCTAGGGCAGGTTTATTGGGCCAGCTGTAAGGGTGCTTTGTTGGAAAAGAAGTGTTACAACAAGTGCTGTCAAATGCTTTGGGTGCATTTAGGTGCCCTGAGGGTCTGCAGTCCTGCCTCTCCTACAGCACCAGTGTGAGGAGGAGCACCAGTGTACTTTTACTGCAGATAGTCATCTCTGTCTTTGTACCCAGATCTATCTTAGCAGCGGCTCAAAGTTTCTGTAAAGAGGAGTGCTTTGATCCTGGGCAATAATAGAAATCATGCAGATGATCTGCACTCGAGATCTTCTCATAAAATGTCTGTCGTTGTGTAGTTAGGGTTTTGTACCATTTTGTGTATTTGCTGTTATCTTTCACAGCACAAAGGTTGTGCTTGTGTATTCTGGATTATGCTTCAGTGATGCCACAGCGATTCAGGAGTCTGCCCTGATTGAATTTCCCAGAAATGTAGGTCATATGGGTGGGAGACAGAGAGTGAAGGGAAGAGGGTTCTCCTCTTTTTTTCTTTTATTTTTTCCTCTCCAAGTCATACGCCTTTTTAATATCTTTGCAAAAGTATTAAAGCAAAACTATCAGTTGAGTAGCCAGAGTTTCCTTGATCCATGGTCTTTTCTTCCAAGCTATCTGACTTTGTGAATGTATTATTCAGATAATATTATTTCCACGGGGAAAGGCAGAGTGAGTGGTAAGAAGATTACACAGCAGCCTGAAACACTAACAGCAATTTACTTATGTGCATGCCAGTCAGTTTGGTGGTTTTATGCCTCTTTAATTCTCTTCTTGTCTCTGTTTGAAAGATACATAGACAAGGAATTGGCCATGTCAACCAGAAGAGAATCTCCCAAGTAGGGTCAGATGTGCAGTGTAAAAAGCAAGCTTTTTTTGCCTTTTAAGTCACCTGCAGGGAAGGGAACAAAATTCTGGCTGGGAGCCGAAATTCTGCTTCCCCAGACTGTGTTGGGCGATACCAGGCAAGTAACAATAGCTGGATATGCTTCAGGGTCCCTGTTTATTAATAGAGATGATGACATTCTGCAGCGCTTTGCAATCTTACTACCATGAAGTTCTTGATAAGATCCATTCAGGGCTGTAATTAGTAGGTGGAGCTCAGGCTGGTACATAAACCTGTCTCAGGCAGAGGTGTGGTTAAGCTGCCTTGGGTCTTGCATTTCAAATTTGACTACTTTCTCATAACTTCTCCAAAATACTGCCTTGGATACCCATTAGTGTTTCAGACCATCTTAATATGCTTTTGGTTGAATCTCAAGGAACTTTAAGGACAAGGAAAGCAGAGGGAGAGCTGGGTCCATATCTGGGGCTTCCCTGATCAAATCTTTTACCTGTAATCCTCCATCCCTGAGGCAGTGCTGTCACCCAGCACACAGGGGTCATTTGTACCCTTGCGTTGTACACTGGTCTCCTGGGGCTAGGTAGGAGGGCTACAGACCGGAAAGCTCCTGTTCCTCCCACCAGGAGCTTCAGTTCAGAGCTCCTTCCAAATACTGAATTTAAGCACTAAGTGGCGCCGATAATCCATCTCTAATAATCGTGATGGCAACACCACTGCAGACTGCATGGCTGCTAAATGGGAATTAAGCTGAGGAAAGCATCATGTGTCCTCTCCCCATCCTCTGTATGCTCAGTTACTAACAAGTGGAAAAGCAATCTGATTTTTTAATGTATCCTGCCTTTGCCCCCACCCAGCCAAAGAAATGAAGAGGGCAGTGGTGGCCAAATTAGGAGCTTTACCCATCACTAGCTATCTCAAGCCAAATTTCCAGTGGGGTGCAAAGCTCTTTAGTGAGACCTGAACCAGGCCTGGCTTTTAAAAGGTGATGCCTTGTCCCATGAGGCCAAGGGTGTCCTGATTTGTTACTGAAGGTTCTGGCCTAGTACTGAGCACACAGCAGGGTTGCTTACATACAGAAAAGGTAGGGAGAACCATGGAGGCATCAGGGACTGACTGTCAGAAGAGGTTGAGATGACTGGACAAGAAAAGCCCTAAAAAAATGGATCTGAACTCAGTGTTGGCCCCATTTTGTCTCATCCAACCTGAGTGATTCTCTGGTGGTTCTGTGCTCCAAGCCATACAGCAATGTCAGTCCATTTGCTCAAGACTGACAAATGGCCACCCGGAGACAGGATTAGCATGTCTCTGTTCTGAACAGCGATGAAAAGGGCAAGTCTCCCTCCTTAGGTTTAGCCTGGTTCAAGCAAAGGATATCTGTGAGGATGTTTTGCTGTTGTCTGAAAAAAACACTGTAGTGGTAAGCAAGGAAGTAAACCCCTGTGGTCAGGGACACCCTTTCTGAGAATAAAATTTTGGACCAAGGTGCCTTTGCAATTTGCCTATGTCAGAATCATAAGCCTCACACAAACCATCCTGCCTCACTGCCGCTGGGAGCAGGAGTTGGGGGAGTGTCTCTGATCACCCCTGGGGCTCCCCGGCAGCCTTTGCACTCCCTTACTCAGCTCTGCTTTTTGCCTTGGAGCTTGTTTCAAATGCAGACACTGGTCCGCTGCCATAGAAGACAGTACTGAGGAGGAGCGGTATCCCAAAACACCCTGGCTGTTTTTTGATTTCCATCTGCTGCCCCATGGCACCTGCGAAAATGGTGTGAATGATGAGGGTGCTGCCTCTCTGGACCCATTTTCCTGATGTGCACATGAACAACAAAAAAATCCTATCAGTATTTTCAGTTTGCTTTCTTTTTTCATTTTTCTGTTTGCAGTACAGGCAGACATTTAAAAAAGATGATCTAGCATGCATACCAAAATGTATTTTTAAGCCTCCTTCTGCCAGGTTTGGATGGCGCTGGATAAGGTAATGCCTGCTCTAATTACTGACATTGCATGGGAAAACATTTTTTTTCCCCCTCCAAATCTGAAGCTGCTTGACCCCTAATGACAGAGTAGTCTGTCTTTAGTCTGCATTTTCCTATTCCCTTTTGGCTTGCTTGATGTCCTTCTACAGTGGTTTTTAAAGCTCATCTCAGGTCCTTCTCCGTGGTTGATGTACAATTTAGCCACAGCAGACACTGATGTAGATGAGCTGGGCTTTTATTGCTCTGCAACCAACTTGGAGAGTGATTTGCCATGTGTTCGGGGCTGGTTGTGTTGATTACTCAAGTGAGTATATTAATGAAGTTGCAAGGAGGCCAGTTGTACAATGACCACATTCAGATGGGTTTTTAAACTGCCATTGGAAAACTGGCAAGCTTTTTAATAAGGGATTTTTTGCAGTATTTGGAGAAATCATTGTTGTCTGCGAAAGATGCTCTGCTGAGTCTGGAGAATTATAGGGTATGTGAATTTTTGACTCAGTCAGTGTCCCAAGAGCATCTTTTGAAAGTTGTGCTTTGCCGTCCTTTAGTTGTCAAGTAGGAAGCAGTGGATTTTGGAAAGGATTGGGTGAAGATCAGCTTTACTACGGTGGATGGCTAAGAGAATCTGGCATTTGTAGGTTTATAGTGCTGTGATTTCTAATATGCTTGATGAAGCGTGTTTTCACCCAAGTAGTTGATGTAAAGCAGTTCATTTTCCTTCTGCAGTTGTCTCCTGTAAGACCCAGTTATTGCTGATCATTACATCTCTGCCATTGGGCCAGGACCTGAAGCCTCTGAGCCCATCTGATCACCAGATGGTTTGGGAATAGATGGCATCTCCCAGAGGAGCCACAGGAAACATGCTGTCCAGACGAGCATAGTAGGGGGGTGGGGAGCAGGGTACCAGTGATTAAGCTCATAGGGAATAAAACAAGGACAAGCAGCCACGATTAGAGATGTTGCTAAATTGAGTCACTTGAGAGTGACATGCTGCTGGATGGAGACCGCAGTTGTGCCACAGCAGGTGGAGGGTATGGTCTTACCCAGAAAAATGCTTGCATTGATGCTTCTCTGTGGGGTCACCCAGCAGGGACAGGCCTAGGGAGCACAAGCTGTGCCTCAAAATGAGGTGCGTGTGAGCTGGAGGTCTGCTGGGCCTGCCTGCTCCAGGACCCGGAGAGACATTAGTAAGCAAGACAAAGAATTGCAAGAGACATTGCTTGCATAGCCAAGCATCAGAAAAGAGCACGTAGTTCGGTTTGCACAAGGAACTTCCATGCTTGTGACTGAGGTGGATGAGGTTATGTTCACGTTAATTTTTTTTTTTTTAAACTATAATGTGTTTTCACTCTTTTTTGTGTGCATCCTGTACGATCACAGTACATGAGCATATCGCATTTAATAAATAAGCATTTGTGCCACGAAGAATATTCAATAAAGTTACCTATTTACAGTTCAAGCATTTCACCAATGTCAACCTTTTCATAACTCCTTTCTGTGATACAAGAACACACAAGAGCAAGAAAGAGTGAAATGAGGGACCTACCTCAACTTGTACAGTGAGTTAAGAGGTCTTGAAAATTAATCCCAAACTCTTGTTCCCTTATTCTGACCACTACCTATGTTTTCCTTTTTTTCTGAAAAGGATGCATGTCATTGCAATGTCAGTGCTGAGAGGTTCCAGCCACAACACGTTTTTATGGAGATAATATTTCAGCACTCAGCATTTGGCATAAAGGATCAAGGCAGGAGCTTGTAAAGTCTAATCTCCTGCCTCCACTGCTGATTGATGCCAGATACTCTAGAGGCAGCCAAAACCGACTTCCACACCTACTGCTTTTTGGTGTATCTTGTCTAACGTGCTGAAGGCTGACATGCTAAGTGAAATCTGGTATTCCCCTGCTGAACATGTGAATGCTTGGACATGGGAATACTTTAGAGGGCTGTCTACATGCTCACGTGATGTCACTTCTCCTTACATGGGGGCAACTATGTGGGTGGGAAGATACTTGAGTAATTTCCACACAGAGAGGCAAATAGACAGTAATGATCTGCAACAGCAAAGCAACTCCCTAGCAGAATGGTTGTACAATGTGAAAGCTGTGAACAAACCAGGTTTGGATTTTGTATGTCTGAGTGCATGTCAGATGGAGGGGTAGCCTGAGGGACTCATCAGGGCTGCGGGTTCCCCACCACAGATGTTTTTGAGGGCTGTGCTGGCAGGAGGGGGCTGTGGGGCCAGGCTCTCACCTTTGCTGTGTTTGCAGGGGAGGTGGGCTGGGGCTGGTCCTGGCCAGCGCAGGCTTCGGCCGCCTGACTGCCCCCATCATGGAGCTCCACAACCAGAAAGGCTACTTTCTCCACCACGTCATCTTCGCCTGCTGTACGCTCATCTGCATCATCTGCATCCTGCTGCTGCCGGAGAGCAAGAATCAGAACCTGCCCGAGAACATCCCAGATGGGGAGCATTACACCCGGCAACCCCTCCTGCCGCACAAGAAGGGGGAGCAGCCCCTGCTCCTGACAAACTCTGAACTCAAAGATTACTCTGGCCTCCATGACTCAGCAGCTGTGAGTGACGGGATCTCGGAGAACACCACTGCCAACGGGATGAAGTCAATGTAACCGGGTGGATTTTTCTTCCTTCTTTTTTTTTGGTTGGGTTTTTTTTTCCCCCTTCTCTTTCTTTTGTATTTCATTTGATGCTGTTGTGCAGGAGGAACAGCACTTTGGGCAAAGGTGTTTTGCACAGATTTTACAAACCAGTGATGGAGCAGACACAGACTCGGGGGAATTCAACTCTGCTGCTAAAGCAACTTTTGGCATCTTCAGCCGTTGTGCAAATTGCTCTTGAAAAATCATGGAGGAAAAGACTCATCTGAGAAAAGACCTGGCTGGAGGTAGCCCTTCAGAACTCTTTTTTTCCTGCCATTAAATATGTATATTTATTTTGTTTTATTCTCAAGAAGCACTTTATTTTCTTGTCCTTTCATAGATCACAAAAATGAAGCCATCTTATTAGAAGAGGTGCAGCCATTCCAAGAAAGAAACTGGAGTTGGGGTGTGTGTGGGGGGTGTTCTATTTTGTTTCTGTGTTTCTTTAAGGGAAAGAGATATCCACCGCAAAGTTGAATTGACTGAAATTTAGACTTGTGCAACATTCTTCTGACTGTCTAGAAAGTCAAAGCACCCAGGTTGTCTGCTGTGTTTGTATACACCAAAAAAAAAGAAGAAAAAAGAAAGCAAAACCTGCTGTGACTCAAACTCTGACTGCATTTTAGGCAGCTTATGTTTGTTTTTATAGCCCATGTGCACTTAAAAGTTACTTTCTAAATTAGTACCTTTTTTTTCCACCAAATGCAGTGAGGAACATCCTACCCAAACAAGCTGATTTTTCAATGAATCATCCTTCTGCATTTTAAGAGTCTATTACTCTATTTTAGAAGTTCCCAATGGTGCGTAACAGTAATGTAGATGATGTAAATGATGCAAAAAATGAATTTTGCTGAGAATGGCTTTAATTACCAGGAGGCCCATACTCCAGTGGCTGCTCCAGGAGGAGAGCATAGACCAGCAAGTACAAAAATAAAAGGAGCATGAGCTATGATCTGTATTTTTATTCTAAAAGGCAGCACAGATGGGATTCCTGCTCCTGGGAAGTGTGTTCTGGCATTGCCTTACCTGTTTTGGGTTTTCAATTTAACCGGGCAAAATGCTTAAGTGACTGTTGGAAAGGAATGAATTGATAGCCTGTAAATAGTGACTTACGGTTTGCTGTTGGCCCTCTTGGGGCTTTTAGAGAAGTGAACTCACACAGGTTACCCCTTTCCACCAACTGCTCTCATAGGATTTTACTTCAATTGGATCAATCCTACTCTAGGCTAAGCAAAGTGAACATCCGAGTGTCTCCTACTGTGCAGATGGCACTTTGATAGTGGCCACTTGAATTCTCTCCTCTAGCCCCCATACCAACTATTTCCTTTGGCCATCGGCTTTTGGATCTCACTGTGTGAATACTGTGAGGATCTATTTCAATGCAAGGACTTTGTAAACAAACAGCTTTCTTGCATTGTGGTTAACCTCCCTGCTCTCCCTCCCTCTTCTCCTTTTGTCACTCAGGCCATCCATTTGTGATTGCTCAGCGGTGCAGACGTTCAAACAAACAGAGCAGCAGGATGTTGATGTTGTATTGAGTGTCCATATGATTGCCACTTTGTTTGATGTACATCTTGCATTCATACATATGGAAAGCGCTCATTTGCACTTTCCTCCTCTGCCTTCCCTTCCCCTTCCTCCTTTGCTGTATATATTGTCGATTAACTACTGTACCTAACAATTTCCATCCTCCATTAGGCTGCCGATGTCCTCATACAGGCCCCAGTAAATCAGAGATACCTGCTCCCTGTCAGGCAATGCAGTAAGTAGCGGAGCCTCAGACACTGACAAGTACAAGGGGACAGGTAGACCTGCAGAAGCAACAGAGATTGTTGTGTTCAGAGTAACGATGTTGTCCTAAAGCTGCTAATTTTTGTACAGAGGATGTGGACATTTAGGTTCTTCGTGAGCCTGGTAAGAAACACTGGACCAGTTGATGGTAGTTTTGCCCAACGTTATACTACTGTGTTTTTTGCACCTTTGCTATACTGTCTGTGACAGCAAGAGCCCAATCTTCCTTATGCTCGAGCTTTATTGTGAAGCTTGAGCACAGCCACTTCTCTTTTTGTTCTGCTCCGAGACTCCCGCAGTCTGTGTTCACCTAAAGGAAAACCCAGGCCTTCCCCATTCATGCAGTATTCACGTGCCAAATTTGTGCAATACCTTTTGCCTTCGATACGAGATGCTTGTTGCAAGCCAGACGTGTTGGGTTGGGGGGAAGTGGGTTCACAACAATAAACTGGAGAAGCAAAACTAGTCTTAAGGGAAGAGAAAAAGGGCCTGAAAGCAGAGGAGCAGGAGCGAGCACGGAGGTGGAGAGGCTCGCACGGGATCCTGCCATCCATTGTGCCATGGAGCCAGTAGCTCGTTCATCCATGGTCTCTGTGCCTGTGTGCTCAAGCTATGGTGTGGCTCTTGTAGACCATCCACAAGCCTTTTAAACCAGACGCTTCCAGTGCTGCCAGTGGTCCTGGTGCACTCACCACTGTTGTCCACAGCGCTTTATCGTTTCCTATTCTGGTGGTTGCTCTCTGATGACAGACAGGCCCAAGGAAGAGAATGGTTGTTAAAACATATCAACATCTCTACAGTAACCAAACTAGGTGACAGGAACACAGGGCAATTTTTTTTTTTTAAATTCTTATGAAATTGACTTGATTTGCTGCTTTTGGGGGTTTTTTTGCCTGAAAACAGGTAGACGGTACCGATCTTCTGCAACGTAGAGAGCCTCAACCTCTCAAGTTGGTCTGGCCCTCTGCCTCTGTCATGACAATAAACCACAAACTAATTCTCTGCCTCAGCAGCTCCAGTTTTGCTCTTTTCCCTGAAAAGGTGAACAATTCTGTGATTTTATTTTTTTTTTCCACACACGCACACAGAGTTGAAAAGCTTTTGCTAAGCATATCTAGTGTGGGGGAGTCGGGTACCAGGTGATGCAGCAGGACATAACAGAAACACGCAGATGCTTGCTGACCTCTGCGTAGTCCTGTGGTGGGATGAGGCTCTCAGTCTGCAGCACCGTTGGCTCCTCAGCTGCATCTCCTCCGCAGCCATCACCAGGGAAGGCTTTTCTCAGGCAGCTCTTTCCAGCCACCACAGCAGGGGAATCAGTCAGGGCCGTCCTGTCTTTTTTGGCCTTTTTCTGTGAACCTTCAGTAACCTCTAAGCCCATCAGTGGATTGTTCTTTGGGTTTACCATTTAAGGGCTTTCTTCCATCTTTGCAAGTTTAAACAATAATGTGAAAGCAACATTATGCTTGATCTTGGGGGTTTTATCCCCTTTTAAAGTTTCAGTACTGCTTTTGTTGCCAGAGACACTGCAAAGTGTTTTGTGGCCACTCAGAAAAGGGTGTTGCATGATTTAATTTTTATTGAGCGGGCTTTTTTTTTTTTTAATGGAAGTATTTTACTGAACTGTTGCCACTTCCTGGAGCCAAACACTAAAGGTCACCAAATTGGAAGCAGAAGTGCCATTATCTGAACTCTGTGAATGTCAAGTCAAGTTGCGCCTGTAGCTGGCACATAAGACAACACTCAGTGGGGGCTGATCCCTCCCGCTGTGACTTTTTTTTTTCTTTTTAAGAAAAATAAAATGACAAACCTCAATTTAAATGTATTGTGTAAAATGTTTTTGGGGAAAGGAGTACAGTGTGTTATGTCTAGTGGGTGAGACCTCCCTCCCCATTTCAGTTCCTGATGAAGTTTTAAAGAATCGTGTTACTGTACGTTTTGATCATGAATAGTCTGGTGGTGCTTCCTCATAGCACAAGCTTAAATCAAGTACTGAAAACAGTCTTACAAGCTAAATGTCTGCATGATGTTACATCTGTTGTACCTATGGAAAAGAACTTTGTATGTAAATGTACAGAATAAAATGACGTTGTCCCATCAGTTTGTTCTTCTTGGTCTGGCTTCCTTGCAGGCACTTCTGGAACAAGCCAGCAGCAGCTAATGCGCCACCTCAGTAAACAGCCCCACCCTCCAGAATGAGCCAATTTTAAATCAAACTAATTAAATTAGCACCTTGATTTGCACCTAATTACCTTTTATATTCAGTCACAGAACAACAGTTGACTGTAAATTAAAAAAAGAAAATAACCTACAACAGTTGAATTCTGTTATTTTGACCTTAACTGCAGCCAAGGATGGCGGCTTTTTCCACCAGGTAAGGAGGGGACTTCTGCGCCCGCGTCAGATCTGCAATGTTGAAGCCACCAGGTGCTCAAACACCTTCAGACACGAGAGTCATCAGGGATTATGCCTTCTACGTCAGCAAGCTCTCCATTTTTAATTGCCATGTGTGCCACCAAAGCAAGGTAAATTGATCAGTTTTCTGTAGGCTAAGACAGTTGTCTAGCAGCAGTGCTGGTATCGTTTTATTCAGAATCCCAGAATATTTGTATCAGAAGCTTATGTCTGAGTCAGGATTCAACTTGCAATGCAAAAGAAATAACTTGGACTCGCTCATCAGGTTGCTACGCTCCATTTTCTTCTAGATTGTTGTGAATAGTAGGTGGTGTGCTGCAGCACAGCACGTATCGACAGCTGCAAGCGGTCACCGTGCCCCTGGCTGAGTGGGTATTTTGTATAGTTAACAACCTACCTTTCTGTCACAGTTTAGCCCCAAGCCAGCTAATTTCAGCAGCTAAAACCATGCACTTGGTTCCACAATTCCCTCCACTCCCAGGGAAAGGAAAACTGAGCAAAGACTTGCAGATTGGAAACTAAAACTACAGTTTTAATGTAATTATAATAATTATGAGAACAATTAGAAAGTAATAATATATATAAAAATACAGAGGATCGCACCCTCACCCCTCGATGACTATACGTCATCACAAACACTGTAGAGCAGGAAGAACGGAACGGGTCCAGAGCTAGGAGGGATCCAAGCTCAGAGACGGGATTCAGAAACACTTGGACCCAGGATTAGGAGCAAACAGACAGATGAGGTCCTCGCTGGACGTTGGCCAATGCACAAGAGGGCTGAGGCCCTCATGAGCTCTCAATTTTATACTGAGTATGATGGATACGGGATGGAATACTTTGTTGGTCAGTTTGGGGTCACCTGTCCTGTCTGCCCCTCCTTGCAGGTGCAGCCCTTTCTCTCCAGCTCAAGAATGGTCTTGCTTACCATAGGGAAAAATATAAGCATTAGCCCCTCTGTGCACCAATGCCCTGTGTTATCTCTTCTAGAGAGAAACTGTCTGAAAAACATCCAGTTATCTTTCAGAAGATCAAGTTACTTAGTCTTACCTAATTACTAAGTCTAATTATTAGACTAAAACTAAGTCTAATTTAGCTCAAACACCTTCTGGTTTAACAAAACAGCCTGTGGATCTGCCTTTGAAAGGATATTCATCCTACCTAAAAGCAAGTCCAGAGATGTAGCAGCAGGATATTTTGCAGTGGTGGTGGTGGTGACTGCTCTGATTTTACTAATGAGTAAGTTCACTTTACACACACAATGCTCTTCCAACAGCCTGACAGATTTATCTATTGCTCCAAAATTCAAGCTGTGCTTCTACGTAGCCCTGAGGAACATACAGAAAACCCTTGGTCCAATCCTTGTGTTCTCAGTGCCCAGAAGATGGAAGTAAATCCAGTGTTTAGTAGTAGTACTACAGTCACCAGGAGCTAAGAAGACAGAGCAAGGTAATGCTCATTTTGTGTTACAGCTTTTCATACAAAGAAACATGGTTTGTTTGTTTTTTTTACTATTATCTGAACACTAAAAGCTGCAATGCTACTAAACCGTAGATTAACTGTACAGGTAGAATTTGGAACTGTTTTCCCAGCAGATCCCCATACTGTATGCAGGCCAGATGCTGCACACACCTTTACAATGATGTTCTCACATTGCAGTGTATTTTTTACTCTCCTCACCTGCCCCCTACTTTACAGGGTAACAAATCTGAAAAAAAAAAAATCCAGATCCAACAGTATTTAGGTCTATCTATATTTAATAACAACTGCAAATAAAACAATACAAAACAAATAACTAATGTAATGTCAGTGTAAAAATTGCAATCAGTTTTTTGAAAACAAAACCAGGTTATTTTACAATGATGCAAAGTCAGAACTTCTCTGGAAAAGCCATCATTTCTTCTTTGATCCTGTTTTCTATGAGTAAGGTGAAATTGCTGTCTGTGTTTTGAAGATTGTAGCTGACAAATATCTGTTTTTTGGTCTTGCTGGCTAAAACACAAAACAGAGTAGTCAGCCATAGTTTGCTCTTATCTAAAAGTGATTACGGTATTCAAGCAAGCCTTTTAAAAAGCCATATAATGAAGGTTTCTAAGACAACATTCTCTGCTCCTGCTATATTGGACCAAGTTATAAAGGAACAGCAGAAGTACTTGACCATCGGCATGTTGGGCTTAACTATGCCCACTGTTGTAATGGGCAGCATAAGCCTGGTGACTATCAACTAGGGGTTTTGCCTGATGCACTCAAAAGTCTCACCGTGCTTTTAGTGGATTCTGGACGCTGCTTAAATACAGTACAGCCCAAGTGAAACCACAGACCATATTAGACTCAAAGCACCGGAATCCAGTTTGTGAGCTGGTAAGTCCATGCCATGAAAAACAGGGAAAATGCCCAAGAAAGTGATCAGGCCCCAATTAACAAAGTTCTGTTTTATTACAAACCCCTAAAAAGGTCCCGAAGAGCGTGCACCACTCTTGTCTAAGTCTGCTGTCAATAAATCTGTTTCTTTTAACCTTTATTTATATGGTGCCTCTGAACACTCCAGGAGGCTAGAGAGCCTGGGTTGAACATGATGTAGCCAAGCAGAAGTTCCAGGCCACTGTAATGACAAATACCTAGGAGAGAGGTGCTATAAAATGAAAAGCTGTCTTCCATGACACAGCTAATTAACAGTGACAAAAATAATGTCCACTGGGGCAAGAATACTTAACTATCAGAGCAGAAAAGATAACACCGCAATGTGTTTCATAAATAAAATGGAATCCTACTTAGATTTTACCACAGTCATATAGCAATGAGTAACTCTTCATACGCTGCTAAAGCTGAACTTTGTGAAGAATATAACCACCACAGAGGAAACAGGCACTGAACTTAAACTGAGTTGTGGAAAATAGAAGACAAAAAAATTGTATTTGGGTCACAAGATATTGGTGGTGAGGAATGAAGTGGGAGCTGATGACCCCAGTGAAAAATCAGACTGTTCTGCTGAATATTCGAAAATATCACCTAAATTTTAAACATTCAAAGTAAAGACAGCAGAACTCCTATCTCAGTCCTTTTAAATAGCGAAGTTAACTATAGGAAACCTACATATACATATAAAATATACTTAAACATTACTTTTGAGGCATTTTCCTTATGTAAATCAATTTATTATCATTTGCCATTCAAACAGGTTACCAGCTTCCTAGCTCAGCAAGTAAAGTTGCTTCTGAAATCATAGAATCACCAGGTTGGAAAGGACCCACTGGATTATTGAGTCCAACCATTCCCAGCACTAAACCAAGCCCCTCAGCACCTCATCCACCTGTCCTTTAAACACCTCCAGGGAAGGTGACTCAACCACTTCCCTGGGCAGCCTGTGCCAGTGCCCAATGACCCTTATCTGTGAAAAATTTTTTCCTGATGTCAAGCCCGCATCTCCCCTGGCGGAGCTTGAGGCCATTCCCTCTTGTCCTGTCCCCTGTCACTTGGGAGAAGAGGCCAGCTCCCTGCTCTCCACAACCTCCTTTCAGGTAGCTGTAGCGAGCAAGGACTTCTTTGCCTTCTATGACTTGGCCCTACAAAAACGCTGACATAATGCAGCACATTGCTGTGATTGCAAAAAAATTGGCACTTGGCACCAGACTTTGTGATATAAAGCAACATATTTTGTAAGCACTAGTGATTCATCATCATGCCCTAAATGAATGCAGCACTAATTTTGAACTAATTAATACCATTATCCTATCTAACAAAACTACATCATACACTGCAGTGTTAAAACTCAACTTCTTAATGATGTTTGTGTAAGATTTGATTGAATCTTTGGCATGCTCTTCAAGTTCCTGGGAACGCTGTGACTCTCTCAAGACTCCCTGTGCCAAGGAGCTCTGCTCCCAGCAGGACCTTTTCTCTCGCCACTTCCCATGGTTTCATTTGGACACGTGGACTCTTGTGAGAAGGACAGAAGAGGGAAGATCTTATACCTCCACAGAAGACCATCTGCAACTTCAGAGTAAAGCAGAAAACCACAAAAGACAAGGCTTACCTAAGAAACCCTTTCAGCAGGGCTGCTTCCCACGCAGCCTGGCTGCCAACCACTGTTGCACCAGCGCCCTGCAGCATGGAAAATGCTTCCTCGTCCTTGACATGCTGAGAGCCAACAGGCACTATGGCAGCACAGACCAGTTCCTACAACCTCATGGACAGGCTGAATCTAACCTTGAAGGGGAGCCTGGCAGTAGCAGGAGAACAGTCAGAACAAGTGTTAGGCATAAGTTTGTAGACCATATGTGCTGGAAAAGAGGTGGTGGAGGAAAATTGTGCCCAGCTGGGAAAGACTCAAAGAAGAGGTTGAGGAGATCTTCACTGAGAGCCTGCCAGTCACTACAGAGGGAGGGTGAAGACCTGCCACTGTTCAGCAGTCACTGCAGCCAGAAGTGCTGTGATTTCAGGATACACAGGTAAGGGAGACACTAATGGACAAGATTTTCTCAAGAACTGGAATCCACTAACCTACAGGAAGCAATATTTTAGGATTTGGGCTTCTTGACAAGTGAGACACAACTTGCGCCAGAGCAATCGGGCAGGGTGGTGAGAAACAGTCCCTGCACTTAATACAATAATATCCGTATATAGATAAAATAAGTAGAAAGAGGAACAAGAATATGGTAAATTTGTATTCAGCAACAGAAAAGAAGAAAACAACCTCTCTGAAATAAGGGCAAAGGTAGAGGCAGTACACTAAATACAGTTGTTCTGGCTAGGACTTCTACCAGGCTATAAAGAAAACAACAGGAGCATGTGCACACAGATGTGTGGGAGCACTGAAACTCCTGCTTCAGGGCAAGGAACATGACACTGCACGAACAAAAGGCAGGTGATAGAATGTGACTGGGAATATAAAAGAAATAAAAATATTTATGTTCAAATGGCTTTGTATGCTACTTAACCTAGCGCCTGCTGAGACCAGAATGGAAACAGCATAGCAAAAATGGAGACAGCATATTAAAAAAAAAAATAAATACTGCCTGCCCAAACCACAGGGCCAGATGGTTAAAAAGGCTACCTTGGAAGTACAGCTACAAGTCACGCTTGGCTGTGAATACACCTCTGTTATGACAGAATTTGTGGGAGTAATAAGGATTTAATTTCCCAGAGGAAAATAAAACGCCAATAACAGCAAAGCTTGGTGTTTCCAGTCAAGGCAGAACACAGCTGTCCTTACCAAGCACTTCATGAAACAAAGATACAGAGATGCTTAGTAGTGATCTTGAAGATATGCTGGTTTCAGGATAATAAACAATTTTAGACTAAGTGACCATGAGCTGACTTAAATTGCTGGATTGACAAAATCAAGCCTAAACACAGGTTTAGGACTTCAGAAAGAGCATTTATTTCTATTCTCAAAAGTCAGTTATGTTCAGGTGAAGAGGAAGCACGTAAGTATTCAAAGCCAGAAGTATAGTATTGACTTTCCCCTTCCAAACAAAAGTGACAAAGCTCTATAGGCCTTCCTTAATACAATACACCTTAAACAGGACAGCACAAGTAAGAATACTATCTATGAAGAATATAAAAGGGGCTGACTAGCAAGGAAATCTGTGACCCAGTAGTTAGATGGCATGGATACAGAGGAACATTGACCAAAAGCCTAGCTGGGACATAGCGGGCACAGAAAACTCAAGATTAAATAATGAAAGACACTTAAGGCACACAGAAAATAAGAAGGTGCACTATGGCCTGAGGATAAAGACTAAATGATATCCCAGCACCAAGCAACACTATCAGTTCTCAGTTACAAAGTGAGTGAAATTAGCAATTCAAATGAGAAAAAGAACTTAAACAAAAAAAGGCAGCAAAACTTAAGAGCATTTACTGAGAAAAATCAGGTGACCCTGACAACCTCTGTCCTAGAACACTGAAAGAACTAATGTAAGAAATGGCAAACTATTACTAACTCTAGCTATGAATCCTGTAATAAATCTTTAAGAGTGAAGACAGCACATGCTAAAAAAAAAGACAGGACAGGGTGGGAATCACCAAGAGAACTTAGAGCTGTCAGCTGGACTCCAATGCTACACAGAAGCTTAGAGCAAGATTCAGAAGAAATGAGTAATGAGGAGACCAAATGGAAAGTGGGATAAACTGTTACACTTTATTCAAAGTAAACCCTCTCTGACTACTTAAAGAAATCATGTTATACCATATGCCATAGAATTATTACCTTAAGCAGAACTGATTGAACTCAGGATGCAGAGAAAAAGCTGCCACCAGAGGAGACTACAACAGTGGTTATTATAAGTTATCAGGATGAAGAAAGAACACTAGTACTGTTTTTCAATGATCAGTCTGGTGAGCAACTCTTTTTTTACATATGTATTAATGGCCACGGAGAAGAAGTCAGCGTAGCCTCATGAAACTGCCAGACAATGCAAACACAGGAAGTATTGCCTGTAGCAAAGATCAGTATATAGATGGTTAAAAAGAATTATGTGGCCTTTCCAACTGAAACAACAGAAGATGAAATTGAGCAGTGCAGCATCTTGCATGTAAAACTTGGTAATGAGATCTTCAGGAGTTCGCCAGTTGGACCTACACCAGTTACTGGTAGGGGATGATGAGTAACCACCACAACACAGCTGTCAGAGATGTGAATGCATTAGGCCAGGTATTTGGTTTAGCGGTAAAGGACTTTGAAAGTTCAGCATTCAGATTTAGAAGTCTGGCATTGCACTAGGTATAGCAGGGCAGTCTTACACTTGCTGAAAATGGAGACATCCAGAGAGATGCTTATTACATGCTGCAGGGACAGTCAGATCAAGCACTGGCATTTGTGAGACGATCCAGGACTTTCTAGGCCAGAACACCTCAGAATTTGGAGGGCCAAAAGGTGCAAAGGGTGATGACGGTTGGCTTCATCTTCAGGCAAAATGCACGTGTCTCACATTGATGGCCATCCCACCCCATTGCACAGAAGTCTTACAGCTTCACAGAGAGTAGGGCACTGAAAATCCCACCTGATAGGCATATGTGTGTGCTTCCCTTGCCTCAGGATCATAGAATCATAGAATGGTTTGGGTTCAAAGAACCTTAAAAATCATCTAATTCCAACTCCCCTGCCATAGGCAGGGACACATCCCACCAGACCAGGCTGCCCAAGGCCCCATCCAGCCTGGCCCTTTCTGTGAAAATTTTTTTCCTAATGTCCAGCCTAAATCTCCCCTGGTGGAGCTTGAGGCCATTCCCTCTTGTCCTGTCCCCTGTCACTTGGGAGAAGAGGCCAGCTCCCTCCTCTCCACAACCTCCTTTCAGGTAGTTGTAGAGAGCAATGAGGTCTCCCCTCAGCCTCCTCTTCTCCAGGCTAAACAACCCCAGCTCTCTCAGCTGTTCCTGATAAGACCTGTTCTCCAGCCCCTTCACCAGCTTTGTTGCTCTTCTCTGGACTCACTCCAGAGCCTCAACATCCTTCTTGTGGTGAGGGGCCCAGAACTGAACACAGGATTCCAGGTGCGGTCTCACCAGTGCAGAGGGAGAATAACCTCCCTGGACCTGCTGGCCACGCCGTTTCTGATACAAGCCAAGATGCCGTTGGCCTTCTTGGCCACCTGGGCACACTGCTGGCTCATGTTCAGTCACTGTCAACCAACACCCCCAGGTCCTTCTCCTCCAGGCAGCTTTCCAGCCAGACTTCTCCCAGTCTGCAGCGCTGCACAGGGTTGTTGTGCCCCAAGTGCAGGACCCGGCATTTGGCCTTGTTAAACCTCATCCCAGGGTCTCAGCCCAGCGGTCCAGCCTCTTCAGGTCCCTTTTGGAGGGATCCACACTTCCACACCCACCCCTGCGCCCGCCCAGCCCGGCGCGCTGGCTCCAAAGCCTCCGGCCCGGGGCCACCCCGCGTGTCCCCTCCGCTCCCCGAGGCCGCCGCCCCCCAGCCCGGCCCCGCGGGAGCCCGCACGTACCCAGGCGCTGCGCCAGGCAGGCGGAGGCGGTGTCGGACGGGTCCCCGAGGAGCGAGGCGGCTACCGGGATGCTGTCCTGCAAGCGGAGCACAGCACAACGCGACACTCAGTTCCCCGGCAGCGCGGGGCACGCGGTTGCCACGCCCCCCGCCCCCCCAACCGAGTCCCCCGCTCAGGGTGCGAAGGCAGCGAGGTCCCCGCCGCGAGGGGAAGGCGGTGGGGACAGGGGACAGGGGACACTCACGCGGGGCGTGCACATCGCCACGGCCAGGCTGGCGAGGGCAGGGGCGGCGCCCACCCAAAGGAAAAGCGAATCCCGCAGCCGCATGGCGTGGAAGTGCACCCGCTGCTCGCCCAGCCGCCCGCTGAAGTCGTGCAGAGCGATGCCTCCCGCCGCCGCCTCCATCGCCCTCTTTTTCCCCAGCGCGGAAAGGCCTCGGCGAGCAAGGCCCGAGCGGGGACCCGCCCCGCGGCCCGGGGAGGCGGAGCGGCGCCGAGACCAACCCCCGCAGCCGCCGGCAGGGAGCACGGGGGCTGGGGGCGGCTGTGCGCCCGCGGGGCACGGAGACACGGGGTGGTGTGGGCTGGGAGGAACATGAGCCATCATCCGCTTCCAACCCCCCTGGCCATGGGCAGGGACACCTCCCACCAGACCAGGCCGCTCAAGGCCCCATCCAGCCTGGCCTTGAACACCCCCAGGCATGGGGCAGCCACAGCTTCCCTGGGCAGCCTGTGCCAGGGCCTCAACACCCTCATGGTGAAGAAATTCCTCCTTATGTCTAGTCTAAATCTGCTCTTCCCCAGTTTACACCCATAGCTCCTAGTCCTATCTCTACAAGCCTTTGTGAACATCCCCTCCCCACCTTTCTTGTAGCCCCTTCAGGTACTGGAAGGTCGCTATGAAGTCTCCTCAGAGCCTTCTCTTCTCCAGGCTGAACAACCCCCACTCTCTCAGCCCGTCTGTATATGCAAAGTGCTCCAGCCCTTTGATCACCTTCGTAGCCCTTCTCTGGACCGTTCCAACAGCTCCGTATCCTTCTTATGTTGAGGATTCCAGAACTGGACATAGCACTCCAGGTGAGGTCTCACAAGAGAGGAATAGAGGGGCAGAATCACTTCCCTCGACCTGCTGGCCACACTTCTTTTGATGCAGCCCAGGATACGGTTGGCCTTCTGGGCTGTGAGCCCACGCTGCCGGCTCATGTCGAGCTTCTCATCAATCAGCACCCCCGAGTCCTTCTTCACAGGGCTGCCATCTATCGCATCATCCCCCATCCTGCATTGAAACTGTGATGGGTGCACATGCGCAGATGGGTGCACAAATCCTCCCCTTGGGTGGGGTGCACAGCCCCTCACCAGCACATTGGCACCACCAACACGAACACCCACCCCCCACCTCCCCACCCTGTCCATCTTTCTTCCAAGCTTCTTCAATGGAAAGAGTGCAAAGACATCTCACCACCCAACCCCATTATGGGCATCAGGGGGTGGGGAAGAGAAGATCAAAGATCTATATAGAAATATAGAAAAAGCACTGAAACATGTGAGGGACTTCTTACAAGGTTTGGGGAGGGACTTTGTAAAAAGTCTTGTAGTGATAGGACTAGGGGCAATAAGTGTAAACTGGAGAAGGGCAGATTTAGTCTAGACATAAGGAAGAATTTCTTCACCATGAGGGTGTTGAGGCACTGGCACAGGTTGCCCAGGGAACTTGTGGCTGCCCCGTCCCTGAAGGAGTTCAAGGCCAGGCTGGATGGGGCCCTGGGCAGCATGATCTAGTGGGAGGTGTCCCTGCCCATGGCAGGGGGGTTGGAACTGGATGATCTTTAAGGTCTCTTCAAAACTATTCTATGATTCTGTGATGTATTATTGTTCCTATACATGCACTCACATTAACCACAGTTAATAAGTGAGCCAAAAGAAAACTGTTCAAGTCCTAACATCTACCAATATTCTAAACAAAGAAGATGGTTTATGGTTTGGGTTTCTTAGGTGGTGCTTCTTCGAGAACAGAAAAAACTTAAATTCACTCTATCTCATGAGCAAAGATCTCACAGAACAGATGTCCATCTTGACTGATAGTTGACATCATCAATAAAACAACGTAAATTACAGCCTAACATGGGAAAATAACTGAAAAAGAATGTTTACTACAACGCCAGGAAAAGATGCTTACCTTAATGATTGATACATCGAGTCAATAGTTGCTAAATGACACTGTGAAGAACCGTTCAAACGAGTTAGCTGATACATGAGCACCCGCCTAAAATTTATGATTGACAGAAAATGAACTGACTGGACTCCAAGAAAGCCAGGAGTTAAGTTCTTGGTTCATCTCTAATTATCACTACATGCTGCTGTTAATGTTAGTCCACATGCCTTAAATCACATGCCTTACATATAACCTTATTTTACTACGTAGATGGTGTTTCTCCTCAACAAGGATTTTTTCCTTAGGGCCTTGAAGTTAATATTCATTTTAGCTCTACCTAGATTTTTACAGATTACCAAGTATAAAAAACCTAGGAATCACCTGGGTGCAGATCCCACTCCACCCTCCCCCCAAAGGACAGAGCCTCCTCCTGGCACACACACACACACACTCGGACATACACACACAGACAGACAGACAGACACGCAACCATACCTCCACACCTTCGCAGAGCTCCATGGGGTTGGGATTAAGGCGGAGGCAGCCGCAGGGATGGAGAAACCCCACTAGATGGCAGGTAAACCCCTGCTTGCAGAGGCACGGCCGGCAAACCGGGGTCCAGGCGGCTCCGGGGAGTCACCCCGTGGTCTCAGGCTAAAGAAAAGGGTGATGCTGTGCAGCCTTGGAACCACCCCCCGGGGAAGGGGAGGAGGAAGGTCACGGTGACCTTGGCTTCATTCAGCTCTGGAAGTGTTTTGGGGTACTGAAGGGTCTAACAAGAAAGCAAGTTGGGTTGGCTGAGCTCCGGAGAAAATGGAACTACAAATTAAAGGCCCTACTTTGGGCATGAATTTTGTGCCTACCACACTTTCACCAGAGCGCAGCTAAGCTGGTCATTACTGAAAAGGATTTTCCTTAACTGTGCCGTCTGTTGCTGGTGACAATACAGCCGGCAGGCTGATGGCCGTGGGCCCGTTGCAATGGGAAACATGTATTTTTGAACCACAGGCAGGGTGTCATCTCTGCCTAAGAAACACGCAAGTTAATGACATGGACTGGATTTTTAGCTAGTGTTCTCTCTGCCTCCAATATTGTACTTATTTCTAGAAATCAAAATTTCCATTTCCAAATTCTTAAACTTCATTTTCACATTGAAGAAACAGGGGAAAAAGGAACTACTCATCACTTCTCTTCTCTAAGCCTCCCTGCTTTTTCTAGCATCTGCTAAAAGACAAAATCCTCTGCCCTGCTAATTTCTGCCCGTGCTGCCACATCAATGCTAAATCCCGGGAGGCAGCTAAGCCCAGCTCAGCTGCCATACCCTGATATCCCATGGCACAGGATCAGCTTGGGAAGAGGGGGGGTCACAAGCCACCTCCTCTGCCCTACATTTGTCACTTACTGCTTGCACAAAGCATCACGGGATGTGTGGCGGCAGACTCCAGCTACGCCTGTCGCCCGCCTCGCTGCTGCAGCAGGGTCAGGTTTGTGCTGGTCCCAAGCTCTCCCCCACACCCCATCTCTGCAGCCCATCCCAATCCTTTGGCTTTGTGTGGACTGGTCTTTTACAAAATATGTGCAGAGCCTGAGGCTTGTGCCGTGGTTTGAAAATAGCCTCTCTATGTCCTAGTAACCTGTCACAAAGTGACATTTAGCCAGGCAGGCAAACAGGTGACAAAAGCCACTTTGGAAGGGGCCAAGTGCTGGCTGCCTGCATTGAAAACTCATTACTCTTTCTGCTTGATGCAGCTGCAGGTTTGCTCTGCGCCCGGGGAGGAGGTGAGGCTGCCACCTAAAACAGGAAAATCTATCTCAGGCTGGAAGCATTGCAGCCGTAAAAATGTAGGCATTGATAAAATATCTGCTGGGAGCCACACAGGTGGTGGTGGTGAGATTCCTGTGATTAGACACCTGTGGGTGGTGGAGATTTGCCCCAGGCTCACTTGACTGGGGAGAGGAGCAGGCAATGTTAGGGCACAGTTTGTCTGAGCTCCTTCAGATCTGTCTTTTGAGCAAGAAAGCATCTGCTCCTGACTGATTTCTGCTGACTCCAATGGAGGTTAAGGTGAAAGGTAAAAGTTGTACAGCTTTGCAGATGAATTTATTCATGTAGGCAAATCCTTCTTTAAGTGTTCAGAGCCAGTTTCTCTGCTATACTGGGACAGAGGCTGCTCTAACAATGTTCTAGCCCAGTATGCTTCTTCCTAGTTTGGAAGTTTGGGCCTCCTGAATGTATGCTTAAGTGATATGCTGGATTGAAGTAAGGGAACTCTGTTTTCTTCCCTCGTCTTTTCACATCAAGTACTAGTTGCTTGTGTAGCTTCCAAGGTTGTCTACAGGTTTGCTCCTTCTTAGGAGGGAAGCACCCCCTATTCCATCATGTTCTGATTTGCTGCTCTTCTCATCAGGAGTCTTTTTCAAAGGGCTTGTAACTTTCCTTGGGATCCTAAGCCCTGCAGACCTCTGAAGGTAAGCCATATGGTTTCTCTGCACCTAAGTGGTTCTATGTATTTAATGCTTTTCTCTGAAACGTAGCTGTGATCTGTGGACCGTGCTAAATCCTCGTTTGAGCTCAGAAGAGGAAAAACATTCATCTAGCAAGTAAAATGCTGCGTAAGCATTTTATTTGTGGTGCAGGTGTGACTAGGGAGAGAAGCTCTGCAGAACCAGACTAAAGTGCAAAATTAATTTACTAGTTACAGCGTTGCAAAGCCAGCAGAGCCTCTGTGAAATGAGAGGGGAGAGCACTCCAGCAGCCTAGGGAATTTCTTGTACTTCCTTTAAGGTGCTTGTCTTTTTTTCCTGTGGCCATGAAAGCTGGGTCAATTAGTCTGCCTTATTTATCAGGTATGAGGCTAGAATGAGTTTCAGCCGCAGTGAGACACCAGATGGCAAACTAATGATAAAGCAAAGATAGTTGTTGCAAAAGCACTGCGTGTATATATGGATGCATATATACCTATACATTGCTGCTCAGATGAGATCCAAGCCCTAGGACACGCCTGTACTTCTAAGTTCCTTGTTCTTCTCCAAAAGTTAGGTTGTTCATGAGAGTACTGGATCCTAAACCCTGATATCTACTGCCTATCCCCTCCTCCCTCCAGTACAGTTTTAAGCTAGGAAAAAAATCTTCTTCCTGGTAACTGAGGAATTAAGAGATATGAAGCATGTCCTCATGAACTGGGATATCACTGAAAGAAGTAAATGTTTTCTGATTCCAAAAGGCATTCTTATGCTTTTGCTCCTGCAGGAATAAAGTGTGAATTTGATACGTGAGGAAGCGGTTGGCCATTAGTGTGCGTCAGTAAACCCTTTGCTGATGCCTCAGGATATGTCAGTTTTCTTGATTTGTTGTCCTTTTGCAGAGGAGTAAATGACCTCTTGATAAAGCAAAGTGAAGCCTCCCAGCCGCTCTGGTGAGGCTTCACGGTACCAGGCTTCTGCAACAGTAGCTGTGCTGTAGCCTCAGACTTTTGGGGGCCTGCTTTGTGTTGAGATTTGAAGACTTTCCCTAGTGCCACTGGTGGCTGAGGGGGTATTTTTCCCCCTGTGTCATTGGGGCACCAGAGGAGCTGCAAAATTCTTCCTTTTGGTTTGAGGTGGTTGTTTGTGGTTTATTTTGTCACCATTGGAATGTTTTTCTCAGATGGATCAGTCCTCTGGTCTAGCTTGCTGTGCCATTGCTCAAATACTTTCGCTGACATAATAGAGGGCAGCATTTAGTGAGTACCAGCAAGTGAGAAAGGGAGACACGTGTCTGCTTCTGCTGTACAATCACTGTGGCTATGATGCAGTGGCCATCTAAACTAATTTTAGGTAGGACTGCCCCAATCTTGCCTTCTAAGGCTCATCTGCTAAGATGATGAGTCGGTTTGGAGAAATAAATCTGTCAAAAACTGTTCCCTTTTGTTACCACGTTCATTTTTTGTGGTTTCGGCTCCTTGAGGATTCCTGTACAAAAGGAATGGGAGCTAGGGAAAGCTGAGAGAGGTAGCAGCTGACCAGGATGGGGTGTTTTTTCAGCTGTTATGGGAATCTGCTCTTGGAACATCTAATCATGGCCGCAACGCTTTCTTAACCTGAGAGCTCAAAACATTTAACCAGCTGTTGATCAGCCCGACTAATGGTTCCAGAAAAGAGACCAGAAGAGAATCCAGGCTGGAATTTCTGGAAGAGTTTCAGAAAATCAGGCCATCAAACTAGTTATCTTGTTTGAAAAGCACAGTTTAAGGGACCTGCAAGGGAACCACACCAAATTCATGCTATGAATCTCAGGATCCAAAGCAATACCAAGGCTAGCCCCTCCCCCCTGGGAAAAAAACATGTCTGAAAAAGCACCTGTAAGCAAACGTAAAGTGTGGACGTAAAAGCAATTCCACATCTGCAGTAGCTGCTGTGAGGTTGTTATCAAACCTGCTATAATAACTGCTCTACACATCTGTTGGCACCCAGACAGGCACTGCTCGAAGGAAATCTGGTTCCTGATTTCCAAAAGACTTAAGATACCAGATTTTCCCTTTAAGTCAAACTCTCTTTTTGTGGGGTTTGTAACATAAGCTATTGGGATTTCCCAGCCTGGGATGCACGTGGCATAGTGATTCTCTGATGGGCAGCTTGTGGTCCACTGCACTGCATGTTGGAATAGAAATTGCGGCTGTTAGGTTTTGTGCCCAGCTGGCATAGCGACCTTGTGCAAATCCCTCCTGCTCTGCTTTATTTCACTCCTCTGCAGATCGGAGGAGTACGATAACCCTTGCTTGTCTTCCTGCAGCTGAATGAAAGTCTGTCTAACACACAGTTTGTAAGGACCTTGTAAGCTCAGATTAAATTTCTGCCCTTATCAAATAAGACATTTTCCTTTTATTCTTATGTGAGTCATTGGAGAAACTTGTCTTAGATCTATCAGAGCATTTGGGACATGTGGGTTCATAGCTGCTAGATCGGAGGCACTAACACAGTGTGACTCATTGCTCCCCTCGAGGACAAGAAGAGGTTTTCACAGTCGACTGGAAATCATATTTCATATGCAGATAGACTGCTTCATGGTGGACAGTCCTGAAGCAGCTTACAAACACCAACTCTGGTGCACAGAGGCCAGCAGCTGTAGTGAGATCCACGCATGCAATGGGCTATTAAATACCTATGACATGACTGGAAATGGAACAGGCATGAAAGGTTAATGGAACTATACTTTTGAGAGGCTGAGAAGGGAAGAAGAAAATAATGAACTAATATTGAAAATTGTCTTCCCTTATACTGCTCAATTCAATGCCTACATCCTACACGACATACAACTCACCTGATGGATCCTGCTGTTTTCTGTCCTTGGGTTACACAAGGCTGAGGTAAATAACGCGTGCAGGGTATGCTGAGTGCTTGAACTACAGGGGATGCCAATCTGCTTCTCACTCGAGGGCTGATTTGTCTGCTCAGGTTGCAAAGAACTATGTTCTTAGCTGTGGAAATCACTGATTCAACAACATGCAGTGCTGGCAGTCACAAAACAAAGGTTGGACCAAGATTCAGGTTGCTTTGGGAATGAAATTTCTTTTTCTGAAAGATAGTTTGTTATTGTCATGGTTATGGGGCTAGCTGCACTTCTGATCTCTTCCCCGTCCTTCTGGGTACTTTCCCTTTGCTGATGGCAAAATTCCCATGAACCTTCTTTTCCTCCTTAGATTGGGCCTTGAGCTTAATAGTCTCCGTCAACTGAGTCCCCTAGCCTGCAGGTCTGGCTGGATATGCCTACACACAGCCTCCCCCCTTCTCAAGCATGCCAGCAAGTGCCCGCCTCTCAGCCTCGTTTTCCAAACAGCTACTCTTTCATTACTTTTTAAAGTAATGCCATGGCCTTTTGATTTTTTTCCATTTCCAGGCAAAACCAGCTGGACAAAATCAGCTTTGATTATTTTGCTTCCTCCTCTCTGGACAAGCAGTGAAGCCAACAGGCTTGGCATTGTCCCTTAGCAGCCCTCAAGTGTTTGCTCAGAGGTAGCTTAGCTCAAGCCAGCCTTTTTCTTGGCTTTTCCTTCCTGCTTTATTGAATACAGTGATTTTGTAGCAAGAGTAAATATCCCAAACAGTAGCATAGTACCTATATGTTACTAGAAAGCAGCCCAACACCATCTCATCCACTGGGGTGTGGTTGTTTACGTCAGGCTCTCCAAGCCCATGGTACAGTTCTTGAACAGCATGATTTAGATAAGAGCTGTATTTGATTTCCTAGCAGGATGTTATTAAATAGCTACTGCTGCCACCTAATCACTGTATCTGATGTTATTGAAGATTACACAAAATATAATTTTCACAATTATATCACAATTATCACAGTTTCAGTGATCTATCTCCAGTCTCCAGATTCAAATCCAACGATGGGTGCTGCTTATTTGAGTGACAACAGATAGATAGAATAGTTAACACTGACAGAACGTACTACCCTAGGAAAACATTATTGAAGTTCCTTTACTGTATTTTCAAAGTCAAGTACAATCCCAACAGGCTGAAGCTGCATCTTCAAAAAATCTGTGACTTGCCCTAGAACAGCAACTGAAAACTGTCCTTCCCAGATGCCTCTCAGAAAACATAACAAATCATCTCCCTTTTCTGCTTGGTGTTTGAAAAACCTGGTGCCAGGCACTGTTGCTGCTGTTGTTATAGAGTCCTGGGACAGACCTCGGCCTTCCCCAGGCCTGAAAAGCTTGTGCATGCATGAAGTCCCATTAAGGGACAGTTGTTATGCATTTCTCATGAGGCAAAAACAAATCAAGTGAAAACTATCCCTAAATTCTGTGAAGAACCATAAATGGGAAAAGAGGAGGAGAGAGAAGGACAAAGGGATTAATGGCATTTGGGAGTGATGCCTTTCCTTAGCAGGTTCAGGATCTGAGCCAGCCTCTACAGAAATAAATTGAAAAAAACACCCGCCAGTTCCTGTGAGCTGAAGATAAAGCTTGTGATGATGAACTTTGCTTAGCAGTTGTCCAAAATGCTTGGGGCTCCTGAGTTACTGCTGGATGTCTCGCCCACCTACCCACATCCCCACCTGTGTGAAGATGAGGGGCAGCTCCGCAGGCACAGACTGACTCTGTCCCCGTGCTCCCCTATGAGCGGCTGCCACCCACAAATCCAGATTGCCCCGAATGCTGCTGTCAGCACAGGGGCCCTATGTCACCACACTCCGGTTTCACCACCTTTTCCCCATCACTGCAATCCCAGCGGCAGGAATTCATTAAAGTACAAGCGAAAGGAAGGGATAGAAACAATATTTTCCTCTCTGCTGCCGGTTCTAGCTTGGTGAGGATGCTTTCAGCTTTAATAAGCCAGATCAAAGCCTTTGTGTAAATCCTGCCATTAGGAGAGAGGTTGTACCGCTGTACTGCAAGCACAGCAGAGCCCTGTGCAGCTCCCCAAATCCTGCTTTTCTCAGCTGCCAGCTCTTGGCACCCAGATTTCTCCCTCCAGCCCAACACATGAGGGCAAGTGGTGCTGGGGGGAGAGAAATCTTCCCTAACAGTCATTTTCTTTTCCAGTAAGCCAGAGATGTAATACACGTGTGAATGATCTGGGGCCATATTCTTTTTCAGCCTTTGAAATTGCATTTGTTTTCTTTCCAGTCTTCTGAAAGATGCGTAGGGGAGGCACCTGAGTGCAGCCACAACAGCTGCCTGATAAGATCTTTACAATTCATTTGCACAACCCTGCCTTTCGAGGGAAAAAAAGAAAGTGTTAACGAGTTGACAAGCGCATTCTTCCTTACGGCAAGCAGCGCCGTCAGCCGCAATATTACTGCAGGAAGGAGAGAGCAGGGTGGTGGCAGAAGACCTTGAGAAAAATGCTTTGTTCAATCCGGCTATAAAGACTCCTGCTTGTTTCATGTAGTAAATCCTAGCGGGCCGAGCGAGGGAACGGGTTCAGTAGAGACTCGACTCGGGTAACGATGCAGGGCAGCGTGTTGCTCTCCGAGTTTTAAAGATTAGTCCTTGGGGTGGGAAGGAAAAACGTTTACCAAGAAGGATCAAAGCAAAAAGGAGTGTTCACTAGGCAGGTGTCTTCTGTATTGCTGCAGTGCCAGATTCTGACCTGGCACATGAGGGACCGACAGTGGTTTTACCCTCCTGCATTTGCAACCAGATTCTCAAACTGCAAAACTGTTGCATCTCAGTTCAGCCCGAACACACTTAAAAAAATCCAGTTTAGGAAAGAAAGGACCAAGACTCAAGAATAACTCAGACAAGCGAGTGAACATTTTCTTTCATGCCTCGCTCTTTTGCATTTACTGAATTTGTTCCACATGAATGTAGAAACAGCTGCATCAGCACGAGCACTGAGGCTGGAACCTTATTAATATTTATGCCTAGAGAGCAGAGCACATAGGAATCAAAATGCCTTCCCGTCATTGGTTAGAGGACCCCAGCATCCATACAGCATCTTACCATGTTTGGAGGCTAGACAAGCAGATTTATTAGAGAGCAGATCAATTTCTCATCAGCATTCTCACACGATCGCAGAAAAGCTGTCCTTTGCCTTCTACCTGCTCATTGCTTCTCGTCATTCAATAATTTCCTAATTAGAGAAATAATTTTTCATCTATCCTTTGCACTTCTGTGGTTTATATTCTCATCTGTTAAATATGGTTGGAGATATCATTAGATGCTTGAGTTATTATTCTTGGTTTATATAAGGGCATACCCAAAAGCCTTAGTATGAATGAGATGAAATAAGAAATAATGCTGTGACAAGTCCAGCATGTGCTAGGAGGGACTGAACTCATGATACATGGTGCTAGGCACATAAAAGGTGCTGTATGGTGCTGCTGTGACCCTCAAAACCTCCTTTGGGAATTCTTACTACTGTAATTTGTGCTGACAAGCTGCCTCAGTGAAAGTCTTAAATCTGAGGCTGAGGGTTTTCCTCTCCAAGAGTGCTGAGACGGATCTGGCCAACAGTCTTTCTCTGTCTTTTGTCTCATAAGAGCAATCTTTAGCTTTTCTAATAATGAGTAACTGGTGAGCAGGTAGGTGCAGACAGTGTCCTCAACATAATTAAAACATTCACACATTTTTAACAGATAGAAACAGCAGCTTGCAGCAGCAGTAAAAGGAAAAGGAAATAATACCATGATCTGGTTGAAGTCAGTTGCTGTGCAGATGTGTAGCAGCCTCAGGTGGCTGCATGAACAGCCCCTTGTTTCACCTCTGTTGAGGCCAGGGACACTCCGAGACAGGGAGCACTGACAGGGGCTGCAGAGCAAGGGTGGCAGCCCCAGACCCCTGCTCCCCCAGTGTGCGTCCTCTGGGAGCATGGGGACTACATGGCCAGAGCCTGGATCATGCTGATGACATGGCCACCCGCTGCTGACCAGTCCTAGGCCACCCTGGGCATGTTTCACTGGTCAGACGTTGCCATTGATCCTAGTGTCCCGATCCAATATCAGGGAGGGTTCTTAAATGATCCCAAGAGTGAGATTAAGACACAAATGAGGTCAGATGCTGTACAATCTTGTGAGCTTTATTTTTTAGAACAACTGATAACAACGATAGGGCAGAGAGAAAAGGAAAGAAAAGTCAGAATCCCTAAGCAAGAAAACAGTAGAGGCACAGCTAATTGCCACCACCACAAATCCAGCGATGTGCAGCTCAGTCTTGGTGCAGGTGATGGTGCTCCAAGCTCCAGGGGGACATGAAGGGAAAGAGAGAGAGAGGGAAGGAAAGAAATCACCACATTGACGGCAGCAGCAGTTCTCAGGAACAAGTGGTGATGACAGCAGCTTCTTCCAGGCCGCATGGTCCAGGCTGGTCCGATTGAAGTGTGTGAGTGAGAGCAAGACTGCACTTGGCCTGGTTCCTTGAAAGTCCTTTTATAAGGCCTGTCCGACCCCCATCTGCACGTGTCTTTTTGGCGGGTCCAGCCTGGACCCTCTGGCAGGTCAAGGAAAGGGGTGGGGGGAGCGGGGGCAGCAGCGGCCACTGCTTCCCCTCCCCGCACCAAAGCCAGCTCTGCGTCCTGATCTTCAGCAAAGCAAGGGAGAGTGGTGCCTGCTCCTGCACTGCCTTTCTGCTGACCCTGACACTACAGACAACCTGGTGCCATGAATGGGTAGTCCCCAGACAAAATGTTTAAGGCAAAGAGACACACATAGTCCAACTCTACACTTAGCTACTGTGGCCTGAAGACAGCTTGGATTTGATGAGCTTTAGGACTTAAGCACCGCACTGACGGGCAGAGGCAGCTGCTGGTGTGCTGGCTGGGCAGGTGTGTGACGGAAGAAAACATGGGACAACACGCAGTGATCAATATGATCCAAGTGAAGCCGTTTAATCGAAGTTCACAACACATTTTATACCTTACTTGCTGAAGCAAGCCATTGTTTTACAAACTGATTTGACGATTCTTCATTAGCAACAAGTAATCATTAGTTACAATACATTATTCTATTTTCCCATGAGAAATAGCTATGTGAGCATTTCAGTCTACAAATTGATAGACTACAAAGTAACAAGTCAAGGACTACTGAGGAAAGATTCCCGTGAGAAATGAGAGGAGTATAAGGTAGAACAACCCTCAGTTGTTGAAAAGAGAAACCTTGAAGACAGTGTGTCAGTTACAGCAGCTACTTCTTCTGCAAAGTTAGCTTCAATTCTGGTGCAAAAGCTGTGAGGCCTTATGCTAAGGTGCTTTTATTTCATTTAGCATAAGGTGCTCAGTGCTTGGGGTGCCCATTAAATGTCCTCTGGTTCGTAACCACCCATCAGGTGTGGGCTGGGGGAGGCAAGTTCACCCTTGCTATTCCCACCAATGTGTTCTCAGTCTTGATGAACTGCAGTTTTCTGCCGCTTCCTTGTTTTCTTTTGTTAAGATCTCATAACTTTCCAAGCTCGTGTTGATTCTTCCCTCCTTCCCTGTCCTTGAGCTACTAATGATCTTGTTCCTATAATCCTGTCTCTGCCTGCAGTTGTATCTTTTCTTATCAGCTGTGGTGCTGCACTGGCTACTCTCCCATAGCTTAGCAATTTCCTCTAGAGCCTGGATTGAAGCTGTGCAGCTGGGCCATGCTACAGCCAGAGTTTTTGCTGGGGCCAGGATACAGAGGGTCACAATTAGCACAGCCGTGGTTGCTACCAGCCTTGTCTGCCCCTTTTCCTTTCCTACCAGCTGGCATAGGTGATTCCAGCCACTGGCATAGCCTCCATGAAACCTGTATGTGAAAAAACAAGAGCAGGATAATGAGGAAAACCCCCAAATCTTAAAAACACCTTCCCGCCCACCCCTCACTTCTTCTCAGGCTTAACTGTACTTAATTTTCTCTACCTCCTCCATCTCATCAGGGCAGGGGCACGGGGAGGAGGGGTTGGAGGTTCATCACATGTTGTCTCTGCAACTCCTTCCTCCTCAGGAGCAGGACTCCTCACACTCTTACCCTGATCCAGTGTGGAGATGCTGCCATGGGAGACAGTCCTCCATGAACTTCTCCAATGTCAGTCTTTCCCATGAGCTGCAGTTCCTCACAAACTGCTCCAGCATAGGGCCCTTCCACTGGGTGCGGTCCTTCAGGAACAGAATGCTCCAGGATGTTTTCCCCACGGCATTACAAGTCCTGCCAGCAAATTTGCTCCAGTGTGAGTTCTTCTCTCCATGAGTCCACAGGTCCTGCCAGGAACCTACTCCAGTGCGGGCTTCCCACAGGCTCATGGCCTCCTTTGAGCATCCACCTGCTCCTGCATGGGGGTCCTACACCCACTGGAGGTGAAAATCTGCTCCACTGTTAACCTCCATGGGCTGCAGGGGAATCTCTGTTGCAGCACCTGGAGCACCTCCTCCCCCTCCTTCTTCACTGACCTTTGTGTCTGCAGAGTTCTTTCTTTCACATATTGTCACTCCACTCTTCACCTGCGTTATTTACCCCCTTCTTAAATACGGTATCACAGAAGCATTATCATCATCACTGATGGGCTTGGACTTGGCCAGTGGCAAGTCTGTACTGGACATAAGGGAAGTTTCTAGGAACTTCTCACAGAAGCAACCTTAGTAGCCCCCGCTACCAAAACCTTGCCATGCAAACCCAGTACAGCTACAATGTTGTAGTCTGCAGAGGAGCAAAATTTTGGCTTGCCTTGAATGACCTAATGAGCTGCCCTAGGCGCAGGTCATCTACTGTCTGGTTTGCTCTGTGGCGTAGGACCTTGGCTTGTGAGAGTCCAAACTTCTTTCTCATTTTTACATACTGTGGTGTCCTGCACCTCAAGATACGGAAAGCTTAGGTGCCACTCTCGGGGGCCTGGGCATAACTTCAAGGTCTTTAAGTCATTCACGTCCTTCAGAGAGGGGCCTGTGGACGAGGATGTGACGTGTGAGAAGGGATGCTGAGCTACAGCATGGGCAAGTCTTCTGAAAGGAAGAGCAAGTTTCTCTTTAGGAAAAATCTCTGCTGACCCACACACTGTGCTGCAGTGCATCACACAAACGCACATACTTCCTATTATAAAGTAAAATGACCAAGTCCTTCCCTTGGGCTTTTGTTATCTGTTTGTTGTGACTTTCTGCATCCTGCAAGGGGGTTGGGCCTTGCATCATTGACCGCCTCGACAGCTTAAGGCGGAGGTTGTGACGGCGATCACACCCAACCTTGGGAGGGTGGGAGCCATGAAAGTGAGGGAGGATACAGTGGATAAAACTGGGTTGATCCTCTGAGCTTCATTAAACAAACTCTTGTCTGAGGTCATATTATTCCTCCTCTCGTATATGCAGGGGGGTGGCTGTGGAATAACCCTGTGAGCCGGCGTTTCTGCGTTCCCATAGCCGCACTGCTTTTACACCCTGGGAAATCAGCCGGGCGAGTGAAAATGTTGCAGTGTCTTTTTGTTCCTTTCTTTTTTTTTGTGCAGCTCGTTTCTGCCGGGAGGGGGGGCCGGTTGCCGGGGAGACTGGGGATGGAGGAATCCAGCCAGGGCTGGCCCGGGGCTGGGGCAGGGGCTGCTCTGACAGACACGTAGATGTGAGGCAAATACAGAGAGGGGAGAGGCACCGGCAGCTAAGGGTGGAACAGTTCATTTCCCAGCAAGTAATTCGCAATAAGCTACGCTGAACCCTTGGGAAACCCTCTGCTCACCTTCGAATGAAGCTGGACCTTGTCTGAAGTCTCCTGAAGTTGTTTGAATGGCTGCTGTTTGCTTCTAAAGGGTTTTGTCTAGGGCTGCAGAAACACAGACCTAGATTTCCTCCCTCATCCCCCATTAACGCAGTCGTTTATTTTACAAATCAACATTTCACGGTTTTTTTTTTTCTTCCAGTCTCAACAAGTCCTATAGAGAAGATATTCTTGAACCTTCCCCACACATTTTAAAAATGTGAATTAATTTATTTTAAGATAAAGCAGTTGGGGTGGGTTTCTTTCCTCCAGTGTTAATATTCTGGTTTCCTTGAATTGGATTTTAAAATGGCTTCCTTTGAAGCCTCAAGCTGTTAGGAAGGAGCTTAACATAGGTATGGAGGATGTGGAAAATCAGCTATTCCCTTTCATGCTGAAATGTCAATAATTCATCTAGTAAATAACTAATATGCAGTGTGTGATATGCAAAACACTTGGAAATCATAGCAGCGAGGACTCATGACACCTGTATTTTGCACCAGCTCTGCTATAAGGGGGTTTCGCTGCGACAGTGTTTCCAGGAGCACGCCCGCCGCAGCCATGGGGAAGACTGGCATTACTTTAAATCATTACCTGAGCCGGTCAGTGGTCTGCTAGAACTGCTAATCTACAAGTTATTTTTAAACAAGCAATTATAGATGTGGATGTTGATTATGCACTTAACACGCCATGAAAAAAAAAATAAAAAAAACAACCAAGCTCTTTTGGAATTAAAGCTACACATTGTTGGCGAAGCGTAGTCAACCAAATAATTAAATTGCTCCTGGTTTAGACCAGTAAAAACAGATTTTTACAGAGAGTGCAAGAGAACAGATTATTTTCTTCGAAATCACTGCTGAAGAGGCATCCCTGAGAATGTGTTTTCTAGCAGCCCCTTTGGGAGCTGGGACACCTCCTCCCAGTAAGGTGAACAAAAGAAAGGTGTGGACGCTGTGGCTCATCACTCGAAGGATGCCCCGTTGTTCTGCAGGTTGCCTCGGAAGAATGTAAAATCAGGTCTAGAGCGATCACGGGCGGGGTTAGAGATCCGCATGAACGAGGTTATAAAGATTTGGGGAGTCGGCACACGGATAGAACAAAGGAAAGAGGATTTCAAAGAAATACGAGCTGGAAATCGGGATGAACTTTTTTTCCCTGCTCACCTAACGGGTCACTAACCCCGGGTTTATCGGGGTCCCGCTCGGCGCCGGCTGCGGGGCTCTGGGCTGCCCCCCGCATCCCCCCCGCACCTCGGGGCGCCCGTGCCCTTCCTCCCCCCGACCTCCTCCTCCTCCTGCGGGGGCATGTGCCCTGCCCGCCGGCCCGGGTGGTGCCCGCCGTGCCACCACGGGCTGCTCCAAAATAAACCGGGGAGAGCGTCTCCGGGGAGCACATGTTCAACCATCCCCAGCCCCGCCGCCCTCCCCAGCCCCTTTGCGGCTCCTCGCCCTTCTTCCTCGTGTGTAAATCCGCAACGAAGCGGCAAAGTGCTGCGAGTTTGCAAGAGCCGATTGCTGCAGAGCTCAGGGAAAACACCCCCCCCCCCCCGGCCCCCCCCGAGCCCTCTGCAGCAGCGGCCGCCTCGGCCATTGTCTGCCTGGGGGTCGCAGCCAGACGGGGGACAGGGCGGAGCCGGTCGCTTCGCTGGAGAGCGGCTCCTAGCTCATCTATGGGAACTAAAACCGACTTCTTCAGGCGGGGAAAGAATAGCTGAGCTCGGCACTGGGGTGTCACCGAAAACGCCGGCGAATAAACTCTTTGAGGCTCGTTGGGGAGTTTTACAAAGCGAGCATCCTTTATGGGTGCCGGGCAACAGGAGGGATGGGGCGTCTCCGTCAGCCGTGCGCAGGGTACTGGGCAGGGCAGGCGGACGGAAGGTTTGAACGGCACCGGCCGGGGCTGGGGGAAACCCGCCCGCGTCCTGCCGGGGGTCAGGAGAACCGGGACAGGGCACGGGGCTCCCGGCCGGGGTTGCTCGGTGCCTCCGGGGGGAGTGAAGGGAGGCAGCAGCGGGGGGGCTGTGGCAGCCGACTAGCTCCCCGCAGCTCCCCCCTCCCTCCTCCCCCGCGGCAACGCCCGCCGCTGCGGCAGCGAAAGCTGCTCGTCTTGGGGAACAAAAGGCTGCGGCGGAGGGACGACGGCGGGGGCCGGTTCACATGGGCGGCCGGCAAAGCCCGGGGGGAACGGAGCCCTGGACAGAGAAACGGCTCCCTTGGACGGGGAAACGAGCCTCCCCGCGCGACTCCGAGCTGCGGCAGCGCTGCTGCCCAAACGTCGCGCTCCGCGCCTTTGTCCGCGCTGACAGCGGCCAAACCGGGGCGGCGGCGGCACCGCCGTGCGCGGAGGGGGCTCCCCCTGGCCACGCCCCCTCGAGCCGTTGGACACGCCCCCTCGAGTAATAACCACGCCCCCATGCCGGATGGCCACGCCCCCTCCACCGGGGACAACGCCGCGGCCCCGCCCCGCCCCCGCGCCCCCATTGGCTCCGCGCCGCTCCCGCGTGACGTCACCGCCGGGGGGCGGGGCGCGGCGCCCCATTTAAGGGGCCGGCGCGGGGCGCGGCCGCTGCAGCGCGGAGTGCGGGAGCCGAGCGGCAGGAGGGCGCCGGAGGAAGAGGAGACGCAGCGAGTCGGGCACCCTCGGAGCAGCGGGCACCATGCGTGAGATCGTGCACATCCAGGCCGGGCAGTGCGGCAACCAGATCGGCGCCAAGGTACGCGGGGACCGAAGCGATCGGCGCCGCTGCCGCCCGCGACGCGGGGTGCGGGGCGGTGCCCGCCCAGCCGGACTCCGCGTGTCCCGCAGGGGTGTCTCCCTTCCCGCTGGGAGCTTTACAGAGCTCGCCCCGTCCATGCGGGGCGGCTGTCGCGACGCCCGGTTTGGTGCGGGGGCGGCCGTGCCGCGTGTCCCCCCGCCCGGGCTGCGGGGGTCCCGGTCGGGCGGAGGGAAGGGACTCGGAGCCGGTGCCACACCCCGTCCGGGGCGGGGGGGGGGTGCGGCGGGGGGCGCGGTAGCGGCGGTGCCGGCGGGGGTCGCCCCCACGCGTGGCGAATCCCCGCCCGCCACGTCGCCGGGCTGCGGGCAGGGGGCGCGGGGGGGCGGGGCGCGCTGAGACCCCGCTCTGGTCCCCGCAGTTCTGGGAGGTCATCAGCGATGAGCACGGCATCGACCCCACCGGCAGCTACCACGGGGACAGCGACCTGCAGCTGGAGAGGATCAACGTCTACTACAATGAAGCCACGGGTAACGCCCCTCTCTCTGTTAAGGAGCTGCAGCACGTTGCTGCCGGGTGGGCAGGCGAGGGGGGGGTCTCCCGTGCATCCCGCCCTTCCCATAGTGGGTGATGCTCCAGCACATCTTAAACGGCTGCTTCGTGTTCCCATCCCCACCTACCTCCCACCGAATCCCGTCACCCTCCATGTCCTGGGCAGTGAAATGCAGGGAGGCAGAAGGGAGCATAGCAGGGCTCCTGTGATGCTGACTGTGAGGCTGCAATGCCGGCTCTGCTTCCTCACACAGGTAACAAATACGTCCCCCGTGCCATCCTGGTGGACCTGGAGCCCGGTACAATGGATTCTGTGCGCTCCGGCCCCTTTGGACAGATCTTCCGACCCGACAACTTTGTCTTTGGTGAGTGGGGCTGGCATGGAGGAGTCCCAAAGCAGGAGCTCCCTGCACAGATGGGGCTCAGAGCAAGTGTGCTGGTGACCCTGGGGGACCTGAATCCCAACAGCGCGGTGGGGATGGGAGTGAGGGGTGAGCCCCGTGGGGCAGGAGAGGCGGCATTCTGCCTGTTCCCCTGCGGGGCGCTAACAGGGCGCCTTGCTTCTGGCTCAATCCTCTAGGTCAGAGCGGGGCTGGCAACAACTGGGCCAAGGGGCACTACACGGAAGGTGCTGAGCTGGTGGACTCTGTCCTGGATGTGGTGAGGAAGGAGTCGGAGAGCTGCGACTGCCTCCAGGGCTTCCAGCTGACCCACTCTCTGGGTGGTGGCACAGGCTCTGGCATGGGCACCCTCCTGATCAGCAAGATCCGGGAGGAGTACCCCGACCGCATCATGAACACGTTCAGCGTGATGCCGTCCCCCAAGGTGTCGGACACGGTGGTGGAGCCCTACAACGCCACCCTGTCTGTGCACCAGCTGGTGGAGAACACGGATGAGACCTACTGCATCGACAACGAGGCCCTGTATGACATTTGCTTCCGCACGCTGAAGCTGACCACTCCCACGTACGGGGACCTCAACCACCTGGTGTCGGCCACCATGAGCGGAGTGACGACCTGCCTTCGCTTCCCCGGCCAGCTGAACGCCGACCTGCGCAAGCTGGCGGTGAACATGGTGCCTTTCCCTCGGCTGCACTTCTTCATGCCGGGCTTTGCCCCCCTCACCAGCCGTGGCAGCCAGCAGTACCGAGCCCTGACGGTGCCCGAGCTGACGCAGCAGATGTTTGACTCCAAGAACATGATGGCCGCCTGCGACCCTCGCCACGGTCGCTACCTGACAGTGGCTGCCATCTTCCGGGGCCGCATGTCCATGAAGGAGGTGGACGAGCAGATGCTCAACGTGCAGAACAAGAACAGCAGCTACTTTGTGGAGTGGATCCCCAACAATGTGAAGACGGCCGTCTGTGACATTCCCCCGCGTGGTCTCAAGATGTCCGCCACCTTCATTGGCAACAGCACAGCCATTCAGGAGCTCTTCAAGAGGATCTCGGAGCAGTTCACGGCCATGTTCCGGCGCAAGGCTTTCTTGCACTGGTACACCGGTGAGGGCATGGATGAGATGGAGTTCACGGAGGCGGAGAGCAACATGAATGACCTGGTCTCCGAGTACCAGCAATACCAGGATGCCACTGCTGATGAGCAGGGGGAATTTGAAGAGGAAGGAGAGGAGGATGAGGCATAAAGTTGAAATGGGTAGGAGTTAAGTATAGTTTGAGCAGGCAAGTGTTCATTGAGAGGAGGAATCTGTGCAGTTGTGCTGAAGCATGCATTTTTTCATTTGGTGCTCTCCACTGTTGCTTCTGTCAGCAGTTTTGTATCCTTGACTGTCCAATGTAACAGTAGTTGCAAAAATACTTCAGAGTCTTCTGTTGAAATGGTTAACTTCTCAAACATAAAGGCTTTTTGTGTCCTAAACTGTCTCCTCTGCCTTATTTCTTTCTCGATTAAGAAAATAACTCTTCTAGTTTTCTGTAGCTTCTTTCTTTAATTCTTAACCTCGGAGAAATGTTTAACTCAATAAACCATTTTTTTTTTTTCAGCCTATGAATTTGGCAGCATGAGTGAACTGCAGTTGCTCAGCTTAAGGTGGTAGTTAACTTACAGAAACTGGGGGGTCACTGTTAGACAGTTCCATGTCTAACAGTTAATCTAGTGTTTCAGAAAAAATTGCCTTACCTAACACGAACAAGACACTGCGCTTGAGAATCCTGCAACTCCTATTTATGGACATACATGGTAGTGAGGTCATCGAGAAGGTATTGAATTCCACACTACAAGCTGTCAAAACTGATTTGACAAGATAGCTGCAGGCTTCCCCACTGCTATTCAAGCAGCTTTTATTTAACTTGTTGCAGGGCCTATGGCACGAGCATGTGGGTGTCTACCTCTGATTTGCCTTGGTCCTGAGCTGTGCTGTCTCCCCTAACCCTCCTCTCTAAATAGAAGAAATCCATGCAGAGAAGTATGGGTCTGTGCTAGCAGACAACTTGAAGGGATTGACTCTTCAATCAATTCCCTTTAGAAGATAAGAGGTGATGGGCAGATTTCTATGTAACATTGTTCAAAAGGCTGCCTAGCGCATACATACAATCTTTGAGCAGTTGGGTAGATGTGCTGACAATAGCTGTCTACCACATCCAAGTTGTGTGTTTACAGGGCTGTTGATGTTTGCTCTTGGTCCCTACAGCAGGAAATGGATATCTGTCTAGACAGGCGAGAGCAGTGCAGCAGCAGCCTGTTGAGCATCTTTGTTAAGGTAAGTTTAGTTTCCTTGCAGTGAGGGATGGGGAGTATTTATGTTGCTGTGTGCTTGAAGGATGCACAAAACCTGCCTGGGTCTACAATGCAGTAGTCAGTAGTTGCAGGGTCTGTGAGACTTCTTACTCCTACAAAGCAAAAGTAAAATTCCCCCATGGAGAATAGCTGTTACCCAGAATATAGTCATAGTCCTTACCTCACCTGAACACCACTTAGCTGATAGCTCCCGTACTAAACAGAAAGTTGTTTGGAGAGCTTCTAGCAGTGCTACAATTACAGTGGTCCTTACTGCTCTGAAAAAGCTGGTAACGTGTGCAACCTCTTTTGTGATCCTCTAATGAAATGCTTATAAGAAATTATTGGAATAAAGACTTAAAAGGGAGCTCCTCTGCATGATTAGTATCTTGGCTGTTTTGGCTCTGTTAATTGACTGCACTGCCTGCAAACCCTGCTCGGAGCATAACCTGTTCCTCTGCTGATGGGCCTATGAACCTATGGTGAGATATGCAATGGTGTGCAGCACAGCAAGCACTACTTCAAGATTTACACTCATCTATATGTTTCATTTCTGATGTATAACCTACAAGGAAGGGCGAGAAGTGCTTAAACTGCCAGTAAACATACAACTGTATATGCCCACAATAGTACTTCTGTTTTGTAGTGCTCCAGCAGTTCTGGGATTAAGCATTAAACACATTGAGGTTGTTTTAGTAACTGAGTTACTACGTGCTGCCCAAAGCCCTTTGGGGAAATAACAGCTTATTTGGTTGTCACAGTAACCTTCCCTTGAAATCGCCTAGCTAGGTTGCACTTGGAACTGTGTATCGTATGGTTTTGTAAAGCTGAGAAGGGGCCCCAGCAAACAAATTTAAGAATAGTTTAAGGAAATTATGAGAACCTGGTATCTCATAGTAAAGATCTTCTTTTCTCCTGTGGGGCTATAGCAGGTTTCACTAGTGTTCAACACGTCTAGCTTCTAATTCTTAGTGTAATTACGCTCTGTCTCTAGCTAACCCTTAAAAAGAGCTACCCAAGCGACACATTTCACTACAGCTCCCTTACTAGAAAGTAGGACACCATCCCACATTGCTTGCTGTTGTTTGTGTTCTGGGGATTTTTTTTCTAGGGGAAGAGAAGTCTTAAATAGAGATAGTCTAGACAGAAATGTGTCCTTTCATAAGTCCTACACAGCTTATTTCCCATTCATAATCATTGAAAAAAAAAAAAAAAACAAACCAAAAACCCAAGCCATCATTTCAGTAGGAGTTGAGAGAAGAAGAAAAGGGGATACTGGTAGGTTCGAAACAGCTTGGTAGGAACAGTAGGCCAGCTACAAAGGAGGGTGAGTCTCCTGCTGGGCCTGGGACCTGTGATACCATTTTATTTTTTTCCTGTTGAATCTTTGAGCTTTAGCTGTATCTACCCCCAGGAGACCACTCACTATAAGAAATGGAGACTGACTGCTGTGTGCCAAACAGCAAACGTGTCTTTGCAAGTGCCTGTGACTGCAGTTGTTCTGTTTCACCAAGAAAGCAGAACTACTGAAAGGATTTCAGATTAGGTAATCTGACTGCCTTAACTTCTATGGAGTGTTGATTTGCACTTGCCCATGCGATGAACACCTTTACGGCTAAAGGTCTTGCATGAGGCATTCTGTATGGAAGAAAGAAGGCTTAGTGGTATACAGCTTAAGCCACTTAAAATAACCCATTTTTGTTGAGATAGAAATTAATATCAAGCAATATGTTTTTATTTCAACATGTCAGTGGCAGCGTGCAGGGAAGCATTCTCATCTCTTAATGATTAGAGCTGATGGTGTTGGGGTAGGGAACAATCTCTTTGTGCCCTTCTTTTTAATGTGTGGCATTTTTAAGTGCATTAGTAGAATGTCTTGACCAAGGCAAACAACTCTATGTTTGTCTGTGGGTAGCTGCAAGGTGGTAAAGCTAAATAAACCTCTAAAAGCAGCTAGGTACTAACTATGTAGGTTTCATTTAAATAGTAGTGAAATGAGGTGTGTTAACCATCTCTCCTAATTTCACTTCCGTGTTTAATTCTAGTATTTCAACCTAAAGCCATTTTACCAAAGAAGGATAGTCAATATATGGTCTGGTTCTTCAAAACATTTAAGTATCTGTTGAGAACATAGGCCTATATCTGTGTTCTAGCAGATGTTTTCCAATCTGTCAAAGGGGAGCAATAGTGATTCTTCTCTTCCCTACATATGTGAGGTGCCAATATGCATCAGAAACTAGGTTGTATTAAATATGCAATGGTCCCAGTGATATGAGAATCTAAGAATCAAATCTGAGACCCATCCTGTTGACAGGTGTATTTTTCCAGAAGATGTGAGGGGAAGAACATAATAAACTGAAGTAACAATAGGATTTATAACGTAAAGAAAGGAGGGAGTCTTTAGAGCCTTCTCCAGAAAATTCTCTGTAAAAATGGGGCAAATCCCTAATCTGAGACTCATGGATGATGTTATCACGTGCCATGTACTTCAGAAAAGTATAGCACTAGCAAGTCCTTCTAGATATCTTCACAAATATTATGTGCTTAAAGAAACCATGATAGACTGATACAGCCCTTACAGAACAGTGCTGCAATGCACTACTGCAAAACACAACTTTGGTGCCTGGAGGGACAAGATTTCTTACCTGACTAGGGTGAGTTGGGGCACTTAGCGATTCTTGATGCACCGAAACTTTCTCCCCTTGCTTCTTTTGCCTCATGGCAAAGCTATACGCAAGATATCAGGATGAACCCTGATACTGGATTTGAGTATGGCAAGTTTCATGGTGTTGCACTGAAATCATCTTCAAAAAAAAACCCTCCCAAAAACCTCATTGTCTTACCACATTTTTTAAAGGAGTGCTGCTAAACTACATTAAACTGCTTTGCAGTGGGAGGTGCTTCAATTATTGCTTTCTGTTTAATGAACCTTATATTTTTGTTTGCTAAAACTCTGAGGAGATAAAATTCTCTCTGGAGAAACCATGTGACTACCTCATATATTTGGTACGCACCCTTTCTCTCAAGAGATGCTGTTCTACTTTTCCATTCCACATTAAAGCATAACAAACGTACATTTTTAGGGACCATTCAGGTGGAGTAGCCTGCCTAGGAGCTATAGATACTGCTGTTCCCCTGAACCTGCTTGTTGTAGAGAAGGCACTGGTTTTTTCATTTACAGATAAACCCCTTCTTGATCTTCCTGTGTATTTTTCAGCTGCTTCTGTGTTTCCACAGAACAAAGCTCATAATTCTTTTGATGTGTTTTATGTGCCTGGGGTAATCCAAGTAAGGTTATTTTTCTTTCCTCAACTCAAAATAAACCTTTATGAATAAGTATTTGGATCTAATCTTGTCTGTAACAAAAAAAAAAAAAAAAGGAATCAGAGAGTTTTCCTCCTTCCAATCTAAAATTCACTCATGCTAGGCACCTTCCTTTTGATAGTCCAATCATCACCTGCCCTGGTCTGTTATTTATTAAGATGGGAAAGAGCAGACTATTAGATCTCAGATACTTCCATTTTAGATGGCGGTTATCTTCAGCCTGCCTAAATGAACATTCAAAATGGAAGCATTTTTTTCACAGGAATGTGCCTGAGGCCACTGTGCATTTCGGAAAAAGATATTTCTTGGCCTTGACTCTACGGACACCTGTCCAGCTGGAGCCCTCTGAGCATTTGAATCCAATGCACAGGGACGTAGTGGGGAGAGGTATGAATGCCTGCCCCTCTCTTGCCCTCAGACATTCTACCAGCAAAGGATATGGTGTGGGTGACAATTTTTTCCTCTCCTTGAGCAGCTCAACAAAAAGCCAACTGTTCCCCTGCTCCCAGCTTCAAACCAATTTCAAGCATTTTACTTGTGAATCTGCCAGAAAGAAAAATTGTGTCTTTTTGAAGCACGTGCATAAGAAGTCTGTCTACAGTATCTGAGCAAAACCCCAAATAATATGAGAGTAGGTCATTCCCTCCTTCCCCGCTTACAGCGACTTTTCCCTTACGGGTAGAATTCCACTTGAAAGGGAGGAAATCGAGTTAGCTTTGTTAAATTCTTGTTTATTAATTTTTGTTTCTTGTATCGTAGAGATTTTCTAACTGTTGTCTATTTATCCATATGTAATATTTTGCAGTCGGGTTATTTTTCTCACGGGGCTTTCTTGGTAAATTTAAGACATATTTTCTTTTCTTTTTGGCAAGAATACCTCTACTATTGCATGCAGAAATGTTATTATTAACACAGCTTAATCAGAATGTAAGAACACTTGCTCCAGAGGCTGAAATGGCTGCCCCAGCAGAAATTGTGCAGCTTGTTCAGTAAACAGTTGTCTGTTGTTTTGCACTGAAACATGTTTTCACATTTTTCCATGAATGTAATAGAGAGATATCGCCTGCCTTCATGGTGAATAATTAAACAGAGTTTTCAAGCAGAATTCAAATGGTCTCACAATAAGGTCTACAAACATAAAACAAAATTCAAGCATTGACTTCTTCCAGTCTGCTTCTCTGTATCCAGCTTGATGGTGGCCTTATAATTTCTAAATGTATTTTATATCTGTTTTTTGCAAATTCCAGCTATGATTGCAGCTGCACCCTAGCAGGCATGGAGAAAGAGCAAGCTTGGATTTCCAGGACATTGCAGAAACTGCTGCTTGCAGAAGTGAGTAGCTCCATGGGCTGGGCTGATTCAATATCTGTAGCTGCTGTTCCCCTTGCCCTGCTTTAGGGGGTTACCTTCATTATTTTCTTTAGGCAGCTCCAGAGCATGTCTTAACCCTCTACCAGTCAGCCCAGCACCCTAAACTCCACTGTCAGGGAAAGTAAATTGGGGAGTGTGCCAGAGGGACAATTGCTGCAGAGGAGCAGGAAAAGGCAGGCAGCTGGAAGCAGGAGAAGGCAGGGCAAGATGTTTGGTTGATTCAGCCACCTAGTGGGACGACACTTTCAACCCTCCAGTGGGGAACCCAGGTGATTTTAAGCAGGGTGCATTGAATCCCACCACAAACTACTGCATCTCTTAGCAGACATCACAAAATGAAGTTTAGAATTTGCTTTGGTGTCAGTTTGAATTACAAGTAACTATCGGATTGCAAGATAAAGCAAGGAGGCTAAGGAACAAAAGAAATGGTGACTAGCAGATCAAAGTCACTATCTGTGCCTTGTTCTCAATGACATGCAGGAAATAAGCTACCCTGGAAAACATGATATCAGCATTTCATTTATATTGATGCTGGAATCTTGGTCTCTTGACTGGTGGACCCAGTTTGTAGAGACAGCAGACGTATTTCATTCAATGAGCCATCTTAAAAGGTAGATGCAGCCTGGATGGGGGAAGGAGCCATCTGGCTGCCACCCCATCACATCTGGTGTGCCAAGCAGGAATAATGAGAGGCTGCATTGTTTTGCCTTTCTTCTCAGCAAATCACTGCCTGATGATGATCAACATATTTTTCCCTTTCTGGAGTCATTTTGTGAACATGTGATCGTGTTTATTATGGTAACTTTGGCAGCCAGACAAGTGGAGTTCTCTTTGCTGTGTCCTGTACAACCATATTCACAGAAATTCTTGACTCTTGGAAATTATAATCTGAGTTCACAAGAGAAGCCATAGGTTATGGAACAAATATTAGGTTCACAAGGAAACAATTCTTCCTTCAAAAGAAACATGAGTCATTTTAGTATTGACGGTGCCTTAAATTGCCTCATAACATGATGTTCTCTCATTTGCTTATCCCTTTCCCTCCCCACCCAAGCACACAACCCCCCCAGGTACAATAAACACAAGTACACAGGATTCTACAATGAAACTGCTTTTGCTCATTCATAAAGGCATGCTCAGTGTTGTAGAATTTAATTGCTTCTAGTGCCTGCAGTGGGTTGTAATTTTGAAATAAAAATAGATTTTCCTTTTGGGTATTTTATTAATAGAATTAAAAATACCTTCACAAATATTCCACCCTCTTGCTGGCAGAAATATTCTTCTATCTTAATGCACATCACAAGCGATTAAGCATCAGGTTTCAAAGGTGAACTCAGACAGTGTTCATCAGGTGGGAATATTGTAGTTACCAGGTAGGCAGGAAACAATAAGCTAATGAACAGAGCCTGTCATCTGAGGACCAACACAAAGATTCAAAAAGCCACGTAGCCTCTGATATATATGCCTGAGCAATACATGATGTCACCCATCACAAATAAGTGAGAATAAAGCAATTGGCAGGCATTTTGTATGCTTGAGCATCTTTCACATTTGTACATTTGCGATTCTTTTTTGAACAATGGGAAATTGCGGACTGACATGAAAATGTTGTGGGATCCCTGTTGCCTCCCTTGTGCATCCATTTCCTGGGCTCTGCTGTTGCCTTGGAAACTAGGAAGGTAGGATTTGATGCAGGCAGAGAGCAGGCTGCAGACTGGAGTTTCAGTTGCTGAGGGGCACATGGGCATCCTTGGGCACACGCGTTGCTTTTGTATGAATGAGAGAGTGCTGACTTTCATTTCTAACTCTTAACATTTAGAATTTATGCACCTGTACTAGAAAGTACAATAGGGTACACCCGCCTCTATTTAAATAGCATCAATGGTGAGTATTTGTTGAAGTATTTGCCAAATACAGGTTTCTGATTTGACATTTAAGCAGTTGACATTTAATTTGCTCCATTGTGTGTTCAAGGATGCTCAGCGTTGCTGTAGATGAGGGCACTTAGACACATAAACATGTACTTCCCTTTAGGTACTCTGTTTTAAAATCTGGAGCTACACCCCAATAAAGCTGATCTCTACAAAGTAAACAGCATTACACCATCTAAGAATTAGGTCATTTCCTAATAGAAGCTCAAAATCCTTAAAGGAATAACTATAAAGCTCTAGCAAGCCACTGTGTGCATGTGGAAAGAAGGCATGGCTAGGAGGCAAGGAGTGGACTGGTGCCTTTGGGAGGGAAGTAAGAATGCTTCATGCTGATCTTCTGTAGATTGCCAGGAATACTTCAGCACCTGAAAAGCTCTTCAGTACCTGTGTGGATTCCAGAGATCCCATAACAGCCAGAAAAGCAGTTGTGTTGTATTTCCACCAGCAGTGAAAAGATGTAACTGCCTACAGCTGCCCAAAAGAGGGGGTTAAGCCTATAGCAAGTAGAAATGTATCTGCGTGAGTTACATGAGCAATAATAAAGACTGCCTGTGATTGAATATGGTAGGAATGTATCAAAGAAAAATATCAACAACAGCCAGGATAAAAGAACACAAACTTCAAGAGAATTTGGTGAAAAGATTTCAATGCCAGTGCGATTCTGGATGTTTAGTGATTGCAAAAGCCAGATGTAATAGCGCCACATGTAATTCCATGTGTTGCAAAGCCTAAGCCCATCCATGCTTATAACATTTCACAGCAGCTGAGGTTTCCGCACCAGGGGACAAAAAAGCCACAGTTTGTTAGTAAGTCAATTCACTGGAGCAAACTGAGAGCCACTTTTGAAAATACAGCCAAAGTTTTTTCCAAGGCCACAGTAGCCGAATGCCAGGCAAAGATGTGATACTTCTTTAGTCACTTGTGTTTTTTGCCATAGATGAAAAAAAAATGAGTGAAACCAGTGCACTGATTTATATTGTTTTAAGTGCAGCTAACCTGACTAATATGTAAACAACTCTGTTCATTCTGGCTGCAATTACCTTTCTTCTTGACAGTAGTAAGGATTTACCACATTAATTATTTCCTCACCTTTGCAAAAATCTGCTGGATTTGTAGCTGTTATAATTGCAATATAAGGTTATAATATAGGTCCAGTAGAGTGTCCCTTTTGGACTCCTTGATTGTCTGTGTCAGGAAGTTATCGTTGATACACTTCAGGAAACCCCTGGATTGCTTGTATCCTGCTGTGTTGTCCCTATACCAGCCACTGGGGAGGCTGAAGTCCCCCTGGAGGGATAGGGTGTGAGACTTCTTCCAGTTACCTGAAAGTCTTATTTACTTCTTTTCCTGATCAGGAGGTGTTTAGCAAATACCTACCACAACATAGCGCACATTGGTTTGCCCACTAATCCTGATCCTTTAGATCTCAGCTGGTTCATCATCCATTCCCTGGCAAAGCTCTGCGTGTTTCTGCTGCTCTCTCAGGCAAAGAGCAACTCCTCTCCCTCACCTGCCCATACAATCCTTTCTAAGGAGCCGGCATCCCTCCACGGCAACACTCCAGTCGTGAGCTGTCCTATGATGTCCCTGTGATCCCAGTGCGACTACAGCCCTGCAGCTGCACACAGATTTCTAACTCATCATATTCATTGCCCATGCTGCCTGTGTTAGTGTAGAGGCACTTTAGAGAGGCCCCCAAGCCTGCTGATTCCCAGGAAAAGTGCGAGAACTTGACCTGTCATGCTGTCCCCTCGGCACTTCCATACTGTGCTTGAGGTGGACCCCTCCAGTTCTTTTGTGCTGAATATGAACTACATCATTTCACACCCTCTTTGCCAACCTGCTCCATTGCTTCCTCGTTTGATTGTGAGTTGTCACCTCCCTTCCCTGGTCATAGTGTCCTCGCTAGATTGGCCAGCGGTGTGACAAAGATGCTTGCACTGCTGAAAAATTTGCAGTTGTGAATCAATTGACATTTTATAGTCGAGTTCAATAGTTTCTGCACAATCCATTATAGACCCTGCTGAAATTTATTTTGGATATTCTCCATGGCAACAACACAGACAGAGGTGTGTATCATGGTTCAAATGTGTTCTCACTGTTGTACTTGAACTGTCCCTCCTCCCTCAGTCATGTACGTAGCTCAGTTTTTTTCTGTGAGGGAACAAGCAGAGATGCTAGGAACTGGATCCAAATATCTTCCAAATTGAGGTGCATGGACGGTGTCCCGTAAGGCAGAACATCACTTACAGAATAAAACACACCCCATTCTTATGGGTGTTCAAACTGCTATCACTGCCCTGGACCACTCCCAGAAAAAGGCATCCTTCAGTAGCAGTGTCCAGCTCTCTGCACTTCTGAAATTAGAGACCTGCATACACGGGTTTGGCTGAACACAGTAGGGTTGCACCACTTGAAAGTGGCTGTGAGCTCTGTCATCACCACCCAGTCACCACTTGTTTCAGATGCCTGAGCCATGGAAAGATGCTTCTTGTGTTTAAGACGTATCAGAACATGAGTAAGCAGGCCTGAGCTAGAAATACATGCTTGAAGGTGCTAATAAAACATAGAGGGGCTTGCTTTGCTGCTGCAACGCGTGTGAGGAGAGGCTGACAGAGCCGGGGTTGTTAAACCTGGAGAAGACTCCAAGGAGACCTTAGAGTGGCCTTGCAGTAAGTGGAGGGGGTCTACAAGAAAGCTGGGGAGGGACTATTTGCAAGGGACTGATAGGGAGAGGAGGAATGGCTTTCAGTTGGACTGGGGAAGATTTAGACGAGACATGAGGGTGTTGAGGCCCTGGCACAGGTTGCCCAGGGAAGCTGTGGATGCCCCATCCCTGGGGGTGTTCAAGGCCAGGCTGGATGGGGTCTTGAGCAGCCTGGTCTGGTGGGACCTGTCCCTGCCCATGGCAGGGGGGCGGAATTAGATGATTTTTAAGGTCCCTTTGAACCCAACCTATTCTGTGATTCTATGATTCTAAAAAAAAAACCACCAGTAAGGGGACGAGCTGCAACAGGTGTGCAGAGAAGAGACAGGCTTTCTGCCGCTTCTTTTTTTACCGTTTTCAGCTCTAGACGAGCCGCGCCTTTCCAGCTCCCGCCCCCTCCTCCCCCCGCGCCGCCAGGGCAGCCGCGCTCTGCGGCCCAGCCGGGGGACCAGCCCGGGATGCTCCCTGGCCACGCCCCCTCAGCCATAACCACGCCCCCATGCCGGATGGCCCCGCCCCCTCCGCCGGGGACAACGCCGCGGCCCCGCCCCGCCCCCGCGCCCCCATTGGCTCCGCGCCGCTCCCGCGTGACGTCACCGCCGGGGGGCGGGGCGCGGCGCCCCATTTAAGGGGCCGGCGCGGGGCGCGGCCGCTGCAGCGCGGAGTGCGGGAGCCGAGCGGCAGGAGGGCGCCGGAGGAAGAGGAGACGCAGCGAGTCGGGCACCCTCGGAGCAGCGTGAGCACCATGCGTGAGATCGTGCACATCCAGGCCGGGCAGTGCGGCAACCAGATCGGCGCCAAGGTACGCGGGGTCCGCGCCCCCCCGGCTCGCGAAGGCAGCGCGGCTCCTGCTCCCCTGACCGGGCTCCCGTGGGGCTGCGCCCGCGCTCGGCTCCGCCGCCGCCCTGCCCTCCCGCAGGCAGCTGCGGCATCCCAGCCGCTCCCACCACTGCCTCGCCCCTCGCCCCTCGTGGGGGGGAGCGGGAGGTGTTCCAGTGCCGCGGGTGACACCCTCCCTGCGAGGCTTTGGAGGTGGTCGTAGAAGCTTTGGAGGTGCTTTGGAGCCATCTTGTAGAGGCTTAGAGGGTCTCGAGCCTCTGCTAGACAATGGGAGACGACCCAATGGAGATGCCTGGGGACTGTCGCTCATAGGATACGAGCTATAAAAGAATTAGCTTGCACTTGGGTGCTCCAGCTGCCTGTCTGCCCTCCGGGGATTCAGCAGCTGCAGCCAGGCAAACCCTTCCGCACTGACTCGCCTTCCTCCCGGGCAGCTGCTCTGCACTGCGAGGGAGTGGTCGGGCCGGGGCATTCACAGCCCCCACGGGGTGTGATTGGCACCGGCCAGCTGGCCTCAATTGCCCCTCTTCCAAAAATTTCTTCTAGTTCTGGGAGGTCATCAGCGATGAGCACGGCATCGACCCCACCGGCAGCTACCACGGGGACAGCGACCTGCAGCTGGAGAGGATCAATGTCTACTACAATGAAGCTGCTGGTAAGTGTGTCCGCTTCCTCAGATGACAGGCGTGCCAGTTCATCAAGGCTGGAAAAATCCCTGAACAAGAGCTGTCATCTGCAAGTGACTCCTCTAAGAGAGCTTTGTTCTCAGAATGGCTCTGATAACATAGTAGTCTCGACAGAGACAATGTGTCTCTCTAGTGAAATGCAGGGAGGCAGAAGGGAGCATAGCAGGGCTCCTGTGATGCTGACTGTGAGGCTGCAATGCCGGCTCTGCTTCCTCACACAGGTAACAAATACGTCCCACGTGCCATCCTGGTGGACCTGGAGCCCGGTACAATGGATTCTGTGCGCTCCGGCCCCTTTGGACAGATCTTCCGACCCGACAACTTTGTCTTTGGTGAGTGGGGCTGGCATGGAGGAGTCCCAAAGCGGGAGCTCCCTGCACAGATGGGGCTCAGAGCAAGTGTGCTGGTGACCCTGGGGGACCTGAATCCCAACAGCGCGGTGGGGATGGGAGTGAGGGGTGAGCCCCGTGGGGCAGGAGAGGCGGCATTCTGCCTGTTCCCCTGCGGGGCGCTAACAGGGCGCCTTGCTTCTGGCTCAATCCTCTAGGTCAGAGCGGGGCTGGCAACAACTGGGCCAAGGGGCACTACACGGAAGGTGCTGAGCTGGTGGACTCTGTCCTGGATGTGGTGAGGAAGGAGTCGGAGAGCTGCGACTGCCTCCAGGGCTTCCAGCTGACCCACTCTCTGGGTGGTGGCACAGGCTCTGGCATGGGCACCCTCCTGATCAGCAAGATCCGGGAGGAGTACCCCGACCGCATCATGAACACGTTCAGCGTGATGCCGTCCCCCAAGGTGTCGGACACGGTGGTGGAGCCCTACAACGCCACCCTGTCTGTGCACCAGCTGGTGGAGAACACAGATGAGACCTACTGCATCGACAACGAGGCCCTGTATGACATTTGCTTCCGCACGCTGAAGCTGACCACTCCCACGTACGGGGACCTCAACCACCTGGTGTCGGCCACCATGAGCGGAGTGACGACCTGCCTTCGCTTCCCCGGCCAGCTGAACGCCGACCTGCGCAAGCTGGCGGTGAACATGGTGCCTTTCCCTCGGCTGCACTTCTTCATGCCGGGCTTTGCCCCCCTCACCAGCCGTGGCAGCCAGCAGTACCGAGCCCTGACGGTGCCCGAGCTGACGCAGCAGATGTTTGACTCCAAGAACATGATGGCCGCCTGCGACCCTCGCCACGGTCGCTACCTGACGGTGGCTGCCATCTTCCGGGGCCGCATGTCCATGAAGGAGGTGGACGAGCAGATGCTCAACGTGCAGAACAAGAACAGCAGCTACTTTGTGGAGTGGATCCCCAACAATGTGAAGACGGCTGTCTGTGACATTCCCCCGCGTGGTCTCAAGATGTCCGCCACCTTCATTGGCAACAGCACAGCCATTCAGGAGCTCTTCAAGAGGATCTCGGAGCAGTTCACGGCCATGTTCCGGCGCAAGGCTTTCTTGCACTGGTACACCGGCGAGGGCATGGATGAGATGGAGTTCACGGAGGCGGAGAGCAACATGAATGACCTGGTCTCCGAGTACCAGCAATACCAGGATGCCACTGCTGATGAGCAGGGGGAATTTGAAGAGGAAGGAGAGGAGGATGAGGCTTAAGTCGCCCTGATTTAAAAGGAACTTCTGTAAAGCAGGCATGTGTACTGAATGACTTCTGGTAGTGGTGGTAAAGCATGTTCTCTAGAATCTGTGTACCCAATTATCCTCTCGGCACTTGTAACTTTGACAGATTTCTTAATGTAACAGTTTGGTATCCCAGTTATTACAATGGTTTTGTTCTTAAATGTTAAGAGCACATAAAGGCATGTATTCTAGATCATGTTTTCTGTCTTTCTTAACACCTCTATTGTATGTGAAACAGCTTTTCAGCCCGTGTGTCAATTAATAAATTTAAAGAAACGTCAGAAATCTTGCAGCACAGGGGTGAGCTCTGATCCACTGAAGCTCACATAGTCTCAACATGTATGCTTTTTCATGTAAATACCTTTCATATTTTTCCTTAGAGGGCTTAAACCTATCTGTAACTTGAATGAAAATGGAAAGGCAACAAAAATGTCTGAATAAGGCAAAGGACAACCACCTCTAACTTGTTTTACACTTTAGGTCAGTGTAGGAAATCCGTAACTTGTCTGTTGAAGTCCTCTGCAAAACGCAGGTGTAGGTTATGCTTTCCTTCTGGCATCAGAAGCAGCCTTAAAAGAGAAAAAATCAAACACTGAATATGCATTATATTCTGTGAGCATAGGTAATTAAATTATTTGTTGCGTTTTTTCCTTGATCTTGGTGGTCCATGTACAGAACTGAAGTAACTCTTGTATTATGTACTATCCCCATGTATGTGGTTCAGAATGCGAACCACAAAAACATTTATAGCAACAAGAATATTACATGCCCCACTTTAAGCTCAATTTATCCTCAGCAAAAATTTGTGTCCTAGACCCAGTGTCTAAGAACATTTCTGGTGGTCTGCAAAGAAAACCTTCCCAAATTAATGTGATTGGGATGCATCTTTTTAAAGGTATGTAAAGTACATGAGCTCTTTTGCCTCTTTTAGAGAACAGTGGTTGTGTTTGGCAGTGAATGCACTGAAGAGGTCAGTACAAAAACATGGATTTTTTGTTACCACCCAAACTTAGTTAGCATTTGAACTTTGCCTAATCTTTCTGCAGAAAGACAAAATCCAAAACTAACACCATCCATTCATCTATTAAAGTAGAAAAGATAGCTAGAGGTTCTTCAGCTATAACAAAAGCTTTGGACTCATATCTGTATGGGTTATATCTTTAGGTTGTAATACTGCTAAGAGTGCAACAAACTTGAAATACTACATGCCGTTGCTTTTTATCTGGGAGAAAATTTACACCTCATGTGCGTACTTTTCTCTATATTGTGGTGGGAAATTCTTAGTAAGTGGGAGTAATTTAAAGTAGTTTCAACAGAGAATGAAGACCCTCTTGAGTGATGCATTACTTTGTTGCCCTCGTGGTATTTAAGCCCCACTCCAGCAAGGTGGGGGTGGTGTCTTCCTTCTTTTAGTGGTGACAAATCTTGAGGAGAAGAGCAATAGTGTGTGAACCTACCCAGCTCTTCTAGTACTTCCCTCTGATTTTCATTAAGTCTGTATGGCGCACAGACATACCAACCTATAGCATGGTGGATGGTATCCACTACTGCTGTTAAGCCACCATTTTGCTACTGAACTCTAGCCACACCATGCAAATACAGAATGATAGCACATGCTTACTGTGAGGTAAACAACCAATGTATCTGCACTATACTCAGTGCAGATACTAGATAAAAATCAAGGCAAGAAAAATTGATGGCAGAAGCATGTGTGGCTGAAAAAATATTAAATTTAATGTTTTATTCTGCTTCACAATGGAATATACATAGGAGGGAGCGCTTCAGCATGAAGACAAGTAAAGAACTCCTATACTTTATGTTTTATTGGATCACAGCTTCTAACGCTGTTTTCTCTTCTGCTTGTCTTTCAAAGAGAAACTATCTGATCCTTGTCTAGTTTTTGTGATAATTTGCCTTAGTCAGCACCTGGAACATTTTGGAGCTTAGTGAAATGTAAGAGGATGACGTTCTGAGCAGGGTATGTGGGTGTAACTAACTAGCAGACATGGAATAAAACACCTGCCTGAGACTGTTAGAAAGGTGTCTTGTTCTCACCTTTCCTGTGGCACAGTGCATTTCTACAGACAGTGAGGCTGACTTTGAGGTAAATACATCACTCATCTCACAGCAATGACACCAATGAACATGTTCCCTACATTCTGCATTCATAAAACTGGGGTTTGTTTTCCCAATTTTCCCCAGTGCTAATTGTCACAGTCTGTTATTAAGTAGTAGCAGAACTCTTTAATTTGTGTGCAATGCTAAGTAGGAAATTCAGCTGGTGAAATCCCAGGTTTTTACAGGAAGCTAGAGGTTTCAGATGGTGCCCTGAAATGTTCTTGTATATATAGTAATATCTCTGAGCGTAGTTGTACAATTTTTTTTTTCTCATTTTGCTTTTCTTAAAAACACTGAAGATTCATGGGACAGTTAGAAAACCAAAGTCTTCGAGGCTGTTCAAACAAGAAGGCAGAGCAAACATCAGTATCCTGTGCTTCTCTCCAATAAGTGTGACTCCCTCTCCATTCATAGCATCTAAATTCACTGCTCTACCGAATGAGGCAGAAATGAGGTCCCTCACAGCAAAAGGAATGCAATGGCCATTACAGAGAAAGAGAGAAGAAATCTGCTTGTTTTGATAAATGTTAGGGAGTGGTTCTGTGTGTGAAGTGGAAACAGGAAAAGGATGACCTTACTAGTTTTCTTTTGGAGAACATTAGGAAGGAGCTTATGAAAATATTCTACTACTTGTATCGCAAGAAAGGTCCAGGTATGCTGCTTGCATTGTAACTTGCTAGTGAAGTTTAGAACAGAGATAGAATGTTGATGTCTGTGGCAGTGACAACTTGTCCAAATATTTTTTTTACTTTGTGGGTTTGAACTACTTCATTTCTTCAACAATGATTCACAAATACTCCATCCTACAACTTACCGGGAGCCTTTGATGTGCTTATGGATGTATTCTGCATGAGCCCTTGGAACCAAAGGGTCTTTCTCACCATGAATTATAAGCGTGGGACATTTAATATCTGGCAGCAACTGTTGGCAGATATTACCTAGGGAGAAAATAAATGAAGGTCATGCTTTGTTTTAAAATAGTATTAAAGACTGAAACTGCCTCTGTAAGGGATTGAGCTCCGCTGGGTTCTAGTTATTGCCTCTCCTCATGAATAGCATGCCATTAATCTACAGAACTGTGCAATCAGAACTATAATTAGCATTTCTTTCTCCAAAATATTCCTTCACTGGAATTTGGTTCCTAAATGGATACTAGTTCAAATGGATACAGCAAACAAAGTACTTCTGTCCCACATTTCCCTCAGGCTCTTTTTGACAGTTCAAAGCAAACAGAGGCATCTCTCCCTGGCTTTGTTCTTTTCAGTATTAGAGTCTCATGGCCTTGGTGTTTAGGCTACGTTTTGTTACATCGTTTGTCTGTTACAAGATTTGCTACTTTTATCAAGTTAACTTAGGTTGTACTCACACCTATTCCACCTTCCCAACTCTTTGCTGGCTGTAGTGAGTTAGCTATTCAATACAAATTGTACTAAAGCTATTCAAAGCTTATTTTCCCTGCCCATTCGTCTTGCAGAACTTGGAGAGTAATTTTGTGTTTACTAGTCTTTAATCTCACTAGAAATAATTTTAATGCTTTCCTTAAAGATTTTTGTATTTCTCCCCCCCTTTTTTTTAACTTATCTCTTAGAAACCCAGTTTACAGACTCCTTGCATAACTTCCCAAACTCTTGCAAGAGAATCTTTGGGCAAAATGTACTAGATGAGCTCTATATTTCATCTGTCTTTAAGCTAACTTTGTCCTATTTGTAATTGTCTCCTTGCAGCTACCAACAGCTGTACAATTACTGCTCATATATGCACACTTTCCTTAGCTCTAGTGTCATACGCTGTTTCACAGAGTTTTTCCAACTGCTTGTTCATTTATATAGTCTTAGTTTGCAGTTCTACCAGTCAAATATTTTCATTTAGAACATTTCACTCATAATCCTCAAACACCTGCACAAGTGTTGACTGTTTAGCAGAACAAGTAAATTTAGGTTATTTACCTAAAGACATATTTGGCAGTCAAAGTATTATTGCCTAGTTTCCAGTTCTAAAACTGTAGTATAGCCATTAAATTACATTTACTTCAGAAACACAGAACAGCAAGAAGAATCTTGAATTTTGCAGCTTTATGCAACTTACTCAGTTTCATTAAGTGCTGGCACCTCCTAAAAGGTCATTTCTTATGACATTTCACACTAAAAGCTGTCCCATTTAGGGCAAATATTTTATGTCTTAAAAACAGCTAGAGTTGAGTTTTTGACTATCAAAGGCTTTATTGTTTTCCTTTTATCTCTGATGGGGTTTATTAACTCCCTTTCTTGTATTTGCCATATCTGCACCTTTGTGCAGTGTCTTAACGTTAATCCCATGGACACCTGCTTGTAGTCGAAGTCATCCTCCCCAAGCTGCACCTGGAAAAAAACTGCAGTCTGACAGTTGCTTTTTAAGGAAATGTTATGCCTCTCCCAATATCTGACCCAGTTGCAGTAATTCAGCTCCCTGTTACATGTCTCCAGGCGGCTTCTTTTTCCCAGTCATTCCATCTCATAGTATTTGAGGCTTGTGCAGGCAGTAAAAGGATGGATGTCACAGCCAGAGTTTCATTGGCTTGGGCTTTGAATTTAAGCATAAATTAATTTTAAGGAGATGCATTCTAGAAAGTAGTAAAATAAAATCAGATCACAATTCATTATATCCCTGTGCTGGGAGAAATTCTAGTTTCATGTTGCTGATCCCATGCAAAACTTTATGGAAAAAATACAAAATGAAGGAATACTGTCCTTGTAGTACCTGCTGCCTGTTAATGGATGTCACCTCCTGCCTTTCATTATGAAAGCTACAGAAAAATACGTATGAGGGTTACAGACTCCTTGTTTCATGTACTATGTATTTCTGCATTAGGCATATTTAAAGCAATTCTCCTGAATTCAAACAGAACTGTGGGTTATTCATGGTATCCTTGCTGCAAAAGTCTAAACAGAATAATTGCAGGAATCTTCAGAGATAAACATTTAATAATTATATTGCCTAGTTTAACTACTCTTTTTGGATTTTTAAACACCTAAGCTGAGTCAATAGTGGCTTTTTTCAAACACACTTTGTTAATTCTGAGTTCTTAAAATCTGAACTTCCTTTTTTTTAACTTGTTATATGCTACAAGTTTTGAAAGAGTGCTTCAGCTCCTGTATGCAGAAACTGGAAGGAAGATTTCCATTCTGCTGAAATTAATCATACACCCGACAATATTACTGTAACTCAACTGCTACTGCTTCTACTCTCTGAGTAGAAGCAGCAAAGTCTACTTCAGAATGCAATCAACATCCAGCAGGAACAGCTAGATCTGAACAACAGCAGTTGTTACCTACTAACAGTCAAAAAAAAAAAAAGTGCTTAAATGACTTAGATGAATCTGTAAAATACTAGCTACTCATTAATTAATATCATTTTTTTGATATTTTAACAAGAGGTAACCCTTGTCACCAAGAGGTAATCCTTTGACACTGAGAGAGGAGAAAAAAGCTTGAGCAAAATTCCTCCTGTTCAGTCTGCACAAAAGCAATGATTTAATAATGTAGTTTTGTGGTGGAACAAGAGGAGAGACTCATCAGCTAACGCTTCCCATAAATGTTTTTTCCTCCCGTACCTTGCTGGTTCTGCGAAGAGAGTACAGAGTAATTGCTTTATTCATCAATGTGAGTCAGACCCAGTTTTTAATGCCATATGCAGAGTCCCTCCTTTACTGGCTGTTAGTAGTAATGTTAGATTATTTTTTTTATTCAGAACTGTCTGCTATAATAATTGCTTCAGTTTAACACTGTAAAAGCCTTACCATCTGATTTTTCAGCAAAGCGAGATATTCCATCTACCCAAGCCTCACACGTTTTTGCGAAGTATTCATGTCCATACATCTCTTCTAGTGGTTTCTTGACCTTTTCACTCCACTTTGAAACATCTCGGATGCCTACATAAAATAATATTGAAATAACATTAAAATATGTTAAGTCCTTTCCAGCAACAAGATATAAACCACTATTGTCCTAACATGCGAAAGTTTTCAAACCAAATTGTGGATGTGTATTTCAAACCTGAAACCACTCTGAATTCTTTTAAATAATTCAACAGTATGGGAAATGTATTAGAAAGGTAGTTTTACAGTCTCTGCTGAGGCCTGTCTGAGTTGCAGATGACCATCTTGATATTATGGTCACAAGGAACAACAGAAAAAAATTGATGATCAAAGGACTCAGTCCTCAAGCTTCTGATGTTTCTTTTTGGAGGACTTGCACTAGAGGAGCTCAAGGAGGTCACTTGGTTATAAGAAGGGAACTGTTTTATAACAGTATGCAAGGGCTGGAATTTTTTTTTTTTTACATCCTTCAGCCTTTGCTTTGGCTCATGGATGGAAGTTCTTCCATAGCTCCTACCAGTATTCAGAGGAAGGAAGTTCTTACTAAGGCATTCCAGCAGGCTGACATCATGGTACCTTTTCCACAGTCTTACAGAAAAACAAGCAACTCTACTAAGAAGAGTGTCATGACTCATGGCAGGCTGGCTAGAGCTGTACAAATAATCCTACATTCCAGTTACTTATTTATCTGGTTCCCTTTTTCCCCTAAAATTTTCAGTACTGCTCATAAACCAGATATCCACAAGGGTGACTTTCACTCAACTATATTTCATCTGTATAGCTTTGTATCAATAAGGCCCAAAACAATGCTTACATAGCAGAGAACCTGAAAAGTACTGAATCATCAAACAGAACTGTATGCAGCTAGAAAAGCTTTTAATTGGTTTCAGATGGGAATTAAAGGAAGGAAGGAGTGAGGTGTTAACTAACAAACAGAACCTGTTCAGCCAAAGGAGCAAGGTAGCAGTGACTGAAAGTGCTTTTTAACAACATCTGATTGAAACTGAGTTTCCTCACCCCAGGCTAGCGGTTACTGAACAGATGTTTCCCTTGTAGAACCTACTGTTTTATCCTTGTGGCTAGCCTTAATTTTGAAAGGGTAGGGGGAAGCCAGTGTTGAAAGGACATAGCTACCAAGTATGCCTTTGCCTCCCACCAAACCCTCCATGGCAGCTGCGATGCACTGACGGGCCAGCTGTGGGCTTGTATGGCTACTCTCCGAGTCCTGTCACCCGGAGAGAGATGTTGAAAGCACCAACCCAGAAAGAGGCCAAAGGTGAGCACTGCTGTGGGTGCTCCGTGTAAAGTAAGACTTGGGGATTCTTTAAATCTGTTTTGTTTACATCTTAGCCTGTTGGCTGATATTGACTGATGCACATTTCAAAATTATATAATAAAACTTCATAAATATAAAGCAGATAAATAAATAAAGCACCATCTTTACAAAGCTAAAACATATTTTGCTTACTTGACTAAAAAATACACTACTGCAAGTGCTTTAGCACAGGTGAGGTAGGTCCCCATCTGCAATGCATACACTTATAGTAATTTAGCTGAAGCGAGTTAGATTTCACAGCTGGTATAAATCAAACTCCAGGCACTTAAATGAAGTTATACTGGGTCACATTCGTTGAAAGTCTGTATGGCTGACTCTCTTAATTTCAGAAGGAAATAAGGTGTCTTTCTGAATTCATTGGTAGCTTTTGCTATTTTCCTTTGGAGTAGCAAGTGGCCAGATTCTATTTCATGTGAGTAGAATAAGGATCAGAAAACCCACTTCTTTGCTAAGGTTTTGTAACCACAGTAATTAATTTTAAAGGCATGCAAATTAGGCATCTGGGATGTTTGCTTGAATGATTAATTTGCTTCCTGAATTCCAATGGTAAGTTATGAGCCTTTTTTCTTACTGTCTATGTATTACATAGGCCTTAGAGGCAAAAGCTGTTGTGTGCAAGCCCAGCTCAGTGACTTTCTGTGGACCTTGTCTAAAGGTTGCAGAAGATATGAGAAAACAAATGAAGCCTGAAATTGGTAGTAGTATTTGGAATTTACTTTTAGGAATTTATTACAACAACAAAAAATTTACTTTCTGAAAAAAACTACTGATACTTTTCCACAGTATAAATTGGTAAGGACTCTTAAAGAATCCCATTGCTACCTTTGCAGCCATTGCTAGGGGGCTTCTCACTATGACTTTAATCTATCCCTATACCTAGCAACTTGGTGAATTTTGAGTCCCATTCCTTCATGTTTGTTGTGTCTTCAACCCTGTCTTCACTTAGCTGTAACATGACTGAAATCCTTAGGTTAAGAAGAAATTAAAATAATTCTTTGAGAATACGATGTTCAGTTTGTACATACCATTGTAAATTCTCACATCCTCTTGAGTAACGCTGGCATTTGCTCCCCAGACAACCAGCTTGCGGATAAGAGTTGGATACTTTGCAGCTGCAATCAGTGCTGTAATTCCACCATCGCTCCACCCCAGCAAAGAGAACTTCTTAAATTTCAGTGCCTTGTTTTGTACAAGAAAGTTGCATGCAAATCATCAGCTGATTTTACAAGCAAATATAAAATATTTCTTGAAAACTAACTGTACAGATTTAGACAGAACACTAGTTGAACTACAGTTAGCTTTCATAATTAGAAAATGTAACTTTCCTGCTATACAAAAAATACTTAAGAAAAGGCCAAATATTTAGAAAACAAGGGTTATACCTACCCTTCCAATTTTCTACAACTAGTTAATGAAACAGGCAGTAGCCGTATTAGGTTTTTGCTGCATTTAAAATGCCCTCCATAACAACCAAAAAGTGCTCAAAGTATTTGCTACAGGACTGTAAAGAATTTTAGCACCTAATTCACATTTTATAAAGCTTTTAAGTGTATATTTTAAATGTCACTTCATGTAGAATTGCAATTCAAAATATTAATAAATTCCTCCTTCTCAAAAAAGAACGCTTAGGGCAAAAAATATGATATCCAAGACCTTAATTCGTTCTGACTTGTACAGTGCTTTCCACTAGAATTTGAAACTCTTGCTTCCTCATATACCACAACCTGTGGTAGGGGTTACTGACAGGGACAGCAGAGAAGTTTTTGTATGTGTGATGTTCAGTGGGCAAGAGGTAGGAAAAGTAAAGGCACTCAGGAGAAAAGGTATCTTTTTCTTGTGGTTTTGTTTGTTTGGAGGAGGTTTTTATAGGGTGTGGGTGGGTTTGTTTGTTTGTTTTCAGGAATTACAGCCTTTTAGATGTGATTAATGAAGATACTGTACTTTTGGAGGAAAAAGAGCAAGTTAGTTGAGTGAGTTGTTTTGGCACTTAGTGTTTTGTTGTTGAAAGTCCAGTCAAGGGACTTCTTCTGACAGAAGAAAGCAAAAATGCAGGCAATGATAGAAACACAAGGACAGAAAAACAGTTTCTAGTCTGCTTGCAAACTCAAGGCTGTAGTGAGATACAACTGTATCAATTGACCTAATATCTAGGAAAGTTTTTATCACTTTCAGGCTTTTCTGGGTTTGGCTTCTTCCTTGTTATTAGGCTACTGTAGTGTTGCTGAAATTATATTTCAGTCTGCTAAGCTATAATTACTAAACAGAGAGAAAATAAGGTAGGGAAAACAAAAGAATATGAAAAGTAGGTGCTGACAGCAAGAAAAGAGAGCCTTGATTTTTAGTAGCTGATCACAAGTTGGTCCTGGCCTGCTGAAAAAAGTAGTTACCTGTGACCAACTTCCAGTATCATGTTGCTGAAGGGTTACTGGCATCTTGGGAAGTTTCAGGAGTTGGCAGCAGTGCTTATAAAGCTTAAGTTTTTGCTGTTGCTGTTCTGCTACCACCAGCAGCAAATTATGGATCTCAAAGTCAGTTGATAGGTAGAATAGCCGATTAAAATTTTTGTTCTTCATGCTGGATTATTTGCCAGACCTTCAATTGAGATCTATTTGCCTCCAGTATTTTTCTTGTTTACTAGCCATTACCTTGATGCATTCTTTTGATTGTCTCAGGATGCCTTTTCCAGCAGCAGGAATTTAATTTATCCTTTGCAACTTCAAAAACAATGTGGTGTAACAGATGTGCTGGATACAGTATGCATGTTTGCTTTCTTTAATCTTGAACTACTTACAGTACAGTCCTCTACCCAACATTGTCAATAATCTGAGAGCTGGTTGCACAGCTCAGTTCTGTGGGTGATTTTGTAGTGGCTTTACCCTGCAAGTGAACAAAGTCTCTTTTGAAATCACCTCCTCTGTCCGGGCCTATGTGAAATGCAACCAAATTATCACATATGCTGTGACAGGAGTAAGTTACAACAGTGAGCTGCAATATGACGGCGCTGTGCACTCTGTGCTTTCATCGGATCGCAGGCAGTATGTCACAAGTAAGGTTTGTGGTTTAGCTACAAAAACTTGGAGAAGCCCAAGCTCATCCTTTCACTAGAACAGTGGATATGAAGAGCAAGAAGCTGTTAAATATTGATGCTAATTATTTCAATAATGATTGTTTTAATGCTATTGGCCTTTGCTAGCATTAGTCCTTTGGTTGAAATGCAGCAAAGTGGACTTGCGTTATACTCTTTTCACTTCAAGCAAACTCCTTCAGAGAACACACGCAGAGATACAGAGCAATGCCATCTGCATCAAGGCGTTAGACACTCTGCAGAATTTCAGCTTTTGTTATTTCACAGAAGCCTTGCAGCACTCACAGCTCCAGCATAGACACCAGAATCTGAAGGATCCTAGAATAAAGGTTCTGAAGGCTCATCTATACAGATGTTTTCTTTGGCCAAGTGTAGGCCAGTGAAGTATATAAACTGTACATCACCATAGAGTCCTCTACAGGACTCCCTGTTTCATTCTGGAAGTCCTAGTTGGGATGATTCCTTTGGATTTGTGCTATCCTTTGCTATGCTAAAATAGAAGCAAGTTAGCCTGCTTGGGAAGATTTTAATCATTTGTTACTATATGTGTGTATCAATAAACATCTTCAAAAAACCAGGATATTTTCTCATTTGTTCTGACAGCTTTAGAGATTGGTAGGCTGTTGTCCTGTTTGATGGAAGCTACTGGAAGCTATTCTTTTTGGGGATAGCTCTGTTTTCCGTTTTAAATTTATTAATATTTGAACAGAGGCAGGAAAGGGGGTTACAACCATTTAGACTGAAAGTTTGTCACCTATCCATGGCAGCACCTTTATTTTCTTTGTTAGCATAGCAGAAGAAATTGGTGATTTACGGTGCAGAGAGATTGCTTTTATGGTTAGAGGGCAAAACTGTGTCTTAATCCTGATTCTGCTGTCAGACTTATTTTGTTTCACCATGCAGAATGCTCCAGGAAGATTGCATTTCCAGTTTCGTATGGGTTTCTGGAAGGTTACTGCTTATTACAGAAATGCAATTGGATTGACTGTCTGAATCTTGTCTCATATTTTTGGAATTTTAATGCTCTGACAGTTTTCTTAACAAGGCCAAAGACACTGTATACCTTAATATAACAAAGCCAAAATATTAGTTAGAAGTAAACCACAAAATAGTGTTAGCACTTACAGGACAGCAAAAAAGAGGAACACAGAAACACAGATTAGAAAGAAAAAATTCTGCAAGATGGAGAAGTAATAACAGCTTTAGGTCACATTCACAACAGCTGTATTAGTTATTAAGATCTGGGATGATCACAGGAACCCTTCGATTTCCCACAAAAATTATTTCAGTACTATGTTGTGAAATGCGAAGTGTCAGGTTACTTTTTAGAATCAAGCGTCTACTGAAATGGGCTGTTCAAGAAAAAATGCCAAGATTCTATTAACTAAAAAATTTTCTAAGACTTTTCATTACTGTAATCCCTTACACTTAGCATAGACTTTGGCTTTTATATACGCTTTACCTAAACTTACATGGTTCTTGGCTGCAAACAATTTAGGCAGGGTTTTGGAATAAGCCTATATTGCTTTATAACTAATTCCCACTGCTGAACTTCTATGTATATTGCAGAAGAGATGGAAGAAGAAATATTTTCCAGAACAGTGTGCATCTGCCCACTTTTAAGCCTTGGTTTGTACGACTTTTTGCATACTTTGCTGTCTGCTGGAAACAACCTGCTTAACAGCACTCTTCCTTCACCTGAAAAATTTAAGGGAAAAAGCTTTAATATATATAAAAAATAATAAAATTTCAGAATATACTTACTTGCATAAGATCCACAGCATCTTTGGCATCCCTCTCAAAGAAATCTGGGGGAAAGTCTCGAGACGGAGGAATGGACTGTCCATATCCCCGAGGATCCCAAGCAACAATTGTGAAAAGTTGCTTATTCATAGACTTAAGCTGTGGTCCAAAATCAGTTTGACCACTCCCTGAAACATAATTTTTTAGTTACAGTAATCACAATGATACATAAACAGTGTACATACTGGAAATAGAAAGCCAGGGGAACTTGTATCTTGTAAAAGAAATTATCCATCAACCCATCAACTGAAGTACTATCTCTACTTGTAGCTAACCTTTGCACCTCTCAGGAAGTACCACAATAAAAATCTTTAGAACTATCTGCAATATGCTCAGAGCAAACCATTTCTGGTAGGTTTGTAAGCTTATGAAAAGCTGTGCTCTACATATGTGCCTTAATGCAGAATCTTAAATTGAGTTACCTGGGTAGGGATTTATCTTTAATAAATTTAAAGCACTAGCACAGCCATTGCTGTTTATGTGGACAGCACAGAAGAAACTAAAAAGGGAGGAACTTACTGACTCTAGCTACAAATTTGTGGGTGAAAAGCAATGAGTGAGACATTGTTCTTATTTAATAAAACACTTCTATGAGAATATTTGTGCTTAAGCAACAAAGTACTTAAAGCTCAGCTTTGAGGAGACAATAGTGACACAAAAGCATAAAACTGTAACTTTTGATTTTTCTAATATGTACGTTACCAAAATAAGACAAATACAGACATCTTTCTGATGCAGATCAGTTTCTTTTATTGTTAGCTCAGACCTTTAAAGGATTAAAAAATTAAGTACTCCAGACTGTTGCACTAGGCTATCTGTGAACACAAGCGTAAAGATAAGACTGCAATTTATTTCTTACTTGCATTATGGTCAATTGGTAATAGGTTCATGTGCTACTTGATTAAAACATGTTTGTATCTAATATATTCAAACGATGTAAACCAAATTTGCTATCCATTATTCTATTAAAAAGGCTGCTTAAGGGCATTTAAGATTTTTTTTTTCTGTTTACTTGGAGAAATATGTCCTCAAATACCTCCTTCTTTACCACCAACTCGTCTAAATGATAAAAGAGGCTGTATACAGCATGCCATGACAGGCTGACTACAGGCTGACATGATCCCTTCTCTCTTGCAACACCAATTAACTGCTAGAGTCAGAACAAAAATATCAGGTTGTCTGAAAAATAACAATGCAACCTGATTAATATTAATCACATATTGTTACATAGACTTTGTATCAAATCTCTGCACTGTCATGCATACACTCATTATACTATATTTTTGTAACTAAAAAAAAAATCCATAAGGCTGAAAGCATATCTGAATGCTGTGCTTTCACAGTATTTCTCTAGAAGTTTTCATTGTTTTAATGTAGTTTACAAATAGACTAATTAATTCTATTTAGCTAAAAGCACCTATCTGGTAGCCATAACATATTTAGTTTTTTAATACTGTAAGTAGCATGCAATAATATTGAAAACTTAGCATCAGAACAAAGGGAAGAAGTATGTGACAGAATTTCAAGTTCACCCCAACATGTTACCCAAAACTATTAAACCAAAAATTAATAATGGTAAAGATATGAAGCCTAATTACTACTGTTTATATTAATGACAACTGAACAATAGCAGTGTACACCTAATAATATTATTATCCACAACTGAAGAAATACCTACTTTCTATTTAAGGAGTTAGAACTGGCAACAGGGTTACTAGTTTAAAAAGCTGTTTAAAATTAATAGGTTAAAACATATAACTACCAAAGCATCCTTAGCATTAACTTTTTCCACCCTTCCCTTGAGATTTTTTTTTTTTGAAGAAAGAACCACTTCACAAAGACTTGAAATGTTGCTGCCAAGAACAAATGTTTCCTGCTCTTCAGTTCTTGGCATTTTATCATCTTCATCCAGCAATTCAGTTAAGCATGAGCCCAACTCTGAGCACAATAACGGTCCTACTGACAGCCTGCCATGAAGAGCTAGTAAGTCTGATTGCTCCTTTAGAACTGCAAGAACCCAGAAAAAAAAAAAAGACTGTGTTAATTTTAAAAGGTTCTTAATCAAAAGCAGTGGTTTTGACGGATGGATACCACTTAGTTAGGAGAACCTGTTGTCCATGTCAAAAAGCCATTGAGAATCTTAATGATGTTGCCCTGAAAACCCAAAAGAAGAAAACACTTTTTTAAGCAAAAGCAAGTCTCAGATGTGCCTTTTTCACTGTGATAATAAGCTGAGGTGCTGCATCATGTGTATTAATTTGGTAGGAATGCACCTAGTTTCTTAAAAGGAATGCATAATTCAGTCTGTGTTACAAATATAGCTGACCTGATTTCCCCCTGCCCTCCTGTTATCTTGCACCTTGTGTAACTATTTGCCACCTGTGCTGTACACCTTTTTGCACAGTTAATTCCAAAAGTGCAAGTGACCATTACACATTGTATAAAAGCACCTGGAGAGATAAATGAAATCTTTAAAAATTGTTAACTGATTGCAATAACTCTGCCTTTTCCTATCTGTTGTATGTGTAGCAATGTTTCTAATGACAATGCACCATAAGCAGGTGTTGAACATACTACAAAATAGTTTTGTGCATTCTAGCTTGAGACAGGCTGGAAAAAGAGGTGGTCACTCTACAGACATAAGAAAAAAATTCCAGACCTAGCATTCCGGGAAGCAGAAGAACTGCATGGCTTCCTTCTCCTGTCTGCTGATAATGTAGGTGGACGCCATTCACTTGGACTTTGGCAGATGTTATGGAAGTACTAGGGATGGAAGAAAGGGACAGAAACAGGGAAACATTCAGACAGTCAATTCTCTACCTGGTCATTCAAGCAATATGGAATAATTATTTCTAGATATTAATGACAATATAGTGAGATTTAAATGGGTCACTCGCCTTTCATGGGTGCACAGAAGATTAAATGAAAATCTTGTCAGGAGCAAAGAAATCACAGAAACCAGGTTGGAAGAGACCCAACGGATCATCAAGTCCAACCATTCCTATCAAACACTAAACCATGCCCCTTAGCACCTCATCCACCCGTGCCTCAAACACCTCCAGGGAAGGTGACTCAACCACCTCCCTGGGCAGCCTGTTCCAGTGTCCAATGATCCTTTCCATGAAAAATTTTTTCCTAATGTCCAGCCTAAATCTCCCCTGGCGGAGCTTGAGGCCATTCCCTCTTGTCCTGTCCCCTGTCACTTGGTAGAAGAGGCCAGCACCCTCCTCTCCACAACCTCCTTTCAGGTAGTTGTAGAGAGCAATGAGGTCTCCCCTCAGCCTCCTCTTCTCCAGGCTAAACAACCCCAGCTCCCTCAGCCATTCCTCCCAAGGTCTGTTCTCTAGCCCCTTCACCAGCTTTGTTGCTCAGTTGTGACCACTATGTAGCATTTGTACTTAGGTTTCACAAATGTAGCTCAGTGACTTAAGTTACTGAGGAGGAAAAAAAATGTCTTGACTGTGCAACAAGGAGAATATACAAGCAGCTTAACGCGGCTACAGAAACACATTGAGAGAAATATATTAGATAGGAGAAACCTCATTCTGTCACAGCATAACTTTTGAAATGGCTGGTGTTCACTTTGTTATTACTAAACTAATCTGCCAGAGAAATGGCAACCTATTGTCAGACCTATTATTATATGATGTCTTGATACAAACACCTAGTGAGAAAGCAGAAGCAGCATAGATTAAAGGTATCTTCTTAGCAGTATAAACCATTGCATCTGTTCTCCCAAGCAAATTTGCACTCTAATGGTTGCAAGACATCTTTTTAACAGCCTAACTCACTGTATTTAAAGGTAGTGGTATGACAACATTTTTGCCATTAGGTTGCTAATGATTAACCTTCATTCCCTGCACTGCTTGGTTTACATAGATTAAATATGCTTGCCTATGATTTCAATCAATGTGAATTTTACATGCATACAGAAACGCTGTTTTTTTAGTCTTACATGTAACAATAATCTCTTCCATGATCTGCAAATTATTAAAAATTCAATTTTAACATATAAATTCCAAACTATTTATAGGACAGGACGCAAGCACAGTACCACCTGCATAGAGTTTAAAATGCTCGATTAAATGTAAATAATCCCACAAATTTAAAACTTTCTCATAAGAAAAATGAAAACAAACAATAGCTTGCAGACTCACGTTTCCAATGCATAAGTGGCAGTTAAACCACAGAACCTGTTCAAGACAATGTCATTTGGATTTTACATAGGATCTTGGTCTGCATAACCAATCATACCAAATACAAGCTGTGACTGTGTAGAATAAGATCAGTTCTTCCTGCTTCTGCAGATCCAGTTTGAGAACCAGAGTACAAAACCAGATCTGTGGCAGGAATACACCTCAAAGAAACTCATTGTGCTTTTATAATTCATTGAGTTCTGCTGAATTGTTATGCAAATGTGACTCAAGTGATTAGTTTGAATGTAATGTTAAACCTCCTTAAAGTCCATATATGTGACTATATACTTCACAACTTGAATTCTGAATGTAGCATTCAGATGGCCTTCTTATTCCCTTTTAAAATACCTGACTTTTGCTTTTTTCTATCTATAAAAGAATATTTTTTTTTCTGGATATACCATCTTTCGGTTTGTCATTAATTTTAACAGGTTATTCTATCAAAGTTCTCACCACAGCAAATGAGTACCTTGATCTTATTAAATTTTATAGAAATATGTGGGGTTTTTTTGCTTCTGATTAATAATTGCCAAAAACATTTCCAATTACTAACAATACAGAAATAATCACCATCTTGTTTATGTTTTTTTTTTAAAGGTACCAAACATAATTTAAATAGACAAGGAACATATATTCTGGTTTCCGAACTCAGATGCCAGATTTTATTTTTCACACAGTTCTGCATTTTGAGAGATTAATTATTAACATCACGGGCTTGAGAATTTTGCTGAGTTTGTGATGCTTTATTTTATTCTTGGATTGTGCTTCAGTGTGAAGTCCAATTAAATCCAGGAGTTTCACAAAGAGAGTATTTTCAGTACTTTCTGGACCAAGAACAAATGAGTTGGTGCCTTTTATGTGCTGAAAAACCATACTAGAACTGGCTACACCTAAGGCAGATTTGGTCTTCCCCATGTAGTCAAGTTTCTGTGAGCCTGAAATCACTTTGTTACACTTCTCAGCATAACTTCACTTCCATCAAGTTTTCATAAAGACTGCATTTTCCATCAGGTAGCATAATCAGAAACTGTTTTTAAAAAGACAAAACCAATCCCTTCTCCACGATTTTGTAACTGAACTAGTAACGTTAAGGTGTGTAGCTCTTTAAGAAGCATCGAGTACTTTACCACGACAGTACAGATGCAGAGTAGGCAGACTTTGTACTATGCCTTGCTGGAGGTCACACTTCACCTCATATTCTGCAGGAGTGCAGCTTAATCTGGGAACCACCTTTCTGTTCCAGCTGTGCTACAATGCAACCTGGTCTTTATCTGTGCTGTGGAGGGGGGGGATAAGTTATTATGGCTGTTTTCCTTAATAGGATTTGTAGAATAAGCGGTATTATATATATCACACTTATGAATTCTCTTCGCAAGCTCAGTGACATTCAGGAAACACCTTATGGGCAGGCGGCAGAGAAGCAGAGAGGGAAATGGACTCGCAGAGGGGAGGGTGGCAGACACTGATGACACAGCCTTGCTTGTGCAGCTCCTTGCAAGGAAAGAAAGGGCTCTTCCTTCCTGAGAAGTGGGCACCTTGGGGTACACCCAGCGACCCTGCTTTGGCACTCCCTGGAATTGAGTGTGCGCCCTTTTTGCTAAAACATCTTGTTCACAGACACAGGCACACAGACACACACGTAGACATGAGCATCCCCACAGACAGGCACACACAGAACCACAGAAAGACACACACATACAATCACAGACACACAGAAAGACACGCACATACAATCACAGGCACACAGAAAGACACCCACATACAATCACAGACACACAGAAAGACACCCACACATATAGACACATGCAGACACACAGTCACAGGATCACAGACATACAATCACAAACACACAGAAAGACAGACACAGACACGAAGACACACACATATGGACAGACACACATAAAGACACATGTATACACACAGTCACAGAAAACAAAAACACATGCAGGCACACAGTTCCAAAGAGACACAGAGACAGAGACACAGAAACACAGACACACAGACAAGAAGACACACACATACAGACAGGCACACATCCAGACACACAGAAATACACAGACATACAGACAGGCGCACACGCACAGACACAGAAAGACACAGACACATAGAGACATAAGCAGACACATGGACACAGTCACACACAAAGATGCAGAAACACAGACAAACAGACGCAAGCACACAGACAGACAGACCAACGCAGACACACGGTTCCAGACACACACAGACACGGGAACACAGACTCAGACATGAAGACACACATGCAGAAACACAGAAAGACGCAGAAACACAGCAAAACAGAGACACATGCAGACACGCAGAAACACAGACACAGAAAAACACACACAGCCCAATGCAGACACACAGTTCCAGACAGAGACAAGAGACACAGAAACACAAGTACAAATACACAGAAAGACATAGACAGAGGCAGACAGGCACTCCCTCCCTCTCTCCCTTCCGCAGGCCCCTAGCAGGGAGCAGGAGGCAGGGGAAGGGGGCAAGGAAGCGGCGACGCTTTTTACCCGTAGGAGGCGGCCGGTTCCCGGGCGGGAGGCAGCAGCAACAGCAGCGCCCGGAGCGCCCGCCCCACTCTCCTCTGAGCCATTTTGCCCACAGAGCCCGCCCCGGCGGGGAAGGGAGGAGAGGGGAGGGGAATGGGGGCGGTGCCCCCATTCCCCTCCCCTCTCCTCCCTTCCCCGCCGGGGCGGGCTGCTTTGGGAGAAGGGAATGCTTCTGAGTTGTTCGTTTTGAGGAGTCTCTTTTTGGACGTGTGATAGATAGAAGGGTAATTGGTGTTCAATGGATGCTTGGTTAGCCCTTCATCAGCTACTAAACTGGTACAGGAGGAATGCCAATCATAGCTGCAAAAGGCCGAGACCAGTATGTTTCTTTCTATGTGCGTGTGTTTGTGCATCCTGGGCTGCATCAAAAGAAGCGTGGCCAGCAGGTCGAGGGAGGTGGTTCTACACCTCTGTTCCTCTCTTGTGAGACCCCAGCTGGAGTATGGTGTCCAGTCCTGGAATCCTCAACATAAGGAGACTATGGAGCTGTTGGAACGGGTCCAGAGGAGGGCTACAAAGATGATCAGAGGGCTGGAGCATCTCATAGAATCATAGAATAACCAGGTTGGAAGAGACCCACCAGATCATCGAGTCCAACCATTCCTATCAAACACTAAACCATGCCCCTTAGCACCTCGTCCACCCGTGCCTTAAACACGTCCAGGGAAGGTGACCCAACCACCTCCTTGGGCAGCCTGTTCCAGTGCCCAATGACCCTTTCTGTGAAAAACTTTTTCCTAATGCCCAGCCTAAATCTCCCCTGGCGGAGCTTGAGGCCATTCCCTCTTGTCCTGTCCCCTGTCACTTGGGAGAAGAGGCCATCACCCTCCTCTCTACAACCTCCTTTCGGGTAGTTGTAGAGAGCAAGGAGGTCTCCCCTCAGCCTCCTCTTCTCCAGGCTAAACAATCCCAGCTCTCTCAGCCGCTCCTCATAAGACCTGCTCTCCAGCCCCCTCACCAGCTTTGTTGCTCTTCTCTGTATCTCCTACACAAGGACAGGCTGAGAGAGCTGGGCTTGTTCAGCCTGGAGAAGAGAAGGCTCTGAGGGGACCTTAGAGCGACCTTCCAGTACCTGAAGGGGCTACAAGAAATCTGGGGACTTGACAAAGGCTTGTAGTGATAGGACTAGGGGCAATGGGTATAAACTGGAGAGGGGCAGATTTAGACTAGACATTAGGAGGAATTTCTTCACCATGAGAGTGGTGAGGCACTGGCACAGGTTGTCCAGGGAAGCTGTGGCTGCCCCATGCCTGGAGGTGTTCAAGGCCAGGTTGGATGGGGCCTTGGGCAGCCTGGGCTGGTGGGAGGTGTCCCTGCCCATGGCAGGGGGGTCGGAATTCGATGATCTTTAAAGTCCCTCTCAACACAAACTATTCTATGATTCTGTGTGTCTGTGCATGCCTGTCAGTGTGTGTATATCTCTAGGTTTGTGTGGATGTCTGTATTTATGCCTGTGTCTGTGTGCATATCTGTATGTCTGTGCATGTGTGTGTGCACCTCTGCGTGTGTGTGTGTGTCTAGGTCTCTGTGTGCCAATGTCTGTTTCTTAGTGAGGTTTATAGGTCTTTTTTTAATCCCTCCTTTCTTTCCCTCCTTCCTGACCGGAAAAAACAGCTCTAAGGTAGGAGGAGAGAGCGTAGCACTGGGCGCTTTGACCACCCCTGGGCTGATGCCCTTTCCTGGGGGGGGGGGGAAGAACAAACCCTCCCCACGCGGGGGGGCTCCGGCACCATCTCTAAGGCGTGATGTAGGCGACAGGCGGTGCCACCCCCTCTGCTGCCCGCGCTCCCATTGGTGAGCGCCGGTGTCACTCAGGGCATGGCGGTGTTAATGATCAGGAGGTTGGATGCCGTCCCCTCCGGATGGGGCGGGTGTTGTCGATCTCACCTCACCTGTTGTTTTCCAACACGCAGCGTTTACCCCATGCAGTGCTGCAGACTAGGGGAAGGGTGGCTGGAAAGCTGCCTGGAGGAGAAGGACCTGGGGGTGTTGGTTGACAGCGACTGAACATGAACCAGCAGTGTGCCCAGGTGGCCAAGAAGGCCAATGGCATCTTGGCTTGTATCAGAAACGGCGTGACCAGCAGGTCCAGGGAGGTTATTCTCCCTCTGTACTCGGCACTGGTGAGACCGCTCCTCGAATACTGTGTTCAGTTCTGGGCCCCTCACCACAAGAAGGATGTTGAGGCTCTGGAGCGAGTCCAGAGAAGAGCAACAAAGCTGGAGAACAGGCCTTATGAGGAATGGCTGAGAGAGCTGGGGTTGTTTAGCCTGGAGAAGAGGAGGCTTGAGGGGAGACCTTGTTGCTCTCTGCAACTACCTGAAGGGAGGTTGTGGAGAGGAGGGTGCTGGCCTCTTCTCCCAAGTGACGGGGGACAGGACAAGAGGGAACGGCCTCAAGCTGCGCCAGGGGAGGTTCAGGCTGGACATCAGAAAAGTTTTTCATGGAAAGGGTCATTGGGCACTGGAACAGGCTGCCCAGGGAGGTGGTTGAGTCACTATCCCTGGAGGTATTTAAAAGCCAGGTAGATGTGCTCAGGGGCATGGTTTAGTGATTGGTAGGAATGGTTTGACTCGATGATCCTGGAGGTCTTTTCCAACCTAGTGATTCTGTGATCCCTGCTCCCACCTGCCATCCACTGCCCTGCCTGAGCGCAGGAGGTGGAGGCTCTCCTCGGGGCCCATCTCCTCAAGAAGCATCAAGGGAGATTTATGTTAGATATTAGCAGGAATTTCTTCACTGGAGGGGTTGTCAAGCGTTGGAATGGGCTGCCCAGGGAGGTGGTTGAGTCACCACCCCTGGAGGTGTTTAAAAGATGAGTAGATGCCATACTTGGGGACATGGTCTAGGGGCATATGCCTAGGAGCTCTGCCCATGATGTGAGAAGCTGCATGGACTGTGAGAAAACAGAGGGTATGGTGGTCATCTGTGGCTCCAGGTCTGCCTTGAATAAGGCTCCCTGTGCAGCTGGGGCAGTTGAGACATTGAGGGCAGCTCTGAGGACTGCAGCTCCCCTAAGAAAATGTCTTCAGTGTGCTGACCCTAGGGCCTTGACAGGAGTTGGTAGCTCTGCCTCATCAACTTCATCCATAGTGACTGATTGTGGGGAAAACACACATCCCCTGGCTGAGGGCTTTGGCCCGGCAAGTGCCCACACTGCTCACAGCCAGATGCTTTTGGAGCAGCCTGACTGCCTTTGTTCACCACAGCACTTTGTTGTGCTTTTTTCAGGACCTCCTCACAGGTTGCTCATAAAACATGGAGGAAACCAACTGCTTTCCTCGGTGTCTGCTTTCCAAATGTGAAAGAGAATGACCATTGTGAACCATGGCCTGCCAAGGTGGAGAAGGCTCTGAAGGTAGTGAGGAAAATAGCAGAAAGCTGTAGAGCTGGTACCTGGCTTGAAACAGACCTAGGAAATGAGGTCTCCTGCCTTATTCTTGCATGAGAGGGATTTCCTCAAGACAGGTCTGTGTTACATATTCAGTCCAGCCCATCGAGAGCTCCGTGACTGCCCCGAGAGTGAATAGTTTACAGACTTCCCACTCCATTGCCATTTGCTTGTGTGGGACAAAGTCTTAGAGGTGGATGACAGTTGTAACAAATCCCAGCACATAAAGAGATTAATTCAACGGTGTGAGCGTTCTGGTTCAGTTTATCCCCTGAGCAGATCAAACCATTTAAGATTAAGGTCTTTAGTATGGCTAATTACAAGCAATCCATCATCAGAACAAGCTGCCTTCACTCTTGCCCAATGATGTCTGCAGGCCCCTACTGTTTCCTTGGCTGTTAGGCCACTTTCAGAGGGTCATCTTTGCTGTGAATGTCAGTGTCCACATTTATTTCTGATGGAAAATGACTGGAGGTGATAGCCGACTGTTCGGCATTTAGGAAAATAGAGGTAGCTTGGTCTTCTGCTACACAAACTTTTGTGGGTTTTTTTCTGAATTCTGAAATTCCCACAGATCAAAAGGGGCTCTTATTTAACGTTTCACTATGAGCTTCAGAGGGAAAGGCCTCAAATGTTTTGTATCACTCTTGTTAAAATACCTTTCAGTATGATCTTCCTATATATCTTCTTGCTACTGTGGCTAGAAGGGATGTAACTACTTCTCAGAACCTGTGCTAAAGAACTGAAGGAGAAGGGAGAAAGGGTTTGTCATACACGGTAACTGTGACAAAAGCTGAGGAGTCTTTGTGCAGAAAGGGCTGTCACTCCAGGTGCTGAACCATGTGTCATCTCCAGGCCTTCAGTCACAGCTGTGCAACAAATGAGACCTGTAAAGCAGTCATTCCTCACCCAAGTGCCTGAACCATTCAACCTCTCTCACAGGCAGTGTCCTGCCTTCTTTGGTCTGGGGAGAAAAAACTAACCTGGCAGCTGGGGCAGAGAAGCACTGGCAAAATACCCTTTTCTATTTGTGTGGGGAAAATGACTGACTCCATGAGGGGTGACAGGAGAGAGCCAGTCTTGAGGAGAAAGTGCTATCTGGGCCCACAAGGTGATAGCTCCAGGTGCAGCTGTGGAAGCAGGACCCTTGCCAAGGCTCGATGCAGGCAGCAGATGACCTGGGGACAAAAGGAATGTAACTAGCTTCAAACATTGTTTACCCTACTGAGTTCACCAGAATGTCCAGCCTTGTCAGTAGATAAAATTTGGACATAATGACGGGCAACTGGGAGAATTAAGTATTTCAGCTCAATAATTTCTTCAAACATATTCTCCTCATAAATTAATGACTGAGAGAAAAATTCATCAAGCGAGCCAAACACAGGCTTATATTTACATAGCTTATGGAAAGGGTTGTGAATAACTGGGACGTGATGGTCCAGTGGGTCCTTTCCAACCTAGTGATGCAATGACTCTGTGATTCTATGACACTAGCTCTGTTGTCCACTCCCATAAAATATTTTTATTTCTCCAGTTACTACTGATGGTTTGGGTTCTGGGGACTGTTTCTGGCCACTGCATGGAAAAGGAAAGGGAAGGGGAGGGGAAGCAAAAAAATCTTTAAAAGAGGTAGCACTGCTCTGCTGGTGCTGTGAACCAGAACACAGATTTTCTTTTCCCTCTTAACTGCCCTGTCATTTTTTTGCCGCCCCTTGCTGTCATCCCATCTCTCCACTACAGTCATCGCTACAGACAGAAACTTGTATTTAGTGGCAGCTTTTGGCTGTTCCTGCTAGCAGGATTTCTCTCCGAGATCCACCTAAGGCTCTGGAGGGAATCACTGCTGCACAGGGGGACTTTGTCAACTGTGATCAGCCTTCACAGTCCCTGAAGCTGGCCTGTGCTATCAGTGTTGCACGGATTTGTTCCTTATGGAACTGAACTACAGTGAAAGGAGTGATTCAAATGCCATTTCCCAGCCCACAAGTATTTTCCCAAACTTCTTGTGACAGACAGAACTGCAGAACAGTGAGATCTTTCAATATGCCTATTAAATTGCAAAGACAGAGTATTCTTCTGACTCCTCATTGGATAGAAAATATGTATCTACAATTTTCATACTTTCTCAGGTTGTATAAAATCTAGAAAAGATATACTCAGTTATTGACTTAGTAGGTCCCTTGAGACATGCTGGAACAGCAGGCAGAAAGACTAATTCCAGGTCTCCAGAGGCATTAATTTCACCTGCACATGAGATTCCCATATCAGGAGCAGTGACACCAAAATCATTACCATTAGTGGGGCTTTATCTTGGGAGCTCTCAAGGAGTAACTCATTTGTGGAGTCGTCAGAGCACTAATAAGCTTTAATAGCCATGGTGAGCCTCAGCTGGGGTCTTGTCTCAGGAGCCTCATTTCAGCTCAGCACTGGGCCACCGGTTCCTGCTGCAGCTGCTGCATTACAACCATATCTGTGTCTGGTTAGTCCCCACTGATCCAGATGTTTTTGGAGACTTTGCTCCTTGCTGCAGAGTTGCTTCCTGAGTCTGTGTACACATTGAATGATCATTTTTGCCTCTTTTATTTTAGCTGTTTCTATGAAGTGAATTATCCTGCTGTTTTCATGCCTGTTTTGATGCTTAGGCTCTTGTGCCTCTTGGATGTTGAGCATTAAAGCAGACAACATTTTTACCTTAGGACGAGACCTTATTGCTCCATCTCCACCAAAGAGGTAAGATTTGGGTAGTGGTGAATTGCAAAACTCGGAACAAAGATGTGAAAATGCTGATGTTTCTATGACAAACAAGAAAGACTGAATGACTTTCAAAGCTGTGAAGTGTGGAGAGTCACAGCATGTGTTTTTGTAGTGGGAGGCCTATTCAGCTAGAATATTAGCCAAGCTGAGAACTGGACATATATTGCAAAGAAGAGGATGCTTTGTTGTAAGCAGAACAGCTAGTAGAAAAAGATCTTGGATACCTTTCCTCAAAGAACGTTTCAGACCGATGAAGAAACTAAGATGCAGACATGCATTTAAGAACTGGTGAGGTTTTTTATGTTTGCCGGTATTTTTATTATGTTAGCAAAAGATGTTTGTCCTTCAGCTTAAGCAGTGTCTGCATGCCTTTCCCCTGTTCAGGAATAACTGCATTATAAACCCGAAGTGCCCAAGTGCAGCCATGTCAATGTAAGGCAGTCTCATGATTTCAAAGTTGAATATGCTTTTCATCCCATAAATCTAAGCAGAGTCTTGGTATAACTTTTGTTCAAATTCAGGGCATTGCAGATGCAGAGACCTGCAATGACTCCAAATGCTCTGGTGTAAAAGCAGAAACAGCTTTTCCCTTGGAGAGGCCAAGAGTAACATTCAGAAGACTGTCCTTTATATGTTTACGGAAGGGGTTGTATGAATCTGTTTTAGTGAGCTCGGAGACCTAGACATCCCTTCCAGTGCTTTTTCGACTTGAGATGTGTGTGGCACACAGGAATTGCAACCCACCATTCAAAATCCCACCAGTATTACTGGATTGTTAAGATGATTAGTGTGGATTTTTGTCTCAAACAGCTCTCATCGAGTGTTTCTTTGAGCTCAATAAGCTTTAATGCTTATTATCTGATCACATCTTAGCTCTGGCAGAAGTTAATGTGTGTACCAAAGAGATAAGGAAACTGTGCTAAAGAGAAAGGAAGTGACCTACTTAGAATCGCAGAGGGGTAGAGAGGAGAGGGAAATCCAGCATAAGTCAGTAGTCTGGTCTCCTTTGTTTCACTCATAGGCAATACTTCCTCCAGCACAAAGACGAGTTCTAGACTCTGCACCCTAGACCCTGTTACGATCCTAACTTCCCCCTTCCATTCTCCCCAGGGGCTGTATAGAGTGAGAGCTGTGCTTTCCCCAGCTGCTCTTTTGTGGTGAGGAACAAATAGGCATCAGTTAGCCGACTCCTGATGCTCATTGGTATGCTGGGGGAGAAACCTGTCAGGTTGCAAGGAGCACTTTATGTAGTCTGTAGAGGCTGGCATGAGGAAGAGCTGGAAAAAAATCCTTTGAAAGCACTAGGATCCAAGGAAGATAGCCCTCACAAGTGCTAGTTGGCTCCAATGTGGCCCTGTTTTTTATGGGATGATCCTTCCTACTTTGTTTCCCTGTAGGTCCTTCTTACAGTGTACAGGACTGGGCACGTTTTGAAGACTCGGAGATTCTTACTTTATTTTCCATGTCTCTCCAAGGCTGAAAGAAAGTTTTAATTTGTTGTAGTACAATGATCAAAAAATCTATCAGGGAAAAGTGACATCGTTTTATTTGGATCTTCATCAGTTGGAGGCCAAATTTTTGAGTATTGCCTCTCCTTGGAAACTGGCCTCTGAGGAAAAGAAGCTGTATGTTGCCACCTCAGTTCAAAGTTCACATCCCAAATACTTGTACCAGATTCCTCTCAGAGTTTTCCATTCAGTATTAATAATTGGTATAATTTAGCAATTACTTTGGAAGCAGTGAAAATTCCCTCAAATTCTATGGTCTTAAACGCTTTTAATGAAGACACAGCAGAAAATTAACCAAATAGATTTCTCTGAATTATATGGAGTCTAACCGTCTCGGTGTTTAAGAATTTCAGCACAAATTGGCTACTGAGTAATGGTGACTGTAGCTATGAGGTGGAGGCTGTACTTGAATTGTATTTGTTCTTTTGCTGTTAAGCAGTGTTCTAGCCTTGCTTCTGCAGAAAAACTTCCAAGACTTGCTGTCTAGAATAAAGGAGAAAACAAATGCACTTGATTCCAAGTAACACAATAATTCTAGGTAGGGAACTAGTGCTTCCTGTGAGCCGAACACAGCTAGCAATAAAACTCTGATCCAAAGTCGTAAAGCTTTTACTACCTTAAAACTGGAAAACATAGTGTCCTTGTGCATAAGTAGACGAGTTCATCTGCTGTATAAGCTCTTCAAGGAGATACCATTGAAGGAGGTCTGCTGCTGCAACCCACAGCCTATTTCTCCCTGACTTGCACTTCACCCATCTTACGAAAACTCTCTGCAAGGCTGCTGCATTACTGCCACCTCTGTCCTTGAGGCTGATAACTTGCCAGTTTGATGTGAAATTACTGTTCTGTCCTTACCCTTCGTGGCAAAATAAAGCATAGAATCTTACGTGCACCATAATATTCTCTTCCTTGCCCACATTATATTCCTGCATTTTTGATACGTCATGACAAGTTGCTTTTCAAAAATCAACTCCTTGATTATTTTTTTCAATTTTATTTATTTTGTTTGGGGTGGCGGTTGTAGATGAAACGAGTGATGCAGTAAGTTAATATTAGCTGATCTCTCTCTGCATACTTAACATTTCTGTAAATTTTTGGGCCAGGGGAAAGCACTTGTCTCTCTTCTTTGGACCTCTTGTACACCACTGTATTTTATGTATCACATAGTTAACATTGTATTGAGACCTGTAGCTTTGTTCTTTGCCGTATCCACCTTAAGAAACAAGACCAATCTTAATTAAAAGATATCAAGAGGATTCACAGACTCCCTAGGGAGTTTATTCCAGTAGTTAATCATGCTTATTATTAAATATGTATTCTAATTTTGGCAAATCTGGCTGCAGCTTCCAGACATTGGGTCCTATTATATGGTTTTCCACAATATCCTAAGGAGGTTTTAGTACTTTATATTTTTTGTCCAGGAAGCTGAATCTTCTCCTCTGTAACTGAGTTCTGTAAGCTCTGTACTGAAAGGGCTTGTGTCTAGCTTCCAGGTTTGTAGTTTTCTATGTTATCCACAATGTCACCTGAACTATAAGCACTAGTCTAGAATTGGACTGGACAGCATTAAAGCTAAAATGACCTTCATCTCCCTCATCCCACCTTAAAGGTCTAGAACAGTTGTATGATGAAGTTTTGTTCTGAAATGCTTCATCATTATGGTTGGACTCGATGATCCAGTGGGTCTCTTCCAACCTGGTTATTTTATGATTCTATGATCATCATTTTTGTTGTTTCAGAATATAAGGTCCAGGATGCTTTCTTTAATAAATGGAAAATGAAGCATTTAGCATATGCCTGTTAAATGACCATGATTCATTTTGTGTACCAAATAAGACAAGGATCTTATGAGGGAAAACCAGCATGTTGTGTAAAGACTATAGGTATCTGAGACCTAAAAAGTAATGGAGGGTAGGGAATCAGATGTAGCAACACCTTGGAGCAGAACTTACTGGAACATAAAGGGACCTTATAGATCTGTTCAGGAATGTGTTTCATGAAGTAACGTAGCAGCTGGCAGTTGTAACTCTCTGCGGCCTGACACAGCAGATGACTTCCCCGGCCCCATGTATTTCTGGAATTGCTTCAAGAAGAGTAAATTATTATTTCTGGAAAGTGTATGCTCATTATACCAGAGAATGATATCTCTTATCTGTCTATTGTGCTCATGAGTTTATAGAAAAATTATCATGTTGCTAAGTCAAAACAGTAAGGAAATGCAATAAATTCTGAGGAATTCAAAATATAAGTAGTATTGTGGTATATGTTGATACACCCCAAACAAGCCTCAGTGGAAAGGAAAGTATGGGTTTTAGCATACATTGACAATAAACATATTTATTAAGACCTAGGTGGATGACACTTTTTGTATTGATTTCTGCTAAGCTCTCCATTTTGGGGGCTATTTCCACTACTGCCTTGTGCTAAGTAGGTTTATAGATGACAAATAACTTAGTGCTTGCTATGATTCTGGTTCCATTTTGATTCTACTAAAATGGTGGCTGCTGTATCAAAGAGCAGAAATCCATTCGTCTTAACAGTTTTATTAAATTGTTAGCTTTTTTGACAATAACCAGAAGTTAATGAACACTTACTGCTTTTTCTGCAGCATAAAGAATTACTTGGTCCGAAACATATGCTGGAAATATTTGTAGATTTGATGGAAATAAGGAGGTATTGTCCTTCATAGGAAGAGTTTGGTATAATTATTCTTAAGGCATAAAACTGTACAGCTCAGTAAATCTTCTTTCATAGATCTTGCATGCTGAGATTATGTCAATCCTAGTAAGTTATGAGTAGCAATGAATATCCACAGGCACTGGGGTACCATCACCTACACTACAGAGCTGTTCCTGGGTTCCCTGAGACAACTTCAGTGCTGGGAAGCAGCTCTTGCACCATATTTTTGAGGTTTAAAACTTTTGCTATCCTGTCAGCAGGCTGCAGGATGCCAGTTAACTTCAGCACACAGGATTCTGAGGCACATTCAATTTTGTATACTAGTATAAATGCAGCCTAAGAGTTTCAGAAACCAGTAATGCTCTCGACCCTCAGAGTGAGTAGGAGAATGGGTCTTTGATCACATAGTAATAAGGCACTTTTCCCTTTCCAAAGCTCTCATATCCCTAAGTTTTTACTTTGGATTGCACAGTGATTGAATTTCTTTTTTTCATAAAGCAGACGAGAAACTTATCACATAAAATCTTTTCTACCAAGGAATGTAAAAATAAAATGCAGTATTAACTGGTGAAAGTATTTTACCAATTATATGCTTTATAAGCTAAAGATAATTTTTGCTTTTATTCACATTGCTCTTCTGTATAATTCTAGGCATCTGTATATAAAAAAATTTAAAAAATATTATCATATTGACGTAGACCAATCTAGTGTAGCACCCTTGTAAGTATTGGCACTTGTGGCAATATTTGAAGAGTTGATTCTGTTTTCTGTCCAAGTTTTCCAGGGACCGAGTCAGTCTTTCACATATTAGTACTGATATATTAGCTTTGCTGAAGGTGCTTTTGTTCATAACTGAATAAGGGTACCAACGTGTTTCAAGACAGAATCTAGAAACTTTGTTTAACACATTTTCCTTGAATCGATGTCCCTATTGCATTTTGTTGTTGTTATCTTCAGTCAGTCATTTTATTCAGAAGGAAGATGCTTATTTTCTTTTATCCTCTGGAAGACCCAGTTATCTTGACATAAACTCCTTGATTTATTGGAGGTTTTCCCTGAAAACTGCTTGGCAGAAAAAGTCTGTTCCAAAAAGGAAAAATCTGTGCAAAAACAAGCGCTCCAAAAAGTCTTCAGAATTATTACTTGTTACTGGAAGGTCTTCAGGAAAAAAATACACTCATTTTCCTCCAGATCTCAGTCAACTTATTCCTCATTCATTTGCATCAAACTAGTAAGAAGATCCAGTCTTTGGCAGCCAAAGAGGGCTTTAGCAAGCTCTCCAACTGTAGCGCCTTTGGAGCCTTTCCTCATTTCCCACTTATGCAGCATTTGGTAAACTTTTTCCTTTAGTCCATCTTTCTCATAGTCATGATCAATTTCATCGATCTCGGGATCACAGAAACCCAGCTTACGTGCACAGTGCTTCCACTGTTTAGCCAGCTTTTCTCTCACTATATTCTTATGTTTGTCAGTCAGGACAGTGGTATTGTCTGCAAAAAGAAAAAGAGTATACAAAAATGGCAGTGTTTAACATCTCTTCTGCTCCTTTTGCTCTCTCCTCCCCCAACCCCTTATTGGTAATATCTGGAGACAGTTTTTTAGTGATACAATCAGAAGTGGGTTTCATGGAGGCGGTATTACCCTATGATGCCAGGAAAGGAACTCCCAGTTAGAACACATGTATTCACAGGTCAGTTGCCAGACTTGATTTTGATCTGAGGCTATCATAGGTTGTCACTTAGACAACTGCAAAATAGAAAAGCTGCTTCTGAGGGTTCTTATCTGACTGATGTCTATATGATTTGTTTTATATTCTGGGGCACTATTAATTTGTCTACTTAGGAATGCACAGGGACAGTTTAATCCAGTATTGACCAATGAAAGTAAGTTACATTTCAAAATCTTCTGATTTCTACCCAAATGATGTGGTTGTGGCCCCAGGCCTATCAGTGCTCAAGAAGTGTTTGAACAAGGCTCTTAGACACATGTTTAACTTTTAGGTTTCTCTGTGTGGTGTCAGATGCTGGACTCGATGGTCCTCATGGATACCTTCAAACTCCAGGTATTCTGTGACTTAAACAGCCAGGTGAGGACCACCAATCCTAACCTTGCTTCTACCAATCTGAGTGCCGTTTTTCCTCTTGTTCTTGTACGTCTCTACTTGTATCTGTATATAGTATATGTATCTCTACTTGTATATTATAAGAGGTCATGAAAGTACAGGACAGAAGAGGTACATGGTATTGCAGAACAGTTATTTAGCGCAAACCCTTACTTTATACACTTCTAAGTGCATGGCAGAAAAGGATCCAGTTATTTCTTAATTAACAGAGACAGAAAGTTGTACTGCTTTCATACATTCCAAACCAAATAAACATGACTATACAGTGGCAATACATCAAAACTAGGGAGATATTTATCTTACCAAATATACCCGTTGCTTCGTAATACCTATAAGTTGCTTCTGTAGCAGCAGGAGAAGAGCTGACGTGTTGATTGTGGTCTTCAATCTTCATGTGATTGTAGGATCCAATTTGAATTCCAGAACTGTAACTTATGTTGTACTTGATTGAATCTTCTGTATAAAGGAATTTAATGCTATTTTATAAACAAATGCATATGGTTCAAAATCTCAAGAAGTAACAGAAGGAGGAAAGGAGGAAGAAGGTTCTGCTAATCAGGGAAGTGATTAAATGTTTTACTTGCATTTAATGTAGAAATAGCCATTTATTGTCAACTGTGAACATATTTTCATTACACAGTGTGACATGATGTACTTTAACTAAAGCCTATGCTATTCTATTTTATAACAAAGTGCCCTAACCAAGCCTTCCATGCTGGTAGTTACTAGACTGTAAATAATGTTTCCTGCTCTTTAGGAATGTACAGTAGCAGCCTTGCTTTTTGCTGGCTAACGGCTTCAGGTCAGTATTTACCTGAAAGTGCTCTGCATTTAAATCTTAAAGCCTTACTTCTGCCTCTCAGCTTTACTTTTCATAGGTGTAAGTTCAGGTTACAGTTATGACTTCAGTAATTTCCAGTTGCTCATAACATTTCTATACTCAGTGTTATACTATGCTGTCTTGATGGCATCCCACTGTTCCTCAACGCATTTCATCCCTGCTATCTGGCAGTATATTCTTCAGTTGTATCTATTTTCACAGTGAATGAGAGTGCGCTACTTGCTCAGTGTTTGTTTCAACATTTTTTATTTTTTTTTAAAAATATAATTCCCCCTCCTGTTCTGTACTTTTGGTTCTAAGGCAAGAGTAGAACGTATTCTGAGATACCTTACCAAAAAAACCTACTCCTTTATTTTAAGGCCTAAATCAACGTGTATGTGTATGCACCGATTGTACCACTAGATCGTCTGCACCTCTGGGAGACTGCATCTGTGGTTTACTTGTATGTGATTAGTTGAACACCCAGTTTGCTGTCTTTTGCCAACATCTGTCTGATTTCCACACATAATACGAAACTAAGTGATTATTCTAGTCATGTTGGGTGACATCAGTTTTCTATTCTCTTGACAACGTTTTCTGAACTCTGTTTGGATTCATTAGACATTCTAACTCCATTATAAATGGTGAATACCATAGTCTTGATCTAAAATTAAAGTACAGATACTTAAAATGATAGACCAAGCTCTGTATTTAATCACCCAAAATGATGGGTAGATGCACAAACACCCTTGTTACACACTCAATTGTAATGTGAAGTGTGGAAATCTATGGTCACATATGAATGGCTAAAGGTATTTAATATTTGTTAACTTGATAATCACTGGTTAGAATTGCTTATGTATACACGTGATTAGTTTCTAGAAGTTGCACAAAAGGAATGCATTTAATCATGTCCCAGAATATTATGATTCCTGTATCCTAAATTTTTTTTGAGGTGAAGGACCCAGGAAATCTGCTCATATTTTTAGCTTAAAAATGAAGAAGTCTCATACCTTTGCTATTTTTTTTCTCTGGTACCAATAAGCACAGGATATGAAAATATGTACAAATGCTTTGTTAATATTAAAAGTTACTGCGCTTATAAATCTCCTTTCCCAAGCTTCTACACTTGACTTGCTTGTTACATTTGGGCCATTATCTAAAGACTCTACGGGGCACATAACCAAGAAGACAGAAACCTGCTGTTTTGAATGTTCTTTGTTTGCACTTACAAATAAGATGAGTTTTGAGAGGGTTAATTAGAGGTCAGGATGCACCAGCCAATACAACATGAAAGGAGCATATATTCACATATATTCAATATATGACAGCATACATGTCATATATTGACACAGCTGAACTGTAGAGACCTGTGCTCCAAGGAAGACTGATCAGCACAAAGCCAGCAGCTAGAAATTTTATATTAAAAATCCAGAGCAAGGAAGGAAGGTGTCCCAAATGCATGTGTGGTTCAGGAGTTGGGTAGAGTCAAAGCAACTTCACGTTTAAGCTAGGAAAATGACTGGGTTAGGAGTACAGGAGATCTATAATGCCTTCATGATTTTAAAGAGCCCTTCTATGTAAAAGATGATGTCCTTGATCCATCAAAAATGCATATAATGCTGTATACAGGTCTTTCTAAAGACAGGAACTAGTTTTACATTCAGGTACTGATAACTTCAGCTATGGTTAGAGGTATTGACTAATAATATAAGTTATTTCAAGACCCTGAAGTTTTTTGCTTTACTGATCAGGATGCAGCGTGTGGCATATTGGCTACCAGGACAGACAAAGGCTACAGCGTTTACCTGGGCTTCCTCTGGGTAACTGAGGTACAGTAGGATAATATGCAAAAGTTCCCCTTGTGAAAGAAATGGAATCCTTGTTACCTGAACAAAGAGGGAAAACAGAAAAAATGCCAAAAGCATTATGTAAATAAAAAAGCCAATGTACTTTAAAATTACTGCGATATTTGTAACAGTATGACTATGTAGTTTGTGCTCTTAAATACGATAAGACAAGAAGGTTTTTAATTAACAAGACACTATCTCCTTGAATAACTCTAGTTCGCCATGGCCTTACCATGGATTTGCTCAGTGATTAATAGCCTTAATCATCTTTAGATCCCAGTGAGGGCAATGGGCTTCCACCTGTGTGTACAAATACCTGGCTAGCAGAAGGCAGTGTGGTATCACAGTGTGGCAGTGGCCTGAGTTGCCTCATATCAAGTATTAAAACTTAACAATCCCAAACTCACAAGCATGCTGCTGCTGCTTACCGCTGAGACTGATCATGTCTGTATTAGTGTACTGGTTGTCACCAGCTCTAGCAAAGACATGGGACACACTGCATCTTCTGCCAGTGGCAGTAATGTCCACCAGAGATGCAGCTTCCAGTCCAGGATAGCAATTGATCTGGATGCCCACAGATAAGCTCTGCAACTCATGACAGGGTAGTAAGAGTGACTGGGTTATGGTCACCTGACAAGTCAAAGGAAGAGCTGCAATGCAGCTCTTCTGCTTCTCAGTCTGTTATCTGCCACACTACTGCACGCAGCCTCCCTACAATAGCTGTTTTCTTCTTTCAAACAGAAGATTTTACTTCATGGGTGATGTCAACAGTTTTAATCCTCCCCTTCTGACATGACAGCTCTCAGACTCACTTCAGTAAATAAACTCACACAACTGACTAATCACAGTCTCTGCATAAATAATAGAGTAACACCTTTGTGGCATTCTGCCTGTAAGCAGCTGGGCATCCTTGATTTTCTTTTGAGACAATCTGGAGAAGAATGCCACTCTAAAAATAGCCGATATTTAGAGTGAACAGGCTAATGTATTTCATGCTACCTCTAGTTCCTAGAAGTTATGCAGGCCTCTAGTTACCATTTATTTATACTTTTTGCCAATGCTTTCTCCTTGTCTCTCTACCTTTTTACTTCACAGCAAATACTGACAGAAGCTCCCCCATCAGCACCAGGCAAAGCTCTCTAGAGAAAATGACCTTAACTCCTTGTTGGTCCCCTAAGCTCTGGAATCTCCTTCCTTTCTGCAAATCAAATTAACAATATCCCTCTAATTTCTAAAATGCTACAAATGTTGTTTCTGCAAAAGCAGAACCTATGGTATGAATGTTACATTTTTGAGAGTCAGGTTTTCCTTTGGCTTGCTAGCATGACTGGTAGAAGTATCAGCTGTCTGTTACTAGTTGGTTGGTAGCTGAAGAGTTAGGCATTGGGTCTGATGCTCCTCAATTACGCTGGTGCTTTAGAAATGTTTTGCTTGAAGTTAACAGCCTGAAATCAGTGAAAGCAGCATAATGAAGTCAAAGCTAGGGTATTTTAGTGACCTGAATTAACCTCAAGTAAACAGAGAACCTAATGAAATAAATTCCCCTTTGCTTTATCACAGTTCAACTGCTAGCAATAAACAGGTTGTTACGTAAACTACAAAACACTCTTGACCACTTCATTTTTAGAGTAGAAATGTGTCTTCAGAAACATAGGTGTTGGAGGACAACTCTCACCTGTATCTGTTTCTGCATTCTTTGGGTACCAGCTTGAGTTGGTCTGTGACCGTAGATGAGAACTGGATTCAGGCACAGGAGGTTTACTTAAGCTAAAGGTATTGGCTGAACACAATCCATAGAGACCCTCTGTGTTTCCCGTTAGAAGATTGTTAGGCCCATAAAAAAGATCTACATTTCCCTGTTTTGGGGTTGTTGCAGCTGGCCGCGGCCAAAAATATGGATTAGTGTTTGATCCTGTTTTTTCAGCTCTTGGATATGTTTCAATCCATTGAGAAGTAGGAGATGACTTCACAAATGGATCATAGGAAACTCTTCGTCTCCTTTCTTCCTCTCTCATTTCAGGAGTGTACACTACAGGTGGAACCGCTTTATCCATCCGGCTCCCAAATACATGGTAGTTGTATTCCCGTTGAAGTTTTCCTTCCAGATTATCAGCAGATGTAAATGAGGTCTCGCAGCTCTCGACCGGCTGGTTCTCAGGAGAGGCAGCAAACAGGGCTTCGTTAACCTGACTGGTCATGGGACCTTGAGAGCTGTGTAGAGAATTAGGCTGATCTGAAAGAGAGGAAAATTAAATATTTCAAATGCATCCAAATGCAAGTATATAACTTATTGCAATGACACTAGAATCCACCTACCCTTAGTATTATGGTAATATATAAAAGGGGAAAATATATTGCTTCCAGCATAAGCTGTGTTTTATTTTGCAACGTATCTTTACTGAGAAGCACTACAGATTGTTATCTAGGAAGTACAGGCTTGTTTAAGCTATCAGTGTCAAAACCTCAGTTAGCCAAATGGTGTCAGAATTCACAGCATACTCTGCTTATATTGACAACAAGATCTGAACCACTGAGGCAGTTTCTGGAGGCACTTGTAAGGGTCTGATTTAATAGTGTGTCTCCACTGGCATTAACTGGAGTTTAGTTAGTCCAAAATTGGTGTAACAGGATGGAAAACAACACCACTGTAATAGGTATCACTTCGTACAGCACAAAAAAATTCCCATTAAAATCATGTTTGCAAATAATTATGTAAAATACCCCATCTGGGTATTTTTACAATGAATCCCTTTTGTCTAGTTTAATCTTCATAGACTGAATGAATAATTTTCACAATGTCTAACAGATAATCTGTCTCATCTACATCTTTCAAACTAATTCCATCAAAGGACACTGCTTCAGTCTTGAACTAGATTGAGTTTTGATCTGAGTAATGTTGCAGCATTCCAAGACTAAACAAGAATGTAAAAATGTGGTTGTTACTATTTATTCAACCCTTAAAAACACAAGAACTATAAATACTTTCTTAAAAAGTCGTGGAACCTTCACAGTTGTCAACAAAACATCGTACATTGCTTAAAGCCAGGGACTCTTGCAGAGCACTGTAAAATTGGAATAATGTCTATGTATGTGCTTCTGTTTAGCTCAGATAATGCTAGTGAACTGGGTTTGGTGTTTTGTTTTTTTTTCTTCCTGAATTACATTAATTCAGTCTATATTGAGGAAGACTAAAAGTAGGTCCTTTTGATGGCTGTATATTAGTATGCCTTCAGTCTGACTCGCTCTGCTTCTTTCCTAACTGCTGATAGAGAGGTAGTGGGAGGAATAAGCTAATACAGAAACAACCTCATCAAAAGTGACAGCCATTAGCAATTTGGTATTAGCATAAACACCATGGCATCCATTCTCCGTGACAAACAAGATGTATGAACAGATCTTGTGGGATGCATTTCACTACTACTATGACTAATGCCCATTGACTGGAGAAAAAAACCTTGACTTTATCCTGACAGTCCATCAGTCAGTATCTTTCTGCAGTATAGATTCCTGATAAAGCATTTCATACTTAAAACATAAGAGCATCTGTAATCAACTGCAGTCATGCTTTATTATTTCTTCTAGGAAAATGTAATTATACTAATTTAAATTATAGCAGTGGGGCTGCCCTGCTAAGTCTGTCAGTTCTGCTGAAGAACAGTTATGGTAAACCTAGCTTTGGGGAAGATTTATTAGTTGCACATTACATTTTAAGCCTTATTCATTTAATAAAGTTATTTAAATGGTGTGAGCAAACTTGGCAGGATTTTATTTCTTCTGAATTTCATATTGTTGTTTGTAAATTAGTGTTGCCAATTTGATCCTGTAACCTTTGCTATTAAGAACCTTTGGTAAAAGAATTCCAGATACACTACTACAAAACTGTAACTATAACATCATGTATTAGTGAGACAGCTGTACAAAACCATGAAACGTGCAAATCAACCAAGATTTGATAGAAAGTATGACAGAAATGAGAGAATTCACCTATTAGCACTCCTCAGATTCCACAGAAAGCAAGATCATAAACAAAGGAAAAAAGTTATAATCATGCAGCCTGGTTGTATTCAGAGCATACATAAGAAAGGCTGGAGTGGGAAAAAGAAAGTCTTCATGAAATTAAAGCCTACAGACCAAGCAGTTGGCATGACAAAAAGGATGGGAAGAAAGATCAAATATGAAAAGTAGTTATCAGAGTGACCATCAAAAAGTCTAACAGTAAACCAGATTTTTGGCATGGGAGAAGAAAGCTGAAGAGTGTAAAATCAAATGGAATCAAACTGTAGACTATGGAAAAAGTATGTATGAATTTTGGGAGCCTGGGAGCAAATTTAATCTTTTCAGTGATTACAATTCTCCCTGAAGCACTGAATAATTAAATCTCTTCATAACCCCTTAATAGTAAGATTACTTACTTTGTACATGTGCACAGCTTTGGCAGAATACACAGAATAATGATGTACTTACCTACTTGACCATTACTGGTATCTACTGCTACAGCATCTATTTGAAGGGATTGCATCCTATTCAGCAGTTCATTTGACTCGGGACACATTTTCTGCATATAAGAAAGAACAAATGATTGAGTTACAGGCAAAAGCTTAACCAAACTGAGTATACGCAGAATAGGAAAGAGCACAGCTTCACAGTGGAGTGACCTGTATGAACAGATTCTGACAATCTGTGGGAACAGATCCCATACTCTTACAGAGAGTACAACCTGGCAGAAAATGCCCATTGCTTTGCTACAAATAGGCAACACCTTTTCTTCAATGAAAGGAGGAAGGACTGCAATGCAACTGCAGTATATAATACCTATACTTGCCTACAGGAGTATGAGCTTAAGCCAGACTGATTGCCTGTTTTGGACTGAATAGCTAGGCTTTCTGCAAGCAGTCTTCAAGAGAGGATGCTGCAGAGGTAAAGGTAGCAAATGTGCATCCTGACACTTTAAAATGCTTAGAAAGTTACTCACTTGTAACTCCTTCAGATCATCTTCAATATTTTTTCCCAGATTTTGATAGTAAAATGGCTTGTATCTTTGACTAATTTCTGCAAAAAGAGAAGAACTAAGTGGAAGTGCTTTTAAATGGAAAACAAGTGATTTATACTATTAACAGTTTTGATGGATAAGGATCAAATAAGGAGTAGTTTGCATATGGGAAAATTAGATGCTGAGGCCCAGTGCAAGCATAAACTCAATCCATTACCAGTAGATTATGCAGGTTAAATATGGAACTAGTAGATAGGTTCCTCCAGGTATAAAAATTTCCTCTGAGTATTTAAGCATGTCCCTGTTGTATGTGAAGGTCTTGCTGCCCCTACCTAAATCCAAGCCTCCATTTCCTGTTAGGTGTAGGGAGTTTTTCTGTGGTTTGTTTGGTGTTTGTTTTTTGCTTTGCTTTTTGTTGTTTTGGGGTTTTACTTTGGGTTGGGGTTGTGGGGTTTGGGTTTGTTTTTGGCACTAAGAGGAGACAGAAAGAGGAAGTAAAGAATTTTGACTTGTATTTCCTGAAGCCTTTTAGTCTCCTTCCCAGATTACTCAGCCAAGGCTTTTACTGGGACAGCTTTCGAAACTAGTTTTGATCGGGTATTTTTTCAGTCATACCTAAGGTATACTATGTCTTCTTTCTGTAAATTTCAGCAGGAAAATTGTTCTATGCTGAAGGCAAATTATCAGCAGGTATGAAGTGTCTAATCTCCACTTCTCAAATCTGTAAAGGCTGGTCCAGATCCTGGTTTTGGTCAGGGTACAAGAAGCAGGCTTTACTGGGCATGTGAATTGATATTTCAGTTTTCAAAGCAAAAACTTATATCTTCAAGAGGAAACCACTCCTCACTCCTGTTGTTTTGCTGCATTACAGACTATTGACAGACATGTAACCAAAAGCATGCCAAACCAATGCCTTACCTGCAAAGGTTGGCCGGTTCTCTGGCTCTTGCTCCCAGCATTGTTTCATTAATTCAATAATTTCCATGGGACACTTGTCACTGATCTCCTTTATGTCTGGTCTGTTTCCATTCATGATGCCAAAGCAAATCTGGGCTTCATTTATACCATCTGAAAAATAAACTTTTCTATCAGATCCTGATCACGGATTTTGCTGCCTTCCTGTAGGTAAAAGAAATAGTGAAACAGTTCCTTATGTGTTTGTGGATACGTAAAAGAAGATTTCAAAGAAAGATGTCTGATTTATAGCTACAAATCTCCCACGTTAGTGAATCTGAATCCACTGTCCTAACTTCCAAAGATTAGAGGTTTATTTTAAAGTTAATGGATTTACATTTATCTGTAAGATGTGCCCAGTGTGAGTATGGGTGACAGATCTTGCTCTCTAGAACATGAATCTGTTATGCTCTCCACTGCGTATGAACACAAAGATGGTTATGTTTAGGCCAGACAATTTTAGCCATTTAGTTAGCAAAAACCCCATTCAAAATGATAAAACAAATTACTCTGGAATTCTAAAGTCTTTTCCTATGGTTTAGTGGCAGATAGGAATGGTTGGACTCAATGATCTAAGTGGTCTTTTCCAACCTAGTGATTCTATGATTCCTATTGCTCTACATGAGCACATTACTGCATGTTGAAAAATTAGCACCACGCAGCTGAGAAGTGATAGCTTGATGTGTGACCATTCCTGTTAAAAGAAAACCCACATGTAACTAGCCCTCCTTAGCAAATAATGTACGTCAAATTTTCCATCCTGGCCTGCCCAAGGTTTGTCTTAACTTGTGCCACCAAGTTCAGGTTTCTACCCACACCGTATGAATGTGAATAGGTTGGGCTCATGCCTGCATTTCAATTCAGATTCCATACTTAGAATTCAGAAATGACGTAAGTAATGCCTCTTACTAACCATGAGACACCAAATGGGTGCTATTCCTGAGCATAGGCAATTTAACCTACTAATCTTGATTTTATAACTTCAAACACTTAACATTTGTAGTTTACTTTTGTGATAACATTGTTTTGGAAGTAACTTACGTTCATATGGCTCTTTGTTAGCAAAAATTGCCCAGATTACTATGCCGAAGCTGTAAACATCTGATTTCTCCACAGGTTTTGTATTAACACTGCGTAAATGTTCTGGGGCCATATAGAAGAGAGTCCCAGCATTGTTCTGGCAAGTGTTCTTGATTTGCTTCTGTCGAACGGTCTCTTCTTGGGTCAGCCGGCTCCAGTTCTTAAAGGAGGCAACACCAAGATCTCCAATCTGAAAAACGAGCCACATCAGAGCTACTTCTGGGATGAAGAGGAGATAAACAAGTATTTCATGCAGTGGTACATTTTATGATGAATAGCTGATAATAACTTACCTAAAAATGAAACACTGCAAAAAATGCAACTACAAGAAAGGAAAACAATTTGCCATTTCACTGTTCTGTTTTGGTTTGGTTTTTTTTTTCCCCTCCTAAATAGAGTATCACTGCCAAATGGGAAACATTAGATGAAACCTTCATTATTAACCTAACCCACTTGGAACAATCACATGATGTAACGAAAAAAGAAGTTTGTTTTCGCTCATATTGACAATCACGTTCAAGATCTGCTTGCAGTGCTTGTGGCAAAACAGAAGATCCACATGAGAAGAAGCAAATCCCAAAGTAATCTATGATATGGGCAGATACTCTCCCTCACTGCCCTTTCCATTTAACTCAGCTTCCTTTGATCTTCCTACAGAAAGAGGGAGGAAGAGGATCTAAAATGATGCAATGCATGTGCCAGAGAGACATGGAAAAGGACAGCATAGAGTAAGTTTAAAGTGGGGATACCTGGGCACTGTACACTTGACATGGTGACATTATTGAAACCTTTAGGTGGCATATAAGCAAGCTGAACCCCACTAAACCATCTAATTTACATGTAAGGCAGATCATGATGGGATTTTTTTTTCCAAAAAAAGAAAAAGCTTGTATCTATTACCTGCAAGCTGCTCATGCTGCACTAGGACTTGCTAATATATTATCCTAAGAAGGATATGGAGCTGTTGGAAAGGGTCCAGAGGAGGGCTACAAAGATGACCAGAGGGCTGGAGCACCTCCCATACAAGGACAGGCTGAGCGAGTTGGGGTTGTTCAGCCTGGGGAAGAGAAGACTTTGAGGAGATCTTATAGTGACCTTCCAGTACCTGAAGGGGCTACAGGAAAGCTGGGGAGGGACGGTTTACAAAGGCTTGCAGTGATAGAACTAGGGACAACACGTATAAGCTGCAGAGGGGCAGATTTAGACTAGGCATAAGGAAGAATTTCTTCACTATGAGAGTAGAGGCACTGGCACAAGTTGCCCAGGGAAGTTGTGGCTGCCCCATCCCTGGAGATGTTCAAGACCAGGTTGGATGGGGCCTTGGACAGCCTGATCTAGTGGGAGGTGCCCCTGCCCATGGCAGGGGGGTTGGAACTGGATGATCTTTAAAGTCCCTTGCAACCCAAACTATTCTATTCCGTGATTAACCTTGTCAAATCACTTCTCACTAATTTATGTGTGAGAAATTCCAAATAACAGAGCTCTCTTCACAGGAATTTATTCTGTAGTTGCATACTGTAATGGGGTGATTATTTCAGCAAGTCAACTTGACCAGGGACAGGATACTTGATGAGGAATACTGCAAATTCCACTAAGGTTTATTCAGCAGTAGGCTCTGTATCTATGCGTCTTGATCCAAACCCCCACTACAGTTAATAGAAGGGCTTTAGAACAGGCTTATAAACCATTCTTTGAAGTAGTTTCCTGCTGCTTTTTTTGTAGCTGCTGCCTGTCATCTAAAATGTGATGACTAAGCAAAAAAAAGAGGAAGGACGATAGAGACGATAATAGGCAAGAGAAGGAATAAAAAGGAGGAGGTAAAGGCAGGAGGAGAAATTACAGCAGTAAAGGACAAAAGACACGGTCCATAAGACATTTTGTTTCAAACTCTGCATGTTTAGGTTTGTTTTTTTCTTTCTAGTTTTTTGGTTTTGTAAATCATTCCAACCTCTGGTCAAGTGGAACTTCCCCAGTCAGCCAGGACTGCTCGTAGATGATGGAAAGGGGTTTGGTGAGCACCTCTGCCAGCTCCCTTAATACCCTTAGATAGATCCCGCCTGGCCCCATAGACTTGTGAATGTCTAAGTGGCCAAGCAAAGTCTCTAACCATTTCTTCTTGGATCATGGGAGCTTTGTTCTGCTCTCCTGGCTCAGGAGGCTGACTACCCAAAGGACATCTTACCTTACTATCAAAGTCTCAGGCAAAGAAGGCATTAAGTACCTCAGTCTTATCCTCATCCTTTGTCACTATTGTTCCCTCTGCATCCAGTGAAGGATGGAGATTCTCCCTGACCCTCCTTTTGTTGTTGATATATTTGTAGAAACAGGGTTTTTTTATTCTTTCACAGAATTGGCAACTTTGAGTCCTAAAATCTTCTGATTTTCTCTCTGCATGATCTCACTTCATCCTTGTAGTCCTCCTGAGATACCTGCCCCTTCTTCCAAAGCTCACATACTTTCCTCTTTATTCCAAGATCAACACAAAGCGCTCTGCTCAGCCAAGCCAGTTTTCTTCCCTGATGGCTCATTTTTTTGGCATACAGGGAGAGTCTGCTCTAGTGCCAACAGAATTTCCTTCTTCAAGAGCATCCAGCCCTCTTGGGCTCCTTTGCCCTTTAGGACTGCCTCCCAAGGAACTTTATCAACCAGCCTTCTAAACAGTTCAAAACAGTTCAAAGTCTGCCCTCCTGAAGTTCAAGGTGGTTGTTCTGCTGGCCCCCTCCTTAGTTCTCCTAGAAATGAGAATTCTGTCATCTCGTGATCACTTGTGCCCCAGGCGTCCTCCAACTGTCACGTCTCTCACAAGGCCTTCTCTGTTCACAAACAACAGGTCCAGCAGGGAACCCTCCTTGGTTGGTTCACTCACTAGCTGTGCCAGGAAGTTGTTTTCCACACACTCCAGGAACCTCCTAGACTGTTTCCTTCCTGCTGTATTATACTTCCAGCAGACATCTGGGAAGTTGAAGTGTCCAAGGACAAGGGCTAGCAGTCATGAGATTTCTCCCAGTTGTTTGTAGAATATCTCATCAGCCTCTTCTTCCTGTCTGGGTGGTCTATAGCAGACTCCCACCATGATATCTGCCTTATTGGGTATTCCACTGATTTTTATCCATAGACTCAAATCTATCATCACCATCATTGAGCTCAAGACAATTGAGACACTCTCTAACATAGAGATTATACAAATCTCAGGCTCAGGGGGTTCATAGGTCATCATATTTCGGTGATCCACTGCTACACTCTCTTAGCAATGGGTTGCTAGCCTACAAAGGAGTTCATCTGCCAATCGGGAATCCTAACCAATGCAGTTGAACTGCGTTCTTCAACCAAAATCATCAGCATTTACATTCTAAAAAGTACCTTAGTGTGGAAATCTGCATCCACAAGGATGTTTTCTGGTTTTAGGTCTTTGTGTACGAAGCCTTGCTCATGTAGATAAAGCATCCCTTCTGTGATCTCCAGCACAAAACGCCCTTTCACTGACAAAGGCAGTGAGAGCTAAAATAAAGAACAGAAGTACCATCTATTAAAAATGCTACTACAGTCATCAAATTAGACAACAGTCTTTAAAAATGTTTCTTTTCAGTCCCAAGAACACCTCTGCTCAAGCCAGGCTAAAAAAGAACCAAAGTCCTTGGATCTAAATTGTTGCATTAAAGTAATTCTAGAGTCACTCCATATTTACAAAAGCTTTCTTCTTTAGCAAATTCTTCACATATCTCTACAAACACTTCTATAACTCAGAACCTATAACTGTGGTCTGCACCTCTGTGATGTGCAGCAGAGCATTAGCTGTCCTACGCTGTCTCTAGAAAAGGCAGAGCTGCCACTGGCTCTTTAATACTGAAAGAATGAGAAAATAAAGACTCCATTCTTTGGAGAGAGCAGAAACATCTTGTCCCTTTCAAGCATCTTATCAGCCCTAAGGAGGGACAAGGAATGAAGCAATTTACTGCTCACTTTCTGTAGCACTTTCATCATGTTCCCCCGGTTCACATACTCCATCACAAGTGAGTAGTTTCCGTCTTCCAAAATTACACCTAGGAGTTTTACCACACGGTCATGCTGCAGTCTGTGCATAATCTTGCCTTCTTCAAGGAGGGATGCATTGTATCTGTAAAACAGAAATTACACTGAACTTAGGTACCAGGCTAGAAAGAAAATAGGAGTAAAAATGCTGTTGATTCATGATGAAAACAGTGGCCAAAAATGTCAACATCCCTAGAGCCACTGTAGGATGAACCATAATCTTCAGCTGATTTTTAATTGATACAGCTTTGTTCATGCCAAGCTATGTTCTCCAAGTCTCAACTGCCTTGCACAGAGGCTGTCTGCTCACCCTGATTTTAAAGCCTGCTTTTCAGAAAGTGCATAAGCATTCTTTTTGTAGGTGCACTGCTGGTTGTTTATATCCAAATCCCTGAACTGAGGTGGGTTCTGGACAGGCAGGGCCGAAAGAGCCTTTGAAGAAGGAGGATCAAGACACTCCCCCTACCTCTTGTACAGGAAACTCTATACAGGCCTCTTTCTCAAAGGCCTGGTATTCATGTTCACTTTCAATATGGATTTATTAGAGGGGATCCACCCACATATAGGATGATGATAACATTTACTAACAACTACTGGTTTAGGATGAATTCAAACCTGGGCCTCAGTACAACTCATTAATAGTCACAGGTACACAGCCGGGAACTCACTAAGTGTGTGTGTTAAAGAAGGATGGTACCCATTATATCAAACAGTCTTGTTTTCACTATTGCTCCTTTTCTAGTCTTTGGACAAAAGGATGTAACAAAGTCTTGAGACAATGTTGCTTGCTAATGCTTTCTTACCCAATGACTTAAAAGGAAACTCCTTTCTCCTTCTGTGTTCCTATGTAGGACCAGAAAAGAAAGTGGCTGTTTCACTTGCATTAGGCTCAGATGTAAATTTCGTTAAGACTTTTCATTCAAGTCTTTAAGGAATTATGAGGCCATGTAGTGAGAAAGTAGAAACAGAACCCCAAAAATAAACCAGGCAGGCTTGTCCATTTTAACTGCGTTCATCCCACACTGTCAGTTTGCAGACTACTAAAAATCTCTTCATTCGCTTTCCACTGGCAAAATAACAACTCATTTAAATTATTTATTATAGCTCAAACTAGAAGAACATTGGGTTTTGTCTCTCTCTAGTGGATGACTTGTGGGAGAGCTTAAGGATTGTTAAGGCTCTGAGATAGTAGTGTTGCAGCATGACCTGAATCTACTGAAATCAACAGCTAATTCAAGACTTGAATTTAATCTGTGGGCTTGGCACACTCTGCTTTTTCTTGAGGGAGAGAGGTTACATTCTTGGTATTATACATGTGGGACTGGAGTTCTGCTGATAGCTCATTTGCATTTAATGGACATTTAGAGTTGGAAAATTATGCTGCAAATTGATCTGCAAGCTTGAAAATATCATGTGCCCACTGAGTTCTTGCATTTCCTTAAATGTGCAAGTGTGCCCTCAATTCTTAACAACTTGCAGCAGTGCTGACCTTGTAACAGAAAACAGGCATTTCACTGGAACAATAAGTTAAAACTAAAAAAGTTGGCGTCTGAGGGGGAAAAAGGAAAATTTGCAGGACAGCTGCTAGTATTGTCTTAAAAGTATTTTCCCCGCATACAGTATTTCCAGGATCCAAAGACCTGAGGTTATTGCACTTTATTTAGATTTATCTCCATTGAATTTAGAGGATTCCTTAGACTAACTGAAGGATAAAAATCAGAACTAAGGTGTGTAACTTACTCAGTGCGCTGGGGTCCTGTATACACTCTCTTTAATACTACATATCCATGTTTCTTGTGAAAGCATAAAGATACTGTTCCAAATCCTCCAGCATCTAATTGTTCTTTTTCAAGCAAATCCTGGGTGTTCATGTGGATGTCTTCCAGAGACATGTTGGCAGTCTTTGTGGCTTAACAATTAAACCAAAATCAAGTACACCAGCGCTTCTAGACCTGTGGTATAAGAGAGGAAAAGAAAGCATCAATACAAAGCATTTAGCTGTTCCACTAAATAAGCATCTGTGTAAGGAGTGGGACACAAATGTGTACTCTCATGACTCTTATGAACAAAGGGCCTCAGTTTGAAACCAAAGATGCTGTGGCCCTTATAGGATCCGACCTAAAGATGACAATGATTTATCCTGTCAACCCATTTACATCCAAGTCAACGTAAAACCATTTCTTCACCTGCAGATCTCAAAGTGCTGTTTAAATAGATAGTTTTTATCCACATAATATGAAGTAGGTCAGTACTGTCCCTACACTTCACATGTGCAAAAAGGGAAACCCAGAAAAACAAAGGGCCGTGGTCCCAAAGGCAGGTAGTGCCTCATGATTCTGACAGGTATCTCACTTTCTAAGCTGCCCGAACATGGGCCTGTCAGGTGCCCAGATGCTTATATAATTCTAAGCTACCTTTTAGGCATCTTTGCAAATCCAGCTCTGAAGGGTTTGCTTGAAGCTTAAAACAAACAAACAAAAGATTTACCTAGGGGGTGAAACAAAGAACCCAGCTTCTGTGGGGAAACTTATTTTCACAGCTGTCTGAATTTCTGGAGACAAGTGCTAGGAAAAACTATGGCTCCCCAGCCCCCTCAAAAAGAAGAGGCATAAAGAACTTGTGATGCTTTGCAGTATCTCCTAAATGCACCAAGAGAAGAAAAGAGCTTTGGAGAGCCTGTGAAATAGGTAGGCAAGTGAACCCCAGTGGACACCAGAATAATTTCAAGCATTTGATAAAGCTGTGGTGGTCTCTCAGGAGGTTATACCTCAAGGGGAACCTAGACAGCTAGTACCTTTGGCAAATACCAGCAAACTGCATTGCTAGCCCAGCTGCAAGCCACAAGCTCTGTTTTCTTCGTCCCTGAATTTTTATCTGAAGCACCTTACCTCAGGTAAGGAAAGAGTTTGCTGAGGGAAGAGAAAGTGCAAGAGACTAGCAGGACTGCTCAGTTTCCATACATTTTGGGTGACTATGACACAGATACACAGAACTAGGGAAAAGGCACCATTTCAAAGTGCCACTAGCAGCTGCAGTAACTCGGCTCATTCAGGTAATTAAGAGCTCTAAATTATATAGCAAAAGCATTGCTAAATTTTTTAGACCAACAAGTGACTGATAACTCCTATGAACTACCATGCATCTATGTACTCAAATCTCTAATCGAAAAGTTTGCTTAATGTTGTTATGATCATCAGCTGCAGCCTAATTACCACAGCCTCTTTCTGGAGCCTGGGAACTAAGAAGGTAGGGAAAGTGTCTGTAGAAAGTAGGTGTCTGAGGCAATAGAGATGTTTATATGTAGATTGGCAAATTGGCTGGTCAGTTCAATATTGACAAGCCAAAACAGAGAAGAGTAAACTTATTGGAGGAAAAAAAAAGTTGTGCCTGTAGATGAGACAAAGCAAGAGTTTCCTCTTCCAAGTATATATACATATAGTCCATGATTTATTCTTATATAGACAAGGAAAATCCTCTCCACATCTGGAGTAGTGTACTTTCTTCAGAGTTTTCTTCTTTGGCTTTCCTAGTTTCGAAGGGATGCAGATTTTGTTTCACTGAAGTGCTAGTCTGAGCACAGGACTGAGGATCTGGCAGCATTCACTTAGTAAGAAGGTAAGCTCTGCTACCCTTAACAATTGTTAGGGGAGTGGAGATCGTTGTGTTTTCTTTGGGCTTTTTAAAATTCCTTTACAGTTAATCAAATAGTTGAGTAACAAATGACTCATAGCAGTGCCAAGAATACCCACTGCTGCTCTTACAGGTGAGCTTCTGTCTCCCTGGAAGATTCCAGTAGGGGTTCTCTGGCTTTCTTGGTGTGATGCTACTGACTTGTGCAGATGTGGTGGCTGTTAGGGGTACAAAGGCCTGAATTCAGTTGTCAGACTTCACCATGTCATGAAGTAAAATCTTACTTCTTTATTTGGTGTCCCCCTTTCAAGAACTGGTTCAAAGTCATATGTCTGAAGTCATTTTCCATGCTATCAGTAATGAGGCACCTGTTTAGTAGTCCATCTTGTAAGAATTGCAAGAATATTCTTGTAAGAATCCTTATCTTGTGAATGCAAATCAGGTGTGTGGTTTTGAATGCTGAATCTCTAAAGCTGCATGAATACTATTGATTGCTTGGGGCTGCCATTCAATACCATATAACTTGATGAAAAACAGCCCTGCCTCAAAGTGCAACAATATAGGACCCTGTTCCTATTTACATTGCTAATACCTGTTCTTATCAGGCAGCATGCAGTCCCTGTAACCAGAAGGACTGCAAATTCAGAAGGAATAACTTAAGGAGGAGAAGGAATCCTTCTGCTTGGGCATGCACTACTTATTATGATGCTACTACTTTTGTTGTTATCAAGTAGTGAGGTACCCTGAGCAGAAGCTCTTTGATCTTAAGATTTACTTAAAATTCAGAGGTTTTGTAGGATGGATATCACAAGAAAGCACTCTCTAGCCAGGTTTTTAAGTGAAGACTATTTAATTCAGTATTAACTTGAGGTATTGGCTGACGTTACCTGGAAATGTCAGGTGACAAAGAAATCGAGCAGGGAAGCTCAAAGGCCTAAGTTCATTCCAAGCTAACTGCTTTTTATTGAGATGCACAGTGATTCAAATGTATGCTCAGTACCTATGATAAATCAGTCCATACATTATGTATTTGTGGTTAAGAGAACAGAAGTTTTGTAGTTTGATTTAGCCTAACCTTGTAGAAGCTGTTCACTTCTACAGGTTCATTTGTGTTCTGTGCAGTAGCCCTTATCTGGTTACTTGATTGATTATAAAGCAATTGTTTCAATATATTATTCTGAAAATTTGTATTAGGGTGGCCCAGTGTTTAACAAGTGCTAATATGTATTATGAAAATTTTTAACACTGGTTGCTAGAAAAGCGGGATTTTCCTCATCAACATGTTTGGGTTTTTTTCTAGAAAGGAATATAAGTATAATAAGTGGGTTTGTGGCATTTTTCTTTTCAATGCCGTGGTTATGTTCTCACCTCTGACTGCCAAAGGGCACAGAAACTCCCAGGAATCATGACCTGGTCATTGGGTTGTATTGGGCCTGATCCTCATTCAGAAGTGGCTTGCTCCATTCTGATGATTCGTTACTAATCTGATGTAGATCTCCTGTAGCCTCCTTGGTTAAGGAGGATTTCTGAGTAGATCAGCACGGTAATATGAAAAAAGTCACACAGTAATCACAGCCTTTTTGGTCTAATGATACTCACAGTTCTTGAGAGGTGTTATGAGATACAATCATAGAATCATAGAATCACCAGGTTGGAAGAGACCCACCAGATCATCGAGTCCAACCATTCCTATCAAACACTAAACCATGCCCCTTAGCACCTCGTCCACCCGTGCCTTAAACACCTCCAGGGAAGGTGACTCAACCACCTCCCTGGGCAGTTTGTTCCAGTGCCCAATGACCCTTTCTGGGAAAATTTTTTCCTAATGTTCAGCCTAAATGTCCCCTGGCAGAGCTTGAGGCCATTCCCTCTCGTCCTGTCCCCTGTCACTTGGGAGAAGAGGCCAGCTCCCTCCTCTCTACAACCTCCTTTTTAGGTAGTTGTAGAGAAAGTGAACAAGCTTGCAAGCACTAAAACTTGTGGCTATTTAGTTATCAATTAGGAAGGGAAAGGAATAACAAGCAGGGCGTTGGGAGATAAATGGAAAGGTTCTTGCAGCTGAAGCAAAAACCACTGCATGGGTGGAAGATGTTTCAGAAGTTGTCGGTGCATCTCGACGCTACCACTGTAACTCTCGTAACCCACTTCATCTAAACCTTTCCCTTCTGCTATGGTTTTTCGTGACAAGGGTATCAAAGGCCTTCGCAAAACACTAAGTTTCCTAGGGCCGGAGCAGAGGAAGGGTGGAAAGGAGGCAGGGACGTGTCTGTCGCTTGTATCGCTACAATGGTGCCGCGGTCGGTTCCCTTTCAGCCCATAGAGCCGTGATCCCTGGCCGGGCTGTGTCGCCGAGCCGGGGCCGTCCCGGGCGGGGAGCGCAGCGGGAGGCACAGAGCCAGGAAGCCTCACGGGGCTTTTCTCCGGCCTAGTTCCTCGTCGGCTGACTTGACTATGTTCTCCTCCTCCTTCTCCCGGCGCCCTCCCGCCCCCCGGGGCCGCCTGTCCCCGCCACAGCGCCCCGGGGCTCCCCGCCGCCGGCGACCCTCCCAGCGCGGCCGCCCCGATGGGGAAACTGGCTATGCTGGCCCGGGCCGCCCCGGGGACCCGCACCGCACGGCAGCCGCGCTTTCGCTTTCGGTTGCCTCCTACCTTCTCTCCATCCATCCATCCATCCATCCACCCACCCTCCCTCCCCTCCATCCATCCCACTTCCTTCCCTCCCCTCCATCCATCCACCTTCCTTCCCATCCCCGTCCATCTATTTACCTATCTTCACTCCCGCCTTTCCATCCATCCATCCACCCTCTCTCCTTCCCACCATCCGCCTTCCCTCCCTTCCTTCCATCCATCCACCCACTCACTCTCCCACTCTTCTTCCCTCCCTCCATCTACCCGCCTTTCCTCCTTACCATCCATCCATCTACCCTCCCTCCCATCCGTCTGTCTACCCACCCACCTACCGACTGTCCCAACTTCCCTCCCTCCCCCCCCGATCCCTCCATCCCCCCCCGCCTCGCTCCCCGGTTCCTTACCGCGGCTGCGGGCCGCTCTCCTGCCGGGTCCTGCCGCTTCCCTCGGGAGGGCGCGGGGTCGCGCCCCCTCCGTCTCGTCTCGTCCCGTCCCGTCCCACCCTCGCGGGAGCGCAGGAGGCGGCCAGGGCTCTCCCCGCGGAGCTGCTGCTGTTCCCGGGGCTGCGAGGTGACGTCGATGCGACACCGCCCGCCCTGCCCCGGGAAGCGCCGCCCCCACCCCCAGCCGGTGCCGGGAAGGAGACGCGCAGCCCCGGAACGGGGCGAACCCGCCCGCCGTGCCGAGCCTTGGTGCGCGGGGACGGGGCTTCTCCTGGGGGATCAGCACGAAACATCTGGGCGGCGTCAAAAGGAGCGTGGCCAGCAGGTCGGGGGAGGTGATTCTTCCTCTCTTGAGAGACCTCACCCGGGTCGTGGTGTCCAGTCCTGGAATCCTCAACATAAGAAGGCTATGGAGCGGTTGGAACGGGTCCAGAGGAGGGCTACAAAGATGATCAGAGGGCTGGAGCATCTCCCATACGAGGACAGGTTGAGAGAGCTGGGATTGTTCAGCCTGGAGAAGAGAAGGCTCTGAGGAGACCTTATAGACACCTTCCAGTACCTGAAGGAGCTACAAGAAAGCTGGGGAGGGACTGTTGATAAAGGCTTGTGGTGATAGGACTAGGGGCAATGGGTATAAAACTGAAGAGGGGCAGACTTAGACTAGACATTAGGAGGAACTTCTTCACGATGAGGGTGGTGAGGCACTGGCACAGGTTTCTCAGGGAAGCTGTGGCTGCCCCATGCCTGGAGGTGTTCAAGGTAAGGCTGGATGGGGTCTTGGGCAGCCTGGTGTAGTGGGAGGTGTCCCTGCCCATGGCAGGGGGGTTGGAAGTGGACGATCTTTAAGGTGCCTCCCAACTCAAACCATTCTGTGATCTAGGCTGTCATCCTGTGAGTAACAGGCCCTAGGGCATCTCCAACATTGTAGTTTATCATTGTCCTAACAACAAAGAAGATTCCATAACTAACAAGTTCTATTATTAGGAAGAAATTTTTTACTGTGAGATGGTGAGGCACTGGAACAGGTTGCCTGGAGAAGCTGTGGATGCCCCATCTCTGGAGGTGTTCAAGGCCAGGTTGGCTGAGGCTTTGAGCAACCTGACCTAGTGGAAGGTGGCCCTGCCAATGGCAGGAGGTTTGGAACTGGATGATCTTTAAGGTCCCTTCTAACTTAAACCGTTCTAAGATTACTTTAATTAGGAAAACTGTTCTAATACAGAAATAATGGCTAACACAGCTTCTTTACATACGGATGATCCCTTAGCCTTTCATGCAGTGCAATGATGGTGATGATGAGCATCTACCCTCTTTGGCATGACTTTTCCAATTCCGGGGAACTGCTGCATTCCCCATGGTGCTCTGCAGATGCTGCGTTTACAGCTCTGTGCTACCTGGTGCTACCAGAGGAGCAGCAGCGGATCCGTGTGGGAGAGCAACAGCAGCTTGCAACTTGTGTTTGAGGGAGGGAGCCTTTCTGAAGCTGGAAGGCAAGCTTGATAGTGATGAGAGAATGAAAGTGGTCCAGGAGCCCTGTCCTGCTTCCTGGTAAAAACTGATGTCCCAGACTGTTGCAGATCCAAAAGAAGCACAATGGCCACAGAGGGTTTGATTTAATTCTATGCTAGGCCCCATAGTGGATTTAACAGATAGGATCCCTCAGCCGTGGAAGACTTCCGAGACTGTATTTGTACCTGTCCGATTCCTGTCGCATTCAAACAAAACACTAGCAAACAAAAGAACTCCATTCAATCTTATGAGGCCTTTGAGGTTTACTTAGGTGCACTGATGTGTGATGATGATGTATTCTGGGCCTCTGGCCCTCTCCGAGTACAGAACTTGACCTTTATTTTTCTCTGTGATGTTTTGGTTTGGTTTAGTGGATTTTTTTTTTTTTTTTTTTGCTTTTGAGAGCTTTGCATTGTGGATGTAGCTGAAGGCAGGGCGGTGGCTAAATTTATAAGAATTGCACGGTTAAAAAGGCTTTAGTCCCATTCAATGGTGATTCATCAACAAATGCTAGGCAAAAAAAAAAAAAAAAGACAAATTATTTGTTGGTGCTTAGAGGTCAGTGCTGCCAGTTATGACATTCCTTCTTGAAAAGAATAGAGAAAATAAATTGATCCAAAAATGCAATCAGAATTTATGGTGGAATCTCTTAACCTTCCTTTCTTCTCAATTTTCCTGAACTGGATGATAAGGCCAGTAAAGTTTTAATCCTTTTCACATCAATGCATTTATGTAAGCAGAATTTTTCTATTATATTATTAACGAAAAAAGTCCAGTAGTTTTCTTTTTACTTTAATGCAAACTTTCACTAATCTCGATCAAACTTTCACTTACTTTGTACTAAAAATCTCAGCCATCTTATTGGAACTTGCAGGAAAAAAATGTAAACACATAGAATCCTACATAACTTTTTTTTTTTAACATATAGTTGGTTTTATTGTCAGCAGGATGAAAACTGTATGCGAAATATGCAGGTTTCATTGTGCTACTGGAAAAAATTGTAGGGGCTGATAAATCAAGTGTCAAAACTTCACAGTGCTAGACAAAGGCTACCTGGAATGATATCTGAAACGAATCCTAAAATTAATCCTAAAACCAAAAATTAAACCACAATAAGCTTGTGCTGTAATAGGAAAGTGACTTTGCACAGGAGTACGTTTGTGGTATTAACTTTGAAGACTATGTTGTAGTGAGCTTTGCCTACAGGGGTTTAAGTTTTTCTGCTCCTTCCTTTTTACCTGCAGTTTGCTGCCGGGTGTTTCTTTAGAGGCTTTTCCCTCTCCACGTCTCACATGGATTGTGAGCTCTGCAGGGACCTGCATTTTGGTGGGACCTGAGTGTAACGGTGCTGTGGCTGTTGCTGGCTAAAGGCTCCACCGGGCCCAGCAGGGATGTCCCCTCACCCAGGAAGTTCCCAGCTCTGGAGATGAGTCAATGCTGAAATGCTAATTCCGGGCTCTTGTTTCCCTGTGCTTTTCTGAAGTTGCAAGCATGTTTCACCTGCCATTCCAGAATATCAAATAAAAGAAACGGTTATGAGTTTTTTTTGAACAAATTATCAGAGAAAAAGACCAGAGCATTGCCTGAAAGTGAGTGCGAGAGGAGCACCACCAGGAGCCAAAACAAAATCCCCAGGCTAAATGCAAGAGGAAAGAACATTGTCCTTCTACCCTTCTCCTCAGCCTGAAATGCAGCTACAAGTTACTCACCTAATCCTAGCTTTATTTTGATGAAATCAATGCTGTTTTGACAAGACTATGTTTGTTTTTTAGCATAATGTGATTCGGCAGGGCAATCATCTGTTAGATCAAAATGGCTGTAATATTTGTAGTACTACCAAGACACTAACACTGCCACTTCTTTTTTCTTTCCTTATTAACCGCAGACCACTCTCTATTGGTTTTCTACAGGGTAAAATCCTCCCTTCGGTTTTTGAGAGGTGTGTGCCAGAACGCACCCCACCCTGCCCCGGACAGTGTGCTGTGCAGCAGGCACTGATAGCATGTCAGGACAAGGACGTTGCCTCTTGGCTCAGCACCCACTGTCACTGCACAGTTGATTGGCTTCCAAAGCACTGCCAGAACAGCACCCTTCAGCAAATGTGGTTTAACCTGTTAATGTGTCCACAGCTGAGATACAGCTCACAGCTCTACCTCTTTTCTAAATAGATACAGGTGAGCTAGGTGGGAAACAAAGGAAAGTGACAAGAATTATAAGGTACGTGGAACAATTTTTATGTGAGAATAGACTACACAGACGAGAACAGAGACCGGCCATGGAAAGTTACAATTGAATAATGGTTCTTAGTCATCCCCTTCCATCATATACCTCCTTATACAGTCACTTTCAAATTGTAATGATATTCCTCAAAAATTTATTTAGGAGGAATTAAAGCATGTGGGGAACGGTGGTCTGGCTGTTATAGTCTACTTCCATTTCCAAGAGACTTAACAAAGTTTTGTATCAATTTTTTTTTTAAAGAAACTAAGCAGATAGAGGATAAGAAGGAAGGTCATGGCATTGAGACCTGTTTAAAAGATAGGACAATGAAGGCAACAGTGAATGGTCAGCCCTTGGAGCAGACGGAGGTTACAATGATCTGGAGAAGAATATGAGCAATGAGGTTGAGAAAGTTTGCTGATGATGCAGATTACTCAGAGGAGGAGACACAAGTAAAGCAGATTGTGAAGAGTTCTGGAAAAATAGTTGAGTGAATGGGCAATGAGACAGGAAGTAAAATTCAAGTTATGTAAAGGGGTGCATGTGAGAAAAAAAGTTACACTAAAATGATATATAAAATAATAGCCCCAGAGCTAGGCATTACAACAGATAAAAACGTTAGCTAAAGCAAGTCATGCATCAGACAAAGGAGCAAAGAAAATCATGTGAATCCAAGAGTCATGGAGTTGAATCTGCATGCACTTCTGGTCCCCTTCTCTAGGTAGTGGGATAGTGAGACTGGAGAGGCTCAAAGAGCAACAGAAGCGACCAAAGGCCAATGCATTCTCTTGGAAGAGCAACTGAGCAGGACTCCATAGTCTGGGAAGGACACTATTTAGGAGAGGGGGTGATGAACACCTGCAAAAGTCTAAGTGCCATATAAAAGAATGGATTGGACTAATCGGTTACTGTTGACTAGGAGGAACCAAACAGATCCACTAGGAATGAGGTGCTTCACCTTCCCCAGGATCCCTCCACACTTCTTGACGTGCTAAACTTTGCCAAAAAATATTGGCTGCTTCAAGTTGGCATGAGTTTGAGAGAAGATTGAACAACATTCACAACAGAGATTTATGTGGCTTGGTAAATATAAAGAGAGCGTATATAGCTCAGGAAATCCCCCAAACTAAATATAGTTGGAGCCCAGGACAGTATTCAGAGGAAGTGCTTCCTCTTTCTGGCCTACAGCCACTGTGAAGCAAAAACCTAGGTTTAGAGGATCCCTGTTCTGACCTAGCACAGTTACTCTTGTATACTTACATTACAAATAACCAGTCTAATACATGCACTTTATGCTGGCACACATCTGCCAAATAGTGTTGAGAAGCATATCCTCATTATCTAGGTCAGTCTGAGATTCTCCATTTAACAATTAATCCAGTAAGTTTTGTGATTGATCCAATACAGTAACATTTGGTTCAACAGTTGCTACTTCTGCTTTCATACCCATTTCCTTCTTTCGTGAACAGTCCGGTAACTGAACACACTGAACATATGGATGATTCATCTCCCATGCAATTTTAATATTTGCATTGTCTTTTAGTCTCTCTTCAGGCAACTTAAAGTTGTTTTCCTTAAGTCCTCTTGGCAAAACTCTGCTTTCCCCACAACTTACATGTATGACACTTTCCATTTTATTCCTTTTCACTTTCTTTTCCCCATACAAGCATTACTGAGCCAAAGAAAACTTCTTGCTTGTGTAACCTAAACACTTCGACTCATTCATACTGGAGCAGACATTCGTAACAGCTTAGAGAAGCACTGCTCCCAGGGGTCTGTCTCTGCTAGAGGTGGCCTTTTGCTTCATACAGTGACAAACAGGAACATGTGACTCGTTCCCTATGGAAGCAATTCCCAGTCTGGCATATCAGCTTACGCTGCCACTCCAGAATCTGGGCTCAGCATGTTTATTATCCAAATATCCCTTAAAGAAACATAAGGGTGGGGCATGACAAGGCTGCTACAAAGAATGTACAGCAGATGCCTGCTCTGTATACAGGGGCCTAAGTGTCATTTGACAGTGACTCAGAAGACCATTTCTGATTCAGGCCACATTCTTTTAACATCCAAGTGCAAAGCCAGCTGTTCGGCATATTGATCAAAGCAAGAAAATGTGCAGCTAAGTGAGAAACCCACTCTTTGTCATGTACACAAAAAGGGTTAGCAGCTCTCAAGCACAAAAATAATGCCAGTAAATTTCAAGGTATAAATCATGGATGTTAAAAGCCAGACAGTAATTTTATCCCACTAGGTCCTGGCTTGTAGACAGACAGTGCTCCTGCACATTTTTGTGCAGGTATTGCAGGTGCTGGAGAGGCAGGGAATGGAGAGGATTCTTTTTTGTGTCTACTTAGGGTAACAAAATTAGAGAACTCCCTTTGATTTTAGGAAACTACATACTTTACAAATGGGAGCTGCATTCTATAAAGGCTGGCAATATGCGCACATACTGCTATATGATATTTGTATTTGTCTTTTCCTTTTCTTGTTATCTGTCATCATTTTAATATTGCTTTGTAAATGTGGAAAAGCCTAAGGCCATCCATGAGGCTTTCCAGCTAAGTCACTGTGAACTGTACATTCTTTTGCATTATTCATGATCTGGCTTCATAGCCCAAAGGCACAAGTGTAGATATCGCATTTAAAAGAGTAAGACTGGCAGTAACAAGGTTGAGTATGGGCGGTATATTCCCTTGCAAACAACAAAAAATGGGGTTGCCAGAACAAAAAGTGTTAAAATAAACTTGGCAATATGCCTTACTATTTCATAAGCAGCAACTGCATAATCTGTAATTAAATACTGCTTGTGTTAGCAACACCTGTAGGCCGGATGTCAATGTTCATATGAGCAAGGATAATTCTTCATAAAGAGTTTTGTACCCATCATTGAAGAGAATCCCTCAAGAATCAATGAAGATAAACGCTATATTGTCAGTTAGGCTGCTAGCTGTAGTACTCAAGCTATTTATAATACATTCAGATTAGGAGATTAGAATTCGGATATTGAGATAAAGCACAAAAAAGAATGGAGAAAAAAAATTTTCTCTGTAGTCTTGAACCTGAACATTACTTGAAATACCACTCAGGAGTGCAGTTAATGGGTTTTTCCTCCCAAAGAGTCTTCAGACGCTCAGCCCAGGCAATCAGCATCTCCATCCTCTTCTCCTCAGAGACATACTCCGGAGCAAAGCAGATGTGGGGCGCAAGGACTTTGACACCACAAAAGTGCATGATTCCATGCTGGACTCAAAACAAGAAAGAAATGCCTCAGGAAATAGGTAATCTTTCACTTTGAATTCAAGAATGTGGAAAATTCAAATCTGAAACTGCTTCTCTGACTCAGTATAAGGAAGACTTTCTAAACTTGTGCATTTATGAGAAGGGAATAAATTGCAAAAGTTCATTACCTATCCTCGCAGTCATTGTTGAAGGCTAGGCGTTAAGCAGAATGACATACAATGCGCAGAAAAATAAGGTCAACTAAATTTCTTTTCCTCTGTGGAATTTATTTTTAAGTGCTATTTGAATCCACAGAACTGTTTTCTTTAGCTGCTGTGTGCTATTAAATTTGCAAGGATCAGAAACAGCTTAAAATTCGTTGTACTGTTTGGATCTCCACAGATTGTTACTGAACTGCAGTGTGTTCCTCATCTACTTCTAAATATTTTTCTAACCTTTTGCCTCTGGCTTAGTCAAAAGATCCTGAACAAAGGCCGGTGCCTTTCAGATCGGCTCCACTTGCCAGTTTTCTCTGTATTTCTGAGTTCATGGTTGTGGTTCAGGTCCTTTGTTATGTTGAATTGCTCTGATGCTACTTAAGGACAGACGGTGGTAATCACAATGCATGGGAGACAGAAGAATTTAAACACTTCCATTGTATTATATCAAGAAGTAGCTGGCACAATTTGCCTTGCCACCTAAATTTCTCAAAGCATGCTTGCTTCTTCTGATTGAAGAATAGCAATAACAAAAGATGTGCTGATCATTAATGCTTGGATAATGTATAGCTCTCCTCCTACCTCCATCTTATATGAGTCAAGTAGCTATGAGGAAAAGAAATCCTACATTGCTAAAGGAAATCCCAGAACAGCACAGAAATTTAAAAGGCTGACAGTATAAGCTTTCTCCAGATTCCAGTCTGGAGGAAAGGACACAAAACTTCAAAACTTTGTGGACTTTTAAAGTAGTCTCAGGATTTTAGGACCCAATTTATAGCCTGCAGATGCTTGGAACTGACGACTTAATTCTTTCTTATTATATTATGCTTAACAGTTGTATTATTGTATATTTTATATTAAAGTAGTTGGACTGATAAAAATTAAGGCAAGCAAATAACAACCAAATAATCATATATTATACCTGCATGGGCCACAGGAGATATCGAATGTCACCATTGATACTTCCTTTTGCATACATCTCTTTGGTTCCTCCAGTGGTAAAAGAAAACAGGGCTAATTTGTTCTAGAATTAAGAAAGCAGCACTTAAGTTAGGCATGCTTAAAAGAAAGTGGCTGAATAGTCCAAGACATATTCAGGGGAGCCTGGACAGCATAAATTTCCAGAGGAGATGGTGTCTTCCTCTTTCCCAGACCTTATGTGTGCTGGCAGCTCTGATGCAAAGATTGATGACATACAACTAGATGGTGGAGTGTGGGGTGGGCAGACACAGTTTAGAAGGAAAGGGAATTGTATATCTGACACCCTTGTACGAAGCAGGGCTGACTCTTGTTCTCCCCTCTGCAATGTTTGTGAAATTCTGGCTGTAAAGCACTCTGTTAGTGAGAATATCTTTATTCCTCTTCTTCCCGAATGCAGTATTTGAATGCTAAAGTCCCGCTTCAAACCTGGGCTTCCTTATTTTTTAGCCAGGCCCATTGTGATAGGACAAGGGGTAATGGTTTTAAATTAAAAGAGGGTAGATTTAGACTAGATATAAGGAAGAGTTTACAATGAAAGGAGTGAAACACTGGAACAGGTTGCCCAGAGAGGTGGTAGATGCTCCATCTCTGGAAACATTCAAGGTCAGGTTGGATGGGGCACTGAGAAATCTGATCTGATTGGAGATGTCCCTACTCACTACAGGAGGGTTGGATGAGATGACCTTCAAAGGTCCCTTCCAAGCCAAACATCTATATGATCATTTCTAGATGCTGCAGTTCTTCCCAAATAAGATCCGCTACACAATGGGTCAAAATTCCCCAGGGGTATTCCCAGTGCGACAGAGAATAAAAATGTATGAATTGTCATCTAGAGATACTGATCTTTCGTAATTTATAAGCTACAGAGAAGAAAAGGCTTGAAAGGAGGTAGGTGGGACAGAGGCCCATGCACTGAGTATTTAATGTTCCTGATTAAGTTCTATAGGTTAATTCCAATCTTTGACACCTAATCCTAGGGCAGGAATCTTGTCACCTATTTTAGCATGCTTATTACAGGTTTGTGCAATCCTACAGCGATGGGAAGAATGACAGACTGTCATTTTAGGAAATGGATCGATTTTAACTGTGTGCAAACTGTATATCATCCCAGTGCACTCTGATATGCTTACCAGATTATAAAGCCTATTTTGTAGGCCAACTAAAAATCTCTAGGAGATTGCTTAAATCTTTAGGAACCACTGCATCCTCCTTATTGTACTACCTTTCAGACAGTTGTAACAAGCCAGAAAATGTTACCAAAGCATTACTTGAGCAGAACATAAAGTGAAAGCTTTCAACAAATATGATGGAAAAGACAGACCAATACCCTCAAGACCATTGCACAAATCTTGATCGTAGTAACACAACCTTGGAAACTTACCTTGAGCAAACCAGAATCATAGCAGTTTGGAAATTTGTGAGCAAATCCTTGGACCAAGACTCTGTCCATCCAGCCCTTCATGATCGCTGGCATACTGAACCAATACAAGGGAAACTAGACAAAACATAGAGTACCTTGTTAGCACAGAGTCTGGGCTGTCCTTAGGCCTGGTCTACAGGCCAAATCCTATTCTTTTAATTTGTTCAGATCTTGTACATGCTTTCTTCCAGCTCTCTGTCAGTAGAGGCAGTAACTATGCTTGTCTTACTGTTTGTTGTAGTCTCGGGTGCATATCTGAGCATCTACGGCACACTAACGCCATAGTGAATGTAAGGGCTTCCACACAAACTAAAGCTGGAATGTGATGAAGCAGGAAGGTGTGATTGAACACAAATTTGAGACTGTACAGAATTGTGTCTCCTACTGCTGAAATGCAAAAGGAATGATCTAATAGAAGATGTGGCCAAAATGCACGCAGACAGCCTTACTACCAGGACTGACATCTGGTGATCAGTTCTGACCTGACAGCCTGCTGACAAATGCTGTGGGACCTTAAGAAAGATGAAAGACAATTTCACACCCTGCTGACATGGTGACCCTGAATCGGTTCATTGAGAAGAAAACTTCTTCTATAACAGTAGGACCCTCTGTTTCTAGATCCTCCAGTTAGCCCATGGGACTACAGCCTAAAGCTGTCCTGTCTTATTTGCACTATCTTGAATGCTTTATGGACTTTTATTCCATGATGTATCAGTATCCCTAAGCCTTTGTACACACTGCAGTGCAGAAGAAGGAATTCTGTAAAAGCTTATCCACGTGTGCCTTAATTCAAGATGGAAACAATGTGAAAACTGGGCAATCATCACTACCTCTAGAAGTGGTGAGTTTAGTCTGTAGTCTGTTTTAAATTACTATATGGTGTCTTTCAAAAGGCTTTTTTTCTTTCTTTTTTTTTTCTGCACCAGAACATACTCAGCTTTTCACAGCAGTCTACAGACAGAGAGTAGCAAGCAAGCATTCCCTTCAGGGGATGTTTTACTAACTTATCTCAGAACCAATAGTGTGCAATGATGAAGACTTACAGCAGAATGCTTAACTGACATATGGTCATGTCCTATATTTCATTAAGAATCAGACAGTGATAGATATATATATATAGGCTATGCCTAAGGCAAACAGTCACACAGGTACGCAAAGAAATGTGGGGCTAGTATTGCCTTATACAGTATTTCTGACACCAAGGACAGACCTGGCACAGAGGGGAGTGGAGATGGGGGTGTAACATCAGTCAGCAAGTCCAGATAGTGCTTCTGCAACTCAGCAATAAACAAGGACAGTCTGGTGGGGGATGTCCAAATTCCTAGAGCCTGCTGGCTGGCTCCAGCTGCTCACCCTGAAACTTAGCCTTGCCCTGCTCCCTGCTGGCCTGCCTGACAACTGTGGTCACATACATCTTTGTGTATCCAAATATTAAGTCTGTCCCACTGTTGGTGAATTACTGGAATTGTTGTCAGTTCAGGGTAACTGTACTGCTGAATGACTGAATTTGCTGTTGTAATGACTTGGATAATTGTACAAATGATCTGTATTTGTTTCTGTACCATTACCTAGAGATAAAACGCTTATTCCTAGAGCTGTCGGTCTGGTGTCTGCTACCATTTCCCAAACTTATAACTTGGCAGGGCCACCCTAAGCCCTTACCCATATCTCTGTGTGTAGCTCTGTGTTTGCTTGTGTGAGCTTCAAGATGAAGGGATAGTATCGGGTTGCCTGATAACATGGTTCTCCTGTTGAGAATTACAGTGTTGTTTTGCATTCAATACTTTCTGGTCTGAGTTGCTCAATACAATTACTTTGGAGTGCAGGTAGTGTGAGGACCAGACCTCAGAAAGCCTATACAACCAGACTACTTGTGAATGTTTATATTTCAGGGAAGCACAGCTGTGAATTCTACTTAGGTATTTAAAGGTTCCAGTTTCAGATGCCTTCCTACTCCCCAAAAATGTGAGTGTGGAGCCATTGTATGTGTGGAAAATTCATACCAGCCTAGCATGAATAATGCTCACACACCATTTGGTTATATTTTCTGAAGTTCAAATATATTACAAAAATCTGCAAAAAAATTGCTACACTGGATACAGATGGGTTTGTGTTGATGGCAGAGCCACTACCTCTTTTACTTTGGCTAGATTCAATGTTCCTCATGAAATCTATAATCTTCTCGCTTACTGTTACTTTTCTTCTGTTCAGCCCTGAAGTCTTTTAATACAATTTAAAATAATGACCTGAAAAATCAGTAAGTCTGCTTCCTGCACCTTCTTTTGCTCTTCAATCACATCACTGGACAAACTTCCTCTCTTGTAAGCTTCCCATGTCTCCACACCATAGTTAAACTCTTCTGAGTTATGCAAGCAACCTGTGGGTAGAAGTCAACAGTCACTGCTTGCTCTGTTTCCTGTTACTGTAGCCAAATATGAATTAAATACAAGTTGCAATCTACAATTCTAAATTGAGTTACTGCTTTTCATTTTTCCCCACCTTGCTCCCTGCCCCCATCCTTTTTCTGTGAATATTCAGCATCACCACAGCTGATTGTGGTTTGATTTTAAACTGGAGAGGAATGTAGTGTCTCAGAGTACTAAAACTTTTACCTTTCTGTAGCAACATATGAAGTGTAATAAGAGGACCTAAGCTTGGCTCTAGACTCTGGTGATGCAGGTGGATGATTTAAAGAGACTTGTGCTAACAGTTTTTCCTTAGGGATTACTGAAACCTTTATGCAGTCACAAGTACTATGTAACTGCTTTTCAGCCTCTATAACTGGGAAGCTCAAGTAGGGGCTGAGGAACAAGTACTGCTCGGCTCTGCTGCCTCCATTACAGTTGGGTGAGACAATTCAAGTATGTCTGAATGGGACATACACAATCATTCTGCTGATTCAACTAGTAGATCATCAATCTCTATCAGAAGAGAGGCAGCAGTCCCATGAACTAACCTTGAGCAAATCAGAGAACAGTCTCTAAAGGCATTTCTCATTCACGAGAAATGGACTTCAGAGATCGATTGTGGATGTGTGCTAATGCATTTTTCCCTCTCAGCGATGTCACTATGAGCCAAAGTTCATGTTCAGAAGTGGACTTTTAGTAATCTTTATAGCTGGTCATTAATAAGTTTCTTCTTGTTTTTGCCAGAGCGTGTATTAGACCTGTGCTATTTCTTTTTGAAAGAATCTCAGCTGTATCTTGATTATGTTATGGCTTTGTATTTCCTAACCTGGAAAAATACTGGGGATGAATACTAGTAAGAGCATAGTGAAAATATTCCATAAGCCTAACAAGTGCAACACTGTTTTTCTCAAATCTTAACTGCACCATCTAGTCATTTTTAGTGATCATAGACTACCGAGGAACTCAGGAAGTGCTGAGACAACTCAAAAGCCCAAGCACTTATGTGCCTGGAGCTAACTTGCAGAAAGCATTTGTTATCTTGTTTGTTAAGAGAAGGTAGTACTTAGAATGTCTCTGCACTTCATTGCAAATACTGCAAAAATAACGTTTTCCCTCATTCATTTTAGTGTAAAGGCCAAACACTGTTTTACAAATCTGTACTATAGAGATACTTTACTTTTTTGGGGGGGCGGGTCATTTCTTGTGATCAGATTTATTTAAATAGAGATGATACTTGTTGGGTTCCTACAATGAGATTTCTTAGTCAATGCTAATACAAAAAAACCAAAACAAACCCCAAACTGCATATTGTTAGTTGAGGGATATTTGTGCAAAACAATACCAACTATTTTTAGGAGTGCATCTAACAGTGTGGTTCAGGATAGACAAGGTGAAAGTTTGTCTTGTTATCATTGATAAAAGTGTATTTTGGCTAGTCTCACCAACAATGTCATTTCTTGTTGCTCTTGGCTCAAACTGCATTGCATATAAATCAGACACTGTGACACTGCAGCCCTGCTTGCTCAATTCTTCCACAGCAACCCTCTTCAAAGACCCGTTCATGGACTTGGGCTCTTGATGTGCATACACTATCAAGACTTTCTTTCCTGGAGGCAGAAAGAAAACCAGAAGATACCTTTGACTATAGGAGGCAGATGACAAAAAAGTCAATGTCTTTCTTGTGAGGGGACCAAAACTGAACCCAGGATGCGAGGTGCGGCATCACCAATGCTGAGTACAGGGGCACAATCACTTCCCTGGTCTTACTGGCCACATCATTTCTGACCCAAGACAGAATGCTGTTGGCTTTCTTGGCCACCCAGGCACACTGCTGGTCCATGGTCAGCTGCTATTGACCAGCACTCCCAGGTCCTTTTCTGCCAGGCAGCTTTCCAGCCCAGTGTGCCCAGGCCTGATGTGAACAGCGTTTTTGTCAGTATTTGTTCTTACCTGCCATTTTCTGGAAGCACTGAGTAGCTTCTCTCTGGAGAATCTGACACAGCCTGTGAACATAAGCAACAGATTTCCTTATGTGAGAAACATCAGGAAAAGGCAGAAGGAAAACCACTGCCAGTGTTCTGGAAACGGTACCTTTACTGTGGGATGTGAATGTGCTGTAAGGGGTAAATGTGGTGCGAGCGCCTATGGGAGTGTACAGATACATGCATGCCTGTGTATGCAGACATATATGAACACACCGATGCACGCATGCACAGACAGACAAACAGATGGACAGACACACAGGTACATGCAGACAGACACAGACACCCACAGACAGACACGCACACAGATGCACAGATACACATGCAGACAGACACACAAACATGCAGATGCACACAAAGACAGGCACAGAGACACACACAGATGTGTGCACATACGTGCAGACAGACAAACAAACGCACAAGCACACACACAGATGCACAGACACAGATGCATGTGCACAGACAGACACACAGATGCACATACAGGCACAGGCAGGCAGACACATGCACACAGATGCACAGAGACACATATGTACATGCAGACAGAAACACAAACACACAGATGCACACACACACAGAGACACACACATAGAGACAGGCACACACAGATGTGTGCACACACACACGCAGACACACACAGATGCACATACAGACGCACACAGACACAGATCACCGAATCACCAGATTGGAAAAAACCCACAGGATCATCCAGTCCAACCATTCCTATCAATCACTAAACCACGTCCCTCAGCACCTCATCCACCTGTCTCTTAAACCCCTCCAGGGAAGGTGATTTAACCACCTCCCTGGGCAGCCTGTGCCAGTGCCCAATGACCCTTTCCATGAAACAGACAGACACATGCACATGCAGACAGACGCACAAACACGCAGATGCACACACAGACACACAGAGATGCGTACACACACACACACACACACGCAGACAGACACACGCACACACACGCACGGACAGACAGACAGGGAGGGAGCGGCAGGGCCGGCCGCAGGCGGCTCCCGCACAGCCGCCTCTCCCCGGGGCTGAGCTGCCCGCACCGCACCCCCCGGTCCCCGCACGGAGAGCCGGGCGACTCTCCCGGTTTCCCCGCTCCCTCCTCTACCCTTAACCCCCCTCCGGGGCGGCTGCCAGCCCGGGCCGAGCCGCGGCGCCGCCGCTGTACCTGCCGCCCGCGCCGGGGGGCTCGGAGCCGCCCCGGGGGCGTCGCTGCCGCTCGGCCACAGGGGCGGCTCGTCCTGGGGAAGAGCAGAGCTGGGCCGTGCCGGAGGGCCCGGGAGGAGGGGCTTTCTACGAGGGCACGGAGTGACAGAATAAAGGGGAATGGCTCTGAACTGGAAGGGGGAGGATTTAGAGCAGACATCGGGAAGAAATTCTTCGAGGTGAGGGTGGTGAGGCACTGGCACAGGTTGCCCAGCGAAGCTGTGGATGCCCCGTCCCTGGGGGTGTTCAAGGCCAGGCTGGATGGGGCCTTAAGCACCTCCTGATTTAGTAGGAATGTCCCTACACGTGGCAATGGGGTTGGAACTGGGTGATCTTTAAGGTGCCTTCCAACCCAAACCATTCTATGATTCTATGAAAGCTGATGGAGAAGGACCCAGGGGTGTTGGTGGACAGCTGGCTGAACGTGAGCCAACAGTGTGCCCGGGTAGCCGAGAAGCCCAGCAGCATCCTGGCTTGTGATGCCGTGAAAAGCCAGACTCAATAATCAACGCCAATTTGATTACCCTCTTCTATGCGCTGCCGGGCGTGCCGGAGGTGGCTCCACCTAATACGCATGCAGTTTGCAGTACAATTCACAAAGGCTGTATACAGTCAAAGCACACGTATTCATCACTTTTCCTGGAACAGGTGTGTCTATTGCAATCGGTTCCTGGAATTTATTTACATAAGTTTCCTCTCCTTGGCACACGCGCTCTGCCCTCTGGGGGTCTTCTTCAGGGGTCTAGGATGAAGGCCGTAGATCTTCCTCACAGCTGAATTTTTCAACTCTCTTTCTTGTGCATGCAATTAGACGCCTTGGGCACCTCTTCAAGGTTGCACCTGGTCCTAGCTGGTCCTTCTTTTTCTTATCATTGCACTAGTCCCTGTTACCTGGCTTAATTAGATACAGTCACATTCTTTCCCATTCTTTCTAACTGCAGCCTCGTTAAAATTCCTTATCTAATCGTAAGTATCCAGGCACAGGCTAGCGAAAATTTATTATTTGATCTAATCCCGTATTTTAGTACTAAAACCCCAAAATCTGTACATAATATTCAAATACATAACAGGTTAGCAACTTACAACAAATAATTTCTTCCTTCAGTTGTATCAGAAACAGCATGGCCAGAAGAACCAGGAAAGTGATTCTGCCCCTGTACTTGGCATTGGTGAGGTTGCACCTCGAATACTGTGTTCGGTACCCCTCAGTGGAACAAGGACATTGAGGGGCTGGAGAGTGTCCAGAGAAGGGCAAAGAAGCTGGTGAAGGGGTTGGAGAACAAGTGTTATGAGGAGTGGCTGAGGGAGCTGGGATTACTTAGCCTAAAGAAAAGGAGGCTGAGGGGAGACTCTATCACTCTCTACAACTGCCTGAAAGGTGGTTGTAACGAGGCAGGTGTTGGTCTCTTCTCCCCAGTAAGAAGTGATAGGATGAGAGAAAATGGCCTCAAGTTGCTCCAGGTTTAGATTGGATTTCAGGAAAAAATTCTTCACAGAAAGGGTTGTCAGGCACTGGAAGAGGCTGCCTAAGAACGTGGTTGAGCCACCATCCATGCTCCTGCTTTCATCCTCAGTATTTACCCTGCATTGGGAATTGTTTCTGCCTGGACGTCACCTGTGCATTGGCTGGGTCTCTGCAGGAACCTGAGGGGTCCTGTTTTCCTTCCTGTCCTTATCTCCTGCCTGGACAGACTGAAAGATGGCTGGGCAGCCTGTTCATCCAAAGCTTTCTCTGGGCTCGGTGGCAGCCAATGAACATCTGGTCTTATCCTGACTTGAGCATCATGAAAGCTCCTTGATTCCTAGGAGTGATGATGATGTGAAGAACAGTGATGAGAGTGGTGGGGTGGTAGGGTGTGATGATGCTGATGGTGATGTCATGATGATGTGATAGTGATGATGATGTGTTGATGACATGGAGTACAAACGAGCATTGAGCTGATGTCTGTGTGGAATTAGCTGTCATAATTTGATGATTTTATTCCTATGTGGTGGTAGTTAGCTCAGAGTGCTTTGTTTTAAGTGTGAGGAAATGGTGGTTTGTTTGTCTTCCATAAGAATCTCTTAAGATTAAAAGAGACTGTAAATAACTGTTAATTGCCTGACCTCCCCAGGAGCATCCAAGACGCTGTGCTGGTCTTAGTTCCCAAACACGTTAAAAACAGCCCTCATCCTCTGTGGATGACTAGCCTGCAGGAGGCATTTGGAACAAATTGGTAACTTAAATATTGCTCTTCAGATATATTCTAGATACTCTTCTCAAGTGTTATCTAAAATACTTTTTTTCTTGATTTGTAGCCTCAAACCCTCTGGTGAAGATAAATAGCTATTTTTTTCTCTCAAAAAGATCGTACTTTTCTGTTGATTTTATTGGAGTAGGCGGTTGGACATAGATGAGGAGGGCAGAGATACCTCTTTTTTTACTCAGATGCAATATTTACTTATTGGACTGTTTATTTAGGAAGTCCAAGAGATGGCTTTAATTCTGTTTTCAGCCTGAAGGAAATGAAATACCGTTCTTAAAGAGTGACCCCAACATCAAACTGCAGGCTATTTTGGAGTGGGTATATCATTGGTTCCTGTTGAAAGTGTTTCACTGTAGAAAAATATCTTGGGTTTCAGTGATGGAATAGAGAGAATGCAGGCATGATTTTGCTGATTAGGCACTAGGATCACAAAGATCTCAGACCTTGTGTAAGCATTGCTGAAACCTATAACATGCAACAGCTGGTGGGTGCACATGGCTCCTACTATGCTGTATGCCTATGCTCTCTTTACCTAAGGTGAGGCATCAACTGGGTGAAAGTTTTGAAGGCAGCAAGAGCTCATTTTTTGCCTGTCATTTATGTAGTTTTATGTCTTCCTTTCTCTCTCTCTCTCTCATTTATTCCTGCTACAAGGAAGCATAGTCATCCTTAACTAAAGGAAAAGAGAAAGTTCTCATAAGAAGGAAACTGTAGTTCATTTCAAGTTAAACATTTAAACTGAAACCTGAGAGACTGCACAAGGAAATCCCAAGCAAGTGGGCTTAATTCAGGAATTTTTATTGGATATTAACATTACCTTTTCCCCCTTTCTTTGAAAATATAATTTAGTTCACAGGTCAGATAATCCTGTTGTTATGCTTCCTGTGGTGTTGTATTGAATGTCTTCCATAGGCTTGGAGCTTGGTCAGATGGGTAACACTGAAGCGACAAAGCAAGAAAAATAAGGGAAAACAAAGCACGTAAAAAACCAGAAAATATGAGACAGTTGCCCTAGCAGGTTGATGTTCAGTTATTGAGAGATTTACAGCAATATGTGAATCAGGAGCTTGGTGTGGATGTAGGTGGTTTTCCAAGCAAAAACCTTGCCAAATACAAGTCAAGAATATCCCTTAGCTAGTAACAAGGTGTATTTGACAGTTTGCTTCTGTTCCCTAGTGAAATGAAGTATCTTGCAAAATTGGAATGACATAAATAAAAAGGGACTCATTCATATAAAACCTTTACATCAAATGTTGGTTCCTGATTCTCTTCCCCAGTATGGAGACGAATTTCTTTGACTTCTTCCTTTCCTTTTCTATGCTGAGACGTAAAGTCATGCAAACTCTTCCCCTCCTCTTCCTTCAGTAGCTGACAGGTAAAATGTCAGTTTGTATAGCCTTGGGCCACCAAATGGTACTCTGGAAGCCAGGCACATTTCTTTCTGTAGTTTATTCTGTTCCTAAGTATTTTACGCTTCTTTCAAACCAGCTGTTATCCTTAATGAGCCCATTATTACTTTCTTGAGCTGTTACTGGTTAAGTCTCATGAGCAATCACTGATTTTAAGCCACTCAGTCATATCCTGCAAGCAAATAAAGCTCCATTTTGTTCAAAGTACTTATAAAATCCTCTCTGTTTTGCCAAGAAGCTCTTGTATTCTACTTTCAGTAATAGATATCTACTCAATATTACTCTGAAGTTATTGAGTTTGGTGACAGAAAATGTCCATGATCATGACGTGCATAAAACTCAGCTAGGAACTGGAGAGAACCAGCTCATTGTCCTAAAATACTTATCCAGAGGCGATGCTTTCAGGTACCTAAACTTCCTGAACCCATAATGGTCCCTTTGAACAGTGACAGGACTTCTAAATATTGTCATTGCTAAAGGAAACACACTTCAGAGATGTTGTAGTGGTGCAAAAGTAATGACATAAGGGATTACAGTCAACCTTTGTCTTCTCACTCTGCCCTAAACCCATGTAAGTGCTCTCCACTTAGCTAGGCATGCAGGTGGAATTCTTCTCTCTGAATTCTAGCCATGCAAAAGTTACAGCAGCCAGTCTAAACTAGTTCTAGAGCTGAAAGAATTAGTAACTCTCAGATGTGATTCCTTTCACTTGTCTTGGGTGCTAGTGGTAGAATACCCACCATGTGGCTTACAGGAGACAGCTGGCAGCACCTATGTGGTCACAGGGAGCTGAACGCTGTCCTTCCCTCCCAATCCTCCTGGACTTCAGTAAAGCCTTTGACACAGTTTCTCACAGCATTCTGTGTCGGAAACTGTCAGCCTCTGGCCTGGACAGGTGCGCACTCTCCTGGGTGGAAAACTGGTTGGATGCGGGTCCAGAGAGTGGGGGTAAATGGAGTTAACTCCAGCTGGAGGCCAGTGACAAGTGGGGTTCCCCAGGGCTCAGTGCTGGGTCCAGCCCTGTTCAATGTCTTTATCAATGACCTGGATGAAGGCATTGAGTGCACCCTTAGCAAGTTTGCGGATGATACTAAGCTGGGTGGAAGCGTAGATCTACTGGAGGGTAGGGAAGCTCTTCAAAGGGATCTGGGCAGGCTGGACCGCTGGGCTGAGTCCAATGGCATGAGGTTTAACAAGGCCAAGTGCCGGGTCCTGCACTTGGGGCACAACAACCCAATGCAGTGCTACAGACTAGGAGAAGTCTGTCTAGAAAGCTGCCTGGAGGAGAGGGACCTGGGGGTGTTGGTTGACAGCGACTGAATATGAGCCAGCAGTGTGCCCAGGTGGCCAAGAAGGCCAATGGCATCTTGGCTTGTATCAGAAACAGTGTGACCAGCAGGTCCAGGGAGGTTATTCTCCCTCTGTACTCGGCACTGGTGAGACCACTCCTTGAATCCTGTGTTCATTTCTGGGCCTCTCACCACAAGAAGGATGTTGAGGCTCTGGAGCGAGTCCAGAGAAGAGCAACAAAGCTGGTGAGAGGGCTGGAGAACAGGACTTTTGAGGAGCGGCTGAGGGAGCTGGGGTTGTTTAACCTGGAGAAGAGGAGGCTGAGGGGAGACCTCATTGCTCTCTACAACTACCTAAAAGGAAGTTATGGAGAGGAGGGAGCTGGCCTCTTCTCCCAAGTGGCGGGGGACAGGATGAGAGGGAATGGCCTCAAGCTCTGCCAGGGGAGGTTCAGGCTGGACATTAGGAAAAAACATTTCATGGAAAGGGTCCTTGGGCACTCTCTTCCAACCTGGTTATTCTATGATTCTATGACTTCCAACAGCCTTTTGAACCATAGCTATTGTCAGGGGTGTGCAAAAGACTGAAGTTCTCCAAATGCATGAAATTCCACTATATCACATCGAAGGGTAAAGAAATAAGGGCTATTTTAATATTTTACTACCGTACCGAGGCTAATTACTGTCTGGCACTGAGTGCTGTAAGAACAGCATTATAAATTACCTGAGGTAGAATAGTCTAGGATGAGTCAGAAGCTGTAAACCAGAAAGCCCTCTGCTGGGAAGTACTTGGAGCGACCCTAGTGCTTACTGCTATGACAGTATCAGCTGAATTTATACCGCAAAGTACACTAGAAGCAGGAAGAAAACAAAAACTGCAGATAATGAAGTGGCTGCAGGGAGGAGGAAAAAGGTAGACCCACGGGCAGGTGTGGCATGTCACCAAAAGATTAAACTTTGAAATGAAATTAGTTTTCCTGGTCAAAACTATGATACAAGGACATCTGTGGTGCTACTTCATGCGTCATACTGCTTTGTGAACAGAGGGAGACCTTTGTTCCCCAGTCATGTCTGAATAATACTTCCCACTTGAGCATCCTGTAAGAAGAAAAAAATTTGTCTGTTGATAGTAAAAAAGAAAAGTAAAAAGGGTCAAAACAAGAATATTCAAATACCTAAACTGAATTAATTGCTTTTATTTACATTCTTCTCTAATATCTTACAAGCAGTGAAATAAAATTTTTTAGTTGATCATAGGAGAAAAATAAGAAAATCCTGTCTTTCAAATACTTCTAAGAGGGAGGAAATAGCTAACACATTTTATTGCCTTCAATCTATGTCAATTTATGGCCCAACTTTAAAATCCACATCCTAAGAATTATATAATTATATATTATAATAAGACTCTCTCAAGTTGAAGAACTAACCTATTCTGAAATAATCAGGTTTATTGCTTCAAGCCAACAATAATTGAGTCATCAACGCAGAAAACATTATGGATGCCAATGTAAAGATACAAACACATACAGCACTTAGGCTGATTGATTCCTTCAGCAGGTGAAGTACATTAGCATTTTATTTTCTTCCCCCCCCCCCCCCCCCCGGTTTTTCAGATGATACAGAACCCAATTTTGTGATCCTTAAGATCTGTTGTATAAATTCATGTGGAAATGCACGTATCATGCTTGTGTGTGCGTGCATTTTCCGCATACAGTTTAAAAGACGTGGATTAGGGTGCAAGGTACACTCTTAGACAATAAAGTTCCTGTACGGGAACTATGCTAGCTTTCCTTATGCCTTTTCCTAGGATTAATACAAAGTTTATTGTACGCATCATTCTGTCTCTGGAGTAGCGCAGCAAGATTTTAAAAGGCCGTGTATTCGTAGAGTAGCTGTTTTGCCCTCTAGCGCCCAGTGCAAGGGTTTGTCTTCATCGCGAATGCAAAGCCTTCAAAAAAGGATGATTTTTTAATCTTCAATGCAAGCTCTGTCCTAGAGGAAATGCTTTTTTTTTAGAACTTCTGTCACCAATGATAATGAATAAGGAAAAACGATACTAAGACTTGTTAGTATATGATAAATCCTATTCGATATTAGTTTTCTGTGAATATTTCCGAGAACATGGCCGCTTGGAGAGTAGTTCTAACCAGCGAGTACTGCGGATCTGCACTGGAAAAGGAAGGAAAAAGAGAAATTGAGAAGTAATATCCTACAGCAAATATCTTTGCATCAGTCTGTACTCCTATATGTGTCACAATAACACAATAACTACAGCTTCTTCTCTCAGGTAGTAAAGATAACAGTTGCTCTCATATCAATCTCTCTCCTTACAGCAGAAGAGTCGACGGGCTTGTGCAACAGGAAGGAAGGAAGCAGGAGGACTGCATGACTAACAGCCTCTCACTGTGACCTGTTTTTCTTCTCAAGGCGTCTGGCTGGTAGTGAGTAACAGAAATTGAAAATTGTAACCTCTGGGGTTAACAAGTCTATTGTATCTCTGAATGAAAAGCAAACCATCAACGGGGATAGTGTGCTGGCAACCAATCCTTATCACTTGTTTAGCTTGTTTTGAAAATTATGATTTTAAATATTTAGTACTACTAAAATAGTAAATTAAATGTGTATTTAAGGCTTTTGCCTATTTGAAACTTAACTAGCTTCTGGTAGCAGATTTTTGCCATGAAATAAGGGGACTTGTATATTCAAGGGCAAATTCTGGGTTGCACAAATTTGTTACTTGTAAATTAGTAATCTCTTCTGCATTTTTTTTGTTTGAGAATCGTGGCCTAAGATACTCCTTTGAACACAGTCTGGAATTTCAAATTAGATTACAGACTCAGTCCTTGTGTGTAAAGTGCAGCAGATCTAGGATTTGCCTTCACATCTGAATAATGAGAATCTTTGCCAAGTGTGACTGTCACTTATCGCCTCATTTGTGATAGCAAAAGGTAATAGGGAGCACCTGCATTCTTCCTCAACTTCTTGTGGAATTTTTCATGTAAATTTAGAGTGGAATGAATATTACCTGGTATCTAAAGAGATAATAAATATGCAGTCTGATTTCCTGGAGAAGGCACTTTAAGGAGTATTTGAACTGAGAGTGGCAGTGAGTTAGCTGTGACATTAAAAAACGTGAATACAGTTGAGCACAGTTTTCTAAGAATGTTCTTGAAAATATCCTGATATTCTACATATCTACCTGTTTGATTTTGAACACTAGCTCCAAGCAGAATTTCAAAGGTATTTTTTTTCAGGGGAGAGGCAGAGGAGGGAGAAAGTGAATTATCTGTGCCTATAATTCTTCCCTTAGATGAAATAAAAATGTAGGAGACCTGTCTCTATAGTCATTGGACTTCAAGTTACTGTCTATGCCAGATCTAAGATTTGTCCATTATGGAAAGAAAGTCATATATCAAGTTGACACTTTGTTTTTGTATTCAAGTTGATGCTTTTTTAGATCTGAAATCTGAGGATGGAAAGTGTCTCGGCTGCTGGCTGAAGTCTGTTGTGGTAGGGGATGAACATAATTCCATAAAACTGATGAATTCTACTTGGGCATCAGCACGTATATAAGCTGCTGCCTTTGATGAGTCCAGTGAGGTATGACACAATGTGTTTCAGAAGGGACTAGTTTTAGATATTCTTTCCAACGGGACTTTTGCAGGTTCCTCTTACATGCCAGAGCAGTTGTCTGAAGCATCTGGTGACAATTCCCTCCATGCAGCTGCAATCTACACGGGGAGAAAGCCAGCAAAATGAGAGGGAGCACCCATTTACCCAGGGCAAGCTATGAGCTCACCTTGGCAAAGTTTGTTATGGAACATGAGAGTAACTTGGTTATCACTTCTGTGTTACTATTGAGTCTTCCACTGACACGGGATCAAGCTATAATATGGGATCAAGTACTGTATATAAACCCATTATCCTGTGATCTGAGTGCTAACCATCAAGGTAAAAAAGCCATGGAAGTAAAAAAGTTTTAACACACAGAGTCTCCTACTCAGGCTTCAGATGAACAACTTGACATTGGAAGTAATGAGCAAGTCAGTGATGATTAGCTTCAAAACAAATCCAGCTACTTAGCCAGTGTTCAAAAGAACAGAAGGCATAATTCTAGGGGGAGGCTTCTCTGAATTTCTGCCACACAAAGACTCTCTAAGGCTCCAACAGGAGCAAATAAACGTTCTGTTGTCTTTAGGATCCTGTCACTAAATAATTCAGCAAATGAAGAGCAAAAAAGGGAGGACGGTGCTTGTCTGGTCCAAGGCCAGAGGAGGGTGCTGGAGAGCCGAGAATGGGACAGTGAAACGCCTTGGATTTCTGGTGAAAGGCTGAGCTGTAGATCTGCCTCCATACCAGTGTGCTTTCTTCTGTCTCGGTGAAGTTGCAAATAGGGAATTTGTAAAAGTCTTCTCTTGTCTTTGCCAGATACTTTATGTAGGTGGATGCTCATCCTACACGTGTTGTCTTTCGAATTTATTTCATGACCCCTTTTCATTGCTTCATTTCTGTGTAATTCTGCTGAGCAGCTGTTTTGCTACCTCCATTGTCCTTTCTTAGGCTATTTGATATGTCAAAGAATCTAGAGAGCTTGAGTTTCATGTATACATTTAACTGTATACTCATAGAATAGATATTGTTGCCATGGTATTTGATACAAGCTAAGAATAATAACTGATGTTTGATGATAGGCAAACTGATGTTTAGAGACTAAGGGAAACTCGGCCTAAGATATAGCCACCAATCTACCTACGTGCAAAATTTCAGCCCTTTAAACTCCTCTGCATCTGTTATGCTTAAAAACAACCTGGAGCAAACTTTCTGACTTAGGATTTGCCCAGGAATGTTTCAGGTAATGATTGTGTAGTGTGAAATGCAGTATGGTCCCTGGAGCCAGAACTGGGGTCTCTGCACTGACAGGGCCAGTCACCAAGCTACAGCCTTGTAGTGTGAGAGCAGCTGGTTCCTCGGCTCTGTTCTACAGGTTGAAGTCTCTTCAGCATAGAGGTACCCTTCCTTCCCCCCATCCTCACCCCCTGCTTTTCTGCAATATCATGGGCCTTGGTGGCTGAGGTGCACTGAGGTGTGAAACGTGATAAAATCCTCTCCAGGGAGGCAAAGTTTCAATTCCAGTCTTAATCATTGGGCTACAACATAGAAAGGGGGAAATTTTAAAAATGGCATACGCACACTCAGGAAAAGATATATTCCAGCTTCTGGGTATGACAGTGGGAGGCAGTGGGTAGCTATTCACTTGGGATCTGCCAAAATGGTTGGGGAAGCAGATGATTCAAGATGTTTTCTTGATATTACTTGCTCCTGTGCTACTGTTGCCTAGTTGCAGGTAATCTGCTTTTCTGTGGCCCCGTATCTCCTAAACCTGACACTCCTTTGCCTGGAAATCCATGTCAGCTCTTCTCTGTTAAATGCCCCAATGCAGGCTGTAGCCAGTGAAGGGGCTTTCCTGGGATGCAGCTGGGGTTCAGTTAGTTTCTCCCTGAAAAATGGCTGCTTATACCCCAACCTCTCAGTCCCTGCCCTGATCAAGCACTGCCGTGGACTGCTCATGCTTGAAGCAGGCCTGGGCAGTGATGCTCATTGTTTCGATGCACTACATATATGAATATATAATGCAAGCCTTTGCAGGACTGCAGCATTAATGTATCTGATAGCTACTCCCTCCACCTCCCTCCCCAGGACTGCAGTCATCGGAGGTGTGAAAGGGTAGCCTTAACAGAAATGTGACCGCTGCCCATATCTGCCTCCTCCCCATGAGGGGAGAAAGGAGAAAGGCATTCTCACAGAAGAGGTGCTTTTGCAGTACATGTGCCCTATGAGGTAGAATGTTACAGTCCTATAGGCCAAACAATACAAGTTTTTGGCAAATGGAAGGACCTTAGGGTGATACAAATTACATATTCATACAAGTTGTTTGCATCACAGAATAAACGCTACGGGTTTACTCTTTGAGAGTTCTGGTTTGAGAAATATGGATTAAGTTTGTTGCTACAATGCGAACTAAAATCACCTCAGTGTGCGCCATTACTTTAGATTGCTTCTATGCTTGGTCTGCATGACGTAGTTGGCAAAGACTAATGTATGGTTCAGAGAGATATGTCCCATGCACTAAGTGGCATTAATCGTATCACTATATGCAAATTTTTATCTTTCTTTTTTACGTAGCCGTGCGGTAACACCGTTTGTGCCTGTACCTCCTACACGAAAGGCACAAGCACAAACTGGCTTTTCTGCAGCACCATAACTAGTCGTACAGATCCACCGTCACTGCAACAGCACTGTCACATTTTAGAATTACTTCCTTACTGTACATCTGTGCTGCTGGCCCCTTCCCCTCCCCCCTTTTAAATTTGCTACCTGCAAACCCCAAGAGCAATGAGTAGAGCTGAGAAATCCCCCAAACTCAGTTATCCATGCAGCTACTCAGCATAGCTCTCACAGCACTCAATGTGTGCATTGCTTCCTCCATTGGTTTTTTTGACCTTTTCTGTGGCTTCTTGTCATTTAGCATTCTGCATCACACTACCTCACAAGTCCAAATCATTTGTTCTGGGATTAATTACTGTGGTTCAGGGGCTCAACCTGAAGAGCAAAGTAGCAGCTGCTCCACTGCAGTCAAAGCTGACAACAAAACCCACAGTGGAAAATTGAAATAAAGAGGAGCTCCTTTCCCTTTTCTCTCCCTGCCAACTAAAACACTTAACCTAAAATATTTTCCATACATTTTTGGATAAAGAGACATCATGATCTTTTTTTTTGTCTCTTGTAATTGCTCTGTCCGGTAACAGAATCCCTCACTACTGCACTTTCACCTTGTGGAAAGACAGAATATCAAGATACATTTCAATTTTTTCCCACCTCTCTAATTACCGTTATGGGAGGAGAATTTTATCTGAAAAAGTGTGCATTAATGTTTGTGATAGTGAATACAATTATGGCGAATTTTTTTGGTTTAGAGGTAGAACAGGACTGTGAAGCAAGGACACTTCATCTTTGCCACTGACAGTCTTTGGCTGAGGAAAAGTTGTGTAGACTCCTGTTTTGAGCATTCATTCACTTAATATAAGTTAATTTATCTTGATATTTGGATGCCTGTCTTGACAAAGATGGGAGGGTGTGTGCCAAAGGACCATACAATGCCTGTTCCAATGGATTTCTTAGAGACCCATTGGCAGCAGGCAGTTGTTGAGAGCAAGCTCAGGTTGGGCACCTAGAAACGAAAGGCTACTTTTGAAAAAAGGGATTTATAGCATTAGTGTTATGAAAACGCTGAATTACATGAATGTTTATTTCAAAAGGTAAGCTAGAGCCCAAGATGAGTCTTCTGGGAGACTAAGAGGAGGAAGAGCAGCCAAACATCCACAACTGTTTCCCACTCAACCCTCACATCTGATTTCCCTCTGCCCCAGCTGGTTGCAGGAGAGACACCACCTCTTTTGTGCCTCCCCTGCTGCTGCTGTCACTCTGAGGAATCACAGTCCACCTATGGTACATGAAGGCTGACAGCATCATGTCCCACTGTGTGAGTAGGGCCCAAGGGTGACGAACCTTGGATGATTCCTGCTCAAGGATAACTTTGCTGTGAGTGAGCAATTCTGTGTTGCTTCACAGAAAAGCTGTAAATGATGATGATGGTTTTGAATTGATCTTAGGAGGTCTTGCTGCCACACAATACAGTGATCTCTTGACCCGAGGTGTTTTGTTTTTTTCTTAATTGTAAGAAACGGTGTTAAAAAAATAGTCATCAATGGAAAGATAAGAGAAATAGGAACAGGAACGTGCACCACGTGTTCCTGGTCTGTGTAAATATGTTGTAGAATTGAGTTTAAAAAAAAAAAAAAAGTAATAGAAACCTCTGTGGATAATTAGTCATTTGCTTTATTAGTGGTATGACAGGAGTCGAGCAGAAACACCTAGGCTGGTATTAACAGAAACCGATTTCTTCCTGTTTTTTTCTGTTCATCTACCAAAACCTTTGACCAAAATGTCAGTGCTGCTGTCCTTCAAACATCCACATTTCCTGGCAAGACTTGTTACTTTATCTGTATTGGTACAGGAAGACCTGCATAGTGTTGACTGCCTAACACTCTGGAGTACAGGTGACACTTAGATTCCTCTGGGCATTGCTCTAAAGGGCAAATACTGAACTGCTTGCACAACCTCTAAAGATGTCAGTGGTTCTGCTGCAGAAACATTTAGTCAAACCATTCATAGAATCATAGAATCATAGAATAACCAGGTTGGAAGAGACCCACTGGATCATCGAGTTCAACCGTTCCTATCAAACACTAAACCATGCCCCTTAGCACCTCGTCCACCTGTGCCTTAAACACCTCCAGGGAAGGTGACTCAACCACCTCCCTGGGCAGCCTGTTCCAGTGCCCAATGACCCTTTCTGTGAAAAATTTTTTCCTAATGTCCAGCCTAAACCTCCCCTGGTGGAGCTTGAGGCCATTCCCTCTTCTCCTGTCCCCTGTCACTTGGGAGAAGAGGCCAGCATCCTCCTCTCTACAACCTCCTTTCAGGTAGTTGTAGAGAGCAATGAGGTCTCCCCTCAGCCTCCTCTTCTCAGCTAAACAACCCCAGCTCTCTCAGCCGCTCCTCGTAAGACTTGCTCTCCAGCCCCTTCACCAGCTTTGTTTCTTTTCTCTGGACTCGCTCCAGAGCCTCAACATCCTTCTTGTGGTGAGAGGCCCAGAACTGAACACAGGATTCAAGGAGCGGTCTCACCAGTGCCGAGTACAGAGGGAGAATAACCTCCCTGGACCTGCTGGTCACACTGTTTCTGATACAAGCCAAGATGCCATTGGCCTTCTTGGCCACCTGGGCACACTGCTGGCTCATGTTCAGTCGCTGTCAACCAACACCCCCAGGTCCCTCTCCTCCAGGCAGCTTTCTAGACAGACTTCTCCTAGTCTGTAGCACTGCACAGGGTTGTTGTGCCCCAAGTGCAGGACCCGGCACTTGGCCTTGTTAAACCTCATGCCATTTGACTCTGCCCAGCGGTCCAGCCTGTTCCCTTTGCAGAGCCTCCCTACCCTCCAGCAGATCAACACTTCCACCCAGCTTAGTGTCGTCCGCAAACTTGCTAAGGGAAGTTTCAAACTTGCTAAGGGAAGTCTCCCCAGTTATATGTCCCAAAGTACAGCATTGTTTTCAGGCTCTCTGGAAACATGCCAGGTTTTTGCTGGTGCATGACCTGGGGTAAGGCTGTGTGATTATATTGCCTGCAGTGTTCACTAGCTAATGGTTTCATCCCTTGTGATGTAGTGACTCATTTCTTTCTGAGCATGCTTTTAGAGCAGGTAATGCTCTATAAGTCTTCTTATGGTTTCTGATGTGGGTTGATATTTGACTTGCTGCTGCCAGTGTCCTCTCTTCATGACATTGCTTTTGGAAAGCATTTTTCTTTGAGATGAATTTCAATTTCATTTTGTTTACCATACCCAGTATCCTTGCTTGACTTGCCATCCTGGAGCAGTATAAAACCTAAAATTATTCTTTCATTATGTTGAAAGGTCCCTGGAGAAGAACTACATCTTAATTGTTCTTTGTGTATCCTGTAGCATTGATTATTTGCTTTCCCACTTCCACAATGCAGTTTTATTTTGGAAAACTGCCCGCTTACAATTACATGCTAGGATTCGTATAAAAGATTATGAAAATACCATTTATATTGTTTGAAACAGATGTGAGAATACATTTGTCTGTGTCTCCAAGATCTGCCTATGCAATCACCTTGCTGACATTTTATTTTTTTTGTCTATATCATCATCATCATCACCATCACCATCACTCATCGTCACTTACTGTTCACCTTCCCCTAAACCCCACGGAGAGTTCTTCTTGAGGTGGGAAGGAAATGGCAGTGGTCTAGTCAGATGTCAAATGCACATCACTTTTTCCTTTCCCACAGCAGAACTTGCAGGTGATGGCTGTGTAGAATAGTTTAGCTTGAAAGTATATTACACAACATACCTAACCCCTCCACACTAGGGGATAGATATGCACTTTATGTAAAAGGGAAGATGACTCAGAGCCAGCAGCAGCTCAGAGAAATCATGACAGTTGTAGCAGTGCTGCCATGTGTGAGATATGCTACTCAGGAAGGCTTCTTCTGGCTTCCCTCAGAGTTAGAAAGACATATGCAGAGCCAAGGGTTGAGCAGCAGCATACATGTGTTTGGGCTTTGAAGACTAACTCTGTCCCCAGATCCCAACATTGCACAGTATCATGTGCCAAATCTTAATAATTTTGGTTCTTCAGTAAAGAGCGTGAGTTTGTATAGAGAAATGATTGCATATAAGTGATTTCATACATCTGTGAAAGAAAAAAGAAAGTGAGCCTTTGAATGTGATATTCCAAATACCATTGCTGCCTTAAGAGATAGTACAGGACTAGCAGGAAAACAGCGGTAGGCACGAAAGCCAAGAACAAGTCTTCAGTCAGACCTAGAATCAAAACTAAATAACTTGAATGAAACTAAGACTGTGAGTCTTAGATGTAAATCTTCACTATTGATAATAAATGAAATCATTGTTTTGTCAACAGAAGGGTTCACCCTGACTTGTGCGTGAATCTTCACTTACTCTTAACATAATTTGAGTACAAGGTTTAAGCAGTGAGCTGAGTTACCTCATGTAACATCAGCTTTCAGTGTTTAATAGCCTGTGTTTATTAAGCCAACATACCTAGTTCAAGATACTGTTTATGTCATGGACAAAAATCTTTAATTTTACTGGCAGTTTATTCAGTGTCAGAAGTCCTCATAGAGTTTAAGAGATCCTAGATTGGCATTAATAAAAATAGCTGTGCAACAGGGTAGATAATTACTGCAGACAGTCTAAGCACAGCTGCAATCATAGACACTTCCTCTAAAAAAGAGAAGCCAAAAGATTTTTATCCCAGTTTTTTACGCAGTTATAGTTCAGTATCTGTATTCCAAAACTCTTTGTTGGAAATGAAACCATATTCACAAAAAGTCTCACATCTGTATCCCATCTTCCTAGTTGGAAAGATGGAAGGATGAGCTAGTAATCTTGGGATTTGAACCTCCACTGTCAGTAAATCTAACATGAACCTAGTGATAGAATTTCAGCTGATGTACCTCACCAATAGCTGACTCTGTTGGATTTAATCCCTGGTATGATATTCAGAGTCCTGGTAGGAGTCTGCATTATGAAACAAACAAACCTAAGGCATTTTACAATCTCTGTCAGTCATTGCTTTTATGGAGGAACCGTTGCAGAGGAATTGAGCTCAACTTATTTGTGTAGTGTCTTTTCCATGTAAATACTAGGGGGAAAAAAGCCTACAGCAACAAGATTTTCAAAGTACCCATCTTAATACTGAACCCCATGAATATGAAAATCCTATGCAGTGAATTGATTGCATCAGACTACAGCCTGATATTGTAGTTACACATTTTACAATGCTGGCCTGCAAAAGCCCTCAGAGGAAGACTTTGTGAAAAAGGAGAAGTTGTTTAAAAGCCCCCTGTGTTTCCTTCCTTCCTCTGTTGGGCTGCTGTAGCGGTATCTAAGTCCTGCTGCATAGTTTAGGGTTTGTTTGAGTTTATGTTTGCCTTGTTGAGGGTTACAGTAAAGGGCTCTGAAGAGAAGAGACTTTGAGCTTGCTCTGTTTCTAGTGCAACAAAATTAGTGGAGGCTGCGTGAAGGGGCTACAAAGGGACAGATGATGAGGAGTCTGGTAGTTATGCGGAGGCCTCTCTCAGTGCAATAGTAGGATGGTATCTTAGCACGTGCATTCACAAGCTTTTGAAAAGGAAGTTTTGAGAGAAAGCAAAGGGACCACATACATAATGAAACTAAATTATGAGTAATGAAAGTACCACCTAGCCCATGGGCCTCCCTTTCTCTAGGAGCTGTTTGAACCTTAATTTCCTTGTATGTGTTATCTGCGACTGGACGTTGTTTCATTTCCATGCCTGTTCAAAAAAACTCTTCCCTTCTTGGTGGCTCAGAATGTTTTCCATGTAAGTAGTGCCACCACACTCACTGTGATGACTTACTGGGGCAGCATGTCAGCCAAACTTGTGCAGGTACTTGCCCAAAGATGTCAAGGGTGGGTGGAGGCAGATAAAGAAGGAAGAATTGGGAGATGAGATATGGCAGAGATTAGGAAAGACTTCAGATGCTCTAGTGATAACAGAATAATAGTGGAAGCAACTGTTGATGTTACCCTGATAATTGCTGCCTTTCTGAGGACACCCATCCCTTCATCAGTAGCCAGTCTTGCTTTCCAGGGCTTTGACAAAGACAAAATTTGGACACTCGGATATCTGGCCTATGACTTCTGGACCTTATGCATACTGCTTTTTCCTTTAATTCTTCAGAAATTGAGTGAAGCTATACATTTTTCGTTTTGCTCCTCTTATCTTCCCTACAGGTGCTCGCCAGGGCCAGCATGGTCCCAGTAATGGGATTCTGTGTCAGCACTTCTAACCAGCAACCAATTGCTCAGATTTGCATTGTGATTTTGTGGTTTATTTCTAAGAAAATACCAAAAGCTGTATTTTTGCTTGAGAAATGTGAAATGCTGCATTATGCTGTCTGCATCAAATCTACCACCTTCTTGTTGTCCTATTGATTTAGAAGAGCTTTACATGAAGATGGAGGTATTTCCTGGTAAAGGAGTGTCTCAAGTTTACTGATGAGTGTAAAGTCTTGTCGGCCTTGAAACATGAGCAGCTCAGGGTTAAAATAGCCAAGCTCTGAGAAGAAAGGGGAAAAGCTAAAAAGCTTGACTGTTAAGAAATTAATCTGTGGTTTGGAGGAATTCTAGATGTGTGGAAGGGAATAAAGCATGGGATGAAGTCTAAAATACAATTCCAGTATTTTACTTTGAAACAAAATTAAAATAAAACTGTATTGAAAAGCCAGCACATCCATTTATTGAGATCCAGCCCTATCTTCTAGCAAATTTGCTAACTAGCCTTTTAAAAAATTAAACCGGTATGATTTCCTCTCTTCTCAGTCTTATTTCAGTTCAACTTACTTGTGACTGTTACTAGGACAAAGTCTGCTAAAGATGTTTTGCATGAAGTTATAATGTATCCAAAAGTTTGATGCAGTTACATGATTTAAAACATAAAAAAAACTTGAACTGAAATCAGGGCATCTCTACTGGTTCTGTAAATTTTCATCTTCCCAGTCTGCTTGGTGGAATTCCAGATGCCTTTTACAGAGAGGGTTTTTCCTCTGTCTAGAACTGTAGCTCTCCAGTTTTTATTTGCAGTGCTTATGTAGTTCCTTTTCTAAACAGTTCCTTTTCCTCTCTCCCATTATGAGACAAGTTAATTTCAAGGACAGCACTTGGGAGCCTCAATAACTGAATTTCCGCTGGTTTTCGAGGTATTGCAAATGTGCTAGGAGGTCAATTAGTTGTGTCAATTTAGAAGTTGCCTGGAAAATTTGAAAGTAATCATTTCACATTTTTGTAGTTCCATTCATTATCAGGGAACATAAGGTTTGCCAGATATACAGTAGGGTGACAAATTATATTTAGTGTGCTAAATAATAGTGTCCAACCAGCTGGAGAAGAAAGTTGTGAATGAAATCTAAATGCAATTTTGATTGTATTTCAAGTTGATTTCAATTAGCTTTTGATCCAGTCAGAATCTGTGCTACTGGGACTCCATCACTGATGGTTTGAATTTGACCACTGCAGTGACTTTTACAGCCTACATTTGCCAAAACTAACAGGAGATCCCTGATGTGTTTTCTCTCCTGCACAGTAGCACAGTGTCATCAGCTCTTTGTCACCTCATCCGTGGAGGTGTTCAAGGCCAGATTGGATGGAGCTTTGGGTGGCCTGGTCTAGTGGGACATGTCCCTGTCCATGGCCGGGGGGTTGGAACTAGGTGATCTTCAAGGTCCCTTCCAACCCAAACTATTCTGTGATTCTATGATTGTCCCTGAAGGAAGGTTGACTCGGAGACAAGAGCGCTCCTGTGCAGGTCCCAATGTTGCTCTTGCATTTTGGCTTGTTTGACCTATCCCACCCAGATACAAACAAGGTCCCAGGCTGTGATATGGAATATTTATGAACGGTTAGTTTCACTGTGAAATGTGCTCTTAAGCAAGAGGAATGTATTCTACCAACATTATCTGGCAGCCCACAGCACCCACATCCTCTGCAAGTGAGAGGCCATAGGCAATGAGGATGATAAAGTTGTCGGTGTGTGTTCTCTGAAATCACAGGTCAAGATGAGGTTATTAATGATAGAAAGCTCCTAAATGTTATCACTCAATCTTCATTGCGGGCGAACCCCTCTGCCCCCACCCCAGTCCCTCTTTTTGAAGAGTACGTAAAAGGTTGTGAACAAAATTTCATGTATATTTTATGGTATAAAAATGACTCGACTGGCATAGTGTTTGATATAATTACCTTACTGTACTCTTGCAAAAAATAAATAGTTGTTGCATTAGACTGAGCACAGAGATGATTGCAAGTTGCCAGCACTGTTCAGAGGGAGTCTATGGCAAAAGAGAAACTAAATAGCTTTGGATATCTTGCAAGTGCCACAGATTTGGGATAATCTTTATACCAGTTTGTGCTTTCCTCCAGGTTTCTAGTGAAAGGTAATGAGAAGATAGAAAAATGCATTTTTGCAAAAAAAAGTCAAAAAACAAGTATGATGCTGACTTGGCAGCAAAGAAAATAGATGTGGCCCTGCTGTGGAAGGTTTTCTTTTGCTTCTGTGAACTATGAGGAATCTACTTGTACTGATTAGTGTGTAGAAATTGTATGGTGCTTCTTTAAAGCTGTCATTGTCTGTGTATTTCCCTGTCTGAAATGGTTTGAGAATCACTGCAGCCCTGCTACAACAAGTAGATAGACCGATTTTTTCTATTGATAGTAAATGATTTGTGTGCACCCTAGAGTGCATCTTCCTTTAGAAGATGTTCGGCATGAACATGAGGAAAGGCACACCATACAGGCATCACAGAGGTTTTGGAAAACGGTAAGCTGCTTAGTTACCTTCATCTGTGTCTGGTAGTTAGTTTAGTAATTCCCTTCAGTATTTCAAGGGAACAAGAGAATGAATGTTCAATGATATCTGAAGTGATACTAATTTTGGTTGGAAAAGGCTGTGACTTCCCCGCAGGCTTTTTTTCCTGCTAGTAGTTTCTGGGACTTTCCCTTCCTGGAAAGTTGTTCTCTGTGGCTTGCAGCTTATGGCAGGCTTTCTCTCCAGGCCCATCTGGCACTTTCAGGAGCTAAGCCAGCTTTCTGCTTCATCTCACTACTCCTACTCAGAAAAGTTTTCAGAGCAGAGAAGAGTTGCAGATATAATTGCAAGGGGGTCCCCTTTCTTAACCTAGCACACCACTGCAGAGATTTTCTGTTCTTCAGATGTAGGTACAAATGGTTTGCACAGCCAAGTGGACAGGTCCAGTGTGGCCACTGAGGGAAGTGGAGAAGGTGGCTATTTCTCCTGTTGGCTCCAATTGCAAGGTGTCAGCCATCCACGTGCAGGTGCTTGTGTCCATTTTTGCACTTTTGTTCAAGTGATGAGAATACTGGCTGACTCTTTTCAGTTGCCAGACAGTTACTTGTTTCCCAGAGTAAGCAACATATTGTGGCTGGTGAAAGTAAAATTCACCTGACTGAAGTCTAAAAATAAATCCTTGTTTGTTGCTAACAACTTGCAGATCCTTTCTGGATAAAATCATTAACAGGGGAATGCAGGGGTCTGGGAATTTGCCCTAAAAACAGAGTGACTTGTAGAGAGAAAAGCAGAGATGGGGATGTCAGAGAGAAATCTGAGTCAAATCTATCAAGGGGTTTTAGTGTGGGGGCATTAGACTAGAAGCAGCTGCTGTTTTCACCCAAAACTGTGCTACACTTGGCAGAAGATATTTGAAGTTATAATGTAAGCATATTTTATTAAAATCATGCAGGATTTACTCTTGTTATGGCTTTTAGTCCCCAGACTTGCTACCTAGAAGATCAAAATAAACTATGTAATAAAGATCAGCGTGGTGACAATAGCTTCAGACTCTGTGACAGGCTAACAAAAAGGTACATTCTAATGACTGACTTGCTTGAAGAGCTTGACTTGGATCATTCACTGAGGTAAAACAAATTATGGCGATTTGGCAGAATTTCAACCTAGATCTGGGATAATTTCACTGAGATTCTGGATGCATTCAGTCCACAATGGAGCAAGACTCCAGCACAAGGACTTCAACAGATTACAATTGTTTCCTGTATGACCAACTTAGTGGCTTTCTATGATGGGGTAACCGCAGCAGTCGACATGGGTAAACTGATGTATGTGATCAATCTGGACTTCTGTAAAGCCTTTCACATGGTCCCCCACAACATCCTTCTCTCTAAATTGGAGAGATTTGGATTTGATGGGTGGATGGTACAGTGGATAAGAAACTGGGTGGATGGTATGGTGGATAAGAAACTGGTTGGATGGTCGTATTCAGAGAGTAGTGGTCAATGGCTTGAAGTCCACATGGAGATCTGTGGTGTCCCTCAGGGGTCTGTACTGGGACTGGTGCTGTTTAATATCTTCATCAATGATATTGACAGCAAGATTGAGTGCGCCCTCTGCAGGTTTGCAGATGACACCAAGGTGAGTGGTGTAGTTGCCACTGTGGAAGGACGGGATGTCACCCAGAGGGACCTGGATAGGCTGGAGAAGTGGGCCTGTGAGATCCTCATGAGGTTCAACAAGACCAAGTGCAAAGTCCTGCACCTGGGTCAGGGCAATCCCCGTTTTCAGTGCATGATGGCGGGTGATGTGATTGAGAGCAGCCCTGCAGAGAAGTGCTTGGGGGTGCTGGTCGATGAGAAGCTTGACATGAGCTGGCAATGTGCTCTCACAGCCCAGGCAGCCAACTGTATCCTGGGCTGAATCAAAAGAAGCATGGCCAGCAGATCGAGAGAGGTGATTCTGCCCCTCTGTTGCTCCCTTGTGAGACCTCATCTGGAGTGTTGTGTCCAGTTCTGGAATCCTCAGCATAAGAAGGATATGGAGCTGTTGGAATGGGTTGCTGTTGGAGGGCTACAAAAATGATCTGAGGGCTGGAGCACCTTCTATATGAGGACAGACTGAGAGAGTTGGGGTTGTTCAGCCTGGAGAAGAGAAGGCTTCCTGTACCTGAAATGAGCCTACAAGAAAGCTGGAGAGGCACTATTCATAAAGGCTTGTGGTGATAGGACGAGAGGGAATGGGTATAAACTGGAGAGGAGCAGATTTAGACTAGACATTAGGAAGAATTTCTTCACCATGAGGGTGGTAAGGCACTGGCACAGGTTGCCCAGGGAAGTTGTGGCTGCCCCATCCCTGGAGGTGTTCAAGGCCAGGCTGGATGGGTCCTTGGGTAACTTCATCTAGTGGGTTGTCCCTGCCCATGGCACAGGGGGTGGAACTGGATGATCTTTAAGGTCCCTTCCAACCCTAACTATTCTACAATTCTATGATAAGGCTTGGCACGAATACCTGTGTGTTGATCTTAATGTGCTACCTACTACAAATAAGAGTCATATTCTTTGACATGGATCTAAATATTTCATTATATTGTTTGTTCACTGCTTATTTCATCAAACTGAAGAGAAGGAGAGCTTAATATTCTGTGAAAGATTAAATCTGGACTCAAATTCTCCAGGCAATTCTGCTGTGAGTAAAGCCAGGTCCAGTATCTAGCAGAAATTAATTTTACTGTTTATTGTCTTTTCTTAAAAAAGGTTTATTAGTGCAAAATAACTCCATTTTACTCTGAACAGCTTTTTTTCCTTATAGGATTTTTGGTTACATGATTGATTAAAGTTCATGTTTTCTATGATAATGAAGCTGCTATCAAACTATCTATGCATAAAAGAGAATATTAGAGTTGAGATTCTTGGTCTTCTTAACTTAATTTATTCCATTTTCTTCACGTAAAAGTTGTTCCCTGATTTAGATTATGACAAGATATATTGACAGACACCCACAGGAAACTATTAATAAAGACTTTTATTCCCTATGGCTCTTCTTCACTCTTGCCTTCTTAAATTAGGAGGAGAAAGTAATAACTTAGCATGAATTAGTATCTGTGGCGTAAGGGTCTAGTAGAAGATTTTTATCTCAAGATGCAGTGTAGAGACAAGGAAGGAAGTGGGATATCAAGTGAGAAGCTCCAGGATCTGATTCAGTTACAAGTCCAGATATGAATTTCAATGTTTGATTGAATATTCATTTCACATCTAACACAAGAAAAAAGGCAGAACTTGAATTTTGGGTGAAAGAATTCACACTGTGTTCAATGTATTCATTGAAATGCAGCTACAAAACTCACCCTTCAAAGCAATGATCAGAAGAAAGGAATTTTGTTGCACTGCTTCAGTGTAAACGAAAGATGTCACTATCAGACAAAAAAAGCTTTGAGCTACTTAAAGATTGTTCTGAAACTACCATTACGATATAATAATGATGATTATTTTTAGTTTCTTTTTTTGTACAAATGGAAACCACTGAAGACAGTCTGTGAAACTACTTTATCTGAAAAAAAACCTGAATTCTGACTTACAAAGCTCCTTTCTAGATAGGAATGTTTATAGAAATGCTTCCAAGTTCCTGTAAATGCCCCCACGTTTCACACATCACATCATGTGAAGCTGTTCTTGACCCTGAAGAAGGTGTGGATGAATCATTAAACCAAAATGAAAGAAGAAGAATACGGAGAATAGAAAGTTTGTGAATGGTGAAGACAGAACATAGCATAGAGTGGAACAAAAGGCTAAGTTTCAAAGCAGTAGATACTAGAGGAAAAATAACACCAAGGGAAGAGGTTATCTCCTGCTGTCATTCACGTTTTGATGGTGTTAAACTAAATGCAGTAAAATAATTTCTGGTACAGGATGGGTCTCAATTTTCACAATCTCATTGAAGTCAAACTACTCTTGCCTCTTCTGGAATTGGATTCATGCATTGTAATCAGGCTAATCAGTAAGACAGCATTTTCATGTCCTTAACAACCACACTGCATCTGCAAATACAGTGAGACTCCTTCCAAGTTCAGTTGGATTGACCTATCCTGCCCTTTTATCTTAGTTACCTCCTCCTGGATTGGATCTGAAAACTGCTACCTGGGCCAACTTTCTCTCTTCCAGCTTTTCTGAGAGTTTCAGCTCTTCTTTCTGCTCCTCAGGTGAGATGTAGCAGAATGTGGTCCTCAGGTTTTCATCAGTCTTTATTTATCCAGGCTATTTTCTCAAGACCAGTATTTGGAAGAAATATCCTGTCTTCATGCACGATACTCTTTATCCTTTCTTCCACTTCAGTCTAGGCATCCTCTGCTAGATTATCAGTATTCTCATACATATTTTTCAATATTTGCTTATTGGTTTTTTTTTCTGAAGTGTGAGCTCAAGATTCAGAGAGGAGGTAGATCAAGGGAAGAAACTCGTTTTCCCTCTGTTGGTCTCTTGGGGAATGTTTTCAATGCTTAGCACAACTGGAGACTTGCATTCATTTTTCTGAGTCTGGTTTTCTTTGGGGAACTTCCCCATTTACGGGGAAATCCACATTCAGCCACAGCTGGGGGAGTCCCAGGCAGCTGGACAAAAGGAGAGAGGGGTGTACAGGACCTAGAAATTGCTTCAGAGAAGCAAAGGCATCTGGGTAGGCAATCTTTAGTGCACACCAGTAGATATAACTGGACTTCGAAGACCTGTGGCCTTGAGAGCTAAGCCTAATAATTTCCATGATGAAACAAGCTGGCCACCTTGGTCCTACTTTCTGGAAAAAGCAAGTTTAGAAAGTTGATGAAAGGAAGTTGTGGAAAGTGATAGAATTTTTGTCTGATAAAGCACTGGGGAAGAGATGAATAAACACGTTGGCATTTAGCTGGGTGAAAGAAGAACAGAAGAGGCCTCTGATGTTTCAAGAATTAAAAATAGACCTCACTAGTTGGGATGCAGAAATTCTGTCCACCACATCAGGTCATAAGCTGGTCAGAGATATGCAGGGATGATGTGTATTACATGGCAGGTACAGTGCAACAGGAAGCAGGCTGTGTACCTCAGCTGCTTATGAACGTGTCTAGAAATTGAACACATTCTTTCAATATTCATTTTCAGATTCACTTTTGGTTACTGGCATTATGCCATTGGTCTAACATATCACTAGGTCAAGTTAACTGTGGGCATCATCCTACGCTGTGTTTAGGATGAGAATTCACATACATATTTGCCTCCATTTAAGTAGTTTGTTCTGTGAGAACAAGTCAGCAAAAGAAGTCTTTTTGAACCTTAGTTTAGAATCTATCCAAACCAATGGAAGTTTCTCTATTTCTTTCACAGGATCTTTAGAATGTGTTTTAATTTTCTAGCTGAATGACAATGAAAATGCTAGTGGTTTGATCTTACTACAAATGGACGAGAAAGAGTACAAGTGCTGTTTTTATCCCGTCTTATGAAAACTCTAAGACAGGTGACAGCAGAAGATGTATTAAAAATATTCAGGTGTTGATAAAAATGTTGGTCAGGTTTGGATCCCAGAAGAACTTCACTGGAAGGTGAAAAGTACAGGTTTCTTTTCTGTTCCATACCTTGGCATCTCTTCAAACAAAGTACATATGTCACTTGGCGAAGTGTGGTGTTCCATTTGTTATAGCATGCCACACAGCACATAAAGAGAATAGCATTCTGCTTAGGAAACTGTCAGCCTCTGGCCTGGACACTCTCCCAAGTGAAAAACTGGTTGGATGGCCGGGCCCAAAGAGTGGTAGCAAATGGTGTTAACTCCAGCTGGAGGCCAGTCACAAGTGATGTCCCCAGGGCTCAGTGCTGGGTCCAGTCCTGTTCAATGTCTTCATCAATGAGCTGAATAAGGGGATCGAATGCAACCTAAGTAAGTTTGTGGATGACACTAAGCTGGGAGGTAGTGTTGATCTGTTGGAAGGTAGGGAGGCTCTTCAAAGGGATCTAAAGAGGCTGAACTGCTGGGCTGAGACCATGGGATGAGGTTTAACAAAGTCAAATGCCGGGTCCTACACTTGGGGCACAACAACCCTATGCAGTGCTACAGACTAGGAGAAGTCTGTCTAGAAAGCTGCCTGGAAGAGAGGGACCTGGGGGTATTGGTTGACAGCGACTGAACATGAGCCAGCAGTGTGCCCAGGTGGCCAAGAAGGCCAATGGCATCTTGGCTTGTATCAGAAACGGCGTGACCAGCAGGTTATTCCCCCTCTGCACTCGGCACTGCTGAGACCACACCTCGAATACTGTGTTCAGTTCTGGGCCTCTCACCCCTTCACCTCAAGAAGGATGTTGAGGCGCTGGAGTGAGTCCAGAGAAGAGCAACAAAGCTGGTGAAGGGGCTGGAGAACAAGTCTTACGAGGAGCAGCTGAGAGAGCTGGGGTTGTTTAGCCTGGAGAAGAGGAGGCTGAGGGGAGACCTCATTGCTCTCTACAACCACCTGAAAGGAGGTTGTGGAGAGGAGAGAGCTGTCCTCTTCTCCCAAGTGACAGGGGACAGGACAAGAGGGAATGGCCTCAAGCTCTGCCAGGGGAGATTTAGGCTGGACATTAGGAAAAAAATTTTCACAGAAAGGGTCATTGGGCACTGGAACAGGCTGCCCAGGGAGGTGATTGAGTCACCATCCCTGGAGGTATTAAGAGTGGATGAGGTGCTGAGGGGCATGGTTTAGTGTTTGATAGGAATGGTTGGACTCAATGATCCTGGAGGTCTCTTCCAACTGAGTGATTCTGTGAGAGCAAACTCATTCATTTAAAATCAGAAAGAAATTTAACAGTCAAATTACTTCTGCTTCTTAAGAATTTTCTGTCAGATGTAAAATTCGTATGTCTTAAGTTATTCCTATCATTGCCACCTTTTCCCAATGTGTTCATATGTTGCTCTGTATAGTAAGTGGTTACATGACATATTTATAGCTGTTGTTTGGTTGCCAGCTCACATTTTTATTTTTTTATTTTAGGATGTTCCTCCGTAGCTCTTTTTTTCCAATGATCCATTTGTAATATTTTATATATAGAATCTGCACTGGTTAAATGAATCTCTGTATGTAGGAAGCCTTTTTTTTTTCCACTCATGCAACAGCATTATCACCTCACTTGGCACACATGCCATGTTCTAGTAGTGGCACACATTGACATAACTCTGCAATGCACAGGATGCTGATTTATAAAAAAACATTTTTAAAAAGTCTGCTCAGATGTAAGTGTTAGGGAGCTCATCCAAGCTCTTTGTTTGTATGGTGTTTATTTATTTCTTATTGATTTCCGAGGGAGTCCAGACTGAAATTATATATTGTATGATGTGCCTGAAAATAGAGTAACACCCATTTGCAGTAGGCTTTGTGCAACCATTTGCCATTGCAGAGGAGTCATTACAGTATACTCATTTTACTTGACTGTGGTGGAATAAGGAAACTACTGATGCATCTAATCTAGTAAATTAGTAAGATTAAATTGTACAATTTGGTATAAAATTCTCTGGATTATACAAGCAGTTACTAACTTCAGCCAGGACGCTTTAGAAGCAAATTTTAATTGGAAAATGTGTAACGTACATAAGTGTTGTATTGTTTGGGAATACTGTTGGGTACCACAGCATTAATACAAGGACAATATATTATTTATTAATTTGCTTATTAATTTGCATACATTTCCATTAAAATTAGAATTTTTACTTGGGTATTGCAAACCCCATTGCTATCAAGGTGGTTCTCTGCTCTTAGAGCTTTTAACCTAAAAGTAACTCAAAAAGAAAATAGAGGAACACATTCTGGTAAGGAAGGATGGAACTTGAATTGATCTCACTATAGCATAATTTTTTAGGACTTGCAACAAAGAGCATTTCAAAGGAAAATGCACATAAGTAGGATAGAACAAAATACAAAGGTGTGTATCTCAAAATTTGACAGGTGGCTGTATCACAAACTATTTTGAAGGACCCTCTCCTCAATATGCCAATAGCAAACAAGACAGTAAGTAGACTACGACTAGACTGTGACAGGTCCTGCAAACAGAAGACTAGTAGGGTTAAACTTGATATGATAGAAAAGCAAGAGGAGAGATGTTTTAATATATCTTAAGAAAGGAGATTAAAAATATCAGGGCAGAAAGTTAGTCTTTGCTGAAACATTTGCATGGTGCAAGACTGTTGCCAAAGCTAGGAAAAGAAATTACTGGGGGAGAATGACTAATCATAGTAAGCTTACACTGGTGATTACACATCCACAGAGAGCTGTCAGAAAGACAGGCTGAGTTGTTAGCTTGGCTAAAATGATTCATGCCTAGCGTGGAAATGTGGATTTGTAAGTGATGAGCATGAAGTTTTTAAGAACTGGGGGAGTGATTATTCAGAGATAAGGGTCAGAGGAAAAGTAACCAAACCCAGGGTTTGACAGAACACCTTGTACCCCTTGGAGCACTGGAGTAGAATGAAGATACCCTCAAACAGCTTTGAGGAGGAGGATTAGGAGAAAATGGAGACCCTGAATCAATGAGTGTAAAATTTTCAGATATTATGTTGTAGTTGTGTCAAGAATAGCTAGCAGACCAAGAATTGGAAGCCTGCAGTGCTAGAACTGTGAGCTTCAGTTAAGAAGTCACTATAGACTATGGTGATAATAGTTTAGTTGAATTCGATTCCCAGGAACTGAATTACGTAATTAAATAAACAACTCTAGACAGTGCATATAGGTGCCATGATCAACAAACTTGGAGTATCTGGAATCAGTAGTTAGGTTTACTTGATAAGTTAGATCACATTGCTGAATAATTCTAAAAGAAATATCTTCCATAGTCCAAATGAAAAGGCATGTAAACAATAAAAAGTAAGTAGCTAGTTCAGTTAAAAAAAGCCCCAAACCATAAACCTCTGTATTGCAATGAAAACTAGTTGAAACTGGTTGAAGTAAATGATGAAAAAGGACAAAAAATAACACAAATATTGGAAATTAACAACTAGAAATAATTGATTTATTTGAGAAAAATACATTTTTAAATCAACGGGAAGAGCTATGTCAACATTGAATTGATTTTGAAGAGACAAATGTGCTCATATTTATATCAATTTCTTGTATGTAAATATTGACAATAGTCTCAGGCATTTTGTCTTATTAATATAAACCGTATTTACCTTCTCCCTAATGAATCTTATTTCAACAGAGATGAGAGAGAGAAAAAAGCTGTTGAAGTTGCACACTTAAGGATTATAATAAAAGTTGTATGTGTTTGGAGGAGAAAAGCAGACAGAAAAAAAGGTCAAGAAAAAGGGAAAGGGAATGATTCAAGAGGGTGCAAAATATACCAGAAGCTGGAATGGGGAAGGATCGTGATGGCAAGAGAAGATGTTAAATGAGGAGATCAGATAAAAACTTTAGCTTGTGAGGTGAGAGAGAGGAGAAAGCTAGAGAAAAGGGATGAGCAACTAAAAGCATGCTAAAGTGAGGAGGCAAATCACAGCATATTTAATCAGTTATCACTTGAAAGAAATTGATGGCTCCTGGTAGGATTTAGTATATATTCTGTAACATCCTTAAAGTTCTCAACCAGAAAGGAGACCCGTTCTGTTAGGCACTAAGTTCCTGTAAGGACTCATCTTAACACTTTTATCCCACTGGTCTTTTTTTAGTTAAATCAACCTCTTCCCACAAGTATCTTCTTTCTGATCATAAATTCTAGCTTTCAGTTTACATTTTCCTTTTCCTTTTATGAGTATTATTTTTTTCACCTGAGAAAGACAGCTAAGAAAATTTACTTTGTTCTGGATTATTGATTCATTTTCCAACTCTTCCTTGATGGACCAACTCTCTTATATTAGAAAGTTCTTCTGCTGATCATTACTGGAATGAGTGACCTTTCTCCACAGAAACACAGTGAAGCTATCTTTCATCTTTTCTTTCTAAAACAGCATCAAGAAGCTGCTGTTGGTATGGGTTCAGCCTGATTTTTTCCTGTAAATTTTGCCCCCACAGCCTGTGGTAGAAGATCAATTTTTTTCTTCCCTATTCAGACTAAAAGCCTTTTGGAAACCACAGGCAGCTTTGTTTGAGTATGGTCTGTATCTCAGATACAGAAGTAACATTTTAGAACTAACTTCAGCGCAGAAGACTAAAGGGGTAGATCTCAGTGATGAAATGAAACTTGGAAGTATTTGGAACACTGCAAGAGAACAAATGAAAACCAAATATTTTAAGTTCTAATTGGAATGCACCCAAAACTAGCAAAATGTTTCAGTCAGGAGCAAAGGGTGAGAAAGGCTTTGGGAAGTTCCAGCAAAAGCTGAGATTTGATTAAGTCTAATCTTGAAGATCCCCCACCCACATATGTCACCTGATATTCAAAAACATGCACAGAAAACAGAAAGTGTATGGAAGATTTTAGTTTCAGCTGCATTTCCTAGCCTTACTTAGAGGACCAAGATGAAATGACAAAATTTAATCTCATTGGTTCTCTTAGAAAGTAGGAATCTCTTATGAAAAGCTGCAGTATTAAGAAAGATGCATTTCTTAAAAGGCTGCCCTTTAAAAGATGAAGTACTAAAACTAGATTTTTTTTTCTAAATTTCTGCTTAAAACTGTAGTCATTCAAAAGACTGGAAGTGCAGTTACACTTTGAAACATCTAATAAAATATATTCCTGGCTGAAAATATATTAAAATTAGCATAAGCAGATGGAGAAGGGTGAGAGAGGAAACAGTGTTATCCCTATTTTCCTGAGGTGCAGTTTTAAGCATAGCCTTTGGATATGTTAACCCTTTAGGTGTGTTTACCCTAAAGATACCAAACGTAGCTATAAATGAACAATTCTACTTTCACAATGTAAATTAGATGTTTCAAAGTGTTCATGTACTCCACCTGAACTACTGTTGTCTCTGAGCTAATTCATGTGAAGCTCTCTACTGTAGACCTCTATAAACGCAAGAATTAACCCTGAGTTTTCTGAATCCACTATCATTGCTAACATCCTTAATAAAGATGGAATATGAGTAGTGGATGGAGAGTTAAGATCATGGAATTAATTTTAATTTTTAGCTTTTTTTTTAATCAACTAAGGAGATTAACTCTTTTAACAAAAGAAAAAAATAGTGGAAAGCAAAAAATCTGTGACACTGTAGAATACCTTGGTTCATCAAGGACTGCACAAAAAATATACAAAAGTATGTAAAGAAGTAGATAGACTACCAAATACAAAACTTGGATCTCTGAATCCTCCCTTAGATCTCTGATGACTGAAAGGAAGGGGTGGTTATAAGAGATCTGATGTACAAAGCAACTACAATGTTTGCAAACAGCTTGAATATGTAGGTTTACAGAGCAGGGCAAGTAAAAACCAGCATATAACAGTGAGACTAATCTGAAGATATTTATGTTGTTTTGATGACTGAGATTATGGAGCGAGTTTTTAGGAGAAAGGCTTCAAGTTCTGTCTTTGTTGTGCTTAAAGCTGATGGCTAGACACCATGAGTATTCATTAGGATGGTAGAGCATAGGTTCAGGGAAAAATCTGTGAAAGGCTAAAGCTAGCTGGGGAGAGCTGCAAAAGCTGCATTTTTATGTGAGATGCCTTAGCCATATGTGCTATAAGGAAAAAAGCAGAATAATTGAGTCCAAGATTAGCTGGCGTTGGAAGGGATCTCTGGATGTTACTCAGTCCAAGGCCTTGCTCTAAACAAGGAGCACATCACAGTCAAATCAGGTTGCACAGGCCTTCCCCCGTTGGGTTCTGTTATACACATTCTCTCTGGGCACCTGTTTGAGTGCTCAACCACCCTCCTGTGACCAGGCAGGAAAATCTAGAGGACCACGTTTGATGTTGGAGAATGGTGCTGTCATTTAACTTTAAAAGGATGATTTCAGCACTAGGAGAAAGTGCCGAAAGTTGTCAGTGAATGAGGTTTCAGAACAGGCAGGTCAAAAGCAATTTTGTGTAAGCCCCTGAAGAATGGCACTAAAAGAGTTGAAGACTTTTATAAAAAACTCCTGTGAGCTTTAGAGATAAGAGAACATAAGTTTTATTTACACTGGTAGACAGACAGTTAGTTCTTATGTGATTCTGCAGATGTTTTCTCTTTCAGTGCCTGACCTGTCCGTAGCTCTAATCCAGATCTATGTCTCCATCTATCTGAAATGTTCATGGTCAGATACTTTTCCTTACATCTAAAATACTCTGCAAATGAGAGCTCGAATTAAAAAGAAGGATTTAATTTAGCCAGAATGCCTTCAACAGTGGGTCTTCTGTTTAAAGGTTCTCTTTGGCTTTCAGAACACAAGACAAAATGCCTCATGGTGCGCAGTCATCGTCCAAAACCAAAGTCAATGAAAATGCTGTTGATTTTGGTGGAAACGGAGTTAGGCTCACACTTTGCGGTTTTGAAAATTCTAACCATAGATACCCACACAGACAACTGAAACTACTCAGAATATTAACTGTGATGGAAAAAATGCATAAGTAATAATATTTGAGACTGAGAATTACATCTCACGATCTAATAATGTCAGATACTTGTGGAGGTGCTTGACCAACTCAGTTTCCTCACCCCTATGCCACACACAGAAAGTGACACCCTGCCTAAGGCAAGGCAGAACAACGTTATTATCAAAGGGTGTCTCAGGGGGCCACAAATTAATGAAACAAGAGCTTGAATGTCACAAGCACACAATGAGAATGCAAAGCTCATAGCAGACTTCAAGTTAAACAGCAACCCGGATGTTTATCCAGCTGGTAAGTAAAATCTATAGTAGCAGTAACATTTCAGGTCCTAGGAAGAGACCTGCACCCTGTATAACTTCTAGATTACCTACTGAGTTGTGCTGCAGTTCCTCGCAGGTTTATGCATCTGGGCTCCATTGTTGAGGTGTTGGTGAAACAAAAGTAGTTGTGTTTTAAGGTCAAACTTCAGCCAAACTGATGTTAGTATGCAGCTAGGGTGGGCACCTCGTCTCAGGAACTGGATAGTTTTCTTCTGTTTCTTAATCCTGAGGTAACTTCAAGGTCTGTCTTTCACTTCCAAGAAGTATAGTGCTTCTGACTTTGCTGCTGCTCGTGTAACTGCCACCATTTATCCTGCATTTTTGCTGAAACAGCAACCTTCTCTCTGGTCAGCCACCAAACTAATACCATGACAGGGTCACTAAAGGTTCACTAAAATGACGTCTGTGTTATAAAATCAAGAACAGCCCAATGCCACTTTAAATGTGGCTCTGTTGTGAAGTCAGCATGGAAGAATTCCACTTTCTGTAGGAACAGGTGCATCACCTGCACTGGTCACCAGAAAAGGGGTTTTCCCCTGAATTTATCTCTATCCATCCTATAGTCATGACCAGATAATTGAGGTGATATTTGAATCAGTTTCACTGTGAAAACATTCAGTCTTTTGCAGCAAGGACTTCCACAGTTTGACAAAAGTATGCAGGAGCACTTCCTTCGTTTCACATTAGGTACCAGTCACCCTGAAAGCAGTGAATGTGCACTGAAAATATTAAGGGATATGATATGGTATTCTGGAGAAAAATTTCAAGAAGGAAAGAAACCTTTATGAGCTCTAGATTGAGCTATCATGTTACACAGGAACATAAGCACATTTATGATAAGAAATACTGAAGATGACAATCGTGAAGCCCCATTACTGGAAGCATTTCGTAGAGTAGCACTGCCTTTAAGATGCTAAGTCTGGCTGAATTCATAAAGCTGAAAAACACCTTTGGTGAGCTCAAGGAGTGGTAGATACTGCTGTATATAAAAGATCTTTATTTTGAGCCAAAACTGAACAAGAGAAGAACAGTTATGCTTGATCAGAGGGAATGTCCTTTTTTCCACAGTGGCTGACAGCAGATGCGTAGGAGGGAATTAAAAGTTAAGGTAAGGATATAGTGAAACTTTTCCAGGATATTCTCCTTGCTTTCTGTAATGTATAGCTCATGGACTTCCATTGTTTCCTATTCAGTGATCCTTAAAGAATTTTCCCAGTTGCTTACTGAGCCCCTATAGCACCTTTGTACACACAGTCTTTTGTAGCAAGGATTTCCACTGTTTAAATCAATATATAAAGGACCACTTTTTTTGTCTCAGCCTGCTCTGTGCAAGTTTTAACTGTTGCCCCTTAGGTCCTGTATTGAAGAACAGACTAGGGACAACCATTACCTATTCATTTTCCCTATGGCATTTACTTCAATAGGTCTCTAAACACATCCTTTATCAGACACCTCTTTTCCAGAATGGAGTCTTGTCAGTCTGTGTCTTACACAGCAATGTGTTCCACACTCGTATAGGATCACCCTAGTGGCTTTCTATGGTGGGGTAACCACATCAGCAGACATGGGAATACCAACAGATGAGATCTATCTGGACTTCTGTAAAGCCTTTGGCACAGTCCCCCGCAACATCCTTCTCTATACATTGGATAGATATGGATTCGATGGGTAGACTATTTGGTGGATAAGGAATTGGTTGGATGGTCTGTTCAGAGAGTAGTAGTCAATGGCTTTAAGTCCAGATGGAGATTCGTGACAAGTGGTGTCCCTGAAGGGTACGTACTGGGACTAGTGCTGTTTAATATCTCCATCAATGATATTGACAGTGAGATTGAGTGCACCCTCAGCAAATTTGCAGATGACACCAAACTGAGTGGTGCAGTTGCCACACTGGAAGGACTGGATGTCATCCAGAGGGACCTGGACAGAAAGAATTTCTGGACAGATAAATGGGCCTGTGTGAACCTCATGAGGTTCAACAAGGCCAAGTGCAAGGTCCTACATCTGGGTTGGGGCAATCTGCAGTTTAAACACAGGATGGGGGATGATGTGATTGAGAGCAGCCCTGTGGAGAAGGACTTGTGGGTGCTGATTGATGAGTAGCTTGATATGAGCCCGCAGTGTGTGCTTGCAGCCCAGAAGGCCAACCATATCCTGGGCTGCATCAAAAGAAGCGTGGCCAGCAGGTCGAGGGAAGTGATTCTGCCCCCCTATTCCTCTCTCGTGAGACTTCATCTGGAGTACTGTGTCCAGTTCCGGAATCCTCAACATAAGAAGGATATGGAGCTGTTGGAATGGGTCCAGAGGAGGGCTACAAAGATTATCTGAGGGCTGAAGCACCTCCCACAAGAGGACAGGCTGAGAGAGTTGAGCTTGTTCAGCCTGGAGAAGAGAAGGCTACGAGGAGACCCTATAGCGACCTTCCAGTAGCTGAAGGGGGCCTACAAGAAAACTGAGGAGGGACTTTTTGCAAAGGCTTATGGTGATAGGATGAGGGGGAATGGGTATAAATTGGAGAGGGGAAGATTTAGACTAAACATTAGGAGGAAAGTCTTCACCATGAGAGTGGTGAGGTACTGAAAAAGATTGTCCAGGGAAGCTGTGGATGCCCCATCCCTGGAGGTGTTCAAGGCCAGGCTGGATGGGAACTTGGGCAGCCTGGTCTGGTGGGAAGTTCCTTCCAACACAAACCATTCTATGATTCTGTGATATATTTACCTGTGAATAATTCTCGAGCTCCACAGCTTCAAGATCAACGGGTAATTTGTAATGAAGGCTTACTGATTAGAGATGTATTTTCCCCATAGAAAATTTTGATTAATTTTACATAATACATTATTTTCATGGAAATTGATGAATTTGTTGCTAAAAGCATTAAAATTTTAACAATACTCATTCTCATCTCTCTTCATTCCATTTCTTCCCATAAGCTGATTTAGAAAGTAGATATTTTGATTTAGTTGAAAGCCCAACTTTACTTTTATCCTAGAAACCATAGCCAGAAAAATCCAACCATTCCTCTGGAAAAAATGGTCCAAAATACAACTCCTCTGCATGTCTGCTTTCATTCTCAGTGATTGAAACACAGATTCTTGGAGGGCAGAAATTAAGGTCAAAGGCAGACTTTCAGGAAAAGTGAAGCAAGCAGTTAGTTGCAACTAGGATTTGACCCCTTTTTCTTCATGTTGTTCTCTTCTGTTGTTCTCAATTTGGTCTCTAGACGATAAGAGATAGTAAGACTTGGAGCTGTGATTTGGGAGTAAGAAGGGAACTGGGAGGCATGGAGAGATATTTGAGAGACAAAGATTAAGGAGAAGGATAAAAGGGGAGTTGGATATATATGTACTGCAGAAACTGGGTAATCTTGCTTCCACACAAAAAAAAAAAAAAAATCTGTGCTTTGGCTGTTGGATCCAGTAGTGATTCATCACTGCAACGGAAGAAAGAAAAGAAATATTTCCTTCCTTGTTCTGGCTTTGCCACCCAGTCAGAGTAAATCAGCTTCTTGATTGTAAGATCTAGCATCAAAGTACTCAGTAGAGAATCAAGTATGCATTGAAGGTACCACACTAATACCACAGATACTGAAATCCTTTGTGTAACCACAGGAAGGCTCTCAAAGGTAGCAGCAATGTAGACTTCCGGAACATCAACAAACAGCAATCTTACTCTGAGGGAATCACTCCCTCCCTCCTTCCTTCCTCCCTTTCTCCCTTCTCCTCTTCTTCCCTTCCTTTTCTCCTCCCTCCAATCCATCCATCCATCCATCCATCCGTCCGTCCGTCCATCCGTCCATCCATCCATCCATTCACAGTACTAGAATTTGTTGAGTCACCTCTTCTATGTGAACAACTTGTCAGAAAACTTTCAGACTTCAGGGCAAGGCTTTACAGATTTCAGTGAATGTTATGCTTGATGGGCAGGAGCAAGCTAACTGTCACTCAGTTTCTAATAGAACATACACTACATTGGAAGATTTTGAAGACAGAGGCATACAGTAATTTGCTTTGACTCAGCAAAATCAACTCATTTGAGGAAAACTCTGTTTCCGATTTCTTTGAGGGGCAGAGAGGCACCAAATGTGCAGCATGGACAAGACGTCATAGCTCCTGTTCTTTGAGAGTTGGTTCTTTGCCTATTTCTGTTTCTGGATGAATTGCAGAAATATTATTTCCTGTCACTTGTGTTCTAAGATAATCCCCACTGTCAGAGTGATTAAATCAAAAGAGGTCTGTGTGTTTCAGACAGCATCCTGCTGCAACATAGACTGTCCACCAAAACATCAAATAAAAATACTTTTCTTCTGTATGTTCCCTTCTATGAGTGTCAGTTATGTAGAGGTGGAGGAGGCTTAGGCAAAGAGAGGACAGAAGAGCCAGTGGAACAGCTGCTGTCTCTTTGCTGTGTGAATATTTTTTCCCTTGAGCTTCTTGGGACTGGTATTTCAAGCAGCATAAGCTATTGCCACCTGGACTAGCACCAGCTCTGCTGCTCAGCTGTGAGTTGTAGCAACACACGTAGCAGAAATATGTTTTGTGAAAGTCACAGCAGCAACTACCTACATACCCCAGGGGATGTGCATCCCAGTACCTACAACTTCCACTAGCCCTCCTCCTTCCTACATAATTTCTACTGAAAACTCCTCTCTCAGAAAATACAATACATGAAGTGACATACGGAAATGTTATTTGCTCATCTCTCTGTGTTGCTTCTCTGTTTCCTGAATTGAAGGGGCCAACACATTTGATTAATACAGACACCTTTTACAAATACATCTGTCATAATCCTGCTGACCCCAAGAGATGGAATGAAGGTGAATCTGGTGGAAGTGTTTTGATTCGTGCATTGGGTTTATGAAGGTCTTCATGTCTAGCAAATCTGCAGTTGTGTTTTAGCTCTGGCTCTTCAGGCATATTTTCTGGGTACTGAATCTCTGGAACCACCTCCAGGAAAGAGGATCTGGTGGTCCAGCCACCCCCCCCATTTATGAAAGCAGATTTGCTCTAGTAGCTTTTGTCTTTGTTATTTCTTTCCTACCGTGATATTTTATGTTCAGACCTGCAGACAACCTGGTGTCATTAAGCCACAGCTATCCTATTGTTCGGTGCTCCTTCCAATTTGCATGGAAAATCATTCATGTTAATAACTCTCCATTGTTCGTGTCTTATCTTTCTAAGTCATGTCAGAGAGCTACACAATACAAGCCCTGCTGTAAAAAGGCTTCAGTTCAAATGAATTCAAGGCTTTCAGGGACTTATGTAAAATCATCTAGAACTCTTACAATTTTAATTTTCCTTCAGGTCATCTTGTCCACCTTTGCCTCTGATAGCAATCTTTGACCCAAACACTTCTGCCTGTGCTACTGCTGAGCCTTGTTGTGTTTCAGAGGGAGACCACTTGTTCTGTGCAGTGGTGGAAGATGTTCAGCTTGCAGTGCTAGGGAAGGGTACTTTCTCAGCTGAGGTCGAGATAAGATATTGATTACAAAGATCACTTCAATTCAGCAAACAATATTTTGCCTGCCCTTGCATTCACTTGCAAAGGGGTTCGCCTGTTCCTACAAAATGACAGGTTAATTGTTGGTCATGTGAAGATACTGAGGCTTTTGGATCCTTTGCCATTTCTCCCCATTTGTACGCCCAAGCTAATGCTCTGGGAAAAAAAATGGTTTTTAGCAGTTAGGTTTATGAACATGTTTTCCTGATCTTCATAAACTGCTGACATGCTCATATTGCAAGAAAAAAGTTAGTTTGATGGATATAATCCAAACTACAGAAGTGCAATGTCTTGTACATTACTGCAGAAAACTGTAACATATTTTTAGAGTATAAGGGAGTGCTTTAAAAAACATCAAAGCACCTTTTCAGTTGCTGTTTAAAACCACTCTTGTTTCTCAGTTTTTAAGCACTATCACTCAGCACTGGTTTTGCTTCCTAATGTTGATTTGTTTTCAGCTCAGCTTTTGTTTCACAAACTTTGTGAAACACACCTGCTTAAACACTTTGGCAACATGGAGCAAATCTGAAAATGGCTCAGTATCTATTATTTCATAACTGAAACCTTGTCAGGTTTCTTTTGTATTTTAGTATGATACTGCAAGCCACACAGGAAACCTACCTTCATTTCTATAGTGACTTATTCTAGAATATTTGGTCAGATATTATCAACTATATAATATGTTAAAATTACTCAGTGTTGGCATCACTCCTAAATACAAGCACATCGATATGCATTATAGCTCTGTTTGGATATTAAAAGAGTATAAAATGAGTTTCATTTTCTGCCAGGTGACAAATAAATTAACCATCAAAGCAGGTGAAATAATAATCATATGGAAAAAAAAACCACTGTGAAATTTCCTGAAATGTCTTCTTTCTTTATTTACAAAAAGATTAGGCCAAGGATATTTTTTATGACAAATGGCATTCCTGTTCCTACTGAAATCAATGACAAAGCTTCATTGACTTCACTGGCAGTATAAACTGTTCCTGTTGGGTAGTAAAAATACAAACCCTGACTGTGCCTTCGTGGACTTCAGTTTAAATTTGCATTAACCCTACCCAAGTCTAACTAGAGTTTGACTATTGCATTCCCTCCAGGTAGGTTTGACTCTTTATGAAACCAAGTACAGTTGTTCACAAAGAAGAGACAAAATAATTTTTGCTTACGGAACTAGGTTCAAAGATATTAGTGAATGAAATGAAACTTAGCAAGTCTACTGATAAGCAGAACATTCAGCCAGTGTCATTAGCTTTGCCAGATGGATTTGGGTGGAAATATACTGCTTTTTCACAAGCAGGGCTCTGGCAGGATACACAATTTTCTCAGGTTAGAGAGAAGCTTAGGCATAAGGAAAACTAAAAACTTCCTGGTTTTAGAAACAAATACATCTCCTTGCTCCACACCCTTCTCCCCATTCCAATTCCCCCAGCATTTGTATAATGGTTTCTTTCAGAAATCATTTCACAGGATTCCCCAAACCCCCAGAGGCTCATTAGAAAGCCTTAGTTTGAAGAAGGTCCTTTTGTGGATTAGTAACTGTTTAGAGGATGAAAAGCAAAGATGGGAGCTACTGATCATATTTTACAATTAAAGGAAGTTGCAGCAGGAAGGCAGGGGAAGGAGATTGTGCCAGGTCCTGCATTGTCCAACACATTCACAAATAGGCTTGAAGTGATAGTGGATCAGCCAAGGTGGCTGATGATACAAAGTTGTTTCCAATAGTCAAAACCAAAAGCTGCCTGAGAAAGTAGCACAAGGATCTGACATTATCAGCTGACTGGGTATTAAAATGGCAGAGAAAATACAATGCTGATAATTACAAAACAGTGCATATGGGGAAAATACAACCCTAATAAATGCAAACAGTTCCAAACGAGCAGTTGTCACTCAAGAAAGAGATCTTGGAGTCACTCTAAGTGTTGACATAAAAACACCAGCTTAACATCCAGACTGGGGACTGGGTGTGCCCTTGGCTCACAAACCTGACCTGCTGGTTGCCAGAAACTAGAAGATATAAAAGGGGAAAGAACCCTCTGTACTCACCCTGTTTCTCACAGGTGCCATTGCCACTATTCGGGGAAGATGTGGAGCTATGTGGATCTTTGCTATGGCCCAGAACAGCTGCTTTTATGTCTTTATGTCAAATGACCTGTAGAATGGACTGAAGAGTGTAGATCTAATGTGGAGTCACAAAGGAAAGTGAAACTATAGAGAAGTATACAACCTGAAAACTAATGTGTCAAGTCCTGCATGTGATCAAGACCCAGACAAAGGACCAAAGGATCAGAATAAACAAAAAAGCCTCAGAAGATACAAAAAAATAGATCCTGAATTAGCCCTTAACAGGTTAGAAGCTTGCTGAGTTTTGCTGATGCTTTAGTAAAAGCGATGACCGAGACCCCAAAATACCACAATAAAACATCACAGTAACACTAGAAGAGCTCAGAGGCAGATGATTTGAGCAATATGCCCTGCAACTGCAAGGTGTCCAGTAGGTGCAGAAAGAGACAGATGTTAGCTTAGTGAACAGAGAGTATACAGGGAAGACAGCAACAGTAGCTCCAGTAGTTCTTCCCTTGGAAACATACACTGGTTGAAATGAAGATCAAGGAACTATCAACATGAAAGCAAACAGAACCCATACTGGACTAGTAACTGATCTTTTCTGACATTGCTTTACTGATGACTGTGCCTGTTCTGCTGGACAAGGCATATGAGATACTATGATGTCTGAAAATGTCTTTAGTGTAATGACCCTGAATTTACCATGTACGGTGGAAAACAGGTTTACATACCAATATCAGATATTAATCTGTACTTAACTAGGTCACACCAGTGGAATAGTTTGTCAGCAGCTGCTAACTTGCTCAGCTGGTGTAGTGCTCAGCAGGAGGTGATAGAAGAATGGGGGTTTACAGAATTGTGGGGAGACAGATATAGAGGCAAACAGTAGAATTTGAAGTCCTGGCACTGTTACTGCTTCCTGAGCTTGACATAATTCACATCTCCAAAGGTACTAAACTTGCTGAGAGTAGCTGTAATCATACTGATGCCAGGTGTCTCAAGTGGCCGCATACTTACAGAGAAAACAAGTTTCTATTATAACTTACAGAAGACAGGCAGGCTAGGGGCACTGAATCTGCTGCTTAACCTAAGAATATCTTAGTGGTTTATACCTATACACCCAAGAGATTTTTCTATACCTGTACACCCAAGAGATGTAAGCCTGCTCTGTGCTCTGCTTCCCACTCATCTTCCATTCTCAGCTGCCCCACAGACCACTCACAGACAGCCCACTGAAGTGTGGGCAGAATCCCAGATGCACTGGAAACATACTTTCAGACTTTGTAGGTAACCAGGTAGCTTGGAGGCAGCTTTGGAGGGACTCTGTTGCCACAGTCAGATAGATAACTGCAGCAGGCCAAAACAAGCAAATCAAGTGAAAACTCTGCAAGGAAAATTGAATAGCTGACTCTGGATGATAACATTGTATCAAGAGTGAGGCACCAGTGCAAGGGGCACAAGATTAACTGAGTGTTCTAGGAGAATGTAGTGAATATATTGGAAATAAAAGCATTTGGATTATGTTTTTCATAAGCAGTATTTAAAGATTAGGTTTTGGCTGAGATAAAAAATAGGGAATAGAGAACTGTACTTCTAATTGTTTTACATTTTCCAAACACAGGAAATCTTAAGTTGTATCCCATCAAGCAGAAGCTATTGGGAAAATATCAAAATAAAGATCTCTGCCCAGTGTATTGGCTGGAGGCAGGCCATGATTAGCAAGTACCACAGTCTATACTGAGTATCATGTGATGGTGGAGGGATGGAGAGCTACCTCCTGGCACTGACCACAGCCGCTTCTGCAGCTGATTCAAAGATTGCTGCTGAATTGGGTGAGTCACATCCTAACTGCTCTCAGTTGATGGCTGAATGTCTCTATGATGTTCACCAAGTTTCAATGGGAACTTCAAAACTGACCTCTTTCTACTCTGAAAAGTTTTCACGGACCTTGTAAGAGAAGTCCAATGTATATTATTGTCTATCAGCTTCTAGCAGAGAGATGTTGTGAAGGCTGTGTTCCCCTAGGAGTACAAGTATATGATCTGGAAGCAGAGGTAAGGTTATTATAATATTATTTTTCCATTTGAGAACACTTTGACATGTGCCCAGAGAAACGAACACATACCTAGTTTATCAAGGGAACACATTTGGATATTTTCATTCACACTCAGCAACAGACTATTCTTAGTAACTAGTAATATGCATGTGCCTTGCAGCATGCTTTTTGATAGCCTTGTTTCTCTTCTTTAGGGATCTAATATTTTACCATATTTCCAAAGAATCCTAGGATTAAAAGAAAATGTCCTATGCTCTTTATAGTGTGGCATTCTTTCACACTGAAAAATAAATAGAGCTGCTGGTAGGACTACTTTCTTTCTTATATACACATTAGAGGTAAAAGTGTCAGGTTGACCCAGTAAATATGTGCAAGTCAAACCAGTACAAAGCTAATAATGTTAAAGAAATCATATATTTTTTAATTACTTACTGACATCAGAATGTTATTTTTTTTCTGTTTCCATTTTCTAAATGTTTAAACCAAGCACTTCACAGCAATCCCAGTATCTGCACTTCATGTACAAGCCATCATGAGTTTTAAGGTGGATTCATTTTTTTTAAAGCCTGAAGTACATACAAAAAAAAGGAGCTGCTGGCAGGTTTAGAGACACAGAAGTGCAGTAATTCGGTACATGGTTGCCATGGCAGCTAACCTACATCTGAATTATCCTGTACACTCTTCTCAGCCATTCCCTAGCTTTGTTCCTCCTGTCTGAATTGTCGGTTCCCTTTTTTATTGAGATCTGCCTTCCACAAAGCCCTCCTTTGTGTCACTTTGGTCTCATCTGCTTGCTCAGCCCTTTCGTTGTGGTATACTCCATATTCTGTTGATATTATCTGTTAATGGAAGGGGAAAGGAGAGGAATACGACGCAGAAGGAGATGATAGTCTTCCATCTACCCTGCCTGTTGAGAACAGCTTCTTAAAGCTGATTTTTGCTGAAGTAAACCACAATGTTTACTCCCTTCAGTTTCAGGACGTAAAGCTTAGCTGCAACGTCATTGATTTTGATGACATTACTGCAGATTCACAGTGGCATAATAAAAGCCAAATTTGGCCTTAAGACAGTGAATTTATCAAATGGCAAATGAGTTCTATTCTGTGAATACATGGCAATAAATCAGAGTGCTATCTCTTCTCTCCAGAAAACAGGCTTTGAAATGCTTTGGCAATGTTTATTACAATGTAGAAATATTAAAATGGGAGGGCAATGAGTCCCCCAAAATCTTTCCCTTCCATTGACCTCCCTCTCAGCACAGGTAAAAAACAAGCCCAATGCTATTTATGAATTTTAAGGTTTCGTTATTTATTTCTGATGAAACACTTGCTTTTCATCAAATCATTCTATTTCAGAGGAAAACCATTCCATTAGCTATTTCTGACCAATCATTCTTTTTATCTCCCTTCTTGCCACCTCTGAGAACTAAGCTGTGACGCTGCTTCAGGGGAACCCAACCCAGGCCTTATCAGTTCCTGACAGATCATGTATAGCCGCCTTCTGCCTAAGGCTGAATGTGAGCTCAGGGTTTACAGAAAGCAAGATCAGAAGATAAGAAGTAAAGAGTATTTACTTACTTATTTTTAACATAGTAAGCTCAATGTACTGTCAAAACAGAAGTTTTGTCTAATATTTTAAAGAGGTACACTTTCGGTATCAGTTTAGTTGGTTGTTAGTTCTCAAGCAAATGCCTAGAAGATGATCGCTGCTGCTGAAGACTCGGCATTGCCAGATGTGTTTGGGTGCAAAGTCAAGAAGTAGCGATTATTCAATTTATCATCCTCATATCGCAAAGAATTAGAAAAATCCACAGATTTGTAGGATTACAGGCTATGCTCAAATGATCTCTCTTTTCAGGGATACTGAAAGCTATGAAATTCAGCAAGAGTTTTTTTTCTCTTATTTTTTGAGTTCATTTATTCTGCCCAGTCATCTCAGGATAGCTTGCTTTTTAAAATGTGCTTTCAAAATATTAAAACCAGTGCAGATACTAAGCACAAGGACTAAGATCTTGAGAACTAACAATGAATTTTTTTTAGATTTACTAAAGACCTGCCTCCCTAAATGCCTTATGTGGTGGTTTATTAAACAACAGCTGAAGAAGTAAAACAACCAAGTTTTGGAATAATTGGCAAGAGAGACTGGTCTGGCAACAGTATCAGGATTCCCCCTCTAGACCTGTGGGGAGGAAAAGGAGACACTAAACATCATAGTAAATGTTTAAGACACCAGTGGCTTTCCTCCCACTGCTTTTTCATCTTGGTATGTTACACTCTCCCACTCTAAGTTTTGCTCTTTCATTCTAAAAAGCTGCATACGTGCAATAACATTCTAATAAGGGAAAGCACTGCAGGGTGAAGTAGGCATCCTGAAAGGAGTCACGAAACTTGAAAATAAAACAGAGAATCACACTTGCCATTCAGAACGGGAATGCAGGACACTTCCTATTAAAAAAAAGAAAAAGCCAAAGGACTAAGATATATATACACTTGTTTTCCATCTGTAGTGTCTAATATAACAATTTCATGTGAATTGCCCATGCACAGTACTTTTCAAGGCTCTTTGCAAAGATCACAAATATTGTCATTTACATTTTACAGATGGAGAAAACAAGTTTTAGGGAACTGAATTGACCAGCCCAGACTCTCAGAATATTGACTGAAAGGTGTTGTAGTTACTATGGACCTCTTAGCACAACACAGGTCCCTGCAGTTATCCAGGATATTATTAATTGTTTATCCTTTTGTCTCACAAAAAGAAACTGCTTGCCAGAGTTGCTGACAAGGAATTTTTCATTTTGGGGGCAGAATATGTTTGGTAGTTATTATGGCAAACTATGATTCATATCTTCTGGATCTCAGTCATATTTTGCATGGCATGAGAATAAAGTAAATTATATTCTGGAAAGCTCTGTGAATGAAAAATTAAAGCCAGTGTCTGTGATAAAGCTCACTGCTCTGCTTTTCAGCAATGTTGAGGGGGATGGGAGAATTGCAATACATAAGTCATGTGGCTATCCCTCCTGGCCCTACAGAGAAACCACTCTTATGTTTTAGTGGCTAATAATGACATGATACACACCCCAAACTCCGTGGAAGCTCAGGGAGGAGTAGGTTTAGGAATGGTTCAAAAGCAAAGGCAGTGTCTTCCTGATGCTTCTCTGTTCTCCTGTGAGCCAGGAAGGGTCAGGCATTCTGCTAAGTCCAAGAAGCAGGTGTGGAGTATCACATAGTGAAGCCAAAGTCCTGATCCCAAACGATCCAGGTTGAAGCATGTATTGGCTTCCTACCGCCCTGCTGGCACAGTTCCATGAGGGAGACCCAGGTAAGCAGAAAAGAGCAGGGGCTGGCTTACACTGAGCCTCCCCTAACATGGATAGAGGTGCAGCTCAGAAGCACTCCCAGGGCCACCCAGCATAGATACAGCAGAAGCGGCCTAGCCTCTGCAGTCCATGCTGCTTGCTTTCCTCCTACAAACCCCGGATAAGGCTACTCAGCAAACCTCGTGCTAGCACCCTGACTTCCCACTGGTCACTTGACACACCCAACACGTGGAAGTTGGTGCTAAACTACCTGCTGGCTGCAGATCACTCAGGAGCCTGCCCTGCCTCCACTGCCCTGGGTTGTGCTCTTCCAGCAGTGCTGCTCTTGAGGGTGTTCCCTTCCCCTGAAATTTAAGCATCTGTGGTGACGATATGGCTGTTTCAAGGCAAGAGTTTCCCACCTTCTTAAGCAGTTAAACACATGGCTTAACTTCTCTTGACTTTCAAGTGTGTCATTGGCTTCTGTAGGAACAGCACCAGTTTCTGAAGATGTGGCAATCCGGTGGCAAGCCACTGCAGAGGCAGGTGTGGTCCTGCTCCCTGTCTCCGTGTGTGCTAGTCTGACCCCACAGGGAGTGGGCTCTCACCCCCCTGCTTTCTATGGGGCTAGTTCTCCGAATGAGTGTGGTGTTGGGTTAGACAAGTGTTGAGGTTGCTTAAGGAAAGGATCACAGCTGTACTACTGAGGGTAGCATGGAGGTGTGTGATCACCTCTTTGGCAACAGCTGGCATTTGACTGCAACTGGAGGTTGTGAAATCATCCCCTTAGAGTGCCTGTACTGGCAGCCACTTCCTTTCTGCTACACTCCTCCCTCACTCATCTATCCATCATTTCAGAGTTCATCTATCTATTATTTGATACCTGGCTTTGCTGCCTGTTGACTTTACCCTGTTCTCCATCTTTCACCATTCCGTTGCCTATCTTGGACTGCAGATGCCCCTGACCCACCCAGTCCCAGTGCAGCATGCCAAACAAATGACATCTTGTCATCACTTATACACATTTCACACTGACACATGTATAAATGCATAAGGAACCCGATGGCAGTCACACAGCTGCATCTTTCTTTGTTTTGCATATGAGCCACTAAAGATTTTGGGGTTTTGGGTGGATGTTATTGGGTTGGTTAATGGCAGAGATCTTATGTAGTAATACGCGGTTCCTGCATATTTAAACTGCATGTATCCCTCAAGTCCGTGCCTGCGTTCCTTATTATATTAACTCTTCAGAGTAAATTTCCTTCATCAACTACCAAATCACCACACCTCTGCAGAACACATCTCTATGCAAGAGGGATGTGGCTGTATCATAGAATCATAGAATCACTAGGTTGGAAAAGACCTTTGAGATCATCAGGTTGAACCACACCTGTCTACTACTAAACAAGATCCCCCAAGAACTTCATCTGCCTGTCTTTTAAATACCTTCAGGGCTGGTGACTCAGCCACCTCACTGGGCAGCCCGGTCCAGTGCCTGGTAACCCTTTCAGTGAAATTTTTCCTGATGTCTAATCTGAACCACCCTTGGTGCAGCCTGAGACCACTTCCTCTCTTCCTATCGCCTGTCACTTGAGTGAAGAGACCAACACCTGCCTTGTTACAAGCTCTTTTCAGGCAGTTGTAGACAGTGATCAGGTCTCCCTTCAGTCCCCTTTTCTCTAAGCTAGACAATTCCAGCTCCCTCAGCCGCCCCTTGTAGGACTTCTTCTCCAGCCCCTTCACCAGCTTCGTTGCCCTTATCTGGACACACTCCAGCCCCTCAATGTCTTTCTTGTAGTGAGGTGCCCAAACCAAACCCAGTATTCGAGGTGTGGTGTCACCAAGGTTAAGTATGTTACATTATGATGTTGAGGCTCTGAAGCGTGTCCAGAGAAGAGCAATGAAGCTGATGAAGGGGCTGGAGAACAAGTCTTACGAGGAGTGGCTGAGGGAGCTGGGGTTGTTTAGCCTGGAGAAGGCTGAGAGGAGACCTTATTGCTCTCTACAACCACCTGAAAGGAGGTTGTGGAGAGGAGGGTGCTGGCCTCTTCTCCCAAGTGACAGGGGACAGGACAAGAGGGAACGGCCTCAAGCTCTGCCAGGGGAGATTTAGGCTGGACATTAGGAAAAAAATTTCATTGAAAGGGTCATTGGGCACTGGAACAGGCTGCCCAGGGAGGTGGTTGAGTCACCATCCCTGGAGGTGTTTAAAAGGTGGGTGGATGAGGTGCTAAGGGGCTTGGTTTAGTGATTGATAAGAATGGTTGGACTCGATGATCCAATGGGTCTTTTCCAACCTAATGATTCTCTGTGTGTGTGTGAGAGAGATCATGTAACATTTAACTGCACATTAGGGAGCAAAAGCATGGGCTTGGAAGGACTGCACACGCCCTTGAAGCCAGGCCTGCCGTGACTCCGCATGGTCACCTTTCCCTGCCTAAGGAGGGGGGGGGGGTGGCCCAGGTGGTCCCAGGGTCCCCTTTCCACCTCAACCAGTCTGGTTTCTCCGATGTCGGCTTCGAACTGTTCGCCTCCCCGCCTCCGTTCGCCTCAGTGAAGGCCGTGAATGACCTTCGCGTGCCTCGCCAGCGCCCCGTGCCCGCAGCGCGGCCGGGAGCGGAGCGCACCGACAGCACACGGGGCGCTTCGGGACCCCCCGCGGGGCCGAGAGGAGCGGGCTGGGAAGCGGGACCCAGCAGCCCCGGCGCCACCCGCGCGAGGTCGGAACGCGCCCGCTCGGGGCACGGCAGCGGCAGGTGAGGCGGCGCCCGCCCTGCCCGGGCGGAGCTGCGGGGGACGGTCCCGCTACAGGTGGGGGGGAGGAGCCGGCGGCGCGGGGGCCGACGGGAGTTGTAGTCCGGGCTTGCGTGCGGCAGGCGGGAGGCGCGGCGCGGCGAACTACAACCCCCAGGGCCGCCCGCGGCGGCGCGGCGGGGCTGCAGTCGCACGTGGGGGCGGTGGCGGGGAGGCAGTTCCTGGTGGCGCGGCCCCGCGGCTCCCGGCTCCCGGGGCCGGGCGAGCGGAAACCCGCCTCCAGCCTCCCGGCAGCCAGGAGAAAGCCGCGGCCGGGGCGGGAGGCGATGCGCCTCTGCGTCGCCGAGCCGCCCTTCATTAGCAATTAGCTCGTCCCCGAGTCGTCCCCCCAGCCTACCCCGCCCCGGCACGCACTGTCCCATGCGCGCTGCCCCGCCGCCCGCAGCTCGCTAGCCCCCGGCTGCTCCCTGCCGGGCGGGTCGCCCTAAGCCATGGGGAATGGGATGAACAAGGTAACGCCGCTCGTCGTCGTCGCTGCGCGGGGGTGCATGTGCGTGGGCGAGGCGCAGCCGTGCCCGGGGGGGCCCGCCGTGACACCCCCCTTCTCCCACCCCTTTGTCTCGCCCTTGGGCGACGGCCGCCCGCCCCAATAAGAATAAAAAAAAAAAAAGCAAAACCAAAAACCCCAACAAAACCGCCAAAAGCCAGGGCAGGAGAGGTTTTTCTCTTTCAGCTCCGGGGGTCCCCCGCCCTGGGACGAAGGGAAGGAGAGCGGGGCTGTGCCGCTCCCTCGGGGCGCGCCGCCGTCCCCGCCGCAGCGCGGGGGGGGATGGTTTCGGTGGTGCTTCCCAGGCCTTCCCAGGCTGGGGGCGGCCTCACGCCGTGTCCCGTCGCGTGTCCCCCCTCCAACCCGTGCACCCCAACCCCAGTCGGGGCGCCCTGGGGGCGGGGGGGCAGAGCCCGCACCCCTCAGCCTTGCGGCAGGACCCTCGGCGCTGTGCCGCCGGCCCGGCGAGCGTGGGAACGTGTCTTTAAGTTCCCCGCGTCCCTTGGCGCCCCCTCCCCAACCTAGGGGGTGTCCCGCGTCCCCCCGGGGCAGCGCAGGGTGGCAGGCGGACACGGGCAGTCACCGAGCGGGGGGTGGCCCCGGTGGACGTGGCGGCGAGGAAGGAAGATGGATCTGTTTTGCAAAGGGTGTTGGCTCTTTGGCAGCGGCGCTGACTCCCCTGGCACGTCGCGGTGGTTACCAAGGGGCGACTGCGATTTTTCTCGGTACCTCCACCTGTGTTGCAAACCCAGGTCTGGAAGCGTGGTGGTAACTAGCCTTTTATATATAGCTTACTATGAGAAACAGAAGTTGAGTCATCTCTTCTGTCGAACATCCTGCTCTGAGTACTTTGAGCGTGGCCTCTGATAGAGCGGAGAAGAAATAGAAATAGCTGTTTGCAAGTTGTCCCAGTCCGACATCCTTGCCCTTGTAAGTCAGATGAGTGAATGTCCAGAATTCTTAGCTTGCCACCTGGGAGGTGAAGCGTTTTCATCCCGTGGACTGAAGCATTGAAATAGAAACTTTAGGCAGGGGAAAGATCTGGCTGGTTAGTCCAACAGAGTTAGCAGGTAGGAGGTAGAACCTCTCTTCATCTTTCTCTTCATTGTTTTGTTTCCAAGTCTGGGGATAATGTCGTGATATGCAGTCACTCCTTGGAGGTACCTTCTAGGAGTGGCCAGTGTTGTGGTGTAACCCCAGCCGGCAACTGAGCAGCACGCAGCTGCTTACTTGCTTCCCTGTGATGTGACAGCTGAGAGAGTCGAAGGAGTAAAAGAAAACTCATGGCTTAAGATAAAGATGCTTTAATAGGTAAAGCAAAAGCTGCACATGTAGACAAAGCAAAGCAAGGAATTCATTCACTGCTTCCCATAGGCAGGCAGGTATTCAGCTGTCTCCAGGAAAGCAAGGCTCTATCACGCCTAATGGTTACCTGGGGAGACAAACAGCATCACTCTGAAGGTCCTCCTTTCCGTCTTCCTCCAGTTTTATATGCTGAGCATGATGTCATGTGGTATGGAATATACTTTTGGTCAGTTGCAGTCATCTGTCCTAGGTGTGTCCCCTCCCAGTTTCTTGTGCATCCCTAGCCTTGTTGCTGGTGAGGTGGTGTGAGGAGCAGAAAATGCCTTGACACTGTGTAGCACTGCTTAGCAGTAAAGAAAACATCCCTGAATTATCAACACATTATCACAAATCCAAACCCCATACCAGCTACTGTAGCCCCATACCAGCTACTGTAAAGAAACTTAACTCTATCCCGGCCAAAACCAGCACAGCCAGTTAGGAAGAAACACAGCTGCAGAGGCTTCTTTTAATCCTGTGGTATGTTCTTAGTGTTTTTCTGGGAGTGTTTGAAATTATCAAAACATTTAGGGGGGTGGGATATGGGTTGCTAAAGTTGCAGTCAAGGGGAGGAAGACAGTTTTCAACCCTTTGAAGCTTAGCACTTTGTCTTCATTACATCTTGCTGTTTTACGATGTGGGCAGGAATTGGCAATCTATGGCTCCAGGCAATAAGGTAATTTAAATTCTCTTGAGTGTTGCCCTGACGTTAATAACCAGAGCGTTTTGGGACAAGCATAGCACACACCTTCCTTCTTATGGCTGTATCCAAGAGGGTGAAATGTTCCGCAGTTCAGGAAGAACTGGCTCCTTTAAGGAGACTACAACAATGTTGGGTACCAGCTATCAGGGTTTATTTTTATAGGGATCTTGTGTGTAGGTCTGGTACTTGCCACCTTCAGAATGTGCCCCTGGATCATCTGTTTGTTTTGATCTTGTGAGTCAGCAAACGTTGGAGGGGCAAGGGGAGGCGTGGAATCATCAGTGCTGATGTTGGGGGTATTTGCTTGACTCAGTGTAGTCTGTCAATGCAAATTGCCTTCATTTCCAACTGAAGTGTGTTTTTTTGCCATAGAGCTGTATGTGGATGGCAGGAGAAAATAAGCAGCTTATCCAATGGTGGATTATTTCATTTAGGGCATCTCTTTGTACTGATGCCAGTGGAAGAGGATTAGTAGTGACCTGTAATGGGGTATGGTAAGGAAAAGCTCCAGAGACTGCTACAGCTGCTGTGGCTGCTCTTGGATGCTGAGCCTTTCTCAGTGGTATGATCTCCTATTTTTCTGTCACATGATATTCATGCATTTAGTAGCATATAGCTAAGAAATATGCACTTGACTTTAAGTGGCCGTTAGTGTTGATGAAAGGCTGGAGGCCTGGCATTCTTTTTAGGTGGGGTTTGTCTTTTATTGCTGGTTTTTCTCTGTAAAATTAGCTGTGCTTAGTTGTGTTCCCTAAGCCCACCCAAGCCTCGTGACATTTCCCAAATTAAACTGAAAGCATTGGTTCATAAATACCCTTCTTATTCTGTTCAGGGAAGGAGAATTGGATATTGAATGTGCATTGACTGAGCTATTATTAATTTTCAGTGCTTTACTTTTTTTTTTTTTTTATATATATATTTTAAGTACAAGGTGAGCAATGGGGTCTGACTTAGGCAGTTGTCTAGGTGGCCTGATTTGTCTTCATGCCTAATGTCTAACTTTGACTGGTATTCAAAGTTCAAGCTGAAATCTGTGGTTGAAAATGTTTTCCAGGAGCTGAAGTCTGGTGGCTGAGATGGTGACAAGAGATTATAGTATTTCGATTTGATTATCTCTGAACAGGATATGCTTAGTGAAGAGTTTTTCCTGGGTTTTAGTTATTGTTAGTCCTGTTACTGTTAACTGCCCGTTATTCATGCATACTCTTCTGAAGGGGCGAGTTGAGTGTTATCTCTACAAAAAGGGCAGATAAGCCCTGTTCGTTGCAGGCGTTGATTCATAAGAAATGTAAATCAATGTGGATAGTTACAACTGATGCAGCCAGTTCTATGGAAGCCAGTGAAACTGCGCCACTTCGTGTCAGCAGTGAATCCCTCTCCTTGACCGGTAACAGTCTCCTGTACTCCTGGGCAAGGTAGGCTCACCTACTCCTTCTACAGCACCTGACTGTCTCCACAGAAAGTCTGGTGAACTTCTCTGAAGCACTCATCATACTACTGCACCTAGAAGCGGTGTTAGGCAAGGAGTTAGATGTTTTATTGTAAGTATATATCTACATGGGAAACAGCAGCAGAGTAGCCCTTTAAGCCATTTTCCAGAGAGGTGTATTTTCAGAGAGGACTGATGAGAAACATTAGCAACTGGAGATACTATTGTCCATTGCAGGGCGCTGTCTTTGTGCAAGGTGGAGAACATGAGCTATTCTCATGTGATGTATGAACCAAGACAGGCGTTGCTGTCCTTGTTGCTTGGTTGTCTACTGTTTTACATCTGTTATTTAGTCCGTGGTCATTTTTGCAATGTTTCGAATGATATAAAGATGCTACTGTTCTTATTCATAAAGCAGTGGTTGAAAAGTTCACAAAAACAACCACCTTATTTTTCTTCGCTTCTGACTCCCACCCCTTCTCTCTCACACACCCCTAGCAGCCATCAGCCTTCATTTTACACAGCCCAGAGTTGCAGTTGCTGAAGGCAGTGTGAGATGACACAGCTGAAAGTTCCCAGCCGTAGTCTAGTACCAAAGTATTAGTCAGCACGGCATGAAGATTCACTTCTTTCCAGGTAGCTTTCACCCATAGTAATGTTTCTTGCTTCTAGAATGACTAGGACAACAGGGCTAACATCTGTCCTTGGTTGCACAGTGTCCTAATTTCCTATCTAGCATACAATGTTGCTTCATAATGCAGAAATGCAAACGTCTGGATTTTTCCTCCTTTGCCAACAACAATCTCAGTTTTGCAACCCCCTCCAGTGTTTCTTGATATCTTTAATTTATAATGTCTAACCTTAATAACTGTGACTGGAATTCAAGCTTTTATCTTCTCTTGAGAGGACATATTTGATGCAGAAATAATGTCCTGGAGTCTATAAAGTGCTATAGTCTAGTGGTGGTGTGATTAGAGATTTGTGCTGCAGATAGGAAATACCAGAGAGCTATTTAAAAATATCAGAAGGGATTTTTTTTTTTCATTTTTAAAATTTTTTTTTCTACATTTAAATTGAGGGAGCTGGCAGGCATGAGCTGGTTGGTGAAATTTGTTCATAACTTGACTCTCTTTTGCTTTAAAGCCTGTATTTTGTTTGCAGAACTGGCCCTTAGCAATCACCCTTGGGTACTCTTCTCTCTGGAGCAGCTACAGGCTTCTAATTCCTAGCCTGGGATGGTGGTCTTTGGGCTGCACTTCTAGCAGAGTCATTAAATGTACTTAAAATAATGAATTGGTCCATGAGACTGTGAGTCTTCTGCATGTGGAAGGAGACAGCAGAATGTTGTCAGGGTTCTTTTATGTATTTGATACCTTGGCATTGGAAACTGTCTCGCTTTTTTTTTTTTTTGCTGTGTTTGTATGAATTTTGAATTTGTACAAATGCAAAATGAAGAGGCAAGGAGAGGGGAGAAAACTGTCTGAGCTTCTCTGTGCAAAACTTATGGGGGCCCATTTGTACCAGACTAAAGAACCATTTTCTTGTCTAGTTGGTGTTGTCACGCAGTCCCTAATTTGTAAGCAGTTCAGGGTACAGCAAGGGTCCCAGAGAAGTGGTCTCTCAGTATCAGTGGCAGAATCGAGCCCTGTTACTGCTGGGGTGACACGGCAGAGAAAGAGATCACCTAGCAAAGCTGGGAGGAAGGAATGTGTGCACAAACCAAAGCTGTGGGCAGTGTGAGAAGGGCTGCAAGTCTTCTTGTTTTCTGCAAGGCTAGATAAATAACAGTGAACAGGACGTTTTCATCAGATGAAAGCCCTGGAGTTAAGGCAGGTCAGAAGCTATTTTGCAGGCCATTCTGCTGGCCTGCTAACCTTTGCATGGTAAGCTGGGCTGCCTTTCAGCAGCAGGCTACAGTGAAACGAAGGCTGGGGCGATAATCCCTGATGTAAAGTCCTGCGTGACTTTCGGATCTTCACGGCTGCTGGACTGAGCAAAATGGGTGGAGTTTTCCCTTTAAATAGCTGCCCCTGAGAGACTGTTGCTGCTGTTGTGATGACACTTGGGTGTTGCTAAGGCTTTAGGAAGTCGGCGCTGACATATCTGTATTGGTGGTATGCTCTGCATGTACGAAATTAAAAAGGATCGTATGGTCTCAGTGGCATGGTTCTGGCCTCTTCAAAGGATGTGGGTGTGAGTCAGAAACTTCAGGTGATAGAGAACGAAATTCTTGGCCAGAAAGTGTGTTTGGTGTGCCCGGAGGTTTTTCACGTCCTTACTGCTCTCCCCCAGCTGGGAGGATTATGTGAGAGGGTGGGAGTGGTAGCAGTGCAGTGTCACCTGCCTCTCTGTACGTGTGCACGCATGTATCCTCAGACTTCACAGGCTGGTCCTCAGGCTGACCTTGAAACCTCCCCAGTTAAAGTCCTGTGACTGAGACCTGTGTAGGCTTCTGGGAGTGCTGGGGTGAGCGGGTAGATCTGGGAGAGAAAAATGCAACTAGTGACTTTCATCAGTTCTCTTTCTATGTGAATAAACAACTCGCTGTTTGCAGTGATTTCACCTGTTGAAGGACAGACCCACAGCGCTGCAGCCCTGTCTTCCACTGCTTTGCACTTCAAAAGGCTGTTTTGCAGTGCCTCGTCCAGCTTGCTTAGCAGCTTTAGGCAAATCAGCTTTTCTGTATGAAGTTTCATCATCAGTTGCATGAGGGTAACTCTTACCCTGCTGCGAGGGACAGGGGGAGGGATGTATTGCAAGGCCTACTTTATATTTGTTCACCACTTGTGCTGTCCTTGGGGAGCCTCCATTATGTGAGATTCCTCATGATGAATACTTTTCAGCTATCAAGAATACTCTCAAACCCCAGTGTACCTAGAGCTATGTAGCTTGAGAAGGTTGCAAAGAGGCATAAAATGTTGTTGGTGCTTTTTAGATTGCATTTGACAATAGTCTGCTAAAGTAGTATGTTCCATCCTGTATGCAAATTGAACTTTGTCAAATTGGTCTTACCACAAGATATCTATATTTGATACTATATTTCTTTCTCACAGATTCTGCCGGGCTTGTTCATTGGCAACTTTAAAGGTAAGATTATTTTTATTGTTATCTCTAGGATTGCTTAGCAGGCGTCTTAAGATGTTGTTTCACAGGCCTATGGAATTCTCTGACATCTCTGCAGCTTCTTTAACCCCGTCTTTCTTCACTTTTGGATTCACCTGGTAGCACTTAACGAAGAAGTTGTTTGCTGTCTCATCTGCGTGCTGTGCCGCAAGAAAAGAAAAATGAACGCCATCTCCTTGGAGCGTGCTTCAGATGGAATTCCTAAACATTGGCCTGCCATAAGTGATTCCTGCGCTTGGCAGGCAAGCCTGTGAGCTGGGCAGATTCTTTGCAAGACTTATTTGAAACCCTCCTTATAAGTAAAGACTTAGTATGCCTCCTGCTCATTGCTTTCATTATTTTGGTTATTTATAACAGCTGCTAAAGAGTTCTGTTATCGCTGCTTGTGAGACAGATAGGTCTGCATATTGCTGTCTGACCAGCGATACTCATGCTGTCTGTGTCTCAGATATAAGATTCTCTGGATTTTTTCCATTTTTGCATAAGATTTGTATTTTGAGTACAGAAAGACAGAACCATCTTTAGAAAACACGGGAAACTTCACGTAAACATTCAAATAAATGACCAGTTCTCAAAGCACTCTGTTAGCAGCAGTTCCGGCTGACCTTTCCAATTCAGAAGTAAACCAGGCATGCCAGTATAGTTGTTTCAATACATGTAGACCCTATATTTCCTATGCTTGTGTACAACAGCAAAGCATGTTTAGGCTGATTGGGACTCAGCAATATCCTGCCCTTCTTGGTCTGTGTGATATCACAGCTGGTCTATTAATATTGGACAACATCTGCCTTGTATTTAGATGGTGCTGCACCTCATTTCTGCCTCGAGCCCACCTTCTTCCCTCTGCTCCCAAAACCTGTCAGTTCAGTAGTTTTGGCCTGATCACCTTGAGAGGCAGCTCAGAGGTACACGTGAAATGAAAACCTGCTGTTTCACACAGTGAGATACAAACACAAGTACCATGGTTAGCATGTGAGAGAGAGTTAATCATGCCATGGAAAATGAGAGGATGAAGGGAAATTTATACTAGTGGAAATAGATAGTGAAAGGAGAAAAGAAAGGAAGCAGGAAAAAAGGAAAATAGAGGGAAGACGATGGTTTCAAAACCACTGTGGATGGACCACTGCATGTGCCAGTTACAAAACTAACTTGGTCATAGCTGTGTTGCTTCCTCTTCTTGTTTTCTGGTGGTTTTTTTTTTATTTATTTTATTTTATTTTCTGTCCTGTCAAATGATTTAGGAGAGGGATGGGATGATACTTGATAGTTTCAAACTGTCTGGCAGGATGAGCCCAGGAAGTGTGGCTCTTGGTCTATCTTTCTTGCTGTGGCTGTCCTGCTGCCTTGACAGTTCGCCCAGGGGAGTGAAACTCAGCCAGAGCATCTGTTTCTTGGTGCAGTTCTGTTTTCAGCTGATGAACAGTTTGACCAGCTGAGGGGAGTTGGCCAAGGTTGCAGAGTGAGTCAGCATCTCTGCCAATGCCAGGACCTGCAACCCTCTCACTCGTGCTGCTCTGGCAACTCAGTTGTGTGCCTTGCAGATGGTCCTTAAATGGCACGCCAGGTTAATTCTGTGCATAAAGTAGAGGTGTGCACATGAGGATGGCATGAGTGTTCAGTGTTTCTGGGAGTCTAGTTGTAAAAAATACAGGCTGAAAATCTTCAGCTACCTACACAGAAGAGAGTTAAGGATGGGTTCGCTTTAATTTTAGTGTTTGTGTTATAGAATTGGGTTTTTTAATTATTAAAAACAAACAAAATGTTTGTTTCTTGCTGTGGCCTTTGCTCACATTACATTTAATTATTATGTTCTACTATCTGCTGTTATAACCTCAAATTAGCTACCATAACTGGACAGGAGGAGAGAAGATTAGTGTTATAGTACTGCACTAATATAAAAGCAAATTTTTACAGTTTTGTATTTTTCTGTACCCCCATTCCTGAACACACACCTTCCCCCCTAGCTGCTTGAGAGCAACAGCAATGAGCTGTCTGCAGCAAAATAATCCCATTTAAGAACAGCCTGTTGGATAGTCACCGTTATATTTTTCTGAGGGAGTTTGATTACCATGTTCCTGGGGCATGTTCTGATTTGTGGCACTTTTTCAAAAAGTGACTAATGAATTTTGAGACTGCCATAAAGGGGATCGTTGACTGAGAATATTCAGCAGCACATACAGCTGGGATGGGTTAGAGTTTCCTGATTTGGGTAGCTGAAATGTCTAGATACTTTTAAAGACATAGATTTACAAATTTATTTTCTGTAATGTACTCTTGAGCAGTGTCCTATTTCTTCAGCTTGAGACTGATGGCTTGAGTTGAATGAAGTTGCATTTTGTCAGTAAGAGGAGCAGCACTAAATCCCTGGCATTGTGCATCTTGCCCGGACACAGGGCTGAGGCTTCGTGGCACCTTCTGGGTCTGTGTGCAGGGGATGGAGAGGAGGGAGCTTCTCTGAAAGATGACTCAGGGGAGTCTGCATCGCTCTGATCTGCCCTCTGGAGGATAGCTTCTCCTCCTTTTTCCAATGTCTCTTCAGGGAGCCCGAACAGGCAGACTTTCTGTAGCTAGGTCATGGAAATACTGTTCTATGCACACTCGTGTCTCCCTGCTGCATGGGAGACCTCTGGGGACACTGACAGATTGGGAAGGGGCACAGTTGTTCCAGATAAGTGCCTTCCTGCTGAGGGAAAGCAGGATGTTAAACACTGTAATCCTGGAGGGCTTTTGTCTGGAGAAGGAGTTCAGCAGCTTTTCTGACTGGGGAATTATTATTCAATATTCAGCAGTGTTTCTACTTTATGTATAGAGTTTCTTACTGTTTTCGTAGACCTAATCAACTTAAAACCAATTCTTGACAGTGGAAGTGAAAACTCCTCCACATTTGACTGGGAAGTAAACTGAGGCCCAAGAAAAACTTGTGAAATAAGTCTGTGGCATAAATGGGAGTTAAGCTTGGTGCTTCCAGTTTGTCTGCTGCTGCTACACAAACCTTAAGGCACACAGAATGAGAGGGGCTTCTCTAACAACCTTAGGGTCTTTAGGGTAGAAAGTTATGTATACTCCTGATTATGGAAAACACTGAAATACATGCTGAAATCCCCCTAAGTCCATGGGACTTCAGTATGTCTCTGGAAAACTTTCCTCAAAAAGCACAGATCTCAGCATGTGCATAAGTGCTTGTTATCGTATAAGATCTATAAGCATGATTCTACTCATCAATAGCCCATTAAACCTGTGGTATTTTCCTGAGATTTGAGATTGTACAGCTAGAGGGCAGAAAAATTCAAGAAGAGCTGCAGATGACCATAGGAAAAAAAAAAAAAAAAGACTGAGTTTGGACTGAAAGCCCAGAAGGAAACAGAGCTCTCTTGCTTCCTCAGTGAAAGTTAACGAGGAATTAGTTCTTTGCAAATGGGAGGGTGGGAGGCTAAGAGAGAAACATGAAGGAAGGGAAAGAGGAAGTTAATTCTTCCTCCCTCTGGTTTGGGGGGAATTCTGTTTTGTTCTAATTGTACTGTACAAACGAAATTCATTCCTCTCAAAAGACGAAGAATTTATTATGGAATTTCATGTCCATGTGTGTTCTGCACTGGAAGCCTGATGTCCCTTGAAAGGCACCTGTGCTCATGATGAAAATAAGTGCTTTGTTCCTTAAGAGACTGCTAAGTCAGGGCTTTTAAACCTTTGCACAAACAGAAAAAAAATATAATTTCTTCTGTAGGAGATTGTAAATGAGTGTTTCTTTAATTGGAAACCAAAAAGTATACCAGTAGCAAGCACCAGAGACTTGAGAGTGTTTTTAAGTTGAATATTAAAGAGCTCGTGTCCTTCCTTGCTTCTAATCATATTTGTAACATTCAAGTTTTTCCAGTGGAATATTTGGGGGATTTTTTATTTGAAGGGGAAAGCCATAATATGAGGTTTAATTCTCCCCAAAGAGTCCAGTGTTGCTGTGGATGAGTTGGAGAGTCTTGGGAAAGTTTCTGCCCTTTCCATTACAAAGCGTATAAAAAGGCAGTGACCACCAAGTGGTTCTGCTGTATTTCTAGAACCAATTAATTCCTGTTATCAGCTGCTTTTTTGGGGGTGTTTTGTGGGGGGTTCCCTTTTTTAAGGCTTTATTCAAGGTATTGAAAACAGGAGAGGGTGAAGATACCATTCCCTTTTTCAGGTTTGTCTTTTGAAGGAAGACGCTTCTTTAGGTGCTGACATTATAGACATTATGGTTGCTGACATTATGGTTGGACTTGATGATCCGGTGGGTCTCTTCCAACCTGGTTATTCTATGATTAAACCAAGCATTGGACCCTTTTCTCCGCCTTTCCAATTCCCCCAAAAGATACTTTCGAGAGGCTGGGACCTCTATATGTTAGAACATAATGTTAAGTGGGAACAGGAGATGTGGAGTTCGTGTTCATGTGCTTAGTTTCTGAGTGTGTTTCTGTGTGTGTGTCTCTGTGCATGTGGATCACTGGACTCTAGAACAAAGCTCTCCTGATGGGAAGCCATTCTCAACAATAGTTCTTAGTGCTCTGAACCACTGGAGACAAGGTTCTCTTTGGGTGTCTCATCTCTAGTTCTTGCCAAAGCAGAAAATAAAGTGTAGAGGAGAAGTTGTTTTATTTAAAAAATAAATAAGTCTTGTAATGGTGAAACTGTAGTGCCTGTACATCTGCAGATTGAGACTTAATACTGATGTCTTACTGGGCTGACTTGCCTTCTCTAAGCTCTTACCTTGTTTTTGTATAGATAGCCTAAAATTTTATGCTCAAAACTAAATACTTACCAGCTTACTGTGCTATAGGAACATGCCAATCTTTTCAGGCTAGCAACACAATCAGAAATGTGGACTTTGGAGGAGGAGATATCTTTAGTTTGGAATAGCAGGCTAATCGGAGGAAAGGTGACAAAATGAAAATAAACTAATGTCACTTATTTTGTGGGGACATTTAATCTTCTCAATTCATGGGTGAGTTGCATTTGGCTGCCAATCAGGTTGGGCTGGGACTAAATCCTGACAATGTTCCGGATCCAGGCCTACATCACTGTAACAATTTTTGTTTTCCTGGCAGGATGCTTTTTTGTTATGTTGTTAGTAGATGTGGAAAAGACTACAGCTATTTCTTCCCATCTGTTTTGAAAAAGGGAGAAATCTTTATTCCTCGCTTTCCATCTCTATAGAGGTTGTAAAATACTGATGCAGGAAGACTTTATCAACCTAGTATTGGAGTCCTTCAGTCATTGATGTGTCTTAATCGGAATGCTTGGACCAGTGTCATCTCCCTTTTGCGTATGGGGGATGGAAGGACAATATGCTAGATGATTTCCTCCCCAGCCACATTATGAGGCTTTCCAGAGCTGTAGGGAAACAAATTCTGATACTTCTGAGCTCTGGTCCCATTTTGATGACTTTGCCATTGCTTTTGCAATGGAGTGTTTGCAACTCTCTGCATGTGAGTACAGGTTAAGCTAGGAGTAACAGGATGAAAATGAGGGAAGAGAAGCTAAATATGGGTATGGGAGGGAGAAAAGAAGACTTCCCCGTTGTGAATTGTGTCTTTTAGGTGAGGGGAGATATTCCTGATGGCTTTGCTGATAAGTCCACATCAACTGAGAATCACTTTGCTGAATGAAACAGAATATTAGGTAACCTACTGTGAAGAATAATACCCCCTAGGGACTGAGGGACCCCTTAGGGATGCACGAGATGGACTCTGATAGGTTTCTTTCATCTTAAAATTTAGAAATTTCAAAATGATTTCAAAATGTGAGCCTGTGTATACACTACTGTGCTACAGTAAAAAAGTTAGACTTGCTGTGGTAATGGCGATTCTTCTGGCTTTTGGTGGACCTTTACCTAACCCCTTAATTTTTTTTTCTTTTGTAATTTATGATATGAGGCTGTGAGTGGCAGGATATCTCATTTGTAGTGCTGTTTAAATAGCTTTGTCTGTAGTATCTCTAGGCACTTATGGCAGGTGCCAGGAGGACTGGGGAAATTTCTTTTGTGTAAACTGTTCAAGGTTTAGATCCAGAGAATACAGTCATCGGCTGGGAATGTTATTCTCCTCTATTTCTATGATTTGAATCGTTGTTGCCTAAGTATATTGAAGCTACTGTTTACCCTGGGATGTAGGTCTGGGATAGCCATTTCCAGTTTGTTTCTAGGAATATCTGGAACCTCACTGGTTTTCTGTATAGTCTTGATTTGTTGAAATTCCTTTACCTTAAGTCCTTGGTTACTGACAAACTACAGACTTTTATTTTTGTTAGTTGTACTGTGTCCGTTAGGCCTTTCAGACTTGTTCAAGGCAGTCAACATTTAATTTGGATCATATCTCCTTTTAAAGCTGTGTGCCTTATGTGGCCAGCTATTTCTTGCTGTGTGGGTCACACAAATAATTAGAGATTGGGGTATCTTTGTGCTAGTTATGCATCAACACCACGAATTCCAGCCAGCAAACCCTGAATTGTGTCCTTAGCCTTTAGAGAACAGAAAACAGTGATTGTTAGGGACACTTAGGCTGGCTTCTGGGCTTCCAAACCATTGCTTGCTTAGGTGCTCTCTGAGGAATTAAGACTGTCCTATAAACCATTAATAAATCTGAAGGTCAGATGGATTAGAAGACCTCTGACAGACATTAGTGTTTGTTCTTTGAAATGCTCACTCTGAGAGTTTTAGAAAGTTTTAATTGTTCTGTGAAGCTAGACCGTAATTCTGTTTCAGACTGAATTTATGTTAATTCTCTCCTGAAGGATTAGGTATCTGTATTGATTGTGCAGGCTTGACCAGCAGCAAGTGAAATCAATGCAATTTTGACTCTTCTTTCAATTTTATTAGACTTAGAAAAGCTTTCATAATTGGATTAGGTTTAAATTTTATTGCCCGTTATGGTGCTCACATGGATCTTGTTTATGGGGCAGTATAATTAAATGTCCAATTTCTCTTTGTGATGTAGGAAAGACTTTGAAACTTTATAGTAGAGTGGAATAAGATGAAGCAAGAGATGCTAATTGGACTCTTGCACATACATAAAGAATGTACAGGTGATGCTATTGTTATTTTTATACCTAGAGAGAGCCGGTTTGAAACCTTTGTGGTCAGTGCTCTTTTTTTTGTGTGCAGCCAGGCTAATGGGAACAGATTGCATGGGTAGATTTGGAAAACAGGTGTTCACATCACAAAACCATTGCTGTAATTGCCCTGGTGTGCTGTGCCATTCTCAAGCAAAAAAGTCAAAAGTAAATGGACACAAACTAACTTTTACCTGTATTGGTGGTCATTTTGTAGCACGCTAATGCTTTAGTGTGGGGAAAGTTGCTCACTGAGGACAGATAATCCTTTTTACCTTCTTTCTCAGAGAAACAAACCTATGCTTTCGCAGTATCTAGCATCAAATTTTCAGTCGCCCTAGTTTGCTTTCTAGTTTTGAATGTTTGAAACCCTTTGGTTACAGGTCTGGGACTACCTTTTCACAACTGTACTTCCTTGCTGGAGCGTTTTGCTTTTTCATATTTTCAAATCTTTATCATATCTAACTCTCTTCAGACTTAAATTATGTTGTATATTTGGCTAAATGCACATTTTTCCCTGCTAGTCCTCAGGAAGTAAACATCTAGTTCTCACTTTGGTTTGCCTGTTAATACCTCAATTCAAGTGATACGGTTGGCTTCAATTCTCACGCCTGGATATCAGAAAGTCTATCTGCCGAGTGAAAATATATCTCCTGAAGGGGGTTTGTGGGTAGAGAGAAGGTAAACTATTTCTTGTACAGCTTGTTCAGATGGCCATCACCTGCACACAGACATATATTTCAGATGCAAAATACATGAAACTTCTGACTTAAGAACACATTCCTGAGTCACTTAAACTTGTTCTTTTTATAGTATTTAATTTGTTTTGGAGCTAGAAGTGTGTTTTCCCGTTACCCACTCTGGTGTTCTAGAACAGCTGCATTGGGTTTTTGCTTTACTTTATGAAGCCTCTAAAAGAAATGTAGCAATAAGTCATTTTCAGCATGCACAATGGAAAGGAGAGTGGGCTATTTCAAAAGAGTAAAGAAATTCTCTTCCTTTTTCCCTTTTATTACAGATGCCCGAGATGTAGAGCAATTGAGTAAGAACAACATTACACACATTCTTTCAATCCACGACAGTGCCCGCCCTATGCTTGAGGTAAGAGGCGTGAAGGACTCCATGGTAAATCCATACGTTGCAGTTGACTGTTACAGGCATCTTGGGGTTAATTTCTTGTTCTGTACAGTTGGTGTTTTGAGACTGATTTTCTTGTGGAAATGTTTGACAGTTGTAGTTTTGGGATAGGGGCACAGATTTTGTTGTTGCTGCTGTTATAACAACAAGAAATGTAACTGACAAAGGAAGAGACAATTATGGTGTCAATCAATATAACACAATAGTGGGATTTTGTTGTTAGTTTAATAGTAAAGATATGTTGCCTTCTGTGCGGGTTTCAGGCATCGCATAAACAACATTCCTTCTCCCCCTTACCCACTACTAACCCTCCCTTGTACTTAGGCCTCTTTCTCGAATCTTTATAGGAGTTGGTTGTGTAAGAGGTTTGCAGTCCTTTTCTGTGTAAAGTAGCCTTCTTTAGGCCTGAGATGTGCAAGGAACCACTGCTCTCTCATGTGGTATATCTAATACAACAGAGCATCTGTATGTCTCCAACATTTCAACATGAAGCATATTAACCAAGCTGATCTGAAGAGATGGAAAGACTTAACTTGCTGTATCATCTTGAGCAATGAAAAGCTGGGACCAGACTCCAGGTCTTCTGTGTTGGACCATTGTGCTTTCTTCTTTACACCAGCCTACCATAGAGGGAGGGGGGTTCGTGTGGGTTTTGCTACACCTTGAAATTGTGCTATTGGATTTATGTTGGGAACTGTTGTCCTTTTATATTTGTTTATTCCCTCCCCGCATTTCACTTTTCATGAGATACAGCAAAATTCTAGGTAAGGCAATTGCTAGTGTTGCCCCCGAGATGCTGCTGGAAACCTCTGTTTTTCATTCTCTTCATGTAAAAAGTCTCTACGGAATTTCCACCCCTCCCAGGCTAGTCAATAGGTAAGCTGAACAAAAGATGTCCCTACTATGTCACAATTAAAACCAGAATGAGGTTAATGGTGAATTCAGGGTTGACCTTGAAGTGAGATGTGTGCTGAAGCAGGGCTTTAGCTTTTGACTTGTGCTGTCCATTTGACTTCTGTTGTGCCTGATGCTTATTAAGTCTGAAACATAGTGAATTTCAAGCTTGCTTTTAGTTGAAGAGAGAAACTGTTGTACTGAGTAAGGGAGACGTAATGTTTCCTCTAAGGTGCTGTTCTCTAAAGTGAATAGAAGTTTGATATGTTTTATTATTGTGATTAGAATAGTGGGAAGACTAATTATGGCACAGATCAGCTGCAGCCTCAGGCCAGTGTTTCTTGTGGTGGTGGTAGTTTTGGCAGCTCACATGCCACCTCCTCACTTGTGGTGGTGCATCTGTTTGTAGGGCCACATGGTAAATAGATCCGGGAGATTTTGTGGGTTAAATATAACCAAGTCACCATTTCTTCCTCTAGCTAGCCCCGCAAAAGACATGAGGGATTATATTTACCTGGATCTGTTCCCAGTCTGGTTCACAGTAGTGTCCCAATGCCTTCTTTGCCTCAGTCTTTAATTGTAAAGGAAGTTGTTCTGTCTGTGTACAAACCCAGGAGCTAGAGGAGCAAAATGAGGCTCCTGTGATCCAAGAGGAGGTGGTCAGAGCCTTGCTAGCCTGACTAGACACCCACAAGTCTATGGGGCCGGATGGGATTAATCCAAGGGTATTGAAGGAGCTGGCGGATGTGCTGGCCAAACCAGCCAAACCAAATAATACAACCATCAATCAGAAAAAGGAGGGGCGACAAAGGAAAATAATTAGGCTGTAGCTTCAATTGTGCATTCCCGTGCAAGGTGCCCTGACTCGCAGCAACGATAGCAGTTGACTTCACTGGTCTTGCTGCAGTTGATGACTACATGGCCAGTTTCACCACACCTATAGCATTTCACTTTGGTGCAGTCTTTTTGAATGTGTCCAAACTCTCCACAAGAGTAGCACTTCTGCTCATCTGCATGGTCACAGTCACGAGCCAGGTGGCCGGGCTTGCCACAGTTGTAGCAGCACTGCTCTCTCTCCCTCTTCGGCTCCTTGCAGTCCTTTGCAATGTCCTTCCATCATCTTCCAACAGTCCTGGAAGACTGGGGAAGTTCCACTGGACTGGAGGCTGGCTGATGTTGTGCCCATCTACAAGAAGGGTCGCAGGGAGGATCCAGGGAACTACAGGCCTGTCAGTCTGACCTCAGTGCCAGGGAAAGTCATGGAGCAGGTGATCTTGAGTGCTGTCATGAAGCACATGCAAGAGAATCAGGTGATCAGGCCCAGTCAACATGGGTTCACAAAAGGCAGGTCTTGCCAAACTAACCTGATCGCCTTCTATGACAAAGTGACTCGGCTGCTGGATGAGGGAAAGGCTGTGGATGTGGTCTTCCTGGACTTCAATAAAGCCTTTGACACAGTTTCTCACAGCATTCTGCTTTGGAAACTGTCAGCCTCTGGCCTGGACAGGCGCACACTGTCCTGGGTGGAAAACTGGTTGGATGGCCGGGCCCAGAGAGTGGTGGGAAATGGTGTGAAATCCAGCTGAGGCCAGTGACAAGTGGGGTTCCCCAGGGCTCAGTGCTGGGTCCAGCCCTGTTCGATGTCTTTATCAATGACCTGGATGAAGGCATTGAGTGCACCCTTAGCAAGTTTGCGGATGACACTAAGCTGGGTGGAAGTGTGGATCTGCTGGAGGGTAGGGAGGCTCTGCAAAGGGATCTGAACAGGCTGGACCGCTGGGCTGAGTCCAATGGGATGAGGTTTAACAAGGCCAAATGCCGGGTCCTGCACCTGGGGCACAACAACCCTGTGCAGTGCTACAGACTAGGAGAAGTCTGTCTAGAAAGCTGTCTGGAGGAGAGGGACCTGGGGGTGTTGGTTGACAGCCGACTGAACATGAGCCAGCAGTGTGCCCAGGTGGCCAAGAAGGCCAATGGCATCTTGGCTTGTATCAGAAACGGCGTGACCAGCAGGTCCAGGGAGGTTATCCTCCCTCTGTACTCGGCACTGGTGAGACCGCACCTGGAATCCTGTGTTCAGTTCTGGGCCCCTCACCACAAGAAGGATGTTGAGGCTCTGGAGCGAGTCCAGAGAAGAGCAACAAAGCTGGTGAAGGGGCTGGAGAACAGGCCTTATGAGAAAAGGCTGAGAGGGCTGGGGTTGTTTAGCCTGGAGAAGAGGAGGCTGAGGGGAGATCTCATTGCTCTCTACAACTTCCTGAAAGGAGGTTGTAGAGAGGAAAATGCTGGCTTATTCTCCCAAGTGACAGGGGACAGGACAAGGGGCAATGGCTTCAAGCTCTGCCAGGGGAGATTTAGGCTGGACATTAGGAAAAAATTTTTCACAGAAAGGGTCATTGGGCACTGGAACAGGCTGCCCAGGGAGGTGGTTGATTCACCTTGAGGCAGGGGTGGATGAGGTGCTAAGGGGCATGGTTTAGTGTTTGATAGGAATGGTTGGACTCGATGATCCGGTGGGTCTCTCCCAACCTGGTTATTCTATGATTCTATGAAAAGTACAGCAGCATGGCAACAAGTAGTGACTGGTTGAGAATGTACTTGCTGTATTCACTCCTGTGTGTAAAAGAAGTATTTCTCCAACTGTGCCTTCTGTTTTCTCAGCATGCAATATACTCTTTTACGTGCTGGTGATCCAGAAAACAACTGCTAAAACTTTTATCCAGTTCTTAAAGTGATAGAAGGATTGCAAGTTCCATGTGTTAGTCAGCTGATTATTAATTATTTTATCATTCATAGTCTTTCTGTGTTGCTAGTTTGCAAATAAATGCTTCTGTTTAGGAACAGGGGCCTAGAAAACATCTGTTAGGTTGTGTTACTTCCTTCATTATTTAAGTCTTTGCCAGGTCACAGGTAGGTTTGTTACAGTGTGTATAGCCTCACTGTGCTTGAGGTTTGTTCTCGAGTCAGCTGTAATCAAATAGAAATGCTTTTGCTCTGTATCTTACTCTTTCCCTTTCTTCCCAGATTTCACTCTTGGAAAGTAAGAGTTTGTGTTCAGAAATCTGTCTGTTGTTACTCAGACCTTTAAACGTGAATTGCAGTGCTATGAGAATCCTTTTTTTCCCCTGAGGTTCTTTGTTTAGTGTGTGTGTGTATTTTATGTGAGTGTTGATCAACTGTAAAATGTTGCCTTTTCTTGAACTGCAGTAGTTTTATTTGTCTGTTACTAGCAATATTTTATCTAAAGGACTTCCTACTTATCCTATAGGAAATGCTACAAATATTTCATTAAACAAAGTTTTCTGTGCAAGCCATGGAAGGTAAGTGGGTTTAGTTATTAAAAACCCCAAAATATTGTAATGTTTTGTCAAAGAAATTTTGGCCATTTTTGTCTGTCTGTGGAACAAACGAATATGGCTGCATATCTTAGCTCTCAAAGAGGTGGCAAATTACCCCCATATTGCTTGTCAGATTTTGAAGTTTCAGTAATGGCTGGGTTTGGTGCAGTAATACCAGTAATTTGGCCATGATTGATAGGAATGGTTGGACTTGATGATCCTGTGTGTCTTTTCCAACCTAGTGATTCTGTGATTGCTAGTACTGTACTTAAAGCTGATAGTGGAGGGCAGAGAATGAAAATTACTAACTTGGCTTCATTGTCCACACTCAAGAATGCAATACTCAAGAAATAAAAGCAAACATTAGTGTATATGAACACCAGCCTGCTACAGATTGTAGAACTTTTTTTGGCTTTAGTTACTTACAGCTTTGCCCTCTCTCTGATGTTACAGATCATTTTTTCTTGATTATGTTTAGAATATCACGGTACCTTTTGAGAAACATGCTTTCCTCTATGCTTTATTTACTGCATTGTTTGGATATATGTTGTTTTAGTTCTTTAGTTACCAACTTCCTAGTAAATTATTAAAGACTCTTTCTAAAAATATTTGTTGTATCAGTTTAGGTTTTATGGTGTGTGTCTGTTGAGAAGTAACTTAAAAAAAAAGTTTTCTTATTGAAATATGGTTTCAGACATTATCTTAATGATCATTTACAAACCATCATGAATTCCTGATTTATTGGTGGCTCATAATCAGATTTGGGCTTTAGTAAGTTATTGCGTACTTTTTTGCTGGAATAACTGGAAAAATAGGTTTAACAATGAGTTGAATTCTAAGACTTTTTATGCATTTAGACATTGGCAGCTTGCATTAAGTACAAGACCTAGGATTGTTTTTTAAGACTCCAGGTGATTTAGACTGAAGAAATTTTGCCAAAATCTAGCCTGAACTATATTGCACTATTTGCCCTGGAGTTCTTTTTGTATAAACTGTTTCAAGAAAATTGTCTTCTGATAAACTAAGTCTGAAATTAATTTATATTTAGAGAGCATCTTAAGGCTGTTATTCCCATTAAATACACCATTGTTACACAGGTTCTTAAGTACTTGTGTAATAATTTTGTAATTTAAAGATGCATGTTTATAACTCTATCAGAAAAAACTATAGGAAACTGGTGGTGTGTCCAAAAGACGGAACGGCGTGTCACGTGGAACAAGATTTTTTGTTTCAGATACACAGAATACAGCCCCTGAGTAAAAGCAGTGTCCAACAACATCACGGGTGTTCCCACAGAAGCAATAACCCTGGTGAATCAAGTTGGATCCTTCAGAGCAGTTTGGATGACTGCCCGTTGAACACGCACAGATGTTTTATAAATCCACACAAAAGCCATATATATGGGAGAATAATTAGGTTTCTTGCCACCTGCTTTCTAATGTATTTCTCAGTTAGGTCAGGTTTTAAAGTCTCTCTTCAGAATGTGGAAGGCACTGAAAGGCAGATGAGGAAACGAGTATCTCAAGAGCGTGCTTTAAATAATAGTATATCTGGCAGTGACTTTGTTGGATCTGTTGGTAGGGCTCCCATTTTTAAAGCTAGGACAAATAGCTGGACACCAAAATGCTGAAAGGTCTTACTGTTGTGATATCCATATATCTTAACCAAGCTCGTGCAGTCAGTGAAAACGCACAGAGAATGTCGAATCACTTCTAACTAATCCTGAGCAGTTCTTCAGCTTGTTGCTTCTAATGGTGCCAGCTAGTTGTTACTCTGCTGCATTAGATCTAGAATCTAACAAATTTTATGCCAGTTGATCTAAGTGAAGGAGGAAAAGGCAAATCTTATTGATCCGGCCAACAAGAATCTGGTTGAAGATCCATTGAAACTAAGAGTGTTTCTCTGTGTTTGATCCTGTTCTGGGGGATATTACATGGAGATTGAGTATGGGCCTAAGCCAAATAGGATGTTGGATTGGATTGTGCAGCTGCTTGCGGACAGCTGCATCTCAGTCTGGAAAGTGTGTGCTGTGGTAGATAGTTATGTCAAAGCAGCTGAACTTGGAGCATCCTTAAGCCTTACTTTTATCCCTCCCTCCCTGCACTCGCAACCACACACAATTACACTTAAATACAGGCAAAAGCAGGAATGCTTCCTCTAGTGCATTGGACAGTGATTGCTGTGTGTGACGCAGGAAGAAATACAGCATGAGTCCTGGTGGGAAGATATGCTGGAGGACCTTCTAGTCAGATAGTCATTCAAGCCCCATCCCAGGGAGGTATTATGCACAAAGAGAGGCAGGGATGGTCTGATGACAATCTGTGGGTCCCCAGGCAGAGAACCCTTCTTAGAGAGCAGTGTGGTATGCACGGCCAACAAGTGGCGTCATGGATTCAGACTGGAAGTAGACAAGGCTTTAACCATGAAGGTAAGGAACTGCTGAAATAAATTGCCAGAGACAACAGTGGACTTTATTGCATGGTCCATTTTTGTGTGGAAGTTGATTTAAGTAAGGCTGGGTTTTAAGTAAGGATTTAAGTAAGACAGAGGTCTCTGAGCTTTGCACTTTACAGTCTGAGCATTTCACAGTCCTTGGTTCATCTGAGATGCTTTGAGGTGCCAGTTTTGGTGACTGTTGTGTGCACCGTAGACACCTGTCCATCAGTCAGGAAATGAACTGAAACTATGAGCCTCTTTTACAGGTCCACCACACATTTGTCAGTTACTAATAATTTTACTGTTGTTCTTCACCTCTACCAGAGGTTTGATCAATTAAATGTATGTATCCAGTTATCAGTTGCCTGTGGTTGTGGAGTCCTTTGGCGTTAACTAATTTATAGCATTATTGCATTGCTGGAAGCTCTGCATGCTGCCCTCATCTTGGACGCTTCCTAACGATCACAGTAGTGTAGATCTTAAATCAACAGGAGTTTACCTGGGCATTCCTGTACTGTCCTTTGCCACAAAAGCTTTCCATTGTTCATTCTGTTTATGACAAATTGCATTAAGAGTAGGCTATTGCAAGTGTGCTGCTTCTATATGCTTGTCAGTTTTCTTTTTTTTTGTTTTCTGTTGCTATGGAATATTTGTTTTGTTTTTATTGTTAGTGTGTTGGTGTCTTTCAAATGAAGAAAGAGTACTGTCAGTGTATGTCATAGTTTCAATTAAAGTCATTTGGATGAAGTTTAAGTAAATGAAAACCCAACAAAACATGCAGGTTTTTGGGTTGGGTCATATTGTCATCCCTCTTTGTTCTATACCAAAGCTGTCATAATTTCTAGGCATTTCCGTTTCGTGTGAATTGCCAATCTATGTCCCTGTGATGCTTGTGTGCCAGAGAGTTCTGTATCAAGTCTTACCATTTGTGGGACTTCTCCAAACAAAAAGTGTTGTCTTAAAGCACCCTATAGATTTTCTTGAAAGTTGCAATAATGTCTTCTGGTTTCTAAGAAAATGCTGTGATGCCTATGAAACATCTGCTCTTCTTTTTCTCTGAGTTCCTTATCATATTAACTTTATAGGTTATGTTTCCACCCCCCCACCCCCCCCCAATTCTGCATAGTTAACCAGAGCACCCGCAAATGACAGTTAGTTATTCCTTTTTTCTTTGTATTCTGATGCTATTAATAATATCGTCTTCATCTGGTACATGCTATCTCCAGAGCAGTGGGTTTCCCCTCTTTTTTCCTGAATTGATGACTACCTAAATAAGTATTGATATAGTGGGGGGGGGGGGAGGGGAGGAGTAGGGGAGGTAGAAAACAGCTAAATGATGTCTGAATTCAGCATCTTTTCTGTCCTGTCTGTTAGCTTGTGCAGCTAGCACATCTTAAATAAAACGTATCTTTGAAAATAAAACAATATGCCAGGTCATCCTATAAGGAATTTTAAGGTGTTTTTTTGTTGTTGCTGTTGGTTTTTCTTCCCTTGAAAATGTGAACATTTTAATCAGAAATAGGTTTTCAAGTACTCGGTATCTAAGAAGCTGAGCTGAAAAGGAAAATCACAGTTTAAAATCTGTGCTGATCTTTCAGAACAATCTTTTGTGCTCCCTGAGTAAACAGTCAAATAGCTTAAGAGGATACAAATAGATAACAAATAAATGCTGTAACTGGAACAGAACCAGTAAGTGTGAGGAACAAAAGTTGTAGAGAAATAAGGATGCTATGGAAAAGCTGTATAACTTCTCTGCATCAGTTTTCTCTGCTGAATGCTCCAATATACCTGGTTTATAAGGTGTTAAGGATGAGAAAGTTGCAGCTGGGGAAATCACAAGAGGAAGTGCTGAACCAAATGTATGAATTAAAAAGAAGAGTGTAAGACTAGCTGGTAATTCCAGATCGTTGGAGAAAAGTGAAGAGCTAAATGACTGAATACCTATCAAAAACTGAGAAATTTTGCTAAATTTTGCTAGGTCATAGCCTGCAGACCTAGTATAGATAATGCATTTGTATCAGCTTGCTTTAAGATCTGGAATTGCATTTCATATTTCTTAAGCCTGTCTGGATATTGTAAATCTTAATGCAGTGTTAGCTGGACATGATGGTCTTGCATGTTTACAGATGATCTTTAGGCTGTTTACGTGCAGGTTTTTTGGAAACAGAAAGCAAACTAAACTATAGAGAAACTGAACTGGCAGCTCTGGAGCAATGCAAGTAATCTGCCTGCCATAGTTTGTGGGTAGTATTTTGGCAGCTATTTCAGTTTTTGCTGTAAAAACCTATCATATTTGCTGTTAGTACTTAATGTGATGAGTTTACTATGGGAGATCTTTTACTGAAGCTTTGAAGGGGAATAGCCTCACCTCCTTTTTGTTTTCTAATTCTTTCATCACCAGTTTCTGGAAACTCCTTTCTTTCTTTCTCTCACACACATTCTGGACTGACTTCATTTTTTGTGCGTGTTGCACAGGGGTTACCTGTACTAAAACACAAGAAAAAAATCCTGTGTCGTGCCCCAGCTGATAACTCTGGAAGTGCTGAAAGCTGCCTTACCACGTTCTTCTTTGGTTCTGTAATCTGAAGGAATAACCTCACACAGACACCAGTCCAGAAAATATTTGCCTGGACTCAAAAGCATATCGCTGCACAAAATGAAGTAACTAAATAGGGAAATATTGGGAAACCAATCAGCCCTGCTTTTGTTTTTGTTTTTTTTTTCTTTATTTAAAGAAAAGCATCTGCTAATTCTGAACAGATGCTGCTCAGCAAGTGAGAACCTTCAGTCTGTTAAAACTGTGTTGCTATGTTGGATAGCATCAAAAAGACTCAAGCTGTAGGAGGCCATTCATATATGAAAACTGCATCTTGATGACAAGATGAGAGACGTCCCTGCTTGGTATGGTGGGCAACATGTACTCTGTACAGATTCTGCTGTCGTTGGTATCCAGCCCAAAGATTTATGGGAACTATTAAAGGTAGAGGTGGCAAGATGGCTTTCAAAATCAGAGTTGCTAGTATTGTATCACAAGGTCATTGCTGTTGTATGAAGATCAGCTCTGCAAATTAATCATTTAGTCAAGCCATACTGTTGCATTTCCTTCAACAGTGCTAAGCTCTTATATCACCAATGTTGGAAAGTGTCGATTTTCAGCCTTCATGCTACCATCAAGAGGAAGTGTACAAGTGCTTCTTCTAACAAAAAACTTAACTTTCTTCTGTGATGTTTCACTGCCTTTTCATGGTAAGATTTTCCCCTCATGAGATGTTTCAGAAGATCATGCTGAGCAAAATAGCTACCATGTTTCTTTCAGGTGTAGTGGCACCAGAAGATTCTCTCTAGTTTGAAATAACGCCCTGTCTGGTGTTGGCTCTGCTTTTAAGGTTGGCAGCTCTGACTAATTTTTTAAAAAATTACTTTGGTCACCCACTAAGAAGCTTCCAAGAGACTTCTGCAAAGTGGCTTTTAAAGTTTGTCAAGTTGTGCCTTCATCACCCCTGGCAGAGGCTGCTGTGCACTAAATTACTTTATTGTGAAATTGCTCAGTGTGCGCTAGCTGTGTTAGGGGAAGCATGTCCCTTGTAGTAACAGGGAGGAGAGGATGAGGAACATTTGAAGCTTTCAGTAGCGAGCTGTTGCATGAGAGATGTTTAGACCAGTAAATGCCTGGTGTTTCTCTTTGCTTGGATATAGCATTGACCATAGAAGACCAAATGCTCTGACACATCCTGTGCAGAGCAGGTCGTGTGGAGAGTGTGTGAATCGTTGTTTGTAATGTGAGTATATTCCAGAGGTGTAGCATTCCCTGAACAAGAGAGGCAGATGAGATATATTGTTTTATTGTAGTACTCAGATTTCCTCTTGAGGGCTCAGGGAGCAAGTGTGATAGGTAGTGCTCAGATGTTAAAGATGCCCTGACATGCTTCGGGACTTGAACACATCATATAGTCGAGGCAAACTAAGAAGGTCCTTCATCTCAGCTGAAGTATGTAGTCTTGTAAATATTCTTGTTGTGTCCTAAAGGATACAAGCCACAGTGTAGTATAAACTTGTTATTGTTTTCTCCAACTCAGCATTCTTTCAGATGAGCCAGGTTAGATATGGAATTCAGGGTTAGAATTAGAAATAATACTTGCAGCTCTTTGTGCAAGTGAAGTAAAATCCTTAACTCTTCAACATTTCCCTCTTACAATTTTTGGAAGGGCGACAGAGAGGAGGAGACATGAGGAAAGGAGGGCTTTAACAGGACACTTTATATTTGTGATTGGCACATTCCAGCCTTAATGATACTGGCTTTTCCTGAAGTGTCACTGAGACCACTTCTTAAGAAAATGATGAACAAAGATTGGAAAAAATTCCACGTGACTTGTGAAAACTATTGTATTATCCAAGATAACACAAACCCAGTGTATAAATTCTGTTGCATAACCATCCTTCTTTCTGTTGTTCATATTTCAATTTCATTTATAATATTTTTCAAAACCAAACCTGAGTGTGTTGTTCACTGAAGTCAATTAGTGGTTGTTTTTTGCCGAAACACAAATGTATTTTCTATGAGTCATTAATAAAATCAGCACCAATGGTGATTGCTACAGAAAGTAACTGAAAGGACAAACAAACGGTTGAACGGTTTTCAGTTTAGCAGGTTCGGTTTGGTGCATTACTGGACAAAACCCTTGATAAACTCTTGTTGGTTTGGCTTGAGGAAGCTTTGTGCCGGCTGTTTCCCAGTTTAGCTTTTTTGCTGAAATGCCCCTAAACAAAAATAAGTCCTCCTGCCCTCATCTGTTGGTGTGACGACTCAAATTAACACATGTTTTTTGACTAACCTGAAAGAACTTGCCAGGTGCTGGAGGTTTTCTATTTGCATCTGGGTTCACAAATTTAAGTTTGGGGGTTTAGGTTTAAAAAAAATTTCTTGGAAGTCGTTGATGGTATCTTTACATAAATTTAAATAGAGGGGTTTAATGCCAAAAATACAATCCTACTCTTATTAAACTTTTTATTTTACACCCCCTTCCTCCCAACCCCTGCCCTTGGAGAACAGAAATTTTGTAGCTTGAAGTTCTTTCCCCCTGTCCTTGCCTTTTAACTTCTGAAATTCTAGATTCAGTTTTCCAGTGCTAACTAGAACCTCAGAAATATTGTTTAAATGTGCAGTAGTGGTGGGGACAATATTCTGAAGAACATCTGTAAAAAACATTACTTGGAAAACCCACTAAACGTAAATAATGAGTAGTAACATTTTTAGTTCTTCCTCTTATTCTCATGCATACTGTTTTAGAATATGAAGTTTTATATAAAAATTGCTGGACAGTTTTCTTTCACAAATAAATTGTGTGTTAGTATGATTTAGGGTGTAATCAAACTGAGCATTGTTCTTAATGACTTCAGAATATCTTTGATCATTACAAAGGAGTTAACATCCATATAGCTGCCACATTTGTCTCACAGTACTGTTCTTTGCACCTTATCCTGTTTGGGGTTGAAATTTTTCTTGGTATTGCATGATTAAATTTGTGTGTGCTCTTTAGAGATCCTATTCTCAGTCACTGACCCCTTATCCGATATGTAGCAGTTGCAGATGTGTCATTTTGCTACTGTGAAATTCTACATGTTCTGCTAAAAAACCTTAAATACTAGGTTTAGCTTCTTTTTAACTGAACTTGTAAAGTTTTTATAATAGATTATAGGTAATTTTATAATAGATTATAGGTGATTACAGCATTCCTTATGTAAGTGGACTGTTACATTTCCTGAGCACTGCAGTACTGCATTTAATTACACACATTTTATTAGTATTTTCAAAAACTAATGATATCCAGAAGGTGATGTTCTATAGTATTATTGACTTTTCCAAATGTGAGTTCCAGTCTTAGTAGATTGACCTCTAAAATAATTAGAAGTTTGAAAATTACTGTAATTCCATGAATACCTTATTAACTATAGCGTAAAAACCTCTGCACATACATGTGTGCACCTAAACCTTTTCTGTTCACTGCAGCAGAACTGGCTTAGTTCTAGGATTTGTGATGAAATTATGCAAGTGTTGTCGTTGTTTCTCAAACAACAGTGAATTTTAGAAATTTTACTTAACTCTCGCTTGTTTCAACTTTGACAATCTTGAAATTGGAATACTTGCTCTAGTTTTGCTTGCTCTCACTGTATCGTTTTAACTGTAGCATTTAGTTTCAGGGCCTAAGAGAGACAGAAATCTAGTTTTGGTGGTTACTCTGTCTGCTGAAACAGAAAACAGAAAAGTAAATTATGTTTTATTTTACTGATTTTTTTTAGGTAATCCTAACAGGTTAAATACACCAAAAGAAACAGGAGCGCTGCTTTTATTCAGTGAGGGCTTCAGTTAGGATCATCATGTGAAAAATAAGGAAATAGTTTTAGAGAAGTGCATATATTGGAGGGTAGGGATGTTTGGCAGTAAAGGTGATTGATGGAGAAAGTAAAGTAAGCAAAACAAGTAACAAGTGGAAGTAGTAGTGAATTCAGATGAGCAGAAAAACAGTTTAGCAACTCATTGACTTAGGAGTTGGATTTGAACAGATTCCATATGTATGGACTGTTTTATTACCTGAGAACACACGTAACTTCTATTTAATTATAAACATTGGATTCATGTATATATATTTTTAAGTGATTATTCTGGGGAAAAGCTTGTTTGGAGAAATAAGGCACGACTGACAGCTGTCAGTTGAAGAAATGTTTGAATAACAATGTATTAGCAACTGGTATTCAAGCAATAAAGTGGATGTATTAATTCATGCAGGATTTAAAGTAGTGTTTCGTTTTACATCTTTTTTTATAATTGCAAGCTTCTGTCTTTGCTTTGGGATGTCTTGGGATGCACTAGCTATTCTGTGACACCTAATATATTGTGTGTAGGTGAAGTGGTACAGTACCTGTTTTGAGTTGTTCTGCCCTTCCTCCACTGAATAATTCTTAGAGAATTGCCATTCCAAGGCAACAAAACAGAGTTAATTTAAAAAGAAATTAATAAATACAACAAAGAGTTTCATGTGGTTAACATCAAATTTGTATTTTGTCTTCCCATCTTTGTTAATATACAATTTTAGTTCAACTTTAGATATTGCATTTGCAAATAGATTCAAATTTATTTAATGAAACTGCAGATTAGGTACTGATTTGAAGATTGTTTGAAATGTTCACTGGGAGCTGGCCTGCTAGATTCTTCAATATTGATTTAGCTTACTCTGTTTTAGTCGCTGTTTCAGTGGTTGTTGCCTTCTTGCATCTCAAGCTTTGCAGTTTCAGAATGGCAAACAAACTGCTAGGTAATTAAATAGCAATGCCTCTGTCTTTCTTGCATGCTGGTATTGCATATGAACTGTAGGTATTTGTGTTCATTTGGCATAAACTGTTCTACTTTGAAAGGTCCCTTTGGGACAGTTCTTAGATATTATCTGCAGTGTATGTGCACAGGAAGGACAGCAGTGTCTTGTGGCACAAATATACAAATAATATTACAAACCTGGGTATTTAAAAAAAAAACACACACACAGAAAAAATACCAGTCACAGACAGCAGGGTTCATTAATTTAAGTATCTTCCTATTGCCAATATGCTTAAAAAAGAAAGTCTTTCTAGCATATGTGTGGAAAATCTAATACTAGCAATCAACATATGAATATCTACACATAAAATCCCTTGGAGTCTCATTTATGAATACCTGTCCCATACAGTCTTGTGGTGGTTTATTTTAGGCATCTAATTATGATGGGTGATATTTGATCCTATTATTATCATTGATAGTACAAACAAGACAAGCAAAACTGGATTGTAGGATGGGATCTTCAGAAGTAATCGACTCTGGTCAAGATGCATTTGAGTTGAAGTCACTAAGAGTTTTGCTGTTGATTTTTGTGGGAGTCAGGTTAGGTCACTGCACAGTACTTTTGAAATCCCACCTCTAACTATTTCTGAATTGTGTGTGTGATTGTTTCCTCACAGGGAGGAGTCCACCATCACAGCCTTCCAAAACCACCGTACAAGTGACATGCATCGGTCAAAATACCAAATTCCAGTAGCTTTCACCGTCTCCTGTCTGAGAAGCTGATAAAGCTGATAAGCTTTTGCAAGTACAGTGGTCAAAAGAGTGCTATGGGCTTCACTGGAAGCTGTAAGGGCTGAAGACCTCCAGGATCAGGGTCTGGATGAGCCATTCAGTACCATGTGTGGTCTCTCATAGGCTAGTTTCATACTTGCTTGTGGTAGTGGGAACTAGCCAGCCATGACAGAAAAAGAACATTGTGGGTCTTAAACTTGTGCTGGTGCTACTTCTGCTTTTAAAGTGAGCATGATCTGAAAGCCCCTATGCACTCAGCCTGTGAAAAGCACTCTATGTATGCCATAGCTTCTGAAATCTGGGGAAGAACTTGCATCAGTGCATGCTGATGGAGCGAACCTTCTGGCATATAGTGCATTCTGGAGTTAACCCATCTACTACATTTGATTTTCTTCCTGTTTTTTCCCTCGGTGGTGCAGAGTTACTGGCATAGTTTTCTAGAAGCGTGGGGGAAAGAATGCATGTAAATTTACTTTCAGGTCACAGGCCCTCGTTCTACTGGAGTGACTCACTTGAAGTGATACTAGTGTCCGATATAATCCTCTCAGATGCATCATACAAAATGCTTATTATCGTAATTAATCTGTCACAATATAATTATCATCCTTGGCTCAGCAGCCTATCAATGTACGTATTACTTTTACATCGTCATTCTGAGTGAATGTAACTGTGCAAGCCATTGTGAATCAGCTTATGGCTGTGGAACCATCCTGGCCTCCCACTGCAGGCATCTCTTCTCCTGATACAAGGCAAGAGGACAGTGCCATGTGTTGATACCCTTGCCTCCTGCAGCAAGCTGCTTTAGTTTACAAACTGATTTCATGCTTATTCTCTCTCCTCTCAGGTGGGTTTTGCCATGCAGCTGTCACGAAAATGCCATGTGCTGTCACTGGCTTGGTGTTGTCCTGATGGTGCCTTCTCCCTCGTCAGGCACTGCCACATCTCTCTTTCCACACTTAGGACTGTCTGCAGAGCCTTCCCCACCCTGACTCTGTCTTCCCTGAACCTGAAGGCCATAGACAGTAGCAACTTTCTTCTGGCTGTGGCATGCTGGGGATGGCCTGTCAAAGCAAGGAGGTCTGGTAAAGCATGGAGGGGACAGGGCAGGCTCTCAAATCTATGTGACTGTGAAGAAGACACTGGCTGAAGGTGTGCTGGTGGGTTGAGAAAATGACTGGTGCCATGTGTAAGTGGTAGTTAAGTGATAGGAGTTGAGGTATCATCACATCCTTTCTGACATAGTGGTGAAGTTTGCATCTTACAGAGGATTGGCTTGATGCCAGGGGTCAGAATCCCATTGCTCTTTGGTGTAAGATGACAAGTAAAGTAACAAAAGTGCATGTAGGGGATATTAAAGAGAGGTTTCTGAGCCAGTAAAGCAAAGGTGGTATTGGAGAAGATGCTGCCTCAGGTAGCTATTGCAGTTTAGCGATGAAAATTCCCCCAAATTCCCCCCCACCCCTGGCTGGCAAATGAAAGGTCTAGTAGATGCATGCTGTGTTCCATCTTGTTGGCAAAGGATGTCTTCTTATAGGTAAACGTGTGTTGTTGAACATGCAGGATTATTACAGGGGTTTGCGTTGTTACAGAAGGATAAACTAAGGTGCATTTTATGGTGGACCTTTTACTGTGAATTGTCTTTACCAGTACATCTGAAAAATTCATAACTCTGCATTTGAGATAAGTCAAAAGGCTTCCAGTTGAATGATTTAGCTTTTGTGTGTCTGAGCTGCAACCTATATTATTGGAAGTCTTGTTTGTAAAGTTTGCTAAATATTTTTTCAGAAGTGTTCTTTGTCTTAACAGTCATAGGAGCAAATAGGCTTTGAAAATAAAACGACAGTTAAAATGAGCATTGTCAATGCAAAGTAGTAGTATCTGGTTATAGCGTTGTTTTAAATATACCCAGTAACCTTTTTAATGCATCATAAATGGTTATCTAACTTCCCTAATTGATCTTGTAACTTATTATAATAGCTGACTAAGAAAATGAGGCTAATTTTGTGGAAGAAAAGTGCAAGTTTTACGGTTGTCCTTGAAATTTCCAAAAAAAATAAAGGCCAAAACCCATGACACAAACATGTTTCTTCTCTGAAATGTGTTTTCTTTGGTTTATCAACTAGGTAAAGAGAAGTGATTGCATGGAATTGGGAGAAATTGCTTATCACAATTTTAGGTTGTCACATCTGTTCGGAGAAAGGGAAGGGCAGGAGAAGCTGCAACTTAGTTTTGCTAGAAATGTAAGAATGGGAATTTGAACAAGAAGTTTACACCTCTTTAGTGAATAGCTTCTATTCTAAAAAGCTTGCTATTGGGCCTTGTGATAAGCATGACTATGTGCTGGTGTCTTAGCAACAAAGCTGATGTGAAAACAGTGTTTTAAAATCTGGCTGCATAGAAACGATCTCTGCTTGTCTCAATAATGGTGTGCCTTCCTAAAAGTCAATAAAAATGCAACAGTCTAGAGCAGGACTTGCATGGTGGTCGATAAATATATTTAACATGGATATTTCTTCTTATTCTTTTTTGCTTCTTTTCACAGGGACTGAAGTATCTGTGCATTCCTGCTGCTGATTCACCCTCACAGAACTTGTAAGTTTTCTTTAAAAATAAATCACAACATCCCAGAAATCCCTCAGTACCATGATGCCTGTTTTACAATGAGCTGAAAGATCTGATTCTGATTTCTCATGAGTATTAGACAAATGTGGCTTTTAAGAAAAAAGAAAACACAGTTTTAAGAAAACACAATAACACTTTATTGCATCCACTTTGGTCTGGAGCCTGCTTTTTGTGTGTAAGGGCTTGTAGGAGGGTCAGTATGTAAACACTTCTTCATTTCTGGCTTTAAACTTTAGGAATTCCTAGTGAGCCTGCCTCTAAGTTAGTCCAGTTTATTCTAGCTATTATTTTTGTAAATATTCTTGCTCGGCTATTCTTTAGTTAGGACTATCTTCAGCCATTAGCAAGAAGAAAATACCTGAAAGAGGTATGAAGCCTGGTGCTTTGAGAGTTGAAATAAATTCTTTAAAGTGGGCCTTCAAGATAAAGCCCCAGTGTGCAAACTGCGTCTCCAACTATCTGCTCTGGGCTTCTTGAACCTGCCTTAGAAGGCCCTACTGCTCTTAGCGGTAGACTAGTACAGCGGGGAGTTTCTACCCTGTGGTAACTCTCGTCTTGAGGATATATGTACTGAAACTAGGGTGTCCCAGCCTCATTCTTTCTCAACTCTGCTAACGTTCATGAAACACTAATTGACTTGCCCTCAGTTTTAATATTTTGAACCATCAAGGATAGCAAGTCTTGATTGATTCCAAAGACAAATCAAAACAGGTTTTGTAAGAGAACTTGGATGGTGACCAATTCTTTCTTCTAGAGCTCACTGTTTATGTTAGGGAAAGGTGAGGGGGGGTTCAGCCACATCCTGCTACCAAGTTTTGTAGAGTAACAACTAGTTGAAAGAGTCCTGGTAGGTACAAAAGGAAATGCAGCACTTCTTTTCTCTCACATCTCAGCAGTATTCCGGCTCATGGTTTCAGGGGATATTTTTAGAGTATGTTTCTACTCTACCCTAGAAAGATTCCAACACAGCATTTGATGAACCCTGTTCATCCACCACTCACACAAAATCCCACAATCCACAACAAAAGCCACCTCTAAATTTCAAGACAGGCATGCAGTGAGAAGGAAGACAGCTATCTGCCTTTGTCAGGGACAATTTTTGTGGCCTTAATACTTAAAAAAAAATTCTTTATTTTTATTTACTTTAAAAGTCCTTTTGAGATTAGAGGAAAACATTCACATGTCATTAATTGATCATTAGTATGCTGAGATCTGTGTAGCATTTCTGAAAATGTTTTGCAAATCTGCTTCCTCTGTAATAGAGATCTGGATCAGTTGGGAATAGAAATAGAAAGGATGGCATCTGTGATGAATGTTAATTGATGAACAATTCAGCCCCTCCTTCACTGTTACATATCAAGGAGTTATATTGAAAAACCACCTTCGGTGCTTGAACTGTCTCGTGCAGTACCAAAGCTCTTAGAATTTCAGTAAGAAGATACAATATTTGCATGAGTATTGTTTCTGTTATGCTGCAGGCATCTAAAATACTTGCTTTTGGTATCGGGTGGTTGCAAGCAAACGCCATAACTTCTAATAATGATACATTTATCACTTAAAATAAAACTTGATGAGTAACTGATTTTTCTTTTTTTGCTTTATACAGTCCAGATCTTCAAATAAAATTGAATCATGATGCTTGAAATAGTAATGTTGCTTGCTTTGCACAAACAATCTTCTGAAAGCAAGAGGAAACTGTCTTTGTTCAATCTATGAGGATTTGACACAGTCTTATCTAGGAGCAGTTGGCAGTACTGCTTGTGCCCTCTGTGGTGGGAGGGATAGCTGGAGAACATTAAAAGGAATTAGTCCCTCTTTGTGTATCTACCTTCCTCTTTCAAAAGAGGTGTTCTGGTGGTGTTGGGGGGGGGTGTGTGTGTGTGTGTGTGGAACTAAAGCAACATCCTGTATTGTGGGTCCTTGTGGGTTTTTAGCAATGGTTGACAGGCACAACTGACCAGATATGTGCTGCTGTCTTATCACAGAATGGTTTGGATTGGAAGGGACCATTTAGGTCACATATTCCAACTCCCCTGCAGTGAGCAGGAACATCTTCAACTAGATCAGACTGCTTAGAGCACCATCCAACCTGACCTTGAATGTTTTCAGGGAAGGGGCATCTACCACCTCTCTGGGCAAGCTGTTCCAGTGTTTCACCACCCCCAGAGGAAAAAAAAATCTTCCTAATATCTAGTCTAAACTTCTACTCTCTTATTTTAAAACAATTACCCCTTGTCTTATTGCTGCAGACCCTGCTAAAAAGTTTTTCCTTATCTTATGTAATATTTTCTAGGAAAACGGAGATATTCCTAAGAGACAACCATAAAGATTGGGAGAAAGGGTCGTAATGATCAAGTTAGGAAAAAATTTTTCACAGAAAGGGTCTGGAACTTGCTGCCCAGGGAGGTGGTTGAGTCACCTTCCCTGGAGGTGTTTAAGGGACGGGTGGATGAGGTACTGAGGGGTTATGGTTTAGTGATTGATGGGAATGGTTGGACTCGATGATCCAGTGGGTCACTTCCAACCTGGTAACTCTATGATTCTCTGTGATCTTTCCTGTAAGCCCCCTTTAAGTATTGAAAGGACACAATAAGGTCTCCTCAGAGTCTTCTCTAAGATGAACACCTCCAACTCTCTCAGCCTCTCTTCTTAGTGGAGGTGTTCCAGACCTTTGATAATTTTGGTGGCTCTCCTCTGGACCCACTTCAACAGGTCCATGCCTTTCCTATGCTGAGACCTCCAGACCTGGATGCAGTATTCCAGGTGTGGTCTAATGAGCAGAGTAGAGGGGCAGAATCGCCTCCCTTGACCTGCTGGCCACACTTCTTTTGATGTAGCCTGGGATACAGTTGGCCTTCTGGGCTGCAAGTGCACACTGATGGCTTTTGTTGAGCTTCCTGTCAGTCAGCACCCCAAGTCCTCCGCAGGGCTGCTCTCCATCTCTTCATGCCCCAGCCTATAAGGTTGGAGACCGAGGGTTATTCTGACCCAGATGCAGGACCTTGCATTTTGCCTTGTTGAACCTCATAAGATTTTCACAAGCCCACTTCTCCAGCTTGTCATGGTCCCTTTGGATAGCATCCTGTCCCTCAGGGGAGTGAGCTTCACCACTTAGCTTGATGTCATCTGCAAACTTGCTGAGGGTGCGCTTGATCCCATAATCTATGTTATTGATGAAGATATTAAACAGCACTGGTCCCAGAAGAGACCCCTGCCAGACACTGCTTGTTACTGATCTCCATTTGGACATTGAGCCGTTGACCACTACTCTCTGAGTGTGACCATCCAACCAATGTCTTATTCACCAAATAGTCCATCTATCAAATCCATATCTCTCCAATTTAGAGAGAAGGATGTTGTGGGAGGTTGTGTCAAAGGCCTTACAGAAGTCCAGATGACACCTGTGGGTCTTTCCTTGTCCACTAATGTAGTCACTCACTCATAGAAGGCCACTAGGTTGGTGAGGCAGGACTTGCCTTTGTTGAAGCTGTGCTGGCTGTCTTGAATCACCTCCCTGTCTTCCATGTGCATTAGCATGTGCCTTAGTCTTGTCTGTCTTTCCCAAAAGGAAGTTTATCAGAAGCTTTGCTGCTACTTTGCAAGTGCTGGCACGTTGATAATGTCCAGCTGAAAGACTTTACTCACTGAATTTTGGGACTCAGCTCTTAATTCACTTCAGCTCAGTAGTCACTAGGGAAACTTCTGGTATATAATGTGTGTAATGCATGTTTACTCCTAGTAAGCTTGTTTAGTGGAGTTCCCATCCTCAGAGTAATGAATCACCAGGGAAATACAGCCAGGACTACCCTGTTAACATGTGAATGTTCACGAAAGTGGCTCAAAAGCTGGCTTCTATTCCCGTGTTCTGCTTCTACCAAGAGAAGGAAACAAGCAGTTGCTTTTGAGGCTCAAGGTGCTTCCTAGGCATTAAATTAGTGTTTTCCTTGGATTGTGAGAATTTTACCTTGGGCCATTGACTTCTCCAGAAATGTCATCTCCTATAGAACCTGATGCTAAAAAGCTAATTCTATAGAAATCTAATTTTCCCCTCCTGGGCTGTTCCAGATAATTGTCAACCTCCAACAGTCAGGCTGTTAGTGGTTATAATACAGAAGCCAGATAATCTATTAAAAAAAGACCTTGAGATGGATCTTTGTTGCATTTACATTGCCAAAGGAAAGAATCATCAAGATACTTCTTATCTGATTCAGATGCTTTCTTTTTAACCTTTATGATATTTGTAGAAATCTGATTTGCAGTGAATGTAGAGCTGATATCCTGACTCTGCCCTCAGCCTAGTTTTGGATTATCCAGCTTGTCAATGCCTAAGTTTACATAACTTTTGGAACATGCTGGTAAGGGCATGTACTGATTCTTCTTCCTGGGGTATTTTCCCTGTGAAGATGATGCAGTTCAGGACTCAGCTTTTAAGGTGATAGATGTAAAAGACAGATATCATGTAATAAATGATCTTGAAGTAACTGTTCAGTCCAGCAAATCGGCTGCAATAGGCTGCAAATGAACACATTTGTCAAATGTTTTCCTGTTACAGATGACAATCAACAATTTTGCGGTTAATGTAAGACTTGCAACTGCTCTTTGCGTCTGGCACTTGCCATACCCCTAACTGGTCCTTAGTCTTAGTTTTCATGTAAATATGGTTTGTACTATAACTTTGAAAATTAGTTTAGGCAACTGTATCTGCTGGAGCCAGCAGAGACCCCAATAGTGTAGGATTGTGGAGGAGTACATTTCTCCTTTTCTTTGACTCAAGTTGGGGAGGGGTTGTGGTTCTGCAGAGCAGAAACTTGGCGATTACTCTTCTCATTTTCATGTACGCCTGTAAACAATTTGTACCTGACAGTTTTAGCAGACTGAGTGTCAGCAATAAGGAAGGGCAAATAAAACTGAGTGAATAGTGTTCACTGCTAGCTATGTTTTGTATCTTGCAAAGGTGTTACGCTCATTTGCAGATATTTTTCCAAACTAAAGCACTGAAGTGTTTAACCAAAATTTTTGCTAGTGTATTCAATGATGCTTGGAGCTGTGCTGTTGGCCGGATTTTCTAGAGAGAAAGTGAAGTGCAGTGAAAAGATGGCTATATGAGAAGATGGGGGTGTTTTCAATCCAGCCCTAAGCAAGTTTCATTTGACTGAATCCATTCAATCTTGGATAAACGCTCCTTCATTGTGCAGTAGCAATGCCTCTTGGACACACAGCCCAACACCTCATTTGTCCCCTCTGTTCATTTATGTGAAGCTGCTCGTGTGCCCCAGGCAGACCTGAGTGCCATGAGCTGTTAGAACTCAGACAGTGGAAATGTTTAGGAGCGGCAGTCTGAGTAGAAATGCATTGATACGGCTTCCATCCTCTTCTTCACTCATCCCAAACATAAAATCCTGAGTTGTCATGAGTGCCCTTAAAGATCGGTATTGCATTGTGGTTTGAGGTTTTCCAGATAAGTCACTCAAGTCTTCTCCAGCTGTGTTCTCCATATTGTATCCAGTGATACAGGAACTGCCTTGGAGAGGGAGTCCTGAGCTTTGGGATTCCTCTTTTTGGATATATCTGCTTAGACAGTATTGGCTTGCATGTTCCACAGAGTCTACCACTCTGTTGCATCAGTTGTCCTCTTTTAGGTCTGAGTGGTTATACCATCATCAGCTGCACTGTTGGGCAGGAAGGAAAGCTTCCTTTTCTGTGGGTATTCCTGATTTTTGTGTGGCTGCTGGTGCTGGTCTGAGGTTTTTTTCTTTTAACCTTGTGGTATAATATTCACCCTGAGAGGGGAAATGTCTTGAATGCAGGACGCTGTGTTTCATGGGTGTTGAGTGCTGTGTGCTTTCAGGTTTGTCTTTGCCAGTAAACTTGGTACTGACTGCACCTTAAAAAGCACTCTCCTCTGTCTGTATGTTGCACACATTTTTACTGCTTGAGAGCTGAAATTGTGAGAGCACTCAAAGGCCTCAATAAACTTGTGTCTTGCCCCTGTGATAAATTGCAGGCAGCCCCAAAGGCTTTGGAGTCTGAAAGGCAGAGAGACAGAGTGAGCAACTTGGGGCTGGGATGTAAAGAGGTGATGCTGCAGATTTGCTGAGATAATGACAGCTGCCCAGTCACTTTCCTTCAGACTTACCCCTCTTATAATGAAAAGGACATACATAAAGGACAATGAGAGTACAGACCTCAAGGTCTGTAGACAGTCTTTGTCTTCTCCAGGTTTCCTCCTACACCGCTTTAAAAAAGGTAGGCTGTAGGCAGGGGTTGGCTGACACCCTGAATAAGGGCAGGCAGAAGGGGTACTGCACCCTGAGAGGAGAAGACTGGAAGGAGCTGAAGAAGCCAGGGCTTGACGTGAGATTTTTTTCATAGCATGGACAAAAGGAGAGGATTTAATGTTTCAAAGAAGACAATCATAACATTTATACGTATCCTAGCACATGACTTGAAGGAGGAGGTGAAGTCAAACTTAAGCTTAAGTTTGGGTAGCAGGTAGTGGATGCATCTTTGTGAGAGGCAGTATACATTGAGAACTATTCCTGTAGTTATGCTGGTGGCAGTTTCAGCTGCCACCTGAGCATACGCAAGGTCAAGTTACTAGTTTAAAGAGGAATAAAACCCAAGCTGAAATACAAACCTAACAGTATAAGAATAAAGCATTTGTTAATGTTTATCACACTGTAGTACCCAAGATACCAGTTTCTTCTCCAGGTAAATTAGAGAATAACTATGCCAGTGAGTATTACATTTCATTGGCAGATGCTACATTGCACCTTGTAAGATGTGTATTCAGTTCTAAATTCTTGAAACAGCATTAAATGAGCTTTCGGATACATTTCTCTCTTTCTAAGTAGTGATTTTACTAAATTGAGCGCTTTCTTTATTCCCCTTCTGCTTCTGTTTTCAGGGCAAGGCATTTCAGAGAGAGCATCAAGTTTATCCATGAGTGCCGGCTTGCAGGTGAAGGCTGCCTAGTTCATTGGTATGTATACCACTTGCTAAAAAAATTTCTTAAGGGATTCTATACCTTGATTTGGATGTTGATCATTTTAATAAGTTTGCGTTCATCTCCATTGTATAGCAATATCCTCTTGGACTGAAGTGCCCCTGTATTTGAAGAGCCCCAGAAGCCTTGCAAATGTTACTTACGCCTCATGCTAGGGCTTTTGAGTCACTAGGGTGGGCAGCTGCCAGGAGATAAAGGGAACCCAAGAAATTCTTTGTGACCTTCTCTTCTTATCAAACCTTTTCATAGCATTGATTTAACTAGAGATGTATTATTTATTTCCCATTATTTTCCCACTGTATTTTGAAAGATGATTTCCATAATCCTTATAATTTGATTAGTTTCTATAATGGCTATTCTGGTGACTTCAGAGTTTTTTTAAAAAAATCCTCCAAACGGAAATTTATTTTGTTTTCCACTTGTTTTCTTTAAACTGCTGAAGCATTTAAACATCACATCTGTTAATAGCAGGTCTCTGATTGGAGAGATGCTCCTGGGAATGTAGAGAATAGAAAAGGGTATCCCACCCTGTTTTTTTCCTTCTATCTGCTATTTCTGGTATTCTTTGTGCTCTGTGTCCAAATAGCATATGTCTATACGTGGAATCAGAATCATCTCATGGTTTGAACACTGGGCTTGTACATGGACCCTGAGCATAAATGAGTCATTTGGTCTGTTGCTATGTTTGTTTGAATTGTGATAGAGTTTTAAAAAACACATATTTAAATTCATAAAGCATTTCAAAAGCATAAAATGTTCTCAAAATGCCAAGTGAAAAAGTCTAGTATGAATGTAACTCAAACATATACGTTATACTCACAACAGTAACAGTCAGGAGGTTTTTGTTCAGTGCTGTCAAACCAGTAATAGTGAATGATTCTGTCTTTATCCCAGTGTTGCACATGGGGAAACCGGAGTCTTGAGAGTTGAAGTTCTGCATGGACAGCAGAAAGAGGAAAAGAGCTCAAGTAATCAGACATACGTACTTTAACAGTTCCGTTAAAATTCATTTCAGCGTGATGAAATTGAAGCCTTTATTAGTGGTGGAGAGGGAACAGTCTTTTTTTCGCTGCTCTGATCTATATAGGCAGAAGAAAATGGGTGACTTATTTCTAGCTTATTAAAACCCAAAACTTAGAATGTGTACACTGTCTCTTGGTTTTGTGACAACTTAATACTTATTCCATCCTTCCCAGTCTCTCGTGAATTGACACTCAGAACCCACTTTCTTGATCTTGTCATAGATTTGTTCTGATGCATTTGAAAAAGCAGCACCAAAACCTTTTAACTTAAATATTGTAATATTGCTTCCTGGTGGCAAACAATACAGCAGTCTGCTGTGATGTTGGGAAGTGATGCTTTTAACTACTGTAGATGAAATACAGCATGACTTCAATTTATTGCACCCCCTTTTCCATGCAGTCTTGCAGGTGTCTCGAGGAGTGTAACGTTGGTGGTTGCTTACATCATGACCATCACAGACTTTGGTTGGGAAGATGCACTGTCTGTTGTCCGTGCAGCGAGATCCTGTGCCAATCCTAACATGGGCTTCCAGAGGCAGCTACAGGACTTTGAAAAACATGATGTTGATCAGGTAAGTGAACTACAGGCAAATGAACTGTGAAACACAACTCCAAATCTCAGATCGTATGCTGTTTCTCACTATTTTGAGACTTGAGTGGTTTATCTGATTCCCTGATTTTGGTTTGAGGAATTGACTTCTTGGCCAAGCCTGTTCCATTGGGGAGATGTGAATAGCACTGAAGATATCAGGAAATGCTAGATGAGAGAAGAGACAAAGCACATCTAAACATACCTCCTGCCCAGCTGTGTTCTCAGTCCAGTGATTGCTTCATGTGTGCCAAGAAACAATACAAGACTGACACCTTTAGAGGAGTAAAAACTAAAGAGTGAGTTGCTCAGAATGCAGCAGAAGGACCAACCTATAGGTACCAATTGCATAAAACCAGTAGGTTTCAGCAGCAAAGAAATCATAGTCGGAAATATTTGCTATCCAGGAGCTAAATTAGGTACTCATTATGACTTACATGTCATATTCTCCCCCCACCTTCTGTGGCTGAGATTCAGTACATCTTCTTGTGTGTAGAACAGCCTCAAATCTTACCCTTTTTTTCATCTTAGCCTTTGATGGGTTTATAGGACTTGGAGAACTGAGGGAACAGTAGGACTGCAAAGTGGTTTTCACAAAACAAAAATGAGTTTCTTACCCCTAAAAAGAACCATCCCACGCAATAGACCTGCTGTCCGTGGGTGATGGGTGACTTCCACTTTTGTTCACCTACTCTGGCTGTCCCCTCCATTTTCCATTGCTCAGCATGTTGCTGTTCTCTGGGCTTGTGTGCCTGTTGCGTGTATTAAAAATCAACAACAACAACAGAAGCAAACCAAAATCGGAAAGCAAAATACATGAAGCAAAGATGTTTCTTTTAGTTCATCCTGCTGCAGAAGGCTCGAAGTTTAGAAATTACCATTTGTTTTGCATGATGCAGTTTGCAACTGTAAATATTTGCGTGTTTTTAATATGTAACTGAATGTTTCCTGGATCCTTTGGAACTAGTGTAAATGATAGAGTAACTGATTTTTAAGAGACAGAAGTCAGAGGGGGACTTTCCAGACTTGTCTCCTTCCTCCCTTACAGTCATTTCTACTCTAATTGGTCTGGGCTAACAGCAATGACAATTAAGGCTATATGCAAATAGCCTGATAAAGACAGTAACGTCTCTCTTTTTTTCATCCACCATGGACGACACATTCGGCCTTTTTTTCACTGAGGGGGAGGCAGAAGGTTGCAAAAAGAAGTATCCACCTGTAGTCACTGGCTGGGCTGTAGTTTCCTACTGTCTCTTAACAGCAACCACATCCTTAGCAGGTGTCTGTTTACACACCTGATATCAGTGGAATAATGCCATCTGCCAAGGGCGTGAACTTTTTTCTGATTTCAGCAGCATGGGTGTTTTGCTGTGCCACTATAGGGTGGTGTCCTGTGGGTTTTCTGGAATATGAGTCCTTTAGATCTTTTTCTTACAGAAAGGAGTTTAGTCACTAAAGTCATTACACAGTTTGCACCAATTCTGGATTTCCACATGGTAGCCTGTGGCTTCAGAATTGACTCAGGACCTTAATATCTTTTAGAAACAGGAAGAACTAACTATATTGAGGTCTTGTCTCCCAGTGTCCTAGTAAATGATCTTATGGATAAAGCTATCCATGAGCTCCAAACAGGACAAAGCTATAAAAGTTAAGGCTTGAAAAATTATCACTAGAATATTATCCCCACTGGGACTGAACAGTTTGGGTCAGTGTCCACTTGCTGCTTCTGCAGAGGAGAGCAACGGGATTGTCAGGAATGACTAAGCGGACTCCGGTTCTCCAACTGGCAAAGAAATGACAGAGAAGGATGAGATAAAGGTCTATAAAGTTGAGCAGAATAGAGAAACAGGTCTGATATCTGCTCTTCCCTGTAATGTGAGAAGGAGTTATCAATTGGTGGGACTCAATCAAGGAAAAAGAGGGGAGGTTATACAATATGTACTTATGGAGCTTGTTGGCATGAAGATATCTTGTAAAAATCTGGGGATTCAGAAAGTGATCTCATGGCAGAAAAAATCATTTGTTGCTATCAAACGCAAAGATAAGTGAGCTGAAAATTGCTGGAAATTGAGGAAACGAGCAGAGAAAAGTTCCCAGCATTATTGCCCTGCCATTGCCTGATTCAGGGTACAGAGTTGGATTCACCTTCAGCTGGACCTGGTACATTGGTCACCGTGTGCTCTGTTCAGTCATTTGCATAGTAACATATAGGGTCTTATTCTATAACTTTTAAAGCTCCTAGTCTTTTTCTTCCTAGAAGATAACGTTTCCTGATATCTACAGTGCATTTTTTCACTACATGTGTTTGTGAGTTCAGGATGAAAAACTCATATGAGTGGTTCACTTTCTGACTTTCAACCTTCTTGCAGTGAGATGAGGGTGCTTTTAAGTCCAGGATGCCCTTGCCTGGATGTTCCTTACTCTGTATGACTCCAGTTGGCCAGCCTGTTATGCAAGTGTGTGATTTTAGGGGATGTAGGATATCCAGGTGATTTCAAATGCGTGTTCCTGTGCCCATGTATTCTGTGCTACTGCTGAAGAACATGCAATATGTAGAGCACTTCTCTTTAAACTGCTTGTGTTTTTAAAGGCTCTTGAAATTCTGTAGGACAGGAAGGAGTATTACTTCTGCATCAGTCTCATGTTATTGTTTCAGCATACTGTATATATTTGTTCCATTTCTGCAGTTCAGGCAGTGGCTGAAAGAAGAATATGGGGAGAACTCTTCTCAGGATCTGCAAGAAGCCAAAAATCTTCTGAGCAAATATAAAGAACAGGCAGAATTACAGCAGAATACCGGAGGAAGACAGTGGAATAACAACTTCTCATCTGTGCCATCTCTCTCATACAGCAACTACACAACAGAGACCTAATCGTAGGAGGCTGATTTTTTTTTCTTTCTACCTTTGAAAAACATCTTGCCATAATTTCCATCCCATCTTCAAGACTCTCAGCAGTAATCATACAGTTGATTTGTAGAAAGCTTCTTGATAAAAATACTACATTATGTATGTGCGTATGAGTGTGTTTCACACAGTTTATAATTTGGGCAGGATCAAGCACTCTGTATGCCCAGAGACTTGATTCCAGTTACTGTGGCTGAGGCAGTTTGCCAGCCAGCCACAGCTATTATCCCCTTTTGCCCACATTGCTTGGCATTTGCTGTGAGGTTAGCTCAACTCCTTTCATTGTAAGCTAGCAAAGGGCTCTGAGAGATGAAGTCTGGTGATTCAAGCTGTGGCAGTTTGACATCTCTGCACTATTCATGTGGCAAAGATGTTTTTGCGTCTGAAGAAGGGAACTCAAGTCTGTGTCTCTGCTGCTCTTGTTCACAGCCCACTGGCAAGTAGTGGTGTGGAGGTGGGTTTGAACTTGAATGCTAGGCTGCAAATTGGAGCAGGTGAGATATGGGTACGTGTTCCTTTCTACCAACAGTAGCATCTAGGAGAGAAATGGGGCAGACAGCTCTGAGTAATATCTTCAACTGCCACAGTTGTGCTTGCTTCAGTGCACGTGAGACAGAGCTGTTGGTAGAACTGCCACAGACCAAGAGCACCGAGACTATTGCCACAGCTCAGCTGATGTGCAGTGATTTAAGCCGTGGTCCCCTTATTGTGCATCTGGTCTCCCAACATAAGCTTGTCTGGAGAATAGTTATCAGGTCTCTAGTGCCGCTGAACTTCATTCCCTGTGGAACACGTGCCTCTTCAACACACACCCCTGCGCACATGATAACGTGTCTCCAAAGAGTGGGCTCCGTGTGAGCGCGAGCACCTGTTTCTTTGCTTGTGCTGTGGTTTGCTCTTTGACTTCAGCTACCTCAAAAATGCTGTTCTTGTCATTGTGGTTGTAAATGCAACCTTGAAAATTGCCTTGTGTAATCTTAATCTGACACTGAGTGAAGTAAGTGGATGTGTGTGTGCGCGAGAGTGTGTGTGTGCATGTATATTTCACAAATGTCTGTATTTGAGAAGTTTTTGTTTTCTTTTAAAATTGCCCATATTTCTCACTGGTTTAAAAATTGAGTTGTTTGGATTCAACTTTCTGCCATTTTAAAACCACTATATATTTTGCTGTGATCAGATTTATAGGAATGTATTTGTAAAATATATTTTAAACTAGGTTAAAGTTAGGGGTCGTACTCTGCTCTTGGTAACATTGTGCATTGCTGGAATGGAGCCATTGTCTGAGTCAAGTGTATTCTAAGAGTGTAACTTCAAATATGTCACCAGGAAGACTGGACAGTGTGTTAATTTCTGATTGTGTGATGGAGGCTGGCACTGATGTTAAGATCATGGTTTCTTGTCTTTGAATCAAAGGATGAAAAGCCTATTTTTCTTGAAGATTCCAGAAAATAAAAAATACCTCCCAAACAGCCAGAATATTTAAAAAAAGAGAAACAAAACCAAACCTGTCAAGAAGTAGTCAGTAGACTAAATAGACTGTTGTCTCTTTCAGTTTCTTTGGTACTGTGACCTCCTATCCCTTCATAAAATTCCTCTTCATGTGATTTCCTGCTTGCTTTGGGTGGCAGTGAATTCTTTGGATGGGAGCAAGACTTTTGGGGTCAAATAAGCTCTGGCTGTTAAATATCTGTTGTTAAGTATTTTCAAGAAATACATATTATGGCTCATGAAATACAGATCTTGCATGTTAATATTTGCCAAAAAAGAAAAAAGGGAATGGGATGGAACTGGCCTGACCATTTAATCTGAGTCCAGGCCTGCGTCAGGGCTCTCATTGCTCTAAGTGCTTTAAATATATTGAACACAGCAAGAGCAGAATAATTGTGTGCAGAAAGGGATGTTGTGGGATTTGGGAAAGATGCTGGAATTGACTTTGTTTTCAAGCTTGTTGCTAAATGAACCACCACCTCTTTGGGATATCCAGCAACCGCTCTGTGTTTGCCTGGTAACTGAAGTATTTGACTTTTCCCAAATATGTTGGTTTGCAAATAATTGGCTATTTAGAAATTCCAGCACGGCAGCGCCCATGTTGGCAACTCCCCTCTGTGCTCGGAGGGCAGATTTGGTAATTGGAAAACATTTTCCTCTGTAACAGGGTCTGACATGTGTTCAGGATGCTGGTCCATTTGTTCAGCCCTCTACTCATACAAGGATACGTAGTGCAACCTCAGTCCGTCTGCAAAGGGCAACTCTTTCAGAAGCATTTTCCAGTGCTTTTGGAGGTAGCCAGTCAGTCCGTCCTGTAGCTGACTGCCAGCACTATCTATCCCATAACACTTCTGGCACTCTCATCCTTGCAGTAGTAACCCTGTGAGTGCTGGTAGGTTGATAGTTCTTTTTTGTCTCTTCTGACAAATATAGGGTCAGAATGGGAGATACTTGTTAATAATTGTGTGTCCCAAGATTATTCCGTATTGGATTTTTTAAGAGTTTGGTTATCCCCAAAGAGTCATTTCCACAAATAGGATTTTTTTTAGAACGGAGTTTGGCTTTAGGGCCATATAGCCACGTCAATGTGCACTATGCTGCAGCTCGAAAGCAGATACAGGGTAAAGCAGGAAGATGGAGGGCATGCCATATTGTCAGCAAGTGGAAGTGCTTCTCTCTTTTTAAGACAGAATAGGTATTCTCTGTAGTCATTTGCTTCTACATCTTGTTTAGTGGCCTGTATGTACTGCATACTGCATTTAAAGTGGTAAAATTGCTGCAGGAGTTGAAGAAAACTTGAATCTTGTTTGCCCATGTAGCGAGCAGAATGATAGTTTACTCTTTTATAACCACAAGGTGCAGAAGAGAGGATAGCTACAGTTCTCGCTTTTGGCCTTTTAGAAAGGGAGAGAAGCTAACACAGACCGAGAACGTGACATGATTTGTCTTCCAACCAGCCTTTCAGTGGCAGTTTGTAGGACTTCCAGCTATCTGGAACACGACTTAGACCTCCGTCCACCTCTTAGTAGTTGGCCTTTATAGTGTAAGAGCTGCATTCAGTTACTTTGTTTCTGTGCCTCAAAACATTGTCCTCCTTTTGATGTTCACTGGAAAATGTATAAAGTTTATAACACCTTACTGGATATCCAGATTTGAAATGTATAATCGATTTTTGGGGCTAAACTTGATATCCACGTGTGATTATAAGCCAATGTTTAGTGTAAAACAATGTAGGTAATGGGTAAATGCATTAGTATTTATTACACTGATTTTTAACCTGGAAAGAGTTGCTTCCTTACATTTTGTGGTTGAGTGGGAAGATATGGCAAATCATATCTCTGTTTTTTAAAAAGGACAGTAATAAGATTGGTTGCTATAATGGCCACTGTCTATAAAGAAGTCAGTGAAAAATTATAGTAATTACTTCTGCTAGTTTAAAAACTCTAAATCTGGTAAGCTTCCTGATTCTCTGTCTTCCTCTTCCTGGGCATCTTAGTGAAGCCTTGATTGCTTTTTCCAAATGTTTGTATTTAATACGTTCGACAATTTTTTTATAAATAAAAGTAAATGTTAACACCTGATCTGCTTGTGTATTTCTTGAAATTAAATAATAGTCTCTGGAAGGTGAAGTAAAAGTACAAGACAAACTCATTTTCATATTTAGACTGCTTTTTTCTCCTGCATACAGGCTTCTTGAGACTTCCCCTCTCTTTGCCAAATTCTTCCAGGTGAGTTCAATAATCTGCAGCACAATCATCTTTCGATAGGTCGCAGAAGAGGATGTTGCATGTTGCTCTCCTATTTATCATTGCTGACTCATCATTGTGACGGGGTAGGTGGTGAATCCAATTTTTTTATTCTTCTGAAATACATTTTTCCATAGGACAGTCTGGTTTAGGGCTTAATTAGCTGTAAAACTTAGCTGACTGACAGACTGCCAATACTCAAGGCTCTCAGTAGTAGTCTGTCAGAGGAAGCTGATGTAAGTGATGATTCCTGGGGATTCCTCCTCTGTAAGAAGGGGAAAAGCCCCATTTACATTCCCACAGATAACTCACTGAATTTCTGGTTTGACACAGCCTCTGCTAAGAGGGTAATTCTGGCATTCAAACAATAAAACTCCCACCACCAACCTGAAAGTATGATCAGTCATGCCTAAGTAGCCAGATCTCATGGCCACTTCAGTCGTTGCTGAAGTCTCGACTATGTTCTTGCAATGAGACTCTCATCGTAAAGGCAAAGCAAGAAGCTTAGACACGATGGGGTGTGGGTCTTTTTTTGCCCTCTCCTGTCCCTCCCAGCTCTTGTTAGTTTGTAGACTGCCAGGAATGTTTGGAAGTTTCCTAAGGAATCTCAGGGATTTAACTAACTAATAACTCTGCTAGAATAAAGTTAATGGTCCTGTAGAAAGCTTCAAGCATGCTAGATGCACCTTATTCATATTATATTTCAGTTCGTTGACTTCACAGTAAGTGGGATGGCTCTGATTTTGTCAACGTGTTTCAGTCCCTTTCCTGTTTTTATATGAAAAGACTTCAAATTCAGTGCAGCCTGCTATGTGAAGCCTGAATTACTAGTGTTATCACTTCCTATCGCTTATCTCCTGTTATCTCAAATACATGTGCTACAGCATTGCTGAGACAAAAAACATGTTTAAAACATAATCCCTTGTAAATTAGGAAAATCTCTTAAGTTTTAGAAGAGGCTTCCCCCTACCCTAAAGGAAAACAACAGTTTCCAAATGAAAAATGCACTGTTGCATTGTCTTCCTTTTGACCGCTTAGCACTTATCAAGGGCAGTTTTTATCCAAATCACATGAGATAATTGTGCTGCAACCATGGTGCTGTACTGCTGTTCCTAACTTTGTATCTCATTTTATTCAATGCCATATGTAACTAGCAGTTCTGATTTGATTCATGTAGGCCTGTCCCACCAGGCTCTAACTGAGGGATCTACAGGGACAAACCATGTGTCCTCGCATAATATGCTTATAACATGATACAGAGTTGGGTTTTGACAGCAAATTGTGGAAGTCTTCCCATCTCCTGAAGAAGATTGTTGGTGGAGGGAAAATGATGAGGATCTCTCGAAAATATTAGCATGAGAGAGATGATCTTGCACTGTACAGTGTTCCTGTAGAAACCCCTGGAGACACAAAACATGCGACAGAGACAGCTACTTTTGCATTTCATTCTCAGGAGAGTTTTAAATGTGGCTCTCATTTTCCATGTGCCCCAGCTCCCATGTGTTTAACTCTTTCATTGCCACATTTAGGTGCTGTCCAGCGTTATTCTGCCTTCACCCAGGGAACAAATTCTCCTTTATACATGTTTGAATGTGTGCTTTGCTCTAGTGAATTATGCAAACTGGAGTTTACCAAAAATGAGTAGCTTGCAAGTAGCAAGATGACTTCCTGTAGTTCCCATGTAGTTTCTAGTGTAATTTTTAGGAGTGGGCATCTAGTGAAGTGTGAGCAGGAGGTACCTTTTTGCCACTGAACTATTGCATAGCTCAGTCCTTGCAAGAGACTCAGTTCTGCTCTTGTGAGCCAAAGACACCTGCATTAAACTGGGAGTAAAATTCATTTGCAAGCAGCCTCAAAAAATGGGATTTTTGGCTAGACCTGCACGCAGCTTCCATTTTAATTGAGACAGTTACAAATGTGTGGGCTTGTACCCTTCATTATTCATTGAACTATGAACAGAGAGATCAGAACCAAGGCATCCAAGCTACTTGGAGTGGAAAGTATTTTTTACGTTGTTTGCTCGCTTGGTCATCTATTCCCACAGGCATTAGCAAGTACAGCTTTAGATCTAGGCAGGTGCATTCACAAATGGAAAGACTTTGAAAGTCTGAGTTCTGATTTCCCTTCTTCCTTTCTTTCTCCGAAAGCGAGTGAGGTTTTTTTTAATTTGTCAGATATGGGGGATGGGATTGTCATTACAAGTTCTTGAATCTCTTTCCTTCATTTTCCTTTCTTGTGTATGATTATTTTTCCTTTTTTTTTTTTTAATAACTAGTGTTTTTAAGTTTATTTTGAGTCAGGGTAAGTGAGTGCCAATGTGTGGCTTGCAAACAATTTATTTCCTGCAAATGTGTATTAATGAAAAAAGTTTCTGTGGTAAGGTTGTTAATTTAATCGATTGTGTGAACAAACGCAATTCTGCTATTTGTGCATCTGTCTTGTTATAGTGGTGATGGTTGCCAAGTCTGTTAAGACTTCTGTGGATGTTGTCATTTTCTGTGGCTGTCTGGCTCCTGGGCAGCGCTGGATGTTTTGGAAAAGCAGCAGTGATTCATGACAGTTTTTAACCTAACATTTATAAAATTAAAAGGGGATATTTAACTTCTATTTGTATGCCAAAAATCAATGTTGACAGACCAGCATCCTATGCAGGCTACAGGTTACAAACAGTGTTTTGCTTGATTCTCTCTATTCCTCACTTTTTAAGGCAAATTGGGACTTTGTTGAAAGGTTGTAAGTAGGGGAAAGCTGCCCTGTCTTTAGAGAACTTATGTGTTGAAGATGTCAGGGTTACTGCTGTGTTTGTGCATGCTCAGTGCATGTTTCCCAGTGCATTTTGGAATCTTTTGCAAGTAAGTCAGCAGTGTGCAACATTTCCAGCAAAACTCAATGTTTCAAAAGAATACGGAAAGAAAAGGAAAGAAGACCCCAGCACCCAAAACAACACCACCCCACCCTCCCGCCCTGAGTGCTAAGGAAGCTTTGGTCAAATCTTCAGATTTTAGATGTGAGATTCTTCTGTTCTTAGGCAGCTTATTTATGTGATGTCTGGTTTGCTGTGAGGTTCTTATTAGACCGCATGAAGATATCTGTTCCTCTGGAAGGTAGGGTATGTCATGAAAAAGCTCGTGTCCTCTGAGTAAAGCCTCGTTTTTGCAGAAGTCTGCAGCCTTCGCAGATGCAGAAGGTGCCTCTGTTGCACACAAGTGAACTTGTTGGGCTTTTACTGGCTAGTACTACCATTTACCCTGGAAATGAATGACTTCTCTTTGAGAATACTGAAAACTATTTGCATTTCTGCAAATCTTGAAGGCTATGCAAGTATACCTCTTTTGTTTCTGATCTAGGTAAAGCTATATGACTCTAAAGTTTACCATCAGTAATAAGTTTGGGGGAGGAATGGGAAGAGGTTTGTCACAATACAAAACCCACCAGGCTATATTATCATCATGTACTAAATCACTGCAAGTGCACTCTGGACTTTACTGTTACTGGAAGGATGTTAAGTAATACTTCTCTTCCTTAACCATATTTTCTTTTCAAAGGACTATAGTGGGGCTTCTGACATTTTTAGAGTTGACCTTCGTTTCCCTGGGCTGGACACCTTAAATCAAATGGATTGCAACCACAGGAAATTATTCTCTTGTGAGAGCTCACATATTTCTAGCTGGGCTTTCATGTATATAAATTTCCAAAATGGCCTAAAAAGGGTTACAAGACCACTTGTGACACAGTAGGACAGGCCAGGAAATTCAATAGTCCTTTTTGAGGCAAAAGTTGGGTGGTTTTGGCTTATGAAGGAGTATAGAGTCAGCCACCTTTATCCAACCTGCAAAATGCTGAACTGAGAAACCTTTGGGATTCTGTTTCCCAAGCTCCTACACCTTACTGTGTAACCAGGCAAGTTGCTTCAGTTCTGTTTTGCTTCATTTTCCCAATAAAATGGACAAAATTGTTGTGGCTTTCCCTGGTACAGCTCTGCGAAGCCCCACTGCACCAGTGTTGTTAAATGAGGTACCTGCTCTCTCTCTGAGGGGCATTACTATCCCTTTGAAACAGAGAGATACTGGAGCAGGGCAAGAGGCTGTGGTGGCTTCTTTATTCTCAGCATCTTAGTCCCACCTGCATAGGAAGTGCTGTGCTACACAGGATGGTGGTTGGATGTTGATGGGAACAGGGAAAAATCAAGGTCTGATTCCCCAGGTTGCTGTATTTCAATGTGAATTGCATAAAATGCAGATGATGTCATTTCTATATGGAAAAAGATAATGTGAAGCAGAAGAGGTCAGAACAATTCTGGTTGTGACTGCACTAGACAAAATTCATCCCACAGGTTGAACATAAAATCTTATGTAAAAATTAAACGGTAGGGACATGTAACGTGCCTGTTATGTCAAGAATGATGAAGGCTCAAGTAGAGGAGGAATAGCACATGGAAAAAAATAAAGCACTGGAACTCCTAAAGGTAATGCGGTAAGGCTGGTGATACATGTACTGGGATATGTTCCATGCACTCCAGGAAGAAGTCTGCAGGTGAAAAAAAAAATGAAAGAGAATCCCCTCTGTTTCCTATACTTTGGATACATGGTTACAATGATACTAAAAAGCGATGTCCTGATTTTCCTGTAGACTTGTTCTGGAAAGAAAGTGCATATGGTGAATACATCTAATAAAAGCTGTCCTGGCAGATGAGAGATTGAAGAGGAACAAAATTAGTGCCTCTTTGGCTAAGCTGCTGCTGCTATGTTTTGGACGTTTTTCATGGAAGACATGAATTTGATTCATTTCCAAAGACAGCTTGGAAACTCCAAGCAGCAGATGAAGGGACTCCCCCTTGACTTAGCTGTTTTTGTCTGAATGCATTACACTTGTGTGAAATGCAGTCAGTGCCACTTCTCAGGTCATTTTGGGGGGAAGGTCTGTGGATGGGGACCAACTCTCCTGTCCTCAGTGCCAGTGATTTGGGAGCCTTGGTGCCTTGAAATACACTGAACTTAAATCAGGGCTGGGGAACTTGCTGCGCCCGCTGTGGGCACTTCAGATAAAAAGGAAAACTGCCTTTAATTTCTAACTGGAGTAGATGCAAACTGTGTGTCAGAGAAGTCTCTGTCTTTCTACTGATGGCCAAGGGCTCCTTGATCTCTCTGGGGTTGCCTCCAGCACTTGAGGTGGGTGATTGGGACTGTTACAGTCTCTCCAGGTCTCCCTCCCTCCCTTCAAGACTAAATGAAGACAGTTGCTGAACAATGTGCTGCTCATTCATTCAACATAGACAAAGAGCTGTACCCACTTTTAATTTGAAGCACATGTATTAGAATGGCTAGAAACTAATACATGATTTACCTTGCTGAAAATAATCCATGTGAGGGCTGGGCTGTGGAAATAACAGAGGTAAGAGTAGGGAGAGAATGGTTTAGCGAGTGCTCTAAAAGTAATTTGCCAGCTCTGATGGGAAGCAATAATGGGGAGGAAGAAACAGTAATCAGTGAATCAATCTGCACAGCTTGCTTAAAAATAACTCCTTTCTTGTGGCTTTGGTTACAAGAAGGCTTTGTGGGCTACAGAAGAAAAGCATTAGTTGTCATTTTAAACAAGCCATATTATAATTTCACGTTTTGTGAAGTCTCATGAACCTCTGGGCAAGAGAATTTCCGCCTGTGTGCATGTTGGGAGGAGAGGAAGGACAAATAGATAATGGGTATTTTAAGCAAGCAGTTGCAATTAAAGTAAGGAGGAGCTTCTGTAAATAGTGCGAAATTACGGTTAAGAAGTACATTTGTTTAAGGAGGGACAGGGTGAGACACTGGAAACCCCACTTCAACAGAAGCTACCCAACTAGTGCCTGAAGGAAATATTTGACAATGAAGTTGCATGTAATGGCCATCTTCTCTTGGGAAATGGTAATTAAGAGGGTTGTGTCTCCATCAGCTAGAGTAAAACTTGCACAGTGATGATGACTGTCTGCCTGTACATCCTAGCTAGCTCTGTGCTTCGCCACACAGCATGCCCTGGCTTCCCAGGGGGCTCGTGAGCTCAGGCACACTCGGGTCTGAATGCACAGAGCCAGGCCAGGACTAAGTTAATGACCCTGCCCAGCTGAGGCTGAGCTGAGCACAGACCCATGGTGTGGTTTACTGGTGAACTGGATAAGCCAAACCCCAGGCAACTGGGAGCTGGTTGTGCATTGGTCATACTGAACATGTTCTGTTTGGGAGAGGATTAATCTGAAGACCTGGATGGGAAGCTTTAAACATTGAGTGCAATCCTAAGATAAGCCCTTAATGCACACATTCAGAAGTCAACAATGCTTGGGGTGGTTTTGCTTTTTAGTCACCCATCAAAGGAGGGGGGGCAGTGATCAATATTCTCAGTCTGTCCCACATTTTTGCAGCTTTAGGGAACAGGAGCTTCGTGTTTCCAGGATGATTTTATTTAGGTCCTGCAGATGCAAAGTCATTCCTGGAGAGAAGCTGTAGGAGTCGAGTAAAGGAAGACCTCTATTATGATACACCTTCTCTTCCACCTGTCAATAATAGTTAGGTGTGGGAAGATTTTATGAAGATTACCTTCTAGAGGGGGATAATTTATTTATTTAAACAATACTACTGATGGTGTACAATCTAATCTTAAGGTTTCAAAAGACCTTCCAGCAAGGTGGTATGTTTAAAATCATCCTGCAATCTGACGGCTTGAACAATAAACATGATAGTTGTTTGATTCATGCTGTTGTCCCCTGTGATCGTCTTTGAAGTAACACATAAGATGTAATGGAAAAGAAAAGCTTGTAGTCATTGTTTGATTGGGTTGTCATCAAATTTAACTTCTTCTTACAAGTCTTCTAGAGCTTTGCACCAACAATTCTCACTTTCTGTCACTGTTGGTGTGTTGGACAATCACGATGCATGCTTCTTAAGACCCTAAAGGTGAACACTCATAACTGATAACCTGATCGCATTGGGGTTTGTAGTGGCCTGGCTTAATGAAGCTAACAGAAAAGCATAATGATGTTTCTAGAGGAAAGCCAAGCAAGGCTCTGATTTTGATCTGTTGGTTTCATGCTGCTTTATAACAAGGGGAAAACAAATAGCGGCACTTGTGGGAGCTGGAAGGAAACTTTGGAGGAACTTTTAGGAACTGCTTAAGTTTCCCGAGAAAGGTAACAGTGAAGTAGAGTTAAGTTTTTGTTCTGTATTTTCTGAGAGGGCAGAAAAGAGAATATTGGTAATATTGCATGTAAATAGAAAGATGAAAAGAAAAGGACTCTCCTTCAAGAATTGCATTGATTATTATACAGCAATGCACCAAAAAAACACCAATAATGAAAACACGATGACTAACCAAACCGATGGTTTTAATCTAGAGCGCATAGACAAACTGGCTGCTACTGGACCTGGCAGTGCAATGGTTACAGCCCCACTGTAATCTTCTAAATGAGAAGTGGGAATATGAGAAGAGAGCATGAATGCATGGGTAGAAAAGACTTAGAATTTGTGGACTTAGACCACATGAGCCCATGCTGACATCTAATGTTCTCCCGAGCAGCGGGAAGCTACCCCCTGCTTTCTGCTCTTTGTACTGATATTTTATACTTTAAATTCCTGCCTACATGGAGGGGTGAAAGGAAGCCAAAAATCCATCAGGAAGATGATCTTGCACATGGATAACCTCTGCTCCCTTAAGCTCTAAGGACCTTGATAAAAGTATGCATTAAGTTGAATAATTTTTCTGAGTTCTGCAGGTATTTAGTAGTTTCTATTTTTGTGCTGTTTAGTGGCACCAACAGGTATCCTTGTCCCAAGCACTGGAGGCACTTGCAGTTAATGTCGATCCATAGCTGCTTTATGCATTCATAAACTGAAGATGAAGGTGACTCTCTTCCTGTTCTGTATCACTCTGTATTGCGTCTCCATACTGGAACAACCCTGCTCTGCCTTACAGACATTACTTGAATGGTCTCTGTGCTCTGAAAATGTGAGTTAATACTTTCAAGTGTAAATTTATAGCTAGGGAGTTCTCAAAAGAATCCTTTCAACCTCTGGCAAGTGTCAGAATTAAGGGAACTTGATTCAAGGGGACCTTTGAGGAAAGAAGAAAGAATTGGTTGCAAGCAGAGCTGGAGCAGCCCTTCTAATATGGGCTCCCAAATGAGTCTTGGGCAGCAATAATGATTCTCAAGTTCCCTGTCAGGCATTTTTTTCCCCATTGAGGACAGCTTGTACTGCTGCTTCTCGAACAATACGGTATGATCCTCATTTGCCTTACACGAAGTAAACATCAGATCTTGGAGCTCTCCCAGTTCTTACTAGAGAGGACTTTTACTGCCTGATGTGGAAATGCACACCTATCCCAAACAAGGTTGCTGGTGTGTCTAGAAACTGCTCTTTCTAGCATATTGAGATACATTACACATTAAATGGATATTGGTCTAGGTTTCAGGCTGGAGTTTAGTTGGATAGGGAACAACATCACTGAAACAGTGTACTGGGACTGCATTTAGTAATGTAGTGCCTCCAGGGCTGTGGAGGCTTGGAAGTAACTGCCAGTAAAGTCTTCACCTGAGAGGTGCTTCAGAAGCCCCGATACATGTGCCATTTTATGCAGAGCATTTGCCACTACTCAAGAAGCACTGTGCCAGCAGGGAATTTTTTCCACATCCCTTTCAATGCTGCTGCCTGTCCCGTTCAAATAGTCTTTTAAAAAGTCATTGCCTTGCAGCTGGGGAGGGAAACATCATAATTCACAGCTACGTGGGTAGTATAGCAGCAGGCAGCCCAATGCATCGGCAGGCAGGGGACTGCCTTGCCTCTGAAACTATCCATGCCTTGAATAGCAGTTTGTTAAGGCCACCAAGTGGCCATTTCTTTCTTCTTTTCTCCTCCCACCCCTTCTCTAGGTAGCCAGCTGCAGCACCAGTGTGGTGGAAAGGTTAATGTAGTACTAAAGAGATGGAACAGGAATTTGCCTTACATAAGATGAAATCACATTGCTTTTCTACATCTCATACCATCGCACAAATAAATTCACCCATCCACAAGGATAAAATGTCTGTGAAAGAAAAGATTTAGAGAAGCTTTAAGACACCTAGCAGGTTTGATACGTTCCTTGCAGCAATCATTGGCAGCAATTTGTACACCTTCTTAGCAATAAAAGCTGGGGAGCACTGCAAGGAGATTTTGGATAGGAATATCCAGAGGTGCTAATAAGGAGAAAGGAACTGTCACCTGATGGACCTGAGGTGCTGCAGGAAAACCAGGGGCAAGATACCCACTCCAGCCTCTTGCTCTGACCTGTAGCTCACAGTGCCTTTCCGCTCAGTCGCAGCCAGAATTGCATTTGCTATAAACAAGCACAACTGACAGGCTTTTTAACAGGCACTGTATTTGTTGACCCAATCCACAGCAATTTTTTTCAAAAAAAATATGTAACAAAGTGAGTAGCAAATGCAAAGTGGGTAAGAGAATTTCTTGGTGTTTTCTAGCACGCGTTATCTTCAGTAGAAGTGCGCATGCCTAAGCTTGCATCACTTGGCAACATGAAAAACTTTATTTTGCTTCAGAAGGGAAGCATTTGCCCATGCTAGTAAGTCACTCTTCAGAGTATCCTTCCTGTTCATGTTAACTAAGCGTAGCCATGCATGCATAGAACTCTCTCTTCTTTCTTTTTCACCATTAGAAAAGAGCAACCTGATACAAAAGTCAATGCCATAGACATGCAGGCTGCATCAGCTGTCAACAGTTGCCGCAGCTGTTAACTCCTCAGAAGGCAGCCTCGGCCAGCATCAACTGCCAGGCAAAATTCAGAGAATATTCAGAATTTTTGTGAGATGAAGTGAAACAAAGTTAGGTGGACAATGTGTTTTAAAAGAGAAGTTTTCCCCGTGTCGCTAAAAGGAAACCAGTGCCCCACTGCCACTGAAAATTTCCCCCTCTACCTTTGCAAATCTCCCCTTGGTGGTCAGGTTGCTTTGCTTCAGTTACTGTGAAGCAAGTAGTGTAAAACCAAACACTGCCCATAGGAAACCCTCGGGATGTGTGTTCGCACGCTTTTGCCTGTGCAGGGCTTTTCCAGCTCTCCCTGGCAGCACCTAGCACAGACCAGCACTTGGTGTAAGATTTTCTTCTACCTAAACTTCAATGAGTCCCAAGCATTATTCTCCTGACAAGACTATCATGGATTGCAGTGCTACAATTTCCATGGCCCACCCTTATGTGTCTGCACAAAAAACTCCTGTGATCTGGAGTGGAGAAAGGTGGGAGGAGATGTAATAAAATATTGTTACTGTAATTTCACAGATTCACTGTTCAGGGAGACACTTCCAAAAGCAGTCAACTCTCTTTTTCCAGAATGACCACAATGTTGTTAAGTTTCCTCCTGACTTCTGACAACATTTCAGCTTTTGTGTATTTTCCCTCAAATTTAGCAGTTTTATCGTCCATCACCCAGGTGTTTGCTGCTCTTTGCAGACTGGGGTATGCTCTTGGCATCTTTGGAAATGAGGCTTTATGAGCACCATGCCACCAGGCTCTCCAAGGAAGAAGCATCCCTGAGCCTCCTTCTGTCAGGCTTTATCAGCCAAGAGGGAGAGGCATGCTTTATACCTACCTGAGGAGTGATGCAGCCATTGCTCTCCCCGCAGTCTCCAGCAGTAGCCTGCTGTTTGGAGAGCACATTGCACCTCCAGCTTTCACCTCTTCCCTAACCAGTCTACATGTGGCTGGCTCCTGTGTGGGGCATGGTGCAAGCCAACACCTGGGGAGCCCCACCCCAAACTCCTTGTTCAACATGGCCATGTGCCCACTGATCAAGCATCAGTGAGGAGGAGAGGTCTGGTTACGCTGCCCCTTCCATTCTGGTCCACGGTATGGAAAACCCATACCAAAGCTTCTTTAGGCAAAGACACTGACATGTCTGAAGGGATGGATTACTTTGAGCAATTTATTAAAACTTTGTAGTGTCAGGCACTCTCCACACTCCCATACCCTCTCATTTATAAAGGTACCTGGCAAGGAAGATTGTAACAAAACTGTCCCAGTTATCACAGGACTGTAAAAGGATGATTTCCCTCCTGCAAGAGCTTGCGCCAAAGACTCTGCTTAGGGCAGCTGGCTTGTTGAGTGGTTTGTACTGAGGATCCAGTGATTCATCCAGAGCCATGCTGTAAAGCAATGTTTTATTGCATTTGGTGTTGCAGTTAATGAAGGTGTTTCATGTTTTTGAAAACTTTCAGAAAGCATTAACTGATTTATGTACTTGCTAGACCGATCACTGATAGCAAGAGAAATTCTGACTGGATGTACTTGCCATCCCCCATTCTCACCCTCCACTGAAATCCTTGTTTATAAGAATTGTTTCCTTTTAAATCATTCTTCTGCAAATCTAGTAAGGCTGATCTGAATCTTTTCAAAGTGAAATACCGCTGTACATTCATTTAGGGCTTGCATTCACTCCCTCTAGCACAAGGCCAAACTTTTCTTATGCCACTGTGAATGATGACTCAGGTCTCTCCTCAACAGAAAAACACAGACTGGTTATTTGTGTTGCTGCCTAAGGAAGATAAATTAATAACTGGATCTTTTTTCTTTTAATAGGTTAGATTATAGCTCTCCTTGCTCACTAAATATTTTTCCTTGGGGACTGTGAGTTCCTCTTTTGTCTATGAAAAAGAAGAAGGTAACACAAACTGCCAGACCATCGTCACCACCTCCTCACAACTGTCTGCCTCTCACCACCATCTGCTCAGTAAGCCCGGGCTGAGGATTCACCCCTCACTAATCAAGATAGGATGGAACCAAATCACATTTGAAATTGTACAGGGTATGCTATACGTGTGGTCTCTAAAATTACTCCTTCCACAGGGATGTATGGATCACCAGTGATTTTGACCTCCCAATGGCCAAAGACAAGAGGAGACCCTCCCTGCTTCTTTAAAGTACAGAAATCTCAGAGGCAGCAGGACCTATGGGTTTTGTGAAACTTCCCAGCGCTCATCTAAATTCCTGCTTTGCATTGCTTTTCACAGAGATGCTCTAATTCTAAAGGGCAGAAACCCCAGACAATTTTATATTTAGTGGAGAACTGTAGTAGATAGTGGGAGCAAAATGGGTAATACATATGCAGTACAGATCTTGTAGATTTTTTTTAACATTTGGTGTCTAATTTTCTGTGATTTTTCTTGTTGTGTCACACAAACCTCTTCCCTCTCCAACTCATTTTCTGATTTAATTTGGCTCCTCGCAGCTCAGTTTCTTTGAAGTGGAAACTCAACCCCAAAATACACAAAACCAAGTTGATCTTTTCAACCCAGGAAGTGATGTGGGTTTGAACTTAGATACAAATGAACCCAAGCACAATACTTACGTTACGCTGGTATAAAAGCCAGCAAAGACTGCTTAAAGCAAAAATAATTAAACTGGTTACATCAGCAGCCTCCCTTCCCCCAGGTATGGGGCTCTCACAATGTCCCAGGATGTCCAACAGTTGGGATGTCAACCAGCCACAGACTCCCGACAAGCTCAAAATGTGTCAAGAATCAATCAGTGTGCTAGCTGGGGCTCAGTGCTCCCCAGATCCCTGGAACACTGCTTCTTCCTTGCTGGGGGAAAGGACTTCAGAGCAATCTGGGGAGTGTTGCGCCCCTGGCCCACACACCCTGCTGGGAGCACCCCCATCACCAGCTTCATCCTTGTCCCATTCCTGAAACAGCCAGGCTGGCCCTCTCCCTGCATGTCCTGCCATCTGGAAATTCGTACCAAAAAGGGAATTTTTCTGAGGGTGTGGATTCAGCCTTTTCCTTGTTCTTCACTGTAATAAATCCTATTTAGACGGGGTACCACTTCTGAAGCATTGCCACTTCACTTTGGTGAGATACCATCCACAGCTTGGCTTAACTTCTTCTGTGATCAAGATGTAGCAAGTATTTGTTTTTGTTTTTGGTTTTTTTTGTCAGTGTTAGATCCGTTTGGGATGTCTTTGACTGCAGTGTATAACTAAATTTATGGGAAATGCTCTGATGGCACAGCAGAGCCAACAAAATTTTGCCAGGTGGGCCGATGAACTGAAATTTAACCCCCTGCCCATCCTGTCTTTTTCCTCTAAATAAAGAATATCAGATATGAATTTAAAAAACAAACAAAAAAATCCTGTGATTTGGATGTACCACCTCCACTGGATAAAGGGTAGCACGAACTCCCAGGTGGGAGCGAGATGTGCACATTACTCCAGGGAGTGGGGGACACGTGGCTGTGCTGTGCCCCACATCAATGTCAAAGGACCACGGTTTCCTTGCCTCAAAACCAGCAGTCCTTGACAGCTACCATGCAGAGATACAAGTCTCAAATTATTTGAGTTAAGGGAGAGGTTGCTCTCAGCACCTCTAGGCCAGTACCAAAACATGAGGCAGAACTGGCTGATTTGTTTACTCAGGGTCATTAGAAAATACGTTTTTTGTACTTAAATCAAACAGAAAGCACAAAAATAAAAGTTTATAAAATATTTTGTCAATGGTACTCAAAAAAAACCAAATAGGCCAGGTTGGATAGGGCCAGGGCTAGGTTGGATGGGGCCTTTGGGTAGCCTGATCTAGTGGGATGTGTCCCTACCCATGGCAGGGGGGTTTGGAACTAGATGATCTTTAAGGTCCCTTCCAACCCAAACTATTCTATGATTCTATGAAATATTTTTTTAAAGCCTTGAAACGAGATTTCTAACAGATTTTTTTTTTTTTCTGTTTTGTCCGATATCAAACACACTAGGTTTTGAGATTTCATATGAAAACTGAAGGAAGGAGGATGACACCACACTCGGAAATAAAGCTAAGGTAGAAAAAGAGATGGGGAAAAGGATGCCACTCTGGGGTCAGCTGCTTCACTTCACATCCAGCCTTGGCATATAAGTTGTCCAATATCTTGCTCCTTCAGCAACAAACTCTCAATAGTGTTTTTATTCATAATGCTGATGATTTGATTCACAACACTACTCACTTGCATGTTTTCATTTCCTCAGCTTGGTGGAATCACCAGATTTGTGTATCCAGTACAAACATGACTGCAGGGTTGAGTTCTTTTTTTTTTAAGTTTCAGAAAGCTACACCTTGTCATGTTTTGACTGACGATGAGCAGACAGCGCTCCAGATTTGCCTTGTGGCTTTTCAAGGAGTGCAGAACGAGCTTTAAAAAGTACTTCTTAGCAAAATTGTCCTTGTTACCAGCACCCTGCAAAACACAGGCATGTGAGAATATGTGCAGACATGCAAAATCTAAGTTTTTTCTCTCTTAGAAAATTAAAAAGACCTAGAGCACCTCAAGAGTAAAGCCCAATTCTCCCATTAGTTTAGACTGAAATGTTCATGCTTTATAGTTCCACGTGGCTACAACAGGTGGTCTGGATGCTAAAGAAGTATCCAGCTCCTGTCCTTCACATTCCTCTTTGCTCCTCTGCCTTCCCAAAAGAAAATTGCTTCTTTACTTTTCAGTTTCCCCGTACTCTCTCAGGCCACTTAGCATTTTCCTCAGATGGTAGTGGTATTTAATTACCTCTTGTACCTTCAATAGAAGCAAATATCTGTTAGCAACCCTCCGGTAGCTTTTGCCTTCAAGGATACACAATCTAAAAATGATGTCACACATTTCTGCATATTGAAGAAAAGAATCCCATAAAGCTGAACACTAGTCATTCCTCATTTCAGAAATCTGTTCATGAGACACGGTCTGCTTATATCTCCTTTCCCAGCCAGTGTGGAGAGTGTCAGAAAGCATCAGAAGCAGGTCTTGAAAGGGTTGTTCAGCCACAAAAGAGCTTCATTGCACTGCTCCAAATCCTAGCTCAGCAATTCAGCATGGCATTTGAGAAAATGGAAATGTTACTGGGATACTGGTGGGAAGGGGGCTAATAATGAGCTAGAAATACTCTGAGATCCCTGAAAACATGTGGAAAGGTACATAAGGGGGCAGGAGAAGGGGGGGAGTGGCAAGAGAGCATGAAAATACCCTTGATTTCCATAAAAAGTAAACTAATGCTTAGAAGTAAATATATTGACTACATTATAATCAAAACAGTCTCCAGCATACAGCAAACGGCATTGCTCTTGGTGGAGATCTCACTATAACATCATCAGTATAACAACGACGGTACAACCACTCCCTTCAGGTGCATGCTGGGACCTCAGCTCTTGGAGCACAGCTGGCAGGGATGGTTTGGGCAGCAATACTTACGCTGATGAAGCCTTTCATCCTCCAGTTCAAGCAATACAGCCCTCCAGTGCCTGTAAAGAAAATGTCATCAGCCCAACAGCCTCCTGCACAAGCAGGAGGACCCAAGGAGCAGGAAGTCCATAAAAATTTTGCTGCTGGTTTGCAGGGGTGAAGGTGTCAACCCAGGGCTTCTATGCTCCTGGCTTGATGACCCAGCACTGGGGAAGGACACTTTGCTACTTGTGTGCTGTGCTGGTTGGATGCACATGCCAATTTTTTCTCCTCAAAGGAAAGCTGCAGGATAACTTGGGTGTTAGGAGATGCAGCAAAAGGCTATTTAAGCACAGGCTAATGTACAAAAGCATGAAGGCAGCCCTATGAAAGGCAGCTTGAAATATTCTTTGCTGTGAAGCAGTGGGGATGTATATTAAAAGAAAACAAAATGTATACCAAATTCACACAAAATAATTGCAACTGGACCAAGAGAGTTTTGTGCTTAAAAGTACAAAGCTAGCTTGTGGGTTTGCTTCTTTTTTCTTTTTTTTCTAATGGCTTAAAATGACTGTATAATTAGTAATATGGAAGATATTTGATAGACTAATACTGTCTCAGGAGTCACTATTTTAAATGGAGGAACTACCACTATGCTCCCAAAATGAGAAATGAGAAGGGAGTGCTTATGACACCAGAAGCTTCCACAGCAGAGGATGCTTAAAATGGCCTGTTGCAACTCATATTATACTGCTTATAGAACAGGTGCTTTGATGGAGTAAATCAAAGTAATTGGGAATCGGTCCCAGATGTTTGAATTCCGTCAATGCCATCCACGGGTTTTTTTCTGTTCTGTGAGTGACTTGTGAACTGAACGCCCTGCCTCAGGTTTGTTGAGTGAAGCACGGAGTTGTGAGGTTTTAATAACGGTCCTCCTTGAGGTATGAACCATGCTGCTGCTTTGGGCAGAGGAGAGCTTTGTCTCACAGGGACTTGCAACCAGAGATTTGTGAGGACTTCTGAGGGAAGAAGACACCCAGCGGAAACCGGGGACAACCACAAGAGCGTTGAGCTCTTCCAACACCTCCATCTCAGGAAAGGGGTTTAGAGGCTGCTAAAAGACATAGGCAGCTCTGAACTTTCCAAAACCACCTTCAGGGGCTTAATCTTACACTTCTGAGAATGCATTTGCTGATGTCATTTGTCGAGGGCTTCAGTACAAGCTTTGCTGGGTTCCTGAAAACCCTGGCCAGGGTTTTCACCCAAGACTAGAACTGGACTTCTGGGGAAGGAGCTCCCTTGCTGCCATGCACAGACTCACTGGTTAGTCTGTTCTGGGTTGCAATGTGTGCGTGAGCAGTCCTGACCCTCCCTGCCTGCCAGGACCTGCCACCACATGTACATTCCCACCAGAGCCACCGGCAGGTGGGTGTCCAGTGCAACCAGTGTAGCTCTCCCAGACCTGGCTGAGCAGCGAGAGGGAGTGGGTGCCCCTCGCTCCCCCTTGGCAGGTTCCTCTTCTGCACTGAGGAACTCCCCCTGTGCCAGTGCCCAAGGGGGATTTTGTGGTCTCTGGTGGGGTATGGGGAGAGCCCCTGAATAAGCAGCAAGCCTCAAAGGGCCCCTGGCATATTTCCAACAGGTCCCTCTGTCTTAGAGACTGGAATCCATGGGTGTTTTTTTATGGAGGCTGTCTTGCAGCCAAGACAGCAATCTTCTTGAAGGAAAGAAATAAACTCCTGAGTGGGAGAGCACTCAGTATGTGCACACTTTGGCTCAGAACTGCACCTTTCCACTGGGAACCACTGCAGAGACCCCTCCGCAGCTGGTCTAAGCTGGCATCTCTCTATGCTTTTCTGCCTTGGGTGCAATTCCCAGGTGAGTCATCTGGGACTTCAGAAGGGTTTGGTGAAAGCAGAAGCCAGCTTTCTATGCGCTGAGGGCTTGCAAGCGACTGTTGAGAAGAAACAGTCACTTTTCCTGGCATGTCTTTAGTCAGTGTGACCTTAAGAGCGTGAAAACCAGGGGCCCCAGTGGTGACTGCCGTGGTTAAACAGCAGCAAGAACATTTACACAAGAGGACCTCAATTCAGTCACTGACACAAGAAACTTCCATGAAGGCCATGGGGCTTTTGGGTAAGGTTTGAAGGGTCAGGCACTTGTGACACTGTAGAAATCACTAGAAAAAGATGAACAGGCTTGGGCTGCAGCAAGTGTTCAGGTCACCAGCAAGGCCAGTTAGGGAGCAATTGTCTCTTAGCATATGCAAAACCCACCCAATGAAAGTTTACTGATGCATTGCTGCAGCCTTTAATGCAGACACCACAGTTGTGTTATTGATCAGAGTTTTCTACTTTACGGACCGAAAGGGTGGTCCTGAATATTTTTGCCATCTTAAATGGAAATGGCTGAAGTCCAAAACCCCCGAGTAACAAAGTCAGCAAAGCTGATGAGATTAGTGTGCTTTACTCATGAGAAGACTTATTTGCAAAGGCCAAGTGGGCACATAGGGGTCTGGCTTTAACCATCCCCTCTAAAATTTAGGCAACTGCAGAGAGTTTTCTAACAGAGCTCTTGCTGCACAAAGACAACAACCAGCCACTCAGCCAGGCAATTTCCCAATATGTACTGGGTTTTTTTATGATTGACTTTGTCTTCTCTTAAAGACTTCTGAATGTGTAAGTCATCTACCTCTCTATATATACATGGATTTCTTTGGACAAACCCAACTATTCCGTTTTCAAAATATTCTCCACCATTTGAGAAAGATGCTTTTCCCCCTGTGGAGGGTTTGACCTGATGTGGATCAAATCTGCATGATTCACACTGGCCCAGAATTTGCTGTTGTAAAAGCATCAAAAGAGACAAGGCATTAGAAATGTTCATTTCATAGTGATATATTTCAAGATGGTTTTATACTTAATGAAATTACAGTTGGCGCCCTGAATACTACACAGTCCTGCCCTTAGGAATTGAAACTGGATTTTGTGAAAGCCTTTCACGTGCCTTTTGGTAAAGCTGTGGTTGCTTGTCTTGATTTATGGTGGCAGTCACCTCCAATCTCAAAGATGTGTTTTAATGTTTAAAGGTGCCTTAACTCGTGACAGAAAAGATTCCCGATTGGCAATGCCAATTCTTTTTTTAGAGGATGGATGGTGTGTTTTAAACCCGGTATCTAAAAATGCTCACAATTCTCACTTCTCCCGCGAAATGTGGCGATAATTACATTTAAATTTCAGAAGATGGCGTTGAAGATTTGCAATTAATATCCTAAACCCAGCATGTACCCTCTGCACCGGCCGCCTGCCAGCACTGCTTTTTTGATCTGATACGTTACAGCAGAAAGGATGTGGATGCGTGTTGGAGACGTTAAAACAGAACAACAACAAGAAAGTGTCGTGGCATGAAACACGTGTTTGAAACCCGAAAGGCGCTGAGGAAGACTTTAATGCAAGCTCAGACCTTGCTCCTTCATGCCCCCCCCCCCCCCCCCCAGCTCCCCAACACCTCAGGGCACGGGGCTTTGCAGGAGGGCAAACAGGAGGGTTCCTCGCCCCCAGCCCCAGCTCCGGTACCGGTACGAGCTTCCCCGGGGCAGCATCCCCCGGGCTCAGCGGGGCGGGAGTCGCTCCCAGAGGGGACTGGCGGCTTCCCCGGCTCTGGCTGCGGCAAAGCCCGGGGTTCCTCACCAGCCCCAGCTCTGATGCCAGCCGGGCTTCCCCGGGGCAGCATCCCCCGGGCTCAGCGGGGCGGGAGTCGCTCCCGGCCGGGGCTGGCGGCTTCCCCGGCTCCGGCCGCGCCGTCGGGGCTCGCAGCCTGCGGGACCCGCCGCCGCTGCTGCCTCCCACCTCATGTCCCTCCCTCCCCCCCCTCAATTTCACACCCGATGGGCTGCAAAGCACGGGGGGGACCTCCAGCCCCAAAGCCGCCGGCTCACCCTCGCCTCGGGGCTGGGTTTCTCATCATCCCTCTCGGCGATCCAGGCTCGGTGGCCCGGGGGGAGCCGGGCCGGGTGGCCGGGGTGCGGGCCGGGGTTCTGGTGGGCGGGGGGGGGCCTGGGGGGGCGATGCTCCCGCCGTCTCCCCGAGCCGCCCGGCCGGCGCCGTCTAGTGCGCTTCTGGTGGGTGTAGCTAGCTGGGGCTTTTACAGTAAAAGCCGCCCGGCTATCACAGGTAGGAGTTTCCCCGTGCTATTTATGTCTATGTGTCTGTCTGTATAGATTTAAAAAAAACCCAACGCGAACGCAGAGAGGCCGCCGGGCTGCGCCCCCTCCTCCCCCCTCGCCCCGCTGCGTGTGTTTACCAGCAACGGGCATGTCAGATGTTTTCCAGCTCGCAAAGTCCCCGCTCCCCTCCGCCGGCTCCACCTCCGGGCCGGGACCCGCCTCCCCCCCCGCTCTCTTCCCTCCCGGGCACGACGCCCTCCGTCATATAAAGAAACTTCCCGGTGCCTCCGGGCCAGTGGCGGTGCTCCCCGTCCCAGCGGCAGCGACACAGGTAAGAGGCGGTGGCACCGGCGCTCCCCGGTCCCGCCCCGGCGATCCCACGGGCGAGGGATGGAGACGGGGCTGGGGGAAGCGGGAGCCTCGGCTTCCCCCGGCTGGGCTCCTCCTGGACCTGCGGGCACCTCAGCCAGCCCTTCGGCTTTTTAATTGCTCTCCCCCTTTAGTTTAAAGCAAAAAATAATAATAATACCCATCCTCTTATCTTGCTCCCGAGGGGAAGGCGCGCACCAGCCCCCGTCGTGGGAATGGGTGGAGGGGCTGCACTTCGTGGGGTCTGAGGGGGTGAAAGAACTTTTTTTGGGGTCTTTGCGTGGACTCTGGCGGCCCCTGCGTGGGGCAGCCGCGGCCCTGGCATGTTGCACCCAAGGGAGAAGCGGGGGGACCGGGTCTGGTGTTTTTGGGAGGGATGCTGTCAGCTCAGGAGAGGGGTGAGGGGGTAAGGGATGCAGAGCTGTCCGTCCCCCCGCGGTGGTGTGCGCTCTGAAAGCCTCCCTGTGTCTACAGGCTGTGGGTGAGGAACCACTTTTTTTCTTTTTTTTTAAATAGAGGTAACGTGGGGAAAAGAATCAAACCACCAAGCCGAGCTTTAGGGCATTCAAGCACTTTTTTAGGGTAAGGAGACAAACCTGATGGCAGGACCCATGACTGGTGTCGGTGTCCTCGTGCTTGGGTTCTTTGCAGCGGGTGCCCCTCACTGCAGAGCCCCAGCACCTCTGTGTGTAGCCAGGACTCTGTGGTTGCCTGCAAGCTCTCATATCTCTGGGAAAAGAATATTGTCAAGGGATGGTGCCCTTACGCCAAGCTGCGTGGGCTGCTGTCTTTCCACTTTTAGGTGTTTGCAATGTATAGATTTGAATGGTACTGTATATGCGTGTTGGGAGCAGTTGGAGGGGTAGATCCAAATAAGACATCATGTGTTCAAATGCGTCTTGTTTAAGGGAGCTTGTGAAAACTACTTTAATGTTCTAATGAGATGCCATATAAATTGTCAACGTAGTCGAATCTCTCCAAATTGCATGTGTGTGCTTGACATTACATATGTGTGCTGTCATATGCAAATACCTTTTTATGCGATTTCTAATTTTTTTTTTTTGTTAAAAAGTAAAATCTCAGTTGAACTCCGTGCAGGTCAAGGGCTTTGCACCTTAAGTCATTTGAAGGCAAAATTTCAACCAGCTGCCTATGTTCGTGCCAAACGGTCGGACCGGGGGGAAGTCTGTCAAAGTCTGCAGCATGAGTGGTGCCTGGGGGATGGCTGTGAGGAGCTGTGCCCAGTTTCCTGAGGCTCTGTACCATGTTTCCTGGGCTCCTTGGGGCCCCCCTGCACGTGTAGCTGCCATTTGACACAATACGTGTGGCACTGGGGACTGCTGGTAGGGCTCTACATGGGGGCTTCAGCCACTGCCTGACCTGTGGGTTTTCCTCTCTCCCCATCCTGCCCATCTCCCCGTCCTCTGCAGCCGCCCAGCGAGCAGGTGTTTGAGTGTGTGCAGAGAAGTGGGCTCAGTGAGGCACCCCAAAACCTCACACCCGACCCCCGACACGAGTGGCATGAACTTGGAGCCGGGCGAGTGCGGGATGAATTCAGTGAGCTGTGGTAATGGGAAACTCCGCCAGTGGCTGATCGACCAGATAGACAGTGGCAAGTACCCAGGGCTGGTGTGGGAGAATGATGAGAAGAGCATCTTCCGCATCCCTTGGAAGCATGCTGGCAAGCAGGACTACAACCGTGAGGAGGACGCCGCCCTGTTCAAGGTAGGTCTCGGTCCAGGAGTTGTGGGACACAGCCGGGGTGCGAGGGATACCCGGAGGCTCTGCAGTAGCCGCTCGCCATCCTGTCCTCGCTGCCTGCCCCGGCAGGCTGGCTCTGCTGGGTGCCCACTGCCAGCACCTGCCTGCCTGGGGGCTCTTGTTTTTTGTGGGATGAGACAGCCTGCCCTTTCCCACTTCTCCATGTGGAGCTAAATGCTTCCGAAACTACAGCACATCTATTTCCTCATTCATCTTGAATCGTTTTCTCCCTTTCCTTGTGCCTGATAAACTGTTTTTCCTACCTTATCATGCTGCTTTTTCTCAGTCTAAACCTGAAGGGAGTAAATTCATGCACATCTAAGCACATATGCTATTTCAAACATTGGGGACTTGTACCTTGTAGGTGATTCTTTTTCTTTTTTCTTTCCTTTTTAATTTTTTTTTTTAATTTTTTTTTTTTAATTTTTATTTTCCTTCTTCTTTTGATTATCTGAAATATTTCCAGGCCTGGGCTCTTTTTAAAGGGAAGTTCAGAGAAGGCATTGATAAACCCGATCCCCCTACCTGGAAGACAAGATTAAGGTGTGCTTTGAATAAGAGTAATGACTTTGAAGAACTGGTGGAGAGAAGCCAGCTGGACATTTCAGATCCCTATAAAGTGTACAGAATAGTGCCAGAAGGAGCTAAAAAAGGTAAAGCATCTCAAATTCTCTGTGTAACAGCGTGTGAATACATCTCATTGTAAGCATACGAGGACTAAAGTGTGCTTTTCTGGAATTGCCCTGCAGTCTTTTTAAGTCTTTCAAGGAGCCAAAATGCAGGGCTCAATTGCAGCTTGTTCTGATGGCATGAGAGGCTGCATCTGCAGGAGGACTGCTGGTGTTTGAGTCAGAGCATTGAAAGGGAGCCCTTGCAGAAGTTGCAGACAGGCGCTCTGTGCATTGCTGGAGGAATTGCTCTTTTAGTGGGAGCCTCCCTACCAGTTCTGTGTAGAGGGAGCCAAGCAAGCAGCTCAGGGGACAGGAAACAAACAAACAAAAAAATTGCTTGCTGGATCTAGGTTTTGAATATAGGGAGAACAGAAGTGTTTTGAGCTGAACAGTAGGTGGTAGGCAGTGGGGAGGAGCTGGGAGCAAGGCATGTCCAGCCTGCGGCCTCCTGGGCAGAAACTGGGGCCAGTGACTGCTCTCCAAGAAGCTCCTGGCACCAGGCAGGGCTTATGGGAGGCAAAGACATGACAGGGCCCAGAGGGGTACATGGTGGCACAATGGGTATGACTGGGCAGCTGTTTTCTGGGGAGGCGTCGGGGAGCCCACCAGGACAGACTGCCTGGAAAGAATGGCTGGAAATCCTGTCCCAAGCCGGCACTGGAGGGCATTTCAGTCCTTTGCTTGTTCAGAGGTAGGTTGTATGGATTTGTCTCCAATGTGCCAATTTCAGATTGTCTTCAGATGTAGTTGACATCATTTATTTTCATCTCTCTGGTAAACATAGGTGCAAAACAGATCAGCATGGAGGAGCAACCATTAATGATGAACCATCCCTTTCCAATAACATCTCCTTACACTTCACTACCATCTCAGGTATGTCATTGGTTACACATTTCACTTGGTGCTTATACATTGAGCGTAATTTCTGTGATATGTGCTATGTCTGTCTTTGCTGGCTGGCTCCCTAGTTCCCTCTGGGAAGCAACTTTATTATGAAAACTGAGAAATCTAGAAACAACTTTTTTAATGTCATATGAGGCCACAGGGCTCTTGATTTCCCTTGGTGTTTTTTATCCCTGAGTAATATCTATTTTCTATTGGACGAGAGATATTACTGTAGTGCCATTCTCTTGATGCTGGAATGTAAGCACCCACTGAAGCCTTGCTCTTCCGAGCAGACATTTACCAGCAATGCTTTGACTGCCTTTTGTTATTCCACCCTGCTTATTATTTACACCAGTGGTGAGAAGTTAATTTGAAAGCCTCATTGGCGGTGGTGGCGAAGTGCCATTTGTGTAGTCTGGGCAATGCTTAGACCTCACCGGGCTTTGGCAGAGCAAATCAGAGAGCTGAAATGTGAAAACTGATGCGATGCACAGCATTAGTTTTGACAGCTGCAGAGTTAATGAATATCTCGTTAAATTGAATAGGTACCTAACTACATGGTGCCCCATGAACGGAACTGGAGGGAGTTTGCTCCGGAGCAGCCGCATCCTGACATCCCCTACCAGTGTGCCAGTGTCCCCTTTGCAGCTCGCAATCATCACTGGCAAGGGCCTGGCTGTGAGAACGGTAAGATGCTCCCATTTAGGGTTGCTTGCTGAGGTTGGTCACCCAGAAGGACTGCAGGTTTCAGGTTTCTTATTTGTAGCTTTGATTGGATTAACAGAAGTGGTAGGAGAGGAGTGTTGAGCTCCCTTCAAGCAGCCCTTGTCCTGGCTCTTGCTTTCACTGCAACTGTACACATATAACCGTACACATCTTAGGAAAAAATTTTTCACGGAAAGAGTCATTGGGCACTGGAACAGGCTGCCCAGGGAGGTGTTTGAGTCACCTTCCCTGGAGGTGTTTAAGGCAAGGGTGGACGAGGTGCTGAGGGGCATGGTTTAGTGATTGATAGGAGTGGTTGGACTCGATGATCCGGTGGGTCTCTTCCAACCTGGTGATTCTATGATTCTATGATATGGTGTGTGGGCTGCGCAGTCCTCTGAGCTGATACAAGTCAGCCCCAAAAAGTCCTCAGCTGTCTCAAAGGCCCTGAGCAATAAGAAGGCAACCAACGCTCTCAAAAAATCCCTTGACAGGAACATGTGCTCTTCAGCTTTGCTTTCTGATTTTGGACCTTTTGAGGCACACATTTTTGAGGTTTCCCCTCCAGTCTTCTAGATTAGAGTGGCATTATTCTTCTGAGAGGAAAACTGAAATTATTACTTTATTTTAGTGCGGCAGCAATGGGACAACTTGTCATGGATTGAGTCTCTCATGGGGCTGTGATAGCAGAAACAGAATAAAGGGACGTTCCTTTCCCTGAAGATGTCACAGTACCAGAGCCTAACATAACATGGCTTTCCTAGCTCTGCATCCTTAGGAAAAAGCCTGAATTGTGAAAATTTGCAATGCTGAAGCCTGCAGGGTATAAAACAACACAAAAGGAACAGTGTGCCATAGACCCTTGCAAGATAACTCACCTGAGGATGCAGGCATTTGCTTCGTGAGGAGAAGCAGCTGGTTCAGAAAGGCCTGGAAGGATGGGAATCGAGAAGGGACTTCTTAGAGCAGATAATACCTTTTCAGAGGACAGCTCTCTAGAGGTTTTGGTGCAGAGAAGTCTTTGGGTCTGTTAAAAAGTAAATGCTCAGTGCACTGCAACTTTTCCTGGGAAAATACTGGAATTATTAGGAAGAATCTTTTGCTTTTAGTGGAGCCATTTGCTAAGAAAAAATCAAGGTAGCAAGCTGAATGAACTCTACCCTGAAGTTCATCCTCTGCAGCAGTTGGAACACACATCTGGATGTTTTACTGAATTCAGAGGCAGTTGTTAGTGTCTGGTTTCGAGTTTCTCATTGGCTGTAAAATGTGTAAAGAGATGTGGGTGTTTTGTATCTGCATTGCTTCAGCTCCTGATTGTGATGGGTTCTGCCACTGAGGGGAAAGGTAGTGTGTGTTTCTCTGCCAGTCACTTGCATCATGCTCCAAAGACTTACATTGACATTGAGAAACATCAATTACCTGTGTTATAATCTGCTTACTAAAAAGCATCTCTTGGAACAGTCTAATAGTAGTCTGGGTAATGAAACCTTGTTAATCTCTGCCTGCACAGTTTTCTTTACCTGCTTTTTAAACAGTGGTAATTCAAGCTTTATTGTTAACCCATCTCTAGTAAAATTCCTTGGGTGAAGTGGGTTCTTTTATTTGGGCAACTTTTAAGAGCACTGTAGTCTAGGTAAAAATGTAAATTATTTCTGTAATAGACTGGCACATTAAGTAAGGAAAAAGGAATGAGAGAATACTGTAATGCAAAGGCTCAAATAAAAATACGGTCTAAATAATATCTGAAGAGATTGGTAGAGTTGGCAAACCTGGAAAAATGACCTTTTTAAGAAGAAGAGGGGAAGAGAGAGAGTTCCTGGTGGTGCCCAGAAAAACTTCATTTTGCATCGCTGTGATCTCTGCCCGAGCTTTCCTTTTAGGTTTTAGGCAGCTGTCACTGACTTTTGTTTGTGAAAACAGGTTGTCAGGTGACAGGAACCTTTTATGCTTGTGCCCCTCCTGAGTCCCAGACTCCTGGCATTCCGATCGAGCCAAGTATAAGGTCTGGTGAAGCCCTCGCCCTGTCAGGTAAGGTCCATTACCATCCGGGCTTTCTGGGGAGCTTGACAAGAAACTCCCACTTCTGACTTGCTCTGGCACCATTTCTCCTTTCTGATGAAAATTAAAAAGAAAGAAAAATAGAAACCTTTATTAATTAATTAATTTGTGTGTGGCCTAAAGCAGCCTCAGTTTTCCAGGATACTTCATCACTTGTAGCCCGAGCTCCAAGGGAAGAGGATTGTTCAAGTTAATGGAAGTGCTTTGCTGGCTCATGGTGTTAATGCTATGTTGCTTTGATGAGCCACTGGATCAGCCTTGCCCAGAGGAGTTTGAAGGTTCTGGGGAGTCAGTGACTTCTCAGTTAGTCGTTTGGGATGAGCTTCCCAAAAAACTAGTGTTACCTGGGTACCTTGCTGTGCTTCTACTGGTGCCATCTAGTTTTGCTCTTCTTCATTATTCCTGGTGAAAAAAAGGCATTCAGGGTAGAAAAGGGAAGTTATTTCAGCCAGATTTGCATTTATCTGGATTCTAGGGGACTTTCTGAAAAATTCTGGGCAAAGTTGTGGATTTTCTCAGAAATAACAGATAAACGTGTAACATGATGCTTCGCAGATTTCTTGAGTGGGATTGTTCTTAGGGGTCAGCCAAGTTGACTGAATGGGCATTTGAAAGTAAGGCTGGGAATTTCAGATACAGCCCTGTTGGAGCTGGAGCCAGCAGTCACTTCTCTTCAGGCAGCTGAGTGCAAGTTTGCAGGTCCCCTGTGTAAAAGTCTCTTTTATGTAAAATCTGTGGAGAAATAGAGCTACTTCCTGATTAAATCTGAGGAAGCGTACTGAGCTGGTAGGTTTAATTCTGACATGAACTTGGAAAATGTGACAAAACTTTTTGTGTGCAGGCTTTCCCTCTCAAACAGAAACGTAAAGCTTGCAGGACATTAGATCCTACCGAATTTCCACATCAGTAGCCCTTATTATAAAATGAGAGAGCATTAATGCTACTGTGCCACCAGAATTGTAGTATTTATGTTCTTTATATGATTTTTCCTAAGGCGAGTCTGTCTTCTGCGTGATGGTGCCCACCAAGTTCAGAAATCTCATGCAAACTTGTCTTTTGGTCTTAGCACAGATCTGAAAAATGAAACATTCATGCTACTGTATCACAGTGATTCTTTTTTTCCCCTCTTCTTATAGATTGTCGACTCCACATCTGCTTATATTACCGTGAAATACTGGTAAAGGAGGTAACAACTTCTAGTCCTGAAGGTTGTAGGATATCCCATGGCCAAAGTTATGAGGTCAGCAGCCTGGACCAAGTTATATTCCCTTATCCAGAGGATAATGGCCAGAGGAAGAACATAGAAAAACTTTTGAACCACCTGGAACGAGGAGTAATACTGTGGATGGCACCTGATGGCCTCTATGCTAAGAGACTTTGCCAAAGTAGGATCTACTGGGATGGGCCTCTGGCTCTCTGCAGTGACCGACCCAACAAGCTGGAGCGGGACCAGACATGCAAGCTCTTTGATACCCAGCAGTTCTTAGCAGGTAATTCCCGGTATGACTTTGATATAATTTCTGGAGATGTCACCTGGCTGCTCTCCACATCAGCTTTATGGGAGCACTCTTTGTGTTACTGTACAAATTACAGTAAGAATTACCCCTTGCTGCTTCCTCTGGGCAAACACAGTCAGGGAGTAGTTGATTCCTGAATAATCCTGTCAAATTCTGCTCTCCATGCACTTTCAATGTCCCTGCGCAAACCAGCAGGAGTGAACTAGTGCTCAGCTGTTCACATCCCAAACCTTACAGCTCTTTAAGAAACGTAAGGAGGAACCTAAAAAAACCCAAACAGTGTCCTCATATTGGGTGACAGAGGAAAATGGATCCTGATCTTAGATGGTGTAAGTCCTGGATAGGTCTGTGTTCTGCACTTGTGCTGCTCTCAACCTGATCCAGAGTGAGCCTGAGATCTTGCTCAGAGTATCCACATATTGGCATGGAATTGAGTAGAAAGCCTTCTTTTCACTCCGTGGTAGTGTTTAAAAGACATCTGGGGGGTGAAAAGGATTTCACAAGCTCTGGAGTTTCTGCTCTAAGTGGGGTGTCCATTACCTCTCCAGGGCAACGTGGAAAGATCTTGTTTTGCACAGGGCAGTTGGGAGCATCAGTACAGAGGGCAAAGGCATTTTTTAGGATGGTATATTTTCATTCCAGCCCATGGAGGGAAGGAGCAGAGCCTCAACTCCACTCCCCAGCACTTCTGAGCAGTTAAGAGTGAAGAGCGCTGTCCACCCAGAGAAACCACTGGGAGCAGGTCATTGTCGCAGAGGACAACTTAGGCAGCAGTAATATGTTGCCCCTCTTTGAGACGTGTGGCATTGCTACAGATGAACAGAGTGCCTATGGTTTGGTATGTTTTCCCATTAGAACAGGGCGTCAGCACTGGCATGAGTCTCTGAGGAGAACAATGTCTTGCAACATTAAAAAAACTCCACAAAACCCAAACCAACAGCTTTAGCCTACTTTATATTCCAAGGTTGGTGTACCATCCTAGCAAAATGGTCAAGCAAGAAATGCATTTAAAGAGGGAAATCTCACATGGATGTGAAAATTGACAGTTGAAAAGGGGAATTTGAGGTCAGGGCATAGGCTTGGGCTTCAATCACATGCTAGTTTAAAGACGTATAATTCTACCTCTGATGATGGTTTTGGAAATCCCTTTCCCTTTTCTCAGGTGGTTTTTTAGATGTACTCTGGGTTCTTCCAAACGGTTGACAGGACATCTCTTTTTAGACACCTAACCCCAAAGATAAGCTCAAGCAATAGTTATTTTTTCCCCTGTCCTAAATTACTTATGCACCAATGCCTGTGCAAAACCAAACATGTGGTTGAAGTCATAGTCTGTGGTGCGTGCAAAGTGATTTTTTTGCATGTGTTGACGCTCTGCTAGGTTTGTAGGTGACTTGCCATGGGTGCATCTCATCTGCATGTTAATTGAATATACTGAACTCCCAGGCTGCAGGCAAGCTTGGGGATTTCCCCCTTAGAAAACCAGGGCTTCCTTGGGAAGAGACACCAGAGACTAGTACCAGGAAAGGAAATCCTGAACAGCAGAGAAAGGGACAGAAGCGGAACTAGTGTGGATGGCAGCTTTTAGAACCCTGTTGAGGAGCTGGATCCTGCAGTGTGACCTGTGCTGCGGCATCAAGGCCTGCGTTGAGCAGCCTGCACAGTTGAGAAGGCTAAACCGGCAATAAATCAGAAATCAGGTGGATGATCTCTGGGGAGTATTGCATAATAAATGCAGTAAGTTGGGCTGGGTAGAGAGCAGGAGGACAGAATAAGGAAACTCGGGAGTGTGAGAGCAGCAGCCAGAGGAGGGTTAGCTTGGCAAAAGGAGAGGCAGCTGGAGCAGCAGGAGATGGAGAAGGTTTGGGGAGGTGCATGAGGAGCCCCGCCATACAGGCGGAAGCACTTTGGTCTGGAGAGGGAGACGGAGGGAGTGGAACGTTTTGGAGAAACGCAAGGCTGACTGCAAGCCCCTTGTTATCCTGCTGGTGGGAAAGAGAGGGCTTTCTTCTCCAGGTCCATGCCGTGGGCTGCAGTGTGGCACTCCCACATGTGTTCAGGATTTGGAGAATGGCTGAGGCTGAGTAAAACTGGGGGACAGAGGAAGGTGGCATCAGCAGTCTGGTGTTGGACTGGCCTTGGGTGGATTGTCCTTCCCTGTCCTGTGGCAGCACAGAGGGAAGCGGGCTCCTATGGAAAAGCTCTCTTTTCTCCTGTCATACCTACAAATGGTTCACAGCACTTTTAGGGGCTCTGGGGGGAGACTTTGGGGAGAACTATGTTTTACTCTGTGTTTTAAATGAGCTGCCTGTTGTTTTACTTCTATAACTGACCATCCCAGTAAGACCAGTAGTCCCAAGACAGGGATGTAGTGGCTGCTGAATTCACACCTTGATCTGAAAAGCTTGCAGTCAGAGTAGAAATGGCAGGAGTGTATTTTGGGAAAAGGTGCATTTGTCATGCCAAGTTTCAAGACTTTGATTTTGCTCTATAGCAGGGCATGTGTCACGGCAAGAGGCTGGTTTTAATATTAATTTCAACTTTTTCTAGAAAGCATGAATAGGGTTCTAAATTAAAATGAAATCTTTGCCATTCAACTATGTAGAAATACTACATATAATGCAAACTTTAATGATTTTGTGTTAAATGAAATTTTCTCTTTTCTGGAAGGAAATGCAGTGCCTGAAACACACAACATAGTGATTTTGGTCCAAGTGGAAGTCACTTTTAAAGGCCTTGCCTGCTATCTTTCATATGGGACACTGACTGTTGGAATAATTGTATAATTAGACCTTTTCCCTTTGTGCAGGGATGTAGGTTTAGTGAAGAGAGTGCAGGAGTGCAGAAGTCACAGGCTCTTTTCCTGGCTCAGTGCATGGCTTAAGTAAGGTCCTTCACCTTCCCATGGCTCCCCATCCACCACCAGGCGCCAGTTTGACAGTGGCTTTGTGACTGAGTTTAGCTGAGGCTGAATTTAATGCCTGGCAGTACTTTGAGTCTCTGGCTCTAATAATCCATTGGTTTCAGTTCTGTTGGGTGTCTGCTTGAGTGGGTCCTGGCTACTGCTGGTGTCTGCTCCAGTGGATTCTGCTATTGAGCCCCAATAAAAATACTAATTAGAAGACGCTGCATTTTGTACATATGAAAAGTCTTGTGAGGCAAGGCAAACAGAAAAATTGCAGTGTTACAACTGGCTCCCCCTGATCTGTGGGAAAGTCTCTAAACTTGGTGTCATCTCCTTGCCTGTTGTCTTTTTCCTAACCTCTCTCATCTTCCCCTGGAGTTACTTCATCTTATTCTCCTGTGCTCCAGGGTCATCCATTTGGAGCTCCACCATTCACAAAGTCTTTCTTCCTCGCTTGGCTGGGATACAGTTAATTTTCTTCACAGGAGCCCATATAGCACTATGGTTTGGATTTGTGATCAAAACAGTGCGGATAACACAGGAACGTTTTAGCTAATACTGAACAAGGCTTGCATAGCATCAAGGCTTTTTGTTTGTCACTCTGCCTCCACAGCACGTGGGCTGGGGTGGACAGGAAATTGAGGGGACACAGCTGAGACGGCTAACCCACGGTGACCAAAGGGATATTCCCTACCATATGACCTCATGGTCAGAAGTAAAACTGGAGAGGGAATTTGCCAGAGGCTACTTTTGCTTGGGGACTGGCTAGGCTGATGGCAAGCAATTGCTTTTTCCATCACTTATTTTCCCTAGTTTTGCTTTGGGTTTTTAGGTTTTTTTGGGTTTTTTTTTCTTTTTTTTTTTTCTTCCTTTTTACCTATTAAACTTCTTTTAACTCAGCCCACAAATTTTCTTCCTTTGATTTTCTTTCCCATCCCAGTGGTGAAAACAGGCAAGAAACTGCGTGCTCCTTGCCTGCTTGCTGGGATTAACCCACAATGTGGCTCTTTCTCTCTTCACAGAGCTGCAAGCCTTTGCTCACCATGGACGTCCACTGCCAAGATACCAGGTTGCTCTGTGCTTTGGGGAGGAATTTCCAGATCCACAGAGGCAGAGGAAACTAATTACAGCCCATGTAAGTAGGACTTCTGCCTTGCCTAAAAGAAACATATTCCTTGGAGGATATGGATCTACCAGTCAGGGTTTTCTGCCTTGTGTAGCTTGTGAGGGAGGTAATAAATTCTTGAAAATTCAGGACCATCCAGACCAGGATTGAATCCTCAGATCTACCAAGGACTGACTGGTAACCCTCAGTAGGGCAGAGCACTTGATGTCCCTCTCTGTAGAGGATGTTTTATCCATAATCTCTTGCAAATCCATTCAAAACCTAAAGCTGAAATGTAGCCTGGAAGAGCTGGGCTGTGTTCTGCTAGCCCAGTTGCACAGCTGTTTGGGCTACTAACATTGCACCTGACAGTGCTCCAGAATCCCAGCCTGCATCTTGGGGACTTCAGCCTTTAATGGGATGCAGGAGCTGCCTGTGCAGCTTTTGTGTTAAGGTATATCGCAAACTTACAAGGTGACTGACCACAGTTCGCACACACTCAAAGCTGGTGTTTCGGGATGCTATCTGAGAGAGGGTGATGACAGAGACTGAGACCAGGTACTTTCTAAATTGGCTGTATTGGCCCATAAAACCACAAAAGAGGTGCTAATACACATGTTAGTGGTGGGGCTTAGCTTATTGCATCCTTAGGTAGAAAACTGGTGTCTCAATTTTTCGAAAGCCCCTTCAAGCATGGGTCCCAGGTCAGGCTTTTTTCGTAAGCCATGGCCTGTGCTTAGCTGCATAGCTTCCATACTGCTACATTGCTGCTTAGTGAGTCTCTAGGGTGGAAGCTCACAAATCCATCTCAAGCTATGTAATGGTTAACTAGAAATAGCTTTCCATCCCTGTCTCTTCTTAAACTTTTTTTCATCCCCATTTTGGCTTTCCAGCTTTCTGCCCTTCTTTCCTAGCATCTCCTCCATCCCCTGTCCTGGCAGATTCCCTGTTAGCCTGCACCTCCTGCTTGTTCCAGAGCTTTCCTTCCCCCTTACCAGTTGCTCGTCAACCTGCTCAGCCTTTTGGGCTGTCCTGGCTCATGACCATTCCACCGAAGAGCTGTGCCCTGGGAAGTGTCTGGCTCGCCTGCCCTGCTGCCTTCTTGTCTGCTCCATGACAGGACAGGAGGTGCTCAGCTGCCTCCAAATGCCAGTGAGAGGAAGGGAAAGGGGATCAGTGGGTCTGCTCCACGGCAGCAGTCTGTTCCGTCTCTCTCCCTTCCCAGAGGCAGGGCCCACAGACAGCATATTTTTCCTCCAAAATAGTGCCCAGTCTTAATGTTGAGGGGCTGACTGACCAGCAGGAGAGAACAGTTGTCTGACCTGCCTGTCCCCCAAGAGTACAGAGAGCTTCAAGTGTTTGTTCTCGGTGCGCAACCTAAGTATTTGTGAAGCCTGAAGCCCTGAGTAGAATGGTGGTTTCTGAAGAGATAGGAGTGAAGGCAGAGTTAAATCATACAAATCGCCCTTGGTGGTTGAACAGATTCCTCAACAGAGCTTGAATGAATGAACAGAAACAAGAGTAACCTTCAGCGTTAGATCGAAGTCTAATTTCAAGCACAGTTATTTGATGATGTATCTCAGTCTACCTGAGGGCTCCACCATTTCAAGTTAAGTCCTCAGAGCAGTTTGCAATGCAGACAGGGCTTTCAGTGCTTTATGTATGCATTTGAACATGTTGAGTGGCCAGAGATGTGTCTGAGGTTGGTTGAGGAACTACAATTGCCAGTACATCATTTGTGTCACTGGTACGTGGCCTTCTAAATGAAGGCTGTGGAGGTAAGGACTGTGTGCAGTTAGCAAAGCACTTGGCAGCAGAATAGGCAAACCCTAGTTTAAAATAGAGATTAGTGAGACCACTGAAATAGTTTTCCCCTTCTGGTAAGCAGAATTAATTTGTCTTAGCTTGTTTTTAACTTAAACCCACTGTAAATAACTAAGATGAGGAGAATGAAATTTTGTCACTTGTCTGATTAACATTTTGTCTGTTCTTAAGGTTGAACCAATGTTTGCCAGGCAGCTGTATTACTTTGCTCAACAAAACAGTGGACATCTTCTGAGAGGCTATGATTTACCAGAACTCGTGACTAGTCCAGAGGATTATCACAGATCTATTCGCCATTCCTCTATTCAAGAATAAAATCCTCAGAAAGAGTGTTCTTAAAGGCACTGTAAAGATTATGCAAAGTGGAGGAGCAGATATGGGTTGCAATTTGGAGATCCACATCACAACTGGACGTGTTCAGGGGTTCAGTGATAGGAAAGTAAACTAGGACAACGTATTGCATGATACAAATGACGGGTCTTCAACATTTGGATACTACATCTCACATAGGTTCCACTGATGCTAAGAATAACTCAAAACTGACGAAATGATTGCTATGTTTACGTTTGCTTACTGTTCTCCTTGTGTTTTGAGGACTGATTCTTACTGAAGACTTAAATCCAGAGTTTACACTGTTACATTTGCAGGGCTATTTATTTTGGATTACTGATCTCAGGGAAAGTAGCTAAATTTTGTGGTGTTTCCAGTTTGAAACTGTAGCCACTATAGGTGGGTAGCAAACGTAGATGGCTTATTGAGAATAGCTAATATGTTAAGTGGTTATAAATTTAGATTCATAAGTGTGATGCCTATATTCTTGTATAGAATATTTCAGTGTATTTTTAAAAAAACAATACAAATCTCCAGAGACATATTTTTTGAATGCCTGACTGACATTTGTCCCGACAATTAATTTTGTTGTTGCTGCTGTTGTTATTGGATTAGCCCCCATAACAGCAGTTTCAAAGGTGATGCATTTATGGTACTGTGTTTAAAAAATGTGACTGTTCAGCTCATATTACCTGTGGATTTAGTGGATTAACCACTAAAATTCTAGAGTCCCGAAGAGCAGGTTTAATAATAAATTACATTTTTCTTCTAATTGAAAGCTACTATGCATTTTATATCTATATGTGTGTGTATGTATGCATTAGAATTAAGTTGGCAGACCTTGAAAATAGCACAGAAATAGTCCTGCTAGCCCTTTATTTGATGTCAGATGCATGAGCCAGGCTAAAATAACCACCACCACTGATTTACACAGAGCTGTCTCTGCTCTTCATGTGCACTCGCAGCTTCCTTCCAGTGGTACTGAAATGAATGTGAAGGGAGAATTTAAGGAGAGCAGCATTTGGCCTCCTGTATTAAGACAGTCAAGGAAATACTTGGTTTAACATTTTTTTTCAAAAATTTTACAGAAGTATAATATGATACAATTTGCAGCTTTTAATGATAGGGTGCCGTTATAAAAACAAAGAAAAGAGATCTGTTGGGTATGCATGTCAGTGAAATTTCCTCACTGGCAAGCAGACAGTGTGAGTTTAGTAGCTTTAACTCCAGAACACGATCTCCCTGTGCTTAACAAACATACTTCACTTTAATTTCTAAATGAGGGAGAAAAACAAATACTTGGTCTGGCGGCAGACTTGTGTTCTAGGGACTTTGAATTTATACATCTTAAAGATGCATACTCTTTTGGGATATATTATCCCCCTTCCTTTCCTTCTCCACAGTGCCAAGCAGAATTAACAGATAATTTTTACTTTTGTGTTCTTTGTTACTTGAAGTGTTTTTCCTGGCTTAACGACTTTCATAGGGAAGACTTAATTTTTGTTTTAGACATTAAAAACACTGTTATAGGTGACCTTCAGGGCTTCTGCATATGCTTTTGGTCTGTGCATGCATTTTACTGAAAGGAACATTTGTGTTCAAACTGAACAGCTACAGTACAAATATTTGATGTGTTTTTTACTTTTTTTTAGTGGTCGTTGCTTCATATGCTCATTGCTTCAGCTCACATCTTAGAATAAAGTCCTTATTCCCTACCAACTTGATTTGTACGTGTCATTTTCAGTAGCGGGGGAAATCTAGCCCATGCAGTTCTGCATTCTGAACCGGGGCAGTGTTGCTGGCTAAGTCTTGTTGGGAACTGTGTTCTAAGCCAGAAGTGCAGGGAAAAATCTAAAGGTAAGGACTTTTCGTATGAAAATGTCTGCAATATTAGCTACAGTTCGTAGAAAAAGTGTAAATAGGGAGGTTGCCATTTGGCTGTTGTTTTCTCAGAACATGGCTGATGCAGCAGAGCCCTGTAGTTGGAAATCTAATGTTGCTACATGCTTGAGGGCTCTGCTCCTGCCCTTCCAAGGCTTCCGGGGCAAGGGACTGGGCTGGTGAACCTCCACCCACCCCAGCGCTCGGGAACCCTCTGGCCACTTGCTGGACTGGCAGCTGGAGCTGGTGGTTACTGGTTGCAGAGCGCTTTCAAGTAAGAAAAGCTGGGAAAGGGTGAAAAGGAGGATGATTAATGAACTAAAATAGTGATGTTGAGAATAAGGGTGAATTTCACCAGGCAGCCCCTGTTTACTGGAAATCAGAGCCCAAATAAAGGTCCTTGGGTGCAGCATCTCACAGTCAGAGCAAGGTGTGAAAAGTAGTTACGACATTTGTGAAGTGTCTGAAGATGGGGGAGGGGACATCTTCTCTTTATGTGGAGGCTGCTGTTAACTGTCGAGGTATGTTATAATTTTTGGCTCTGGAATGAACTTTGAATTAAATATTTTCCTTGAAGGAGTGTGATTTAAAGTCAGTGGCTTTGAAGAAGGAGGGAGAAGAGGACCACCTACATTGTGGCGAGACACAACTTGCTTAATTTGAACACAGAGAGATGTAGGTGAAAGACTTAGTTTAACAAGCAAAGAAGTCGAGATACTTCTCTTGGAGGGATGGAATAAGGGGGAAGAGTGGGAAGAAAATGAAGCTATTGATTTGTACTAGAAACTATTTTGCCTGTGAGGACTTTAAAGCTGTGTTTGATTTTTGTCTCTTACTGTTCAAAATAGCTAATGGATATATTAAGGGGGGTGGGGGGGAGAACCAAACAAGAAAAAACCCTGAAAACATTTTCTTTTAGTATCTTTTTTACAGTCACTACATGAAAGCGTTTGAAGTACTTCCTACTTCTGTTAACTTCTGTTTATAGTTTCTGAGGTCTACTTCCTTCCTGTTAGGATTTCAGTGGTGTTACAAATGACATGCTTTACTCCTGTCAACACCAAAGGTATAGCTGGTGTTTTTTCAAACGATTTCAGCGTGCAATTTGTGCCAGTGTTGGTTTCTCTGATTTTAATATGGCCACACTTACAACTGTTTCTTGAAAGGGTTTCGTGCCAGAACTCTGCAGCTGAAGTACTTGTATTCAAAATTTGGTTCTGCTAAGTGGTTTTGCCTACTGCTGCAAAGTATAATAGCCTTAAAGGGATTGTAGGTTAACCAGAAATGAGGAGAGGTATTTTAAGCTGAAGTACAGCGTAACAGGGCTTGTGGAAAAAACACAGGATTCACGTGAAAACCCCCGTGGCCTTTCAGACGGGCATATGCAAGCCGTTTACATCAGCGTTTGTCAGCAGCGTGGAGGTGGGGAAACACCACCCTTGGCAGAGAGTTTTCAGGAAAAAGTAAAGCATTTTCTCTTGCATGCTCTCAGATTATTGTCAGTGTATACTTGTAGAGAAGCAGTGGGGCAACAGAGAGAGAGAGTACTTAGAAAAAACCAAAAGCTGAGTAGCTTGAAAAAAAACTATAATATCTCCTTTCCCAGCAGAATTATGTGTCAAGTATAGTTGATCTCGGACAGCAAGTTTAAAAATTGCCAGGGTAATTTTTATCTGAACTCTGATCTGGCTAGTAGGAAGCTAAATGTTATTTATTTGCAAACAAGTGCTTGCGAGCTTGGTCAGCTCCAAAGAGCAATAGACAAGCCCCAGTGACTCAGAGCAGGTACCTGATGTGCAGCTCATTCAAGCATTTAGCTTTTAAGTGTGTAGCCGGGTAGCGCATCCTTTTTGCATCCCAGCAGGATGGTTACATCCATTGTACCCAATAACCAGCTCTGCTGCTGGGCTACAGGTACCAACAGTCCAAATGCCTGCAAACACGTGCCTTGAACATGCTGAAATGACAGACAAGGAGGAGCTAACTTAGGTATCTCAGTATAACGCTCCTTGAACTATAGACAGTGAATAACTGATGAACACACTGGAGTAGGATTGGGTGGGTTGCCGTTGCCCTTTTGTCAACTGACAAGAGGGTAAGGCAATCACCTGCACTTGAATGAGAACTGAAAAATAAGCCAGATGCCTTGGTTCTGGGATTGGATTTTGGATTTGGTTTCCCACTTTGCACTGGCAGAATCTGACCTGAAAGCTGATGTCGGTCTGGCTCTGCATGGGGTGGTTTGTTGTTAGTTTGGCTTTTTTTGCAAAAAAAAGGGAAAATTCAAGACAGTCCACTTTCAGCTCTCAGATAGAAGTAGCTTCATGCACTGGAAAACAATGCAGGTGAAACACAGGATTTCATTTTGCAAATGCATTTTTATTGTTTCTGCAGTGGTGGTGCAGCGTGGCTGCCTCACTCGTCTCTGCAGGCCAGCTGGCCGTCTCCTATCATTCCAATTACAGGGCTGCTGACTGAGGCCAGACACAGGACTGTGTGCTGGGGACTTCTCTGGAATTGGTCTCCCAGGCTTTGGCTATCATTTCCTGCTCCCTTGGCTCTCAAGCCTAGAGAATAGGCAGATTTAGGTGACCTCTTCTGCACAAACTGCAGGTAATGCATGCCCTCCCTATTCCTAGTAAGTGGTTTAACCTTTGACCCTTGGCTTTCTCTGTTTTGGTTTCATAACAGTCTTCTGCATTCTTGCTCTGGAAATGTCTGCAATTCAAAAACATGTGGGTTCTGGTTGGCCTGGCTTCTCACCTCAGCTTTTAATCCAGTTTCTGGCTAGGCAGAAATAATGTCCATGTATTATCAATGAAACGACCTACCAAAGGAAGTTCTGTGAATGTTCATGTGAACCCGGTGAAGTCAGAGAAGATACTTGCACCTTAGTAGCTGAACTATGCTTGTCAAAGTCTCGGCTATATCAGTACTTGTGCAATGTGCACATCATCATGCGTATGAAACACATTGCATCCCAACATGATGTCCGCCTTGCTCTTTCTCACTTCCTTCAGAAAGTACAGATATTTAAATCTGGATCAGGCAGAGCTAGAGGAATGCCCTGAGTTCTTCAGGTCTGCAAGATGCAGAATCTCTCTCAGCTGGGAATGGCCAGTGCAGCACAGGCAGAGGTCAGACACTTCCATGTTCCAGCACTTCTGCTGTTTGTCACAAATGCATAAGCCTGTCTCTGTCCATGGATAAGTGCTACTCGTATATCAGGGGAATGTTTATCTCATGAAGTCTTATGCCTTCTCCTTATGGTCTAAGATAAGTACCAGCCTTGGCACGTGCTCATGAAGAAATTTCTTTACTGGTGATTGCAGCCATCTAGTAATGTGCATTACGAAGTACCTTGTTGTGGGTCTAGCTAACACTTTCGTCTCTCTCAGGTCCTCTCTCAATCTCTCTCTACATTGATAGCAAGATCTAAAAGCAGGCAGTGCTTCTTACTACTTGCCCAGTGCCAAACATGATAGGTTACCACTTTTGAAGGTGAGCCTCTAGACAGCAACACAATTCCTATTATCATTTGTAGGAGGTTCTTGGGCCTTGCCAGTTGGATTCTCACTCTAGAAATGATAAAATGCTCAGCGCAATATGATCATGGCAATTGTTTTTGCTAGGCTCTCCTGGAGGAAGCTGGTGTGCAGCTTATTTCAGACTGAGCCACCACATTCAAATTATTGTTTCTCAAGGAGCTGATTGAACCAATTCTTTCTCACGCTTCTGATACAGCCATTCATAATTCTCTTGTAAAAGCAAAGGCTGAGCATTTCCAGTTTCTAACACAGTGTCTATCTTCAGATAAAATTGCTTTTAGTGGTAGATGCTCTACCTTTTTCCTTTCAAACTTCTGGCTTTCATGATTTTTATATCCTCAGAAACCAAAGTTATGGCTCAGGTCTAGTTACATCTCCAATAACTCATTTTCATTTCCTTTTTTCACACATGATCAGAAGGTTTAGCCATCTTCATGACTGTCCCCTCCCACAGAAAAAAAACCCATGTAAGGAGTAGTGAGAGACTTCAAAAACAGAATGAATGACCTCATCATGTATCTACTGTATATGTCAGTCTCCAAGAAATTGGAAAGGTCAGAGCTGTTCAGAGCAGGGTGTTTTTTTAACAGCACAGATGAAAAACCCAGACTAAGTCTGAAGAATTCATGCTATCCTCATACCTTACCTTATCTTTTCCCTAGATATTTGGAGACCCTCCATCCAGAGGAGTTGCTGCTATGTGATTTTTATCGTAGGTTGTCTTCCTGAAGCACCAGTCACAGTCAATTTCACCAGGCTTGGACAGAAAATGGCGAAACAAATGATAGACATTTACATGGGAATAGCACAAAATTCCTTTTTTCCTTTTCAATAAGGAATTTCTTTTTTCTTCCAGAGCTTCTCCAACTCTGAATTATAACCAAATCCCAGAAGTTTGCATTGCACCAACTTAACAATTTTATTATTCAGACTAATTAGCCTGCTCAGTGGGTTGGAGAGAGGCAGACAAGCCTTCTCCATGGTGGGGTGGCAGGAAGGTGGAGTAGTCAGGAGATGCTTTCCAGGCACTGTGGGTGAGTGAGGGAGTTTGCCTACTGTCTCCAAGCACAGGTGCAGGTCACACATACACACGCATGAGACAGTGATGGCCTGAAGGGTGACTCTGAAGTCTCACTTTCCTTTAAAACCATCACTCTACAAGTAAAACGGCTTACCTACAATCCCCACACTGATACAGGCACTGTGTAAATATAGTAAGCATTGATGTCTATCTGTAAATTACAAGGAAATGAATAAATCGAGGCAACATAAACCACAAAAAGGAAGTTTGAAATCAGCCTTGAGCTGTGATACGTTGGCTCTTGCCAAGGGACCCTGCTGAACCTTCAGCATCCACTATGGTGGTGACACAGATGTCGAACCTGACCCGCCTGTCCTGACTAGGTGCCAGCTCCCCAGCACGCACACCCGTGTGCCGCTGCTTGCCAGGAACCTGGCCCACGTCTAGCAGTCTAGACCTGTGACATGGGGGCACCTGCACTCACGGAAAAGCCAAAGGCGCCTGGAATCCCTGCCACAGAGAGGGGATGGCACAACATTTTCTGGAAACCAATGAGCTCATTTCTGGGAGGCGGTGGTGGTGGGTGCTTCAGCATGTTGAGGTGGGGGGGGTGCGAGGGAGGGCAGCGTGAAAAGGATTAATGCAGGAAGTTGGGGAGAAAGGTTTTCTTTGGTTCAGCTTAATTTTCATTATGAAGGGTGATTTTTTTCTTTTTTTTTCTCTTTGCAAAGTTTGTATTAAAGCCAGAATCATTAAATAAAACATGAAGGTTTTTGTATACAGCATGTGTGTGTGCAGCTAGCAAGCCACCCTCACCTCTCTAAAGTAACGCTTTACACATTTGGCCAGGCTCATTCCCATGTGAGTGAGGAAGAAAGTACTAATGACGGTCCAGAAGTCAGTAGCTCTGGTACCAACAACGTCCTCCCCTTACCACCAGCTTGGGGACATAGGCTCAACTTCTGGCATCGGAAAGCAAGAGTTTGTGTGCAGCCTCTCCAGCACATTCCTGCAGATGGAGTGGTGCTGGAATTAGTCTGGCAGGATGTAAGGATCATCAACATTGCTCTTTACCATACTGGCCAAACTGCATTTTCCCCAGGAGAGCTTTCTGTCTTCAGATGGACAAGGCAGAGCAGAGTGGTTGCAGACAGGGACCCCCATGGCTGCAAGGAGCAAGTGTGGGGGAGGATTGCTGGTTGAGGACAGTTGCCTTGCCAGGTTTAGCTAGGGATCAGTAGGGCTGTTTAGTACGTGCTGCTAAGGTGGAATAGCCTTGCCTTTCACAAGGGAAGGGGCAAGCAGGTCTGGAGTGGAGAAGTGGGTTTTGACCAGGAGGAGAAGTCAGCTTTTTCTCAGAAATAAGGCAGCACATGCAGACGTGTGGAGCAGGAAAGGCATGAAAAAAAATAATCACTGCATAAAGACAGTTCTGCACCTCCCGCCTTCCCCTCGCCAAAAAAAAGGAAGAGAGAAGCTAAAACTGGCTGGAAAAAGAGGCGGGCAAGTATGAGCGGCTTCTTGTGGCTACACAGGGAAAGTCAGTTATGGGGCAGGGGGAATGGGAGCCATTATGGGGTCAGAAAGTGGTCTGCAGGGGGAGGAACACCATAAGGGAGCAGGCCAGGAGCAAGCCTGGAGACCCCTCCAGGGGAGGATGGAGGAGAGGATAGGGAGGCAAAGGGATCCCTAACAGGCAGCAATGGCCTTGGCCCCCCCCCTGGGGCCAAGGTGGCAGAGGGGCTGCCAACTGGAGGTGTAAGTGAAGGGCAAGGGAAAGTTTTGTGAACAAGGTGCAACATGTGGTCCTTGGATTAAGGGAGAGACCTTAAAGAAGAGATAAGAGAGAGGGAAGAGGCATGAGGCAGTACAAGAGGGATGTTATAGCCACTGGCACCCTGACAAGCAGGAGGAAGGGAGAACAGGGAAGAGGAAAAGGATGAAGGATGGTGATGGTCTGAAAAAAGGATTTGGTTGTGTTTAGAGGAGTCAGTGCTGTGTGGCCAGGCCTGGAAGAGTTGGAGAGCCTTGCTGGAGGCAGCTGGGATAAAGTTTACTAGAATGGACCTGGTGCTGGAAGGAGAGAAGTGTAGGAGTGTCAAAGATGTTGGAGAGGTTCTGAAGGAACCCTAGCTGTGCAGAGAGAGGCAAGGGGAGGCTGAAAACAGCAGTGGAACCATGGCCAGTGATACAGCCAAGGTCATGTCAGGGCCAGGCGGAGAGACAAGAAGATGATGCTAAGGGAGAGGAGAAGGTGGTCATAGAGAAGGAACTGAGAGCCCAGAGATCAGATAAGGAGCAGTGTGTAGACTGAAGAATGTTTTTAAGAGGAGTGAAAGTTAACAAGTGGTCCTGATGTGGTGAAACCTTAGTAAAAGTGGGATGTTGAATAATTCTTCGGTTCCTCAACAAAGTAAAGCAAATCTTCCTTGGCTTCAGGTAAATGTCTCTCCATAGCCACTCACATGCTTCCGCTCCTGCCCATCTCTCTCTAGCTCCATGTTCTGAGGGAGAAAGCAAAAAGGCAATTATTTTTGGAACAAAGGTAGCAATTCCTGCTCAGTCCACCAGGGAATCTTGTTAGGATTGCGAAGAGATTAGTGGGCCAGAAAGGTCGATTTTTAAGTAGTGAATAGTTCAATTAATCATTAATTTTATTGCCAGTGACACAAAGATACTAGCCAAAACTTGTTTTCTGGGAAGTATCAGCCCCTTGGGCTGGCAATGCCATAACCATGCTCCCAGCAGAAGGCATCACTGTGAACTACATGGATCCAAGGAAGCACATAGGCTCAGCATGCATGAGATGATTGCTTTGAAACAGCCAGCCCAGTAGGGTGGTCCTTCCAGAGATGAGCAGGCAGACAACACTGCACATTGAATGTTTTCATCTCCTCCCAAGCCACTTTATGGGCTGGAGGAACCACCACTTCCCTCCTCTGCCCCACGGGGCCAAATGCACTGTACAAGGGGCATCTACACTGTACTTGAGAAGGATTCACACTGATAGCAGTGCCTGTAAAAGCTTTCCGAGTGCACAGCCCCTGTATTCTGGGCCTTGTGCAAGCCATGGGGCAAGGTCCTCTGCCTGGCAAGAGGGAAAGTTATCCTGCCCTCAGTGTGTGTGTGGAAATGCTTGAAGTTTGTCAAGGGGCAGATAAAAGTCTATGGCAGGTCCAGAGTCAGCACTTCATTAAAGGCTATCCAAAGCCATCCTTCCACTGCTGAACTAGTCCTGTGTCTATTTGTGAAAAGATGTTTACATCTACTTTTAAGCCTATTGGAAACAGGTGAATTTTAAGACAGATACACAAAGCAAAGGTGCCATTTCTCACTTCTTATGCTGATGATTAAGCAAAGGTTTTCTTTTCCCTCTAAGTAATACTGTGAGCTGTGTTTAATTGTGCTAATAACAGCAGTAACAGCAGCAGTATTATTTTAGTGGAAACTGAGGTGTCAGTGAAACACATAGTCTGAGAAGCTGGAGTGGGACAGGGATGGGGAGGCGGCTTGAAATCTTGATTCCACTGAATTTGTGGGCTGAGATTTCACCCCAGATTGTAAAGTCTGAGTTTCTAAAACACAGAGATGACTTCAGTTATTTGGGAGCAGGTCTGCGATGATACTTAACTGCCAAGGACACCCCATGAACCTCATAGCTGCCAGTGTTTTGATGGCCAATTTGAAACCAAAGCAAGTGATGCAGTGGAAATAATTATCTCACTGTGTGATTTAGTCACTCCAGCAAGGTGTTTGCAGAACGTAGCTGCTTTGTATAGGATAACAAAAACGCAATGGGCTGGCTAATTCAATTAAAAGCGAATAGCTACAGTCTAGGCACTGACAGCATGTGGGAGGAAGTGGTGTTGTTTCCACTGTGACTGGCAGTGAGCAACTAGCAAAAACAAGGTGGTTTGAGGAACGCTTGCATGTTAATGGCATTTCCCTGTTCTGTTTGTCAAGCAAAGGTGGGAATATAGACTCAGAATTTACTTGAACTTGTTCTTTTACAAGAAAAGACGGGGGGCCTCCATGGGAACACTGCTGAACTGCTGTGGTGTACAAGATGCTCCCTGGGCTTGCCTGCAAAGCATTGCGTGTATGTGGCAGGTACTCAAACAAAGTCTCTGTGGGTGAAACAGAAAAAAATATCACTGTGCAGAGCGTATGCCGGGGATGGTAGTTTGTCTCCCACTCCTACCAACATCTTGTACCTAGAAAAAGGCTGCCCATGGTACGGCTGGTTCACTTCAGACTTGTGACAGTTGCAGTCCCACGTTGTAGCCATGAACTCAGCAGTCTAGCTGCATTGTTGGACTGTAATGTTTCCAGAAGTGAATCAGACTCTCTGCCCGATGGCTGTATCAGATGTAATAACCCAATGATGTGTAATAGTGTCTTTCTCCGTCTTGAGGGATGTGTGTGTCTGATCATCCTCATCTCATTATTAAGTTAAAAAGGCCACCTGTAATGGTGCTTGATGCGTGGCTGGACAGCCTGCAGGATAATTCCCTCCTGACCACCTCAGATTACTTTGAATAAGGATAAAATATTTCTTTAGCAACACTCAGTTTACAAGAAAATTGTCCATTCATAATTAATTCCAGTCTGTCAGTGGCTTAACTTTTCAGTCAGTGCCTCAACGGACACAGAACTGATGTGGAGCCCAGAGAGGGGCAGCTCCCAGGCTATGCTGAGCCTGCCACACTGAGCCTTCCTTACCGCTTACCTGCAGCAGTGAAGGGTACTGCAAATGGCATGTAGCAAACCTGCTTTTACAAGGGAAGCCCCATGGAAGCAGCACATGTGGGTGTCAGGGCTGTAGCTGCCTCCATTTATCATCTGTAGAGAACTGAGTATATGTGTGCAGAGGAGGGGGCAGGAGCTTTTTTGGTTCAGAAATTTTGCCTGTGTTTGATGAGGCACCAGCTAACATGTACATGTTGGAGCAGAGATTCCTTTGCAGCTCTGCACCCCTGCTTACAGCTCTTACCCCAGTCCAAAAACTATCACCCCTGGCTAGTAGCAAAATCCTCATGGTATGTCAGGCTCAGCTTTCTAAGAGCTCTCATTTCTCCTGAAATGTATAATAGCAGAAATATAATTAAAATGTAGATTCTTCCCCTCCCATCCCAGCTAATATATTGTGGCAATTTAAACAGGTGGGAAGATGCTCCAGACTTACTTCTGTCATTGCAAAGGTGGATACTGTAGCACAACTCTGGAAAAGGTCAAGTTTGAACTGGCATTACCTCTGACATCCCTTCTACCCATCCCGCTCTTTCCATGTTGGTTTTAGTGTTTTGGGGTTTTTTTATTTGTGACTTGGTACAAATAGACTACAAACTTTTTGGCACAGTACATGTCACCTCTCTGTCACCGAGCGCCATGAAATGACAGGCCCAGCTGGTAGCTGTGTATGTTGCCATAGTACAAAGGCTAACCACGCCAGGAGTGGGCAGCAGGGTGCATATAACTAATGCAGTCAAAGAACTAACGTTGTTATAGTGTGATCTGCTGGAAATTACCACTCACACACTTGCTGGCGTACAGCCCTCCCAGGCTTGCTGGGTCTCTTAGAAGGCAGAGTCTGCACGTGTGTGTCTTGCAACAGCCTCTGCCACCAGCTGTGGAGGCATCCCCAAGAAAATGGTGACAGGAGAGGCAAAGAGTCTTTTGTGCAATCAGAGGTGCCTTAATACCACTGAAATGAGTATCCAGATCCCTTGAGGTGGTTTCATATTAAAAAAATATCATAACCCAAGGATGTGCCCAAAGCAAATGTGGCCATGTAATACACAAAGCCTTACTGCACTGCTCCAGGGCTTTCAGTCCTGTGCTCTCAAACCATGTCTGTAGATGATGTTATTGGACATTTCAGCTGTCTGAAGTGGTTTTCATTCCCACACTAGGAAGGGCAGCTCCTGCTGCTCAGTGATGGAGTTAGCATGAGCTGGTCACTGCTGGAAGAAGGACCAAGAAGCTACACCTCCACGTAAATCCCTTGTAGCCACTGTGAACCAGCTGTACAGAGACAGCAGCTACTTCACCACATTTTCTTATGTAAAAAAGCAGTTCCTTTTGTTCTGTGGTTGGCATCAGGAACTTCACACCAGTGATTTTTTTTTTTCAAAAAAGTTGTTGTTTGCTCTTACCCAGTATGAGCTGGGCTGCCTCCTGCTCTTCCCTCCCTCCACCCCCACCTTTTTTTTTGTTCTTACTTACTGCTTCTACCTCCTTGTAATTCAGCTCTACTGGCTGACTAGGGATGGGGGCTCAGGCAGGCAAGGTGGCTGGCTGGACTTCATTTTTGTTTTGCAGCTGTTGCATTGTCACTGCCTGTGCTGGTCTGGCTTTGGGTTGTGTTTCATATAGTGGGGAAAAGAGACTACCGGGTGTTTGCATGGCCTTGCACTGCGTTATGCCCTTCTCCAGCCTGGTATATATGGAAAGACCACATCCCAGGTGATAGGAACATCCAGCAGGGCAGCTCCACACCACTCGGTGCCTCGTAGCCCCATGGCCCAAGACTTGCTCATGGCAGCAGCAGCTTTCTTGGGAACTGAGCTACATCCCATGTGGGAGGGTGTTTGTGTGTTTTTCCTTTCTTGTTTTGTTTCGTTTTTTCTTTTTTCCACTGCCGTCACATGTCTGTCTGCTTTGCCTCTGTCTGTCAATAAGTTGGGTCTGTTGGACAATAAGAATTCTGTTTTGCAGAAGAAACAGTGAGTTTTGTGACATTTGGGGTTTGGGCTTTTTTATTTTTATGTATTTATTTTTTCTATTCAGTGAGGAGTAGAGGGAAAGCAAAATTCCATATTTCATTAAGAATTTTCCTGGGGGAAAAAACCTCCAACCAGCAAGGAAAAGCAAATAAATAAATAAATAAATAAATAAGTGAGATATCTAAGAGCAGCCACTCAAAAACTTGGACTGTACTCCACACTAATAGGGAAGTAGCTCAGGAGCGAGGTGCTGGCTTAGTGCAGTCTCCCAGCTGCTGTGTTGGGGACACCTGTGCCATGCACGGATGCAGGTGACTCGGCAGAAGCATCAGGACACCCATATAGTTCCATCTCCAAGGAGGCAGCCCATGGCTGAAGCAAAGGACTTTTGAACTCAATGGAGGAGAGGCTCGGTAGTGAGGAGCCACCCCTTTTTTTTCTTTCATGCCTTCAAAGACTGCTGGTTTTGAGGCTCACCACCACTGCTGGCATCCCTGCTGCCCAGCTCTCTGGGCCAGTGCCCTGTGGGTGCCCAGAAGGAAGCCCAGATTGGGGGAACACCTCCCCGGTAGCCAGATTTGGTCCTATGTGACTCAGTAGGAGTGTGGGTTTGAGTGCTCAAGGCTGCAGGGAAAACTGTGCCTTGCAAGGTGGTGGCTCTTGGCAGCCCTGTAGCAGGTGTGCGTGGCAGCGCAGCAGGGGCTGAGCTGGCTCAGGATTTGTGTGTGTGCATCACTGGGCTTTTTCAGAAGACTTACTCAGAATCAGACTCGAGGTGCCACTTGCCTTTACTCCAGCTCCTTTATATACAGTCCCCATTTCTCCTGATTTTACTTCAGCGGTTACGATATGAATCACAGCTCAGAACCTGGGGGGAGGGGGAGGGGAGCAGGGATAACTGAGTGCTGCTGGCCAAGCTGGAGCTGCTGGTTTGCTGCTGGACATGAGGATTTGCCTCTGCAGGGGTTGTGTCAGAGAACAGCTTTCATCCACCAGATGTCTATTTAGAGTGTGAGAGGAGCTAACAATACCTGAAATGAAACACGTATCTCTTCTTTTTCCCTAGGGATAGTCCATTAGCATTTTCATTAGTGTTTTCCTTCCTGTTGTTTTTTTTCTTCTTTCTTTTTCTTTTTTTTTTTTTTTTAACAAATATAGTTTTTTAAGCAGCATAGCCAAGTCACAAAAGTAAGAACATTGTTTGCCTGCAATGTAGGACGATGCAGAACTTTTGTGATATGCGCTTGGATTAGCCTCTAGTCTTTTCAAGGGAGATGCCTGATACCACCTCCAAGAACCACTTTAGCTCAAAACCTACACTTAAAGGGAAGGAAAGAGAACAGTGGTCGTTTGACCTTACCTTCAGGCACCTTGATGTTGGAGGCAGCAGTAGATTGCTTTCAGTTTGTCTGTAACTCAGAAGATCCCCAGACCTATTAATGAAATGTCTCCACGAATTGCAGCATTCCTGCTTACCCTTTCCCCACTGCACCTCACCTCACAGTGCTGGAGTTGCATTTACTTCATGGATTCCCAAACTGATGAATCAAGGCCTCTGCTTATGACAGCAATTCAAAACGCATATAAGTAGGAGGGCAGTTCATTTCTCTCATGGCATTTTTACAAAGCTATGGCAACGTAAACAAAGATTCATAATGGCCAGAAGACAGATCACTGGAGCAGCCTGAAGTATTTTCCTAGAAAATGTTCACAAAGGCATGAGTCTCTCGCCCATTTTGTTATAAACAGAGACAAACAGAAACCGCTCTTTTTAGACACTGAGGCTGCTCTACTTAGAGTTAAGGAATTTAAAAGTGAGGGACATCTTTCCATATCGGTAATTTTAAAGAACTGATCTGACTTTTTTCTTTTTCCATTGGTACAATATAACTTCTGAGAAAGCAGCACATCTCCGTCTGAAGTTTCCTATTTTGATTAATATAATCAGTGCATGATTAGCGCACACACACGTATAAACATATACACACACAAATCAGATCATCTTTGTGTTGGAGTCACAATCAAAATAAACCCAGAAACCCCAAACCCAACACTCAAAAAACTCAAAGGTTTGCCTTTACCTTCAGTGAAGGTGAGCTTGAGACCATCAAATGAGAACTCTTAGGCATTTGGGTGCTCCGTTTTTGTTAATGTTCTCCCCTTATTTACTGTCTAGACATCAAACCAAAATGAGGTTACCTGGTGCAATAGTGTGTCAGAAGGGATATTTCTTGTCCTCAGAAGCTTCTTGTCTAAATCAAGGAGGCAACTGGCAGGAGAATGGAAGCATCACTGACTAGATCCCTACTCTACCACCACCTTTGAAAAAATGATGCAAAGAGACAGTTGATAACAAAAAGATCAAGGTTTTGATAATTTAAGAAAAAAAGAAAAAGATAGCTCAACAAGTGCATTTTTTTGAATGGAGGCATATGCCTATAGTGCTGGAAATCACACCAGGGACTCCTTTGAACTCTTAGGGACCAGACTTACATCTTCCCTGAGTACTCAGGGCTGCTCTAACCAGCCCTCCAGGTGCCCAGCCACAGGCAGTCCCACTGGGAAGGCCCCGTAAATCTCCTTTGTGAGCACACAGCCTCAGATATTGCCCTTGCTCAGGTAGTGCTATCCTAGTTTGCATTGAAGAGAGCAGCTTTTCCAGGAGCTGGTCCTGCTGTTGAGGTCTCCACACAGTGTACAGATAAACAGGGTGTGTGGGGAGCTTATGGGTCCCCTTTGCAGCCTTGGTATTTCACATGGGCTGCAAGTTGTGACTGGACCCAGCAGCTGTGTGGTGACTGCGGGAGGTAGGTGTAGGCTCATGGCTACCTTAGAACTTATTTTTAAAAGGACCGAGCAACTTGCTAATGATCAGAGATGAAAACCACCAGCTAAGCTGTGAATTAAAGCAATCTCCCTTGCATCCTTTCAGCCCTGTAAGAAGGTTTCTGCATCACACCTTGGAGAGATGGCCCCACAGGGAAGGATCAGGATGGTGGTTGTGATGAAAACAGACCTATTAAAAATACAACCAACCCATCCAAAGCCCCAAGAACGTATTTTTATGATCAATTGCATCCAGCATCCTAAATAAGAAGTACATTCCAGAATTCTGGAAAACAGTTCATGTTCATTGGAGGAATTACCCACCATCACCTCCCAGTGGCAGGTACCTCAGTGAGTGAAAAAGGAGACAAAAAGAGTTGAAGAATGTAACTGCAGCACATGAAACCTCTCTCTGTCAAGCTAGAAAAGAAGAGCTCCCCACTCGTCCCACTCCAAGCCACCTCTGCCCCGCCCTCCACCTTCAGTTCCTTCTGCTTTGCAGTGGGCAGTGCTGGGGCTTGGACTGCTGCTGCCTGGCAACATTGGAACTTGCAGTAGTGGGACCTTCTCCCAAGTGAGACCTCAGCAAGACCCAGCTTCCTAGGGCTGCAACACTAACTTTCACGCAGAGGGCTCAGGTGCAGACCTCAAGGGGCTCACAGGAAGCTGTGAGACTGGAATAAACCTGGGGAGAGCTTTTTTAACTGTCCAGCTTTATAAGTGCTCGTGAACAAGATGATTTATCTCTTCAGAAACTCGTAACTTTACAAAATTCATATGGAGTTTTTTCACAGGCAAGTGGCACATTCCTGACACATAAGCCAAAATCCTGCCACATTTAAAGTCCTTTTTCCAAAGCTGGGGGCATGGAGAAAATGTCATCAAATTTCTTGGGGCATGGGAGGAAAAAGCATATTTTCTTCCAGCTAAATGTTCAGCAACCACTTAAAATTTCCAGGCAGAGAAAATATACAGAGGCAGAATCCAGCCTGGGATATTCTAGCCCAAACAGCTGTCATTTGACAAAATTACAAGTAACTGTAATTACGAAGCAACAGGCAACTCCTGGATTTGCTGGTGCTCCATTAAACCAAGCTTTTTACATTTTTCAAAGAATGAAAGCTGCTGTGCAGGTGTATTTGCTAAGGTTGGGAAGAAGTAGCACACCGCTTTTCTCCCCCACCCCTCCACCCCTTTTTTCTGAATGAAAGTGTTTTACAAACGAAAAATGAGGTTTCCTGAAATGAAAAGTTGTCGCTTATTCTGAGCTGGCTTCCATGAAATGTATTTGAGAATCTCCTGTCCTTATCTCTGAACTTGCTGCAGGGTGACAAGTGACCGTCCTGTCTGGCTTGGGTTGACCAAGCAAGTAACTGGGCTGGGCAGAGTCCCACCATGGACCTGGTGGGACATCTGCAGATCTTCTGAGCAGCCCCAGGAAAAGGCTTGCCACACTGGCCCCCGCCTTCAGGGTCCGAGCCCACATACCTGTGCTTTTCCTCCTCAGGACCTGCAGGAAGTCCTGGGAGGCACGGGCTGCAGGAGAGCTGCCTCCCTGTAGGGCTGCAATCCCAGCCAGCGCACACTCCCACTGATGTCCCTAGGAAAAGCCTGGCTGCCTGGACAGTGCCACCCACCCTGCTTGGGCACCGAAGGGTTCAGTTTCCCATAGCCTGAGAAAGGAAGGTGTCCTTGGACCTCTCACCAGGGATGACCTGCACTTGCCCTGACGGCTACTGGCAGACTTGCTCTTCTCCCTGCTTTCTGACTCATCTCCATCACTTTCTTCCAGGTCTTTTCTCTCTCTCTTTCTCTTCAACAATGTCCCTTTGTGCCCTAGCCCCTCTTTTTGCCATCATTGGTACTGCCTGGCCACCTCCCAGAAAGTTTGAAAGCAGTAAGAACATGAATCAAGTCCTATCCCCATAGAATGAGAAAACACACACATCTTCAGAAATACAGCCTGATCCGCACAGCACCTACGGGCAAGAGACAGAGAGAGGGTATGTCGGGCATGTGTTGGAGACCGAGGGACAAAGACTTTGCAACTTTATCTAGGAACAACCGATACACACGGAGGGAGGCCCTGCTGTGGGAACTGCAGCACCCCAGCCTGTTTAGCTGCACTCAGGCAGAAAATGAACACCAAAACTCAGCCCCATGAGGAAAAGATAATGCGACTGAATATGACAGACTGTTACTTTTAGTTCTGTGCATAGGGTGGGATGACAATCTATATGGCACATGAATGCAGGAGGCAGAACTTGCAGCTCTTCACTCTCTGATGTTAACCTGTGGACTCACTGCCACAAAGTGTTGCTGAGGCAATAGTTCAGCAGAAGAATTAAAAGCCTGGCAAATCAACCCCTTTCACCTCATCCATAGTGCTGATGGGAAAAGCACAGCAGTGCAGCAGAGGAAAAAAACACTCTTGATGCAATCTAATACAGGCATTAGGAACTGCAGGAACGCTGAAGTGAAATCTTCCACTCGGTAGGCAGGAATGACAAGCTATGGCCCATGAGCCTGGAGTACTTACTCCTCCTCACACTTAGGAAGGTATCCCACTTTTTAGAACAGTCTAGCCTGAGTTTTCATCCTATGGGCAAACTTAATGGCAAAAGAGTGTATTTGTGTCTGTGAGCAACAGTAGATCTACCAGGGCACAGATCTGAGGAGACTGAGCCTTTATTCATTCCTAACTACATCCTGCCAGTATCACTGCCCTGTATATGCTCTCCTTTCCCAACATCAAAATGGCACCATTTCTTATATTGCATAAAAAATCTTGTAAGACAGATTCCCCTTTTCCAGAGAGGAAATCTTTGTTACGCTGAAGTTGACTGAAATAGCGTAGTGGTGAGAAGTGCAAATGTAAGAAAAAAAGAAAAGTCGCTGCCACTACAAAATCCCCCTCGAGTAACACCCTACTCCAATAAATCAAATACATAAATAACCTCTTCTCAATAAAAATCTAAGCAAATCAAACCAAACTGAAAACAAAAGAAACACAAAATCCGAAAGAACTGACCAGCCCCAAAACTCTGACCAAAGGACGGCAGCAATTGAGTTTCAGTGGACTATGGTGAATTGAGTTGATGAAAACCCCCCAAAATACAGATATAGGAAGTGGGGAAAAAAAACCAAACAAAACCAAGATGAAGAACAGAAGGAAATAAATGCCTGGGGCATAATTCCAAAAAGACTAACGCTTGTGGTGTGACAAGTCACTTAGATGATGCTCTGCCAGCCGTGTGCAGCCTTGTTCCCCTCCCCACTCTCTGCATCATGATAAAAGCACAGGAAGGATGTTCGATGGCAGATTGGACACCAGCCACTTTCAAAGGGGAGTCATTTAGTGAGATTCACTCATAATTGTATAAGCTGAAACAAAAAAAAATGAACAACATTGGTAAAGCAACCAGACTGATCTTGCAAACATACTTCATCTTGGACCCGGCTGATGGGAAAAACACTCTGTTATAGAGAATGTAACATTATGAATACAGATAACACCTCCCAGTAAACCTCAAACACCTATTTCCAGATGAGTGTTTACCACCACGTGGTCAGTCAGGGCTGACCATATTGCATACAAGTCTGATTATTACAGCCCTAGCGTTGTATTGGTTTAACTTTTCTTTACAGATAAGCATATATGGGAGGGGTAAGGATGACTTTTGACTCGTCCTTCATTTCTGTAGCACACCAGAGCTGTCATGCTTAGACTGAAATCTGTGAGCTGTTCAACCTCAAGTGGTCTACCTGATAAAACCGGCTCCCCAGAAAGGCTGTACCATTTTCAACAGTGAACGTTTATCATTTACTATCCTTGGTAAAAGCTAGCTAGTCAGACTTAAGGTAGTATGAGATAGAGACAACCCACAGTATTTCAGTATTTCTTCAGTTATTTGAGTGATATGCTGCTCCCAGAAGAGTTGAGAAACCTTTTGAAGCCTGGATAATTTTTCATTCATAAGAACTGGCATGATTTTTGTTTGGTTTTGGGGCTTTCTTTTTTTTTTTTTTTCTCATTTTAAACCTGTCTCACAGATAAAACGACACAATTCACCACTGGCAGGAAACCTTGGAGGGTGCGGTCTGCTGGGTAGAGCAGAGGCCCAGGGCTTCACACGTGTCACTTCCATCCTTGCCACTGGTGGTGACTCACTGGCTGGTTAGACATAAGTCACCTACCCACTCTGTAGTCCTGGGAAGACTGGGCCATACCCGGTGGGACAGCTCTGCTATTTAAGCTACCTACAACCACTACTGAGGCTGGTGGGCAGTGTCTGTTGATTATCACAAATTCTGGTATTCAGCCCTACAAAACACATCAGGAGTCAGAGATCAAGGGCTCAGGGTCCTGCTAGAAGCTATGTTGGATTTGTAAACTGAGTTTTCAATATGATCATGGATTGCACATGAGGATATCAGTTGAGTTTGAGCAATACTGGCCACCTTCACTGAAGCATCAAAGGCTTGTCACATGTTAGCCAACCAAAAGTATCATGACTTTGCTCAAGAAGGACTTCCAGGTTCATGTCTCTCCTCTCTTATCAATACATGTGATCACAGGCAAGGTACTGAGGCTGATCTCATACCAGGACGGGAGGTCTGGGCATTTTGTCCCACATCAAGCAGGGCTGCTCCAGGTCATGTGTTCCCTGTCCCTGTCCTCTTCCTTGCACCAGCCTTCATGTTTTGGCAACAATCTGCTCAGCAATCTGATGCGACTGATGATGAATTTGAGGCAAAGGTGGAGGGCTGGGCCAGGATGGAATACAGCAGCTTCCCTCACACCTCTTAGAGCCATATGTTGAAGTGTTGTGTCCAACTTTGTGATGTCTCAGTCCTGCAGCAGAATCCATTCCTAACACCTTAAGAAAACCACCTTATATAGATGTCTCAGAAGTACATAAACTGAGTGAAGAGACACCTACAGGAGCTGTTAAGAGAAGTCAGTAGCTCATCTTTGAATAACCCTTAGTTACAAAACTTCAGCAGTCTTCAAAACTGAAATGTAGGCCTTTGCCTGTTTTTAGTTCTCATTTTAGTCAACTAAACATGACTTTGCTCCTTCTTTCTGACCAAATAAATCTTGCATTCTTTCCTGCTTAGCTTAAACCACTGGGACGGGGACTTCCTACCCCAGCACAACCTACAGCAGAGGAGCTGTAACATGGCTGTGAAAGGCAAGGGAGGACACAAATCCAGAGGCCACCTTCCTGGGACTAAACTCTACCCAGGGTCTTGTCTTGAAGACCTAGACCGCAGCATCAGTGGGGAGCTCCTGGCTGTAGGAGAGCACAGGAGGAGTTCAGCTCTAGGACTGCAGTTAGTTACATTTCAGGTGTGAGCAGGATGCCTGTAGCTAATCAGCAGTTCGCAATAGTGAGCAGCTATAGGAAGGCACGTCCCACCCCCTGCAAAAGTGACAGCAACCAGGCAAGTGCCTACCATGTTTAAGAGTTGCTGGCACAGGCAAAGAGATGCAGTATTGCACTCCTGATCTTAAACTGCTGCTTTTTGCCTACATCCCATCTTAGGTGCCACAACTGACTTGTGAGGAGAGCATATAAAATTATTATTGGTGCTGGAAAAGTAGATACGTGAATTCTGATGTGCTATGAGAAGGGTCCCCAAGAACATTCAAGAGGCTGGACTGAAGTATGATAGGATTACTAACATAGTTCAGATGGGTCTCTGTAGCAAGTGTTCTTAGGAGAAGAATACATACACACAGAATATGTTGTACTGGCACAGAGGGTCCTGAGGGAGCAGAGGTTATCAAGGTTGAAAAAGAGATTAAACATTCACCTATTCAGGACCCTCAGAAAAAATGCGTATTTTCCTCATGAACCACCCAGGTTTGTAAAGCAGTCAGTGTATGTGGGCTAGAAACACTTAGTGACACAACACTTAAATAATTGCCGCAAAAAGATAATGTGGGAAATGCTGCTGTGCAAGGATAAAATGTGCTTGTGGGAGATATCTTCCTCAGAGATCGTACCAGGATTAGGCCAGTTGTGTACCTGACTTTGGAGGTTTCAAAGCATTTTTACTTAGTATAGAGAAACATCTCACCTTCTGCACCAAGGTATCACCTTCTCTTGCTCTCCAGCATGGATGGGTGGAGATGTCTGAAGAGATGTGGATAGAGATTCACTTCCTTGTGCAGGCTGTATCGAAGAGCGTTACAACAGATATCTGCTGGCATTTTTTACCCCAGTGGCTCAGAGTTCTCTGGTCTTCATTTATTTTCAAATCTGTGTCTGCCCATATTTATGTCAGGTTCTAAAAATAAGTAGCACCGTTAACATTTTGAATTTTAATTATCTACTGCATATCTAAGAAGATAAGTTGGAAGGGAAAGCCCCTCTGTGAGCAGAAGTACAATCTAGTTAAATGAGTGAAATTTATCAGAAAAAATGAATAATGAGCAGTGAGAAAGACTGCCTCATTTTGCTAATTTTACTTTATAAATTATCTGATTTGACATTCTGTGCTAAAAATCTGCTTATGAACCCAGAAAAGCGAGGGATGTACTCCACTTGCTTGAAGCAGTCTGTGCCCACAAAAATTTTGCTGCATTAGTACTGCAGCATGAAACCTCTTGCCACTGAAAAGTGGACTCTTGTGGCTGTTTCTAGATCACCGTGTATCTAGAACTAGTTAGGTATGCTGGGCTTAGGGTTTGAATCTATGCAGAGCCTCCTGGTTATCTGCAGTCACATCACGACTGCATTAATTTCACTGCACGGGTGTCATCAATGCATACAAGTGCTAAGCAAAGTTGTCCTTCCCCCTGCCTGCACCCCTAAGCCCATTTCAGGAATGAAGGAAAAGATACTACTTACTCTGTAACATCTATTTAATTAATTTTTAATGACCTATATTGAGACTATCAGCTCACTTTATTTAGGACTGGGACTGGCAATGAACTTGTAATACGAAAGTTATTTCAGAAGAAAGGCAAAAACGTGCCAAAATAGGCTATAAAACTAAGCATGTGATAATAGCATCTGTTACAAATAAGGCTGGATTCCACTTTCCATTGTCTTACTCCTTTTTCCTCAAGTTGTTTAAATTTTCCAATTCAAAAGGAATTTGGCTGAAGATTTCCCTTACTTGGTCCTGACCTCAAGGAGGGCTGCTTGCAAAAGAGTTGTACAAAATCTATTACAAGCCTTTTAACAGTGAGGCCATAAGAAATCAGGAACACAGACGCCTTCTTGGATGTTCAGACTGCAAAAAAATATTAGGTGCAATAAAGGAAGAGCCCCCAGACCCCTACTGTCTGATCCCAACAATAAACTGCAGCAGACCTATTAGTGCTGTTCCTCCAGAAGCAGCAAATTTCCCTCGCTCTTCTGTGCAATGATAAATGCTGCAAACTGTGTCATCTAAGTTATTCACCAACACACATTACTTTAAAGGACTTCAAGGGTGCCTTGACGAATCTCCAAATGAAAGCCCCCTTGTGCTGTCAAGTAATACTGAAAGAAATGTATAATTTACACAATAAACACTTTGTTCTGAAATAAATATACCATTTTGGACACATTCTCTTAATGTCCTCATTAAAGGCAAGCTTTTAGAGCTCTGAAGCTCAAACAGCACAAAGAGAAAGGGAGCTGAATTGCAGAAATCTCTTCTTTAACCTATGGCAGCGCTATATAAAAACAGAACTTAAAAAAGGTGAAGACAGAAATGGTTATCATTCCTTAATGAAACTGTGTTCCCCATTATTCCCAGTTTTCCCATTTATTAAATGCCAAAATGCTGTAGTAGGCACTGCAGTGTCAGGAAACAAGGTGGCAACCACATGAAGTAAAAAAACCCTTAACATGTAACATAGCTTGTGCAAAATTATTTTTGCCTATAGTTACTCATCTAGTATTTTTTTATGGCTATTATTTTTTATTTTAAAAAACCCAATGCCATGTGTTAACACTGCAAAAGCAGTCTTATCTCTACCAACATCTAACACAGAAGAATAAAAAAACTGTTAACGAGTTTATAGCAGGTGAATGGAACCATCTCTTTATCAGTGTATGGATAGGCTGGAATAGAAGTAGTGATGAATACTTGAGCAGGATTTTTTATTATATTTTTCCTTGAATTGTAAAACCCACCAGACTCACCCCTAAAATCTTTTAAAAAAACTTGCAGGTTATAATGATTTTTAGTTTTGGGTTTTTTTTTGGATACAGGTTGTCACCGAGGATTCCTTCAGGTACAGAGCTAGGCCAGAAATGCCAAAAGACGTAGGACTGAAGTCCTCTTCAATGTCCGTCACTGCATTTAACAAATCCCCAAATACTTCCAGCCTACCTGGAAGCTTAACTAATTCAAAAGATGTTTATTTCTTACTAGTTAAATAATACATGTGCTGTTCCCTGTTTTGACAGTAGTCACTATGATGTACCACCAGCACATTTCATAAACGTATTCCCCAAGAATATCAGTTTAACAAAGAAGAATTCTGTTGTGAGAAAGGGAGGATTTCTTCACTGTTTCGTACTTTTTATTCAAACTATTTCACTAAGTTAACATCCATTCATCTAATGTGTTTGGTTTTGTTTTTTTTTTTTTCTTTTAATTCATCATTCAGCTGGGGGATTTCAATATCTTTTCTGTCTGTCTGTTCCTGCCCCGTATTTTATTATTGATGCCACATTTGCTTTTTAGAGCTTCTTTGCTTACCACCTGAACAACTCATGACCATTCAAAATAGATGTTCAAAAATACAGTAACATAAGAATACCTCAGCATCTCCAGAGGCTGAATATCTCAACACAGCATATTATGCTTGAATTTCCCTTTAAGTCTTTACCTACATTTAGCAAAGATACACTTAACAAACTTGTAACTCTTTCTCTAAATGAGAAATAAACCTCTCCGAGTTTTTTTTCCCCAGTCCGTATGATTTTGGACTTTTTCTAGAGGTTCAAAGTTCATGCAGAAATTCACTTTTTCTCTTGTACTGTTTTCAGCATTTACCTTTGCATTAAATGTCACAGCCTTTCACTTCTGTTACTTTGATTTCCTCGCTGTGTCTCTTTCTCTGCAAGCCCCAACTGACTGTGTATTTTAGTGTGGTCTCCCCATCTTCTTTCCACTTCCAATAATATTTTTTAAACCTTGTTGTATTCTTGAACATTTTTTTTTCCAAAACCACACTGACCACTTCTTGGTTTTTGAAATCTTCTTTCCAGAGGAACTGCAGCCTGCTGTATGTTGGCTAAGAAGTCTCACCAGTCTAAGCTTTCCTTCCATGCAAAAGGGTTCCAATACACCCTGTGGTGGCACAAAGTTCACCGACTTCCTTAATTCCATGAAATGGAATTATTGAAATCCAGTGTTTGACTAGACTATGAGCATTTGTTTCATATCAGGTTGAATTCAAGTAACATTCTGACACATTATTGTTGTGTTTGTTGTCAATGACATGTTTTGAAGTACTATTCCAGGAAGACAACTAAACACAAACATCTGACTTCAGGTTTTAAAGACAAGCAACAAGCTGTTGTAACAGAAGATGAGTATGAAAATGATATTACAATAAAGAGATGCCTGAATATATATCAATTCAATACAGATGATAAAATACATTTTCAATACTTAGGAACATGTCTGATTCAAATGTAGAAAATGCAGACTGGAAAAAATCATACAGAAATCACATTTCTTGGGAAGTAAAGAATTCAAGAAGAGCTCATGATCATATTTCTTAACACTTTATTATTCTGAAGCAAAATCCTTTACAGGTTGAGATAACAGGATGACTATTTCAGTTAATACCAGCAGCTGACACTACAACCAGCTTAGAATGGACAACATTTAACCAAACAACATTGCTGCGGGTGTTCAAAAATTCTCCCTGAAAGCCAGTAATGACATACTTTTGAAGTTTCGAACTTCCATTCAACATGCTATTCCTACCTACACAACTATTTTATAAGTAAAATACATGTACATCAAACCTCCATCAGTATTTCATATTACAGGAACTGAATGTTGTATTTTTACAGCACATAACTGAACTGGCAAAAGAAAAATTGATGGTAAAAAATTGTTCAAAAACTCAGCGCATTGTTTCTGAAAAGTCCCACTCAAATGACTGTAAATACAAAAAGAATATATTATTACTGCATAATTTACTTGCAATTCATAATTTCAGTTATAAAATTAAATCTACCCCTTGCTCCAAAAAACAAAGCCCCTTTCTATTAGTTGTTCTCTGTTCTATCCTCCTGCATCTTATATCAAGTCCCAGAATGAAAGTCAGTGTCAAATCTTCCCAGCTGGGAAGACAGTTGTTGACCTTTGTGTAACTACATCTTAACAGCACCAAAACTGTTCTTTCCTTCTTAATCCAAATTCAGTAACTAGTGGTGAAAAGAGGAGTGACTAACAAGAAAGAAGACAGTGGTAGCAAGTCTGTAAGAACAGGAAAAGACAAGAGGAGTAGGAAGGAAGCAACAAAACCAATGACATATTGTGCTCCTCTGTACTTCTGACTATGCAAGAGGTAATTAACTATTCTACTCCTTAACATCGAAGAATATTTTACTTGAACATTTCATAAACAATCTTCTACTACTCCTATAAACTCAGAGTGCTTTTCTGTTAATTGCCAGTGAAAGGAGAGCTTATTTCAAATGTGGATGTTATCATCAATATTCCAACAGAAGGGAGAAACAAAAGAGGTAGGATATGTTTAATTAAAAAAGCTAGAAGTCTCCCAAGAAATCAGATTGTAGATGATAACAGAAAAAAAAAGTATCGATTTTTAAATGCAAAAGAAGTCATGTCTTTCTCCATACTGTATTTGAACACTTACGAGTTAGTTGTAGGTAGCAATGTTTATTACACACTTCTGAATAGTTTATAGAAGGTCAGTCTTCCAGTCACTTACATTAGTACTACTCTACAATCAGAAAGTAACAGACTGATACACTGAACAACATGAGTAAAATTTAAGGTGACATTTGCTAAAAATATATTTCAATGTATTTTTAACAAATGAAACTGAGACTGCATCACATCAATGAATATTTCTTCATGAACATACAGAAGACTGTATGTAAACAAAATTGCCTTAATCCTCTCCACAGAATGCAACACAGCAGATAGAAAACCCTTTTATCAAGACACTTAAAGACCAGAAGTCTCATTCAGCAGGATACCCCATACCATTACTCAGAGTTGTCTCTCATAATTTCTTTTTCAGTGAAATTCCTTTTGTTTCCTTCAGAGACTTCAAAGGAGTTGAAGAGGTACAGAAAAAACGGGTGGTGTTTAAGCACATCTGTCTTTTGAGTTGCCTGCATTGTGCTGTTTTCTATGTTTTCATCATTGCTGACGAAGAAGCTTGAAAACACGTCAGCTGCAAGTGCATACTACTTTTAAATTTGTTCAGTAACTCTTCTAGTAACCTATAAAAGGAAAATAATTACAACTTTGGCATATTCTGAAAAGGGATCAATTACCAAAAGTTTTGCCTATTCTGTCTGTGACTTCAGGTACATTGTGTGCTTATATAAAGGATCTAAAATTGGATCTGTTCAAATATCTGAATTTTATCAATATTTAGAAGCATATCAATGTGTCACGATGATCTGTGGCCAGAAGAGAACTTAGCCATAGAACTTTTACCCAGGTGATAAAACAGCCCTTTATATGGCTTTCCTTCCAGATGAAGATCATCTTGAGAGCAACATATTCGCAAAACACAATGGCAAAAGGACTCGTAGAGAGCATCCTCAGATATTTCTGCAAGGAAAATCTAAAAACTGCCAGACTATGTACCATAAAACCAGCATCCCCTATTGGGGTTATGGCTTTTCACGTGAGCTGAATTGTATATTTCAGTTCTTCAACTTGTCTTTGGGAGGTACTTCCTTGATTTCTCTTAAGTACCATAGCTGAAAGATCAGAGATGGTATCACTGTTTCAGGAGAAGCATTAATTCACTGGCAACCATATGTTTTTGTACTTCAAACAAACTATGTACGAGTTCATTTTGGAGCATAACAACGGTTCATTTACACCTACATAGCTGCCATGAAGGTACTTGGTGCAGTGGATAATATCTATTATAATCCACAAGCTACAGTTGTGGAACTGAGGATGTTGATGCCTTTGTTGTATGAGACACTTATTGTGAGAGCAGAGATGCATTATGAAGTTTTACAGTCTTGCCTGTGTGTTTTATTTTCCCTGTTTTCTAGGGAAGAATATGTTCTCCAAATCTTTTGCTCTGTTTCAAAAACAAGCTAGATAGACGTCTCCCTATTGCCTCAACTTCTTGGCAAGCTGTGATTATTGAACAGCCCGTAACAGAAGTTATCCTGTACGTTAAAAAACCCCAAACAAACCCAAGAACAACGATTTGAACCACAAAATCAGTATCTGCTTCCTCAGCAGGCCCTCTAGAAGATGACTATGGCCACATTCATCATTTAGTGTCATAACAATGACTGTGAATGAACACAAATCAACAGCACTAAGTCAGTGCACAAATGTGTGTTACTTTTACGCAAATATGTGTAGGTTACAATGAGCTACCTGGAAGGGCAACAATTATGGTGTAACGACCTAGGAAACAGAACAAGTTTTGCACTGCTTAGGGCTCAGAACTCTGAGGCAAATATAAAAATGATGCAATTCTTGATTCTCATCTGTCCCATGAAACACAAATGCTCGTGACTCAGTAAAAAAAAAATTTAAAAAAATTCTACAGGTGTTTCGGAAAGTCTGTGTTGAAAGAACTCTTCTTACTCAAAACTGATTCTTATCTCTAATAAAGTCTAAGAGCTAAGTAAGACAAGGAGGTATCTTGAAACTTGCTGTGGCTAATGAGGAGTAGGTTTGAATAAATAGAGGACATCTGGAAGAGGGCACAGTCCATAGACCACGGGCTGCAAAACCAGTCTCTTTATGTGTCTACAACATATTCTAAATTCTGATTGTTAAGTACAAACAGATCTGATGAAGTTAGGTTCCTGAAAGTACAATACCGATCTCAAGTTCAAAACATCTATACTTTTACTAGTATCCTCGTTACAAATCCATCCCGGTTCTACCACGCTACTCCTCATTAAGCTAGGCTTGTAAAACAGACTACGAAATATGAGGTTGGATGCAGCAAAGCAACTTGGTTGTCAAAGGTTGTTACAGTGGGGAAGGAGGAACCCAAAACTCCTCTTGATGTTATGAAAGAACCACAGTCCCTTCTTATTTGTTTTTTAAATCAATAAGGTCATGTTTGAGAGTTCCTCATATATCAGCTGGCAAAAGCTTGGACTTTGTTCTTTGGTCATTTTTTGATTACTGATAAAATAAGTAAGATGAGATAATGCACCCAACAAAACTTTAAGATTAATAAGGAAGGCTAAAATAAATTACAAAATAAATACAAAGCTACAGTGAACTGATAAGACTAGGATGGGCAAGAGGGATATGCCACAATGCCATCAGCTCTTCTGTGTAGTTTAATGAGTCACGATGAACAAGGACTTAGCTTATTCTTAACTGTCCAAAGAGGCTTCTGCACTGTCAAATACAGTGAACATTAAGCCTCTTATAATAAAGAGTAAAAAGCAATGGCTCCAGAGACCAGAAAAGAGACAAGAAGATGCATTATACTCACTTCTTCTCAGTTCCACTCGAGAGCTGAGGCAAGGCTTCCAAAGCTTGCTTAAAGCTTGAGCTGCAAGGAAAACAAAAATACTCATATTCCACTGGTACAAGTCTAAGCATCCATAGTTTCTCTCTATAAGTCCTATGGAGATATGCTATATTTTGCCCATTCTTTGAATGAATTTTTGAGCCAGTGCCAAGTAGGCTTTTTTCATTTTGAGATCTTCATCAGTATCACACACTCAGAATAGGGAAGCACGTCTTTTGAAATGGAATGCAGTGACACTGTAGGACACTACCTGTGACACTATGAAGACACATTAGGCCCTAGAGCCCAGCAATGTCTCCTACGAAATGCTTATCAGGTAAGATGATCAAATTGCCATCTGCAGGATCATGTAATGCCAATCCTAGCAGAAGTGCGGGTATTTAAATAACGAATGAACCTGCCCATATCTAGTCCCCAACATAATCACTTAAAAACTTCAATCAACTTTACTCAAAACTGCTGACAGCTTATTATAGTTTGTTTTTACATGCCTTGAATGCATCAGACACTGATACTGCTACTGCTTTTCTTTCTCCCTTTATATTAATGTGTGAGCGTGTCCCACATTATTTATCTTTGGTCTTGTACCTCACTGAGAAATGATAAATTGCTGAAAGCTTTTTGAAGGCTTTCATTCTAGAAGACAGTGTAGAGCTGAATTCATTTTCCCTTATTACATTTGCGGAAAAAGAGTAGGGTATTGTATAAGCTTGTGGAGAGCTCTATTTCCATATCCCTATAAAGGGAATCTGCCAGTGTCCAGTTCTGTAGTTTCTTTCTGGCAGGTTCTTTGCTAGGTGCTTTATAAGACTGCTGTGAAAAAAAAAAAAAAGCATAAATTCAGCAATATCTGCTTTTGTCTTGTTTTAGCATCATTATCCTCTGCAGCTGAACTGCTGTTTAGAAGTTGTTTTTTTTTGATTGGCACTAGCTTGTGTCTAAAAAATCCAGTATAAAAAACACCTCAAAGTAATTATTTTCTTTCAACTGATAAAACTTTGCTAGTAATCTATTTTTCCTCTATTTACCAAGTATATCACATATTCTGTTTGAAGCAAAAATTCTTAATCCTCAGTTTACATTACATGCTTTTCCATGTTTACCAAATATTCCATTACACTGAAAAAACAGATGTTAGAGTACATCTTACTTGCTTTCAGGTGTTAGGTATATGGCCACGGTATCTCTCAATGCACAGATTTCAAGTCTTGCCTAAAGACAGAAATACAAATATTGAAATAGAGACACAATGCCCTTTCATCAAGGGAATACCAGTATCCCAAAGCTTCATCATTTTAGAGGCAAACAGTATTGCACACTGCAGTTGTAAGTGGCCTTGTTTTTTAACAGTGTGTTTCCTGTATTTTTTGTTGCCATGTTGCTAAAAAGAGCAAATGTTTCATGCTTTTGATTCAAGTCAAACTGTTTGCACGGTCACTATGTAGCAGTCTAAAACCATTGGTTTGTCTCTCAGTAACAGTATCTTCAGTTGTGATCCATCTTTTCTGTACCACTACAGAAAGACAGACAGACACAACCTTAATTTGTCTGTTTTTTTCTTTTTTATTAAATACAGCGAGCTTAACTTCTTGCAGCATGGTTTTGTCAGGGAGGAAGGAAACACAAGAGTATAAAAATCTGTCAATATACATTTTATTCTTGGTTTTCCTGTTGAATTTATTTTTTTTTCAGTCAGATGAGGAAGTCAAATGCTTGTGCTCTGCTTCTTGTTTGTCACCTGCTGAGCACAAAAGCTTGAGGACTTTACTCCTGCCATTGTACTGTGTGTCAAGGTGTTAACTTTCACCTATGCAAATGATGGTGGAGAATGACCTCAAAGATTAAACTGATTTCATAGATCACCTTTAATCTTTGAAAAGCAACCATTACCATCACAGAAATAGAAACACTCCACATGTGATCAATACTTTAAGAAATTTCATTAAAATATATAAAGTGAACTTCATCTAAATTAATATTCTGTTCCTGTTCATCATAAAATTAAATCCAGTTAGCCATTACAGAAACTGATTTACATTTGGATCCAACCCATGTGACAATTATCTTCCAAACAAAAACTCTTGTAATTTTTTTATAATCCAACACAGACATCTACCTCCAGTTCTCATGAAAAGCTTTAGCTTTTAAGTTTTGCCCTCATCTCTCTCCTAGGTAGGAAGTCAGCTGAGATTTATGCTTTTTTAGCACCACAACCTTCTGGCACAAAATACAACATAGCCACCAGCCAATTTTATACTCATAAGAAATGGTCTTCTCACCACAGAATGTTTCACCTCTTTTTGTATGGTGCTCCAAGCTGAATAGCCTTGGACTTCTGCAAGTTCTACACATAAGATCCTGGAGTCTTTCCTACATTTTAGGAGGTAGCAGCATCATGGGGAACTGTCACATTCTCAAGTACCACAGCTTAAATAAACATGGTGGAAGGGCAAACCCAACAAAACTGTGGGTCATGGGATGTGGGAATACAGATTCAGCCTTCTCTTCGGAAATGGGTATTTTTGATCAGTCAGACCGGGCTCAGAATACTTTTGCACTGCTGCTGTCTGCCAGTCAGGATTTTCTGTGTTCAGAGGAACAGAAAATGACCACGAGTGACAAATTTACAAGTAGGGACAGAAAATGCTTTCATTATGCAAGTTCACATGGTGGGTTGTCTCGTCAAACAAAAAAGACAAGGGTAGTTTTGTTGTTATTCATTGATTTGGTTTTAAATAGGCAGTCAATCTTAGTCAGCTGTGATCTTCCTATGATAATCCTCTGTCCAATGCAATTACTACCAGCAATGGAAAAATACAGCTTGCAATTGGATAATTATTTTCCCATCATAATGCAAGAATGCTGTCATGTACGATGAAAAATTGGTGTTTGTTCTTCTTGCCTGTTACAGCTGCAGCAATCATTGACCCAAATGGATTTCTTTTAAAAAAAAGATTTTTTTCTTAGAGTCCTTTAAAGCTAACCCAATAGCAAGTACATCTACAGTCATAAATGAAGAAGGCAGTGTATCTGTTCTACTCAGGCTGTAACATAGTGCTAATGTAGAAATAACAAAACAGACAACTGACAAGTTTTGCGAAGACTTACAAGATCCTATCGCATCATACTTTCAAGATTTTTAAATCTCAAAATATCACAAAATAGTTTTTTCCTTTTTTTTTTTCTTTTTTTTTTTTTTTCTGGATGACAGACCAAAGACAGTATTTAACATTTCAAACAGATAATACTATGATGATTTTTATCTCATAGGTTACAGCTAATCTTCTATGCACTCAGACAGAAAGACAACACTAAAATATAAACAAATCCAAGAGCCAATATCCCAGCAAATACACTGATTATACCTTTCTGTTATTCTTGGTTTCCTACATTCAGATGTTTGTCAGTGCAAAGTATTCAGGTACCTGCAAAGCTCCATTTTTGCTGAAGAATGAAACACACTGCATCAGACGACTCAGTTCTTCGGAGACTGCTTCTACAACCCTTGACATTATCCGAGGAACTAAATCCTTTGAGATGGTAAACACCTGATATTTATTAAAGAAGAATAATGAGTACAATACCTATAGTAACAGAAACATTTTGTATGTATATTTCAATAAAAAGTACTAAACACCTTAATTGAAAGGACTATGTTATTTTTATCAATGGACAAAAACAATTCAAAGCAACTAGCATATGAAGGATTTCTTTTGATGCTTGTCCTACACTTTTGACCAATCACCTTTGTTAATAGCAATGTCAGCTATATGATACATGATGACAACTTTCTTGTAAAGCCTAAAGGTAGCCAGACTTCAAAATATGTGCTCTCAGCTGATGGATGCAGGTAGTCAAGTGTTTGTACACAGACGGCTATTTTGTAGATAGCATCTTTAATCCAGGGTTGTGTGACTGACTGACCCAATTACACATTCAACCACGTTTAACTCACGTATTTTATTATTTCTTCTAGAATCCTTTATATCTGACCACTGTCAAATGGCTAGTGTCTTTACGCTCTGTGGCAGAGATAAGCCTTTGAAAGGGTTTGAGAGTATGGCAATGTAATGTATTTTTATTTAGATTCTTCCACAACTGACATTTATTAGTCCCTTGGCAAAAACATTACACTTTACTGTTTGTTCCATGCAGCAAGACCATCTTTTTAACAGCTTATTTGTACAGTTTTTTAAAGTGCTATTCAGATCCTCCATTTGAGGTTCAGAATAGCATCTGCAACATAACAGCAACACAAAATTAAACATTAGATCCATGCCTGAAGGAAAGCATGAAGAAACCAATCTTCCTTAAAGGGAGCTTTAAGGAAGCGAGAAATTGTTGGTGAATTAAAAAAAAAAAAAAAGAATTATTTTTTCTACCTAGAACTGGGGAAAATGCAGGCCAAGAGGTTGGAATATAGGAGGAAGTGAGATTATAGGTTAGACAGACCAAACTTGTGTCAGGACTTAAAGGTAATAATAAAGCTACATAGGGCTGGATGAGAAGTTGACACAAGGAACTGAAGATAATGTGACTAGAGTGGTGCAAAAAGGAAAATGAACTGCATAGCGTTTTTAAACACACGCACCCCTCCAATTTCTGCTTTAAAATTATCTAAAAAATTAAGTAGTTGTATTATTTTTTGCTAGAACACCTTTGCTTTATGTGAACTTTGGATCTTATGTCTGACAAGGAAACGTAGTAATTGACAGAAGATACTCATACACGTCTAAAAGTAAATTAAAGATTCCTAAACAGTTTTTAGCGATTTAAGTAATCAATTTTGTATCAGGGATTCCATAAAGCTGACTGTTCCAAAAAAGAAGGTAGGTACCATAGGCTAAGTACACTGACCACATATATATCAGCTATCAGCTGTTATCACTGCTAAATCCAGTCTGGTTTAACGGTTTTGACCCACATAAGCTGAGCGAGTGACATAGTTAGCTTATGGTAAGAACAAAACCCCTAGTAACTATTTGGGAAGGGGCCACCTTATTCAGCAGCAAATATTGCTGAGCAATTCAACATAAACATACCAGGAACATGCCCAAAAAATCTTCTACTGAGAAGAGAATATTTGTGCCCACAACCAGCATTCTTGAAGCTACTATGCAGAATCCAGGAAAAAAAATTCTCAGCAGTGGTGAATAACCACAAAACTTGCAGTGAGAAACGCTTATTTTGATTTCAGTTAAATTTGAATTCAAAGGTAGAGAAACAATTATCTTTCCACTTCAGTCCATTCTTGCTGTGCAGCTGATGGTTAAATTTTGCTGTTTCAAACTGCAGAAACTTGCAGCCTTGTTAACTAAACTTAAATCTGACACAGCTTACAGAATTTCACCAGAACACAGTGGAAATGGGAGTTTCATCTTGACACACATTTTCATAGTTCTGTAATATTTCACATCTAGAAATTTATGAGGCAACACTATTTGGGCCAAAATCAGTATCGGTCTCAATGAAGTCAGTGCACCTTTCTGCTGCAGCATTTCACCGAGTGTGCATGTTTATAGGATTAGCTCAATAAGTTCCAAACGCCTATGAATTTTTTAAGGCAAATACTCTCATTTTAATTTCTATTAATTTCCACTACACTGAAAAACAGTATTAAAAATGAATGTTATTGTTGGTATATATTTTTGGTATTGCTTATTCCCTTATTCAGAAGCATTTGGTAAAATCAGCAATGCTTCCATGAAAACTCCTATAAGTAAATACTGAAATGGAATAAAAAGGACTATAGAAAATTCTTGCACATTATCACAAAAGACCAAATGACTACAGCTCTGCATGCATATTATTTTAATAATACTATTATTCTTAATTTTCACATGCGCTCCCTATTGAAAGCCATTACCTACCTACCTAAGTATTTCAAACACAATTTGTGCTGTACAGAGACTATAAAAACTTGCTGTTTTTTAACTTTCTATCCTACGTACAAGAATGACATTGCCTTTTCACTCCAAGTGGCATATATTGAACATTTCTTCCAAAGTGAAGCACAGGGTGATTTTCATATGTTGTGGAAAATAAAGTTAATCAGAGAAAGTGAGTATCATCTCTCTCTCTCTCTCTCTCTTTAATCTTGATGAAAAGGGAAGAGTTGAATTTCAGACTTTGGCTTTCCTTTTCACCAGGCAGCGGAAACAAAAAGGTGTAACGGAGTGTTACTGAGGATAAACAGGAACTGTTCATCTCCTTTGGCTGTTAACAAAGTTAGCAGTTGCCTATTTGGTCAGCTAAGCCTAACCCAAAGCACTTGTATCAACAATAAAGACACTTTATTGTCTTTATAAATTTCAGGGTACAAATTTCAGGGCTGATGAAAGCCATAATTTACCATAACAAGTACATTGGAATTATTCATATGAATGTAAGCATGAAACAATCTGAAGTTTTTTCTCACCTCTGCATGCACAGCAATGATATTCACTAATGCTTCTTTCAAATAGTTTCTGACACCTGAAACAAAACCAGGATAATTACTTTCATTCTGTTATCTCAACACAGCCATAATAATCTACTGTTCAATACTGTACTTTTTATTTTCATCCTTTCACTAGCACTTTTGCAATCAGAGGCAGAAAGAGAAAGTTCCATAGCCACACCATCAGTCTATTTCCTTTTTCAAATCAAATGGAGAAAGGCACATTTCCTTGCAGCAAAAAGTTAAAAAAGCCAGCAGGTTCCTCTTTCAGTATTTTCCTTGTCTGACAACACAATTTCTCCAACTTTGCAATTTAATTAAAACCTAGCATTATCAAAAAATAAATTTTGGATGTCTTGCTAGAATATCCAAGACATAGCACAGAACAAGCACTACAACTCAACAGCTTCTGAAGAGATAGAGAAGACAAGAGTTTTTGTTTGTACAACAGTCTTGAAGATCTTGTTACTTTATCAGCTTCTCTGGCTATAAATTACTAAAGACAGAAGTAGCAATGAATCGTTTCTCTGAAAGTGGTTTAGAAAATGTTACTGAAGGCAGGTTATAGGAGATGTCATGCCTTAGTAGAAATTTCCTTGTAGAAAGCGTGCAAGAGTCAAATAAGCATTTTATTTACTAAGTACATGAAATATTTGTTGATTTATACTGAAAAGGAAAGTCTAAATAGAAGGACATCCAGCAGGGTATGCTTTAGTTAGGACAGGCTTATTCCTCTGCACTGCTGTAACTCTGGCGTAACTTTCCCAGACATGCATTCAAGCTGTGTAAGATCTACAATAGGCAAAAATCTAAAATTGCCTCATTTGCTTTTCTGGGCACTTCTCTTTGTAGACAAAGGCAAACTGGAAAGCATTTAATGCATTAAAGTATGAATAAATGTTGGAAGTGCAACACAATGTCATGAGAGAAAGTTACCAATGCACGTGATCTCAACCTCTGATTTCAATTATTCTTAGCATGAATTAGGAAAAGTGCAATAACCCCATTGCTCCCTTTGGTATCTCTAATCAACAGTAAAAGATCAGAATCATGGACAAAGACTAGTGAGACCACATCGCTCAGAAATCAGAGTGTGATTAATGCTGCTGTCATAAAAATTATGAAGTGAACCTTTAATCAGTTTATCTTACTTGCTCCACCTTTCCACAGATAGCATCCATGCAGCAACTTAATCCTGCTACGAAAAATTGCTTTAAAAGGAGTTACCAAAGATCATAAAAATGAGTTGTTCTATGGGTGAATAGTCTCAGAACTACCACCTCAGCTATGTTCATTTTTTTAACCACTGTTCCCACAACTCACTTTAAGTTCTAAAAAGAAGACACTTGTTTTTTCTTACTTAGACAATTACAGACAAACATTTTGTAAGAATGGGATTACGGATGAAAGAATCCCTTTGCATGAAGTACAAACACCTTCACTGCCCGTGTCTATACTGTTCGGTGAGATGCAGCCTACATGGGAAGGTGCTTTTTGGCAGGCATCATGGACCTCCTTTTGGAGGTGAGCATGCTTGGGAGAAAGCAGAGGGAGACATGTTTAACAGTGACTCTTATTCCCAATGTGCAGTCAGAACATAGCTGAACTCTGCACCCAGTCATGTGCATCAAGACAGTCTCTGTTTCAGAAGTTCATAGCGAAGAGGCAAGCATCAAAGAAGATTTTACTGCTCTCCATAAAAGCAGCTTGGTTTCTGAACACACAAAAGAATTAAGACCTTTTTAGAAAGAATGTTCTATTTACACACTGGAAGAGATGCAAATAACTGAAAAAGGTGAAGAAAAACAAAAGCCTTTCCCTACACGTTCCAAAACCTCTCTAACTTTTCAGTCACTCTTTCCATTTGAACTAGACCAAAGAAAAGTCAAACAGCACAGCATGCTAGGTTGCAAGCTTATAATTTCTTGTTATCTTAGTGATTTTTTGCAGCAAGGAAGGATGGGGGGGGGGGAGTAATAAGAGCAATACCAGAAATTTTATGAAACTGACTTTTTTTCTCCTCCCCTTTAACCTGCAAAACAAAGTAAGGATGCTACACATCAGTACTTGAACCACACCAAAAGATCACAGGTATATGTGGAAATGCAACACCCCCTTCCTTCTTCCTCTTCTACTGTTTTCCTTCCTCTGCTTCACTCTGCCCCAGTTCGAATCCTCTGCAGGTTTCGTATCACAGCGGACAAAATTTGTATCACGTCCCACAAGCAAATACAACCTGGCCAAGCACTGAATGGTGGTATGCAAATCACATAGAAGTAGAGGATGAATTCAGGAGCTGGTTTGCAGTTAACCTCAGGGTGCAAAGTGTTGATTTTGGTCTGCTAACGTATGTGGTATTCAACTTTTGGCTGCCTACCGACCTCATCTTGTGACAGTAGGATTTCACGTGGAGACCATTTTACTTTTGCACATACGCCATGCAAGATTAAGACTTTGACAGTCTCCTTTCTCTACAGGTAATTGTGACTGCCAGAGCATGTTCATTTGGTCAATCAAAATTTTACTTGTGAACTAAGCACAGCATTTCTTTGCCCCAACTGACTGTTCTCTAATGAGGCACCTCACTCAAACCCTGGTACAGTTGGGGAGCCATAATCAAAGCACAGAGAGTGGGCTGCGATGTCAAACAGAGAGGGCATAGAGGAGACCAGCTGGCTGAGCTGGGAAGAAGCATTAGCAAGGAGGCAAGTGAAAAGCTGAAACAGACACCAAAGCAAGTGGGTTGTGTAAAAGGGTGATGTGGTTCTAAGGGAAAACCCTTACTTCTCAGCCATCCTACCTAAGCTCCTGAGGCAGTGTGCCTCTTCTCATGCTTTTAGGCAACCTGGCTCAGGAAGACCTATTTCTGTCTGCTGCTGCTGAGAGCACCCAAATTAAACAACTTTTGATGGTGCAAGTAAAATTGCCTATCAGCTATGTCTGTGGAAACCATCCATAACTTTATTTCTTGAAGAGTCAGTCACTGTGATACTGCAACCAGGTACCATTGATTCTACAAGTATGAAATAGTAATTTCAGCAACATTAGCACCAGGTGTTAAATACCATTGTCTAGTGGTACACAGCTACAACTGAGACATAAATGATGAATTTATAAGTGAAAACTTCAGGATGAATTGACTAAATGGAATTGAAATGGCACCTACAGTAAAAATGAAGTGACAATAGCTTAATATCATACATTGCTAGCCCATCCCAGCTGCAAGATAAAATTGGTAACTTAAACCTCAGTGAAAGGCCATAAGCAGACACATTTTATCTTACATCCTTGTACCATGTAAAAGGACAAATGAGCGAACAGGCAGTTTAGAGGTGATTATTTCTTGCAGTCTCAGTAGCACTAATTAGGTGCTCCTGACCTTTCATAGCAGGTCCAGTCCTGCTATGACTGTAGGTCAGGGGGCTCAGCCCAAGATCAAGTATTTCCTCAGCTTTGTTGACAGGCTTTGCAATTTAAGACCAGATCATTCAGCACAAACTGTTCAAAGCTATGCAGTTTAGTGATGGTCCGTGGATATGAAACTAGTTGCCTTAACTGCAGTCTCTAATAGTTTAAAAGACCTTGTTTTAGTAAGCTAAACAAACCAAAGCCAGAAAGAAGATGTTATTGCACTCCAAAAATGCCAGTAAGTGGAACCAGACAGGGAGAGATGTGAAAACTAGCTAAACTGAAGAACAATACTGGCTCAAGAAAGAAAGGTATAAATGAATTGACTATCCATATGCTTTGGCTGGAAATTAAAAGTAACCACATAACAGGTTTGCTCTCACTATGCTATCAAATGTGCAGTGTTGTGACAACCTTGCTGCCAGGGAGTCAGTTTTCCTACCATGAAAAGAGCATAGAGTAAAAAGGGTATTTCCGCCCAGTTCTTTTTCTGATTTGTGAAGGATTTTAATTTTTGCATGTTAAGACAAAGCCAAACACGTCTGAATGTCAGGACCTGCAGGCATAGTTAATAACTATATTATATTTTAAAAATTACAATTAAACCCCATCCAATTTCTGATTTATATCACTGCTCTGTTTGCGGTAGGCTTTGTTGAAGCGAAGTATTACTTTTCAGGACTATGATTCACTGGAAATACAAGCAGAGGCATCCTACTGTGAATTTATTGTGAAATTCACTTAAAAATGAAAAAAATTCTGTCTAGAATAGAATTTTTGTGCAGCTTTCTCTACGACTCAGCAGCCCACGCAATCACAGTTTTTGGGGCACCATGCTGCCAGTCCTATTATACAGCACTGAAAGCTAATGCACCATATAACTGTAGGTTGCAACTATTAGGCTAATCAAATGAAACATAACATTTTTTAGTCTAAAATACTTCCTATTTAGCATATTGAAGCACAAATACAATGCCTTTACATAGTTTCTGACAGAAATACGTTAAAGACAGTCTCAACAAGCCCTTGCAAATTCTCTCAGGAAAACGTTATTATTCTGTTACAGCATAAATGCATTCCACTCCTACAGTATTCTCAACATCGAGGACTCTGACTTGCTAGAATTCTAGCTGTCACTAACAAAACCCTAGTACTGCTCTAAAGAAAAATTGATAGGAAGACCTAAGACAGGGAGAGTTTCAGTCATCAATCACCACAATGGCTGACAGAAACTTAAAAACAGCACCTTCCAATTTTGGGCCCTTCACTGTTACTTTCTACTAGCGAAACATTCAATTAGTTTATCCATTAAATTTAATCTTCAGTTTACATCTCCTGTGAGTTATTTTTTTTGCAAAATAAATCTATCAGAAAGTCTACATCTGCAAGCAGTTTTAACAATACTGTAAAACTGTAGCAAGGATGACTGTATGAGCTATGGGAAAAGCAGAAGGGAAAAAGATTTGTGGTTCTAAGGAGTAACAGAAACTAAACTTCTAGCTTGCCAATGCAGGAGTCATTCAGGAGATCTTCAGACCGCGTAGTGCTACCAGTTGTCCCACATGTAGCTCTCAGAGCTATGTCTCCCCCAAGTACTTAGATGACAGTATTCTACTGTGAAACCTCCAAAGTGACTGAATAAGTATGCAAGAGCTGGAACTGCAATATCATATGTGTAATTTTAAGACACGAAGCAGCTCTGAAAACTTGCACGCACAAACAGAGCTAAAGTTGCACACACTATAAAACCAGAAGCCAACACAAGTCTTCAAACGTTCCCAGTCCTTCTAGAGTAACTTGATAGAGAGAGAAGATATCAGCGTCAAACATTTTTACAGTTTCCGCAGACTCAAAAGTTCAAAGAATGAACTGAAGTTCAGCTAGGACAACTAAAAAACACAGGAAATTTTAACCCAGGCAACTTGGGTTTGACATACTTTTAACTCTTGTGAGACTGGAATCTCGTTTGAGACAGACAGCTGGGGGGCTAACCTCACTACTGCCTCTCACTAAACATTTCAGATTGCCTATTGTGCAGAGAAGGGGAGGATAAAGGCACACAACTGTTTAGAAAAAGTAAGTGGTGTCAGCAGGTACCTCTGCTCATCAGCAATAAAATACACCAGACATAAGGATGAGAGACTATGAAGGGTCAAAAGTAAAAGAGTTCTTAGGCGAATTCACAATCAAATAAAAATCAGGCAGGAATATTAAATGCAGCTGCTCTTCTGTGGAGAAGTTTGAAAAGCCTTCAAAAGCCTTCCACAGGAAGTTCTAGTGTGGCAGTTGTCATTCAATTCTGCCTTTTTTAAAAATTTTTTTCCAAACCAAAGAAAGATAAGGATTTGCAAAAGATGAGAATGAATGGCTCTTTGTACATTGACCAAGCTACCAGTCCTGTTTCAAGACTGCCTTATTAGAAACCTAGGCTCTGAGGGACCAAAACAGAAATGAGTCTTGGACAGGCACAGAGTCACCAATTTAGGAAACAACAGAGAACATTCTGGTCTCTGCAGGAGGCCAGTACTTGCATGGGCAAGCAACTGCTGTTGGTGGTAGCAATGTTTTTTAGCGCCTTTGAAAAGAGAGCACGAATTTGTTGGCCTTGAGGCTTGAACATGACTTGGTAGAGCTAGGAAAATTGACGCCTGGGAGTCTGAAATTTCAATTTTTAAACACATGCAATTGTATGCAATATTTTTTATAATTTATTGTTCTGTTTGGTGAGTTACGCCAGTAACAGTCAATCAGTCAAAACTTCTTTTTTTTTCCCCGATTACTTTTTAATAAAAACTTTCCTTAAAAATAACAACAAACAGAAGTTGGTGATCCAAAGAGATTAATATTTTGCACACCTAGTTGCACAGCACCAATACATTAATCTTCTTGCTTATTTCATTTGCTTATGCTGAGAGGGAATTTGGGAATAAGGAGAATTTAGAAATAATATTCTCCATAAAGGAGAATAAATGGAAAAAAAAACTATTTCACCTGCTCTATTCTAAGGAAGGCATCTGTTTTTAAAATTATTATATATATATTCTTTACAATTACATTACATCCTAATGCGAGATTTAACTGAATCAATATTGGAAATGTTTATATCCAAGTTTCAGATACGTAGTACCAAACTTAACATCAAGTCATACACAAAGAGGTTTAAACTGTATGTCAGTTAAGCTCCTGTAGCTCTTTGTTAAGTTTTTAATGTGCTATATGAAACTGCTGGAAAAAAAACCTGCACACATCTACTGCAAGTCGTTAATCAGTGCCGTGTAGTGCACATTAAAAAAGAAACTAATGAATAGTATCCACAAAGCCATGTAACTTCTTTAAACAGTCTGATTTTAACTGTTAAATTTCCTCTAGGTTCTGGTTGCACTGCAGCTGAAGCAACAGCAATATTTAACAACTGCTTTAACTACAATTACCCTAGCATGATATCCATTGTGGTCAGGATATTTTTTCCTCCATGAAACTCATGTTACAAAAGTAGTACCATACGCTAGCAGAATACCCTGTGGGGTGGGAGCCTATTACTACTATTTCAGCAGTTCTTAGAAAGGCAAATTGTGCTATGCAGTACACCAAGTGACCACTGTCCTGCCCCATGCAGCCTGCTTCGGGATTTCAAGGTTAAATGGATAACTCTTGACAAGCCAAGCTGCCCAACTGCCCAACATATACCACAGAATTTCACTTTTCAATCTAACATAGCCCATAACTTCTGACTAAAATCAAGTAACCTTTTTGTATTTTTAGTTTTTAAAAAGAGATTAAGACAGAATGGGTGGGAGGGGGAAGAGGCACTAAAAAGTGAAACACTGTCTGAGGTCGCAGCACATCAGCAGAGCAGGCAGCACTGTCCACATGCAGAAGTTGCTAGAAGAATTTTTTATATATATATATATATATCTGTGAAGACATCAATTAAATTCTGTGTAACAAGGTAAGAGATCTACAGAATAGCTTTAGGCTTCCCAAACTTAGACAACTGCCTGATACTTCCAAGAGCACGACAAAGCTCTACTTATTCACTACCTTATCCCAAGAGACAAACAAGAGGCAGCAAGGACTAAATCTGAAAATTAAAATGAATACAAAAATATTTTTATTTTTAGTATGCAGCATTCTAAATTAACATAACTTATAGTGGACCTTACATGCAAAATATTTCACACTTAGGCTACAGAAATATGAAGTATGCATAGCAAAAATATTTTACATTATGTTGGTATTGTGAAGCTATTTGGAATAAATTTATTGACTCTTTCAGAGCACTTGATTTAGATTTGAAAAAAAAAAAATAGAAGCCACTTGGATTCAGAATTAAGTGCACAGGATGACACGAAAGTAGAGGGTGGCATCTGCTACCCATAAGGACCAAACACATGCCTGAGGCTACATGAATGGTGTTTAAATCAAGGCATTGTCCCCCAAAACTATTTAGAAATCTGACATTTTTAATCAGGGAAAATGTAATGTGACTGACAGTCTGTTTATTTCAAACATAGGAATTAATTGGAATAACTGAACTTCCATTATGAATTAAAACTTTGTACGTTTCTAGAACAAAAAAACATATTCGCCTTGTTAGAAAATGCCCTAAATTATGTAACTTTTCTGGAAAATAATTTTAAAAGGTAACTACTATTTGCAGCTATTATAATAAGCGCAATACCTCATTTTGAAAAGTAGTGTTTTAATTTCCAAGAAGCCTATACCTTTCAAGATAGTCTCCTAACCGTGGAATAGACAGAAACCTCACTTGTTTGCAGACACGGGCCTTTCATAACCTACAGCACTGGTACGACTATGTCATGCTATTTTACTGAAGCGCCCCCACCCACACAGTGATATCATCTAACCTGACACTCTGCAGATGTTTAAAAAAAAACATACAAAAAAAAAGCAGAGATGTGACTTGGAATTTCCCCATGGACATAACAAAGTAGCTCACCTCTAATCTTCATAACAGCACACAGGTTTCTCCCTTCAAAGTTGGTTGATAGGAAATCAACTTCAAATACTGGTACTACCAGTGGCCTGTTTTCTAAATTAAGGTGGCTAGAAAAACTTGTTTGTTTCTTTCTAATTACTAAAAATGTTATTTGTTATCACACTTTGTTGTCTGCCCTGAACAAAAACATTTTTATGAAACTGTCAGATATTTGGCAGTAGCTCTAAAAATAGAACAACTCCACCGGGTCATAACCTTTACCACCACTTACACTGCTTTATTAATTATATTCCCTCCCTCCTCATAAATAATTCTCAATTTGATTTTAAAAAAGTTAATACTTAGTAACTGTCAAAACCCAAGTAACGGCCAATGCAAAGAATGACTTTCATTTAGTTACTGCTTTTGCTCTGCCAAAGAAACATGGACACCATCTCTTAGAGAACTACATGGACATCATCATGTTCAGTAAATTCCTTACATTACAGTAACATCTATGCAGTATGAGTAATAACACTATTTTTACTACCTCCAAACATGATTACATATATTTTAAAAAATATGTGCATAGTATAGTAATAGATACAGCCCTATATAGTAGAAAAGGTAAAGTTGGAGAAAAGTAATTACTTAAAACCAGTCTAGAACCAAAGATACAATTACAGCGTTCACAGGCTTTTATGGATTCATATAACACCTGAGCCAATTAAATGTCATACAACTGCTGATATGTTATTGCAGCAGAAAAAAAAAGACTTAGAAACAGTAACTCCAGAACCCCATTTGAACATAACAAAGAATGTAAAATTTTTCATTAGGCCACTTCCTGCTATTGCTGGAAACATTCCCTCCTTTAAACGGAGATGGATTTCAAGGTACTGTAGTTAGTGTTGTTTTGAGAGTACATTCAGAAGAAAATGTGAATGTGTAGGCAAACTGGAAACTGTCTGGAGAGATTACCCACTTATTTAACCACATTTCCTGTTTTTTAACCCATTTGTCCTAAGTCAGTCCTTAAACTACTGACAAAAATAGATACAAGTGTGTTATAAATAGCTCATTAGCAGGTCTTTCTTGGTAAGACTGAAAATGTTTTGATAAATCTATTGTTCTTACTAGCTCCATACTAATTAAATTGTGAATCAGATTAATGTTTCCTTGAAATTCTTTTCTCTATAGCTCATGCTAATTATAAATAAGCAGCACGTTAGGAATCAGAGGAAAAAGTCATAGGAACTAATAGTAACCTAAAAAACCAGCTACCAATAATTGAAATTTAATGAAGAAATTACTGGCAATCTATGTGGGGAAGTGCTTTTACAAAGCACAATTCTGAAGAAAGGAACGACAAAGACTGATTGCTGAGAGTCAGAACCTGACTAAATATTTTGAGATCTGAAGGCCAGAGTGCTATGTCTTTGAGTTAGTTGCCTCACTGTTATTTACATCTATGTAGTGTCATGGCTGAAAAGCAGTGAATATCACTTGAAGGACCTGACTGACAAAAGCAGCTACAAAAGTATTTTCCAAAAACGTCAAACATGAACGCTTTCAAGACCTACCTTACTTGTAGTTTTTGAACTTTTTAAATTCAAGCAATAGGAATTGTGTCATGATGTTCAAAGAACTTGAAAGTTCATGCATTTCAGCTGGCTTAGAATAGCAAGAACCCTGAAGATTGTCAATACTGCAATGATTGTTGTCTATGCATGAACTCCAACCCACAAGAATCACAAAGAGAATAATATTGGTTCTGTGCCCTTGTGCGTAGCCCAGCCTAGGATGTCTTTAAAAAAGAAGCTGCTGAGTCTATTCTAAACTTTCTGCTACTTCATCCAGACTGCCAGAAGGATTTCAAGGACAGCTGAAGAAGTCTGCTACCCAAATACCTGCTGCTATCTGATCCATACCACATAAATTAAAATCAACCACTTCTTAGGTCAGAATATAATCTGCTTTATAATTAAGAAGATAAGAAGCAAATCTGTAAAGGCCAAAGACTGCAACAGGAAACATGAAGCCGAATACTACTTCACTTGGGAAGAAGAGATGTTAGCATCTAATTAGCTAGCATCTAATACTTAAAAGATATGCAGGTAGCTGAAGGCAAATTTGATATCTAAACATTTACTCAGGAGAGTATTGTTAAGAAATGCATTTAGTTTAATTACTCCCATCAAACACAGCAAAAAAGTGTAAAGGGCCTTTTACCAACTCAGACTTGAAGGTCACTGAGAAGTGAATCATAAAGACTCTCAAATTATGTCAAATTATTGCAGAATAAGACAAATTTCAGCCTGTTAATCTGATAACATGAAATATAAGTGGCAAAAGAAAAAAAATATAACGAAATACTCTAAACTAAACAAAACCCCTACATGGTAATGTAAAAAAACCCAAAATGACCTGGTATTAGCTCACCCAAATCACCACTTGTTAATAAATGCATTAATGACCCTTATTTAAGCAGAGTGCTTGAGATGCTTGACCCATAGAAGCTTGTCTTTTTGTTGTTGTAATTTAAGTATTAACAACGTTGTCTGGCATAGTTACAGCTATTAAACTGTGCTCTAAACGCACAGCTGCCCCATCAACATGCAGCTGTAACCCATAAATACAACCTTGAGACAAGGTAAGAATATAAATACTTCAGAGCCATCAGTGTGCTGCCCTACAGATTTAGCAGCACCTAAAAAAAATTACAGTTTCTACTTCAGTATTAATAGTGCTGAGGCAGTTGAGCCTTTCTTTGGTTGAATTTAAGTGGCTATGTTTGACTTAAGGGGAAACCCAACAGTATCAAATAATCACAACTAACATATTTTTGGTTTGAGGTAGAAAAAAAAAATTGCACTGTTGGAAAAGCCATTTTACTCAACTGCAACATTAAATATACTATCCTAAACAAAATAATTGTTCCTGAGTGGGAAAAATAGGTTCTGAAGAAAGAAATTTACGTGTGAGATTCTTAGATATAACAAACTATCTTTGACATGAAAACTAATACATCTAAGGATGCCTGATTTTTTTCTATCAATAATCTATTAGCTGTAGGATGGCTTCCTAAGCAAATACTGCTTAATTCTCCTACAGGACATTTTTTAAAGAATTCCCTCCCTCTGCCCCCTATAATTTTCAGCATATAACAGTAACAGCATTATGTATAAGTTCTATTATAACTAGATTTCCACCATAAGAATAATTTTAATGATGAAGGATTTTCTTTTGACAAAGCAGAATGTGTTAATAACCAACATGTAAGGTGCTGAAAAATCAACAGGGCACATATCCCTGGTCTGGCTAGGTTCCCACCAATTTTAGCATTTTGTAAAGCAGGACTGAAATCCTTCTGTGTATATCCAGGAAATCTGGCAGAGTGAAAGCTTAAAAGCTGTTTTCTGGCTGCAGAACATTCTAAAGTTTCCAATGCCTGTGAACAACACTGAGGCAAGATACAATATTGTATGTAAGAGGGGATAGTCTGCTTAGTGTGTGAGAGTATGTATAGATGTGTCCGTGTGTGTATGTGTATATATATACACACACACACAAATTTATATATTTGATATATAGAACATATTTTTTAAAAAAAACCCTACATCAACAGGTTTCTTGCAAAATACAGTTAGAGCACACTGACCAGAAACTGCTCTGCTGCTTAAAAGTTCCCCTTGATTTTTTGTTTTTTGAGGTTTTTTTTTTTACAGATTCAGGTATATTAGAGAAACTGGAGCAGAGCAGCAGCTGGTGAGTGGAAGGCATGCTGAGAGTATCACTGTCTTTTAAAACTATTACCTACATTTTTTTGAAGCGTGGTACTCATATTGTTTCCAGTGCCATACCTACCTTCTTTGATATTCACCTAAAGCATTTTCTGAATCCTTCATAAGTGAGCCTATTGGGGAAAAAAAGAAGCCAATTGTACCTCTTCACAATTTCGACATAGGCTTCCAAAAGCCTAAGCATAGTAACTCATCACATTTAGTGGTCCTTGCCAGTCCTAGACACTTCTCTTACTATACAGATGTGCAGGTTGATGCCCAGGCACATGTCTGGTGGTGTCAGTGGAGGCTTCACACTGCTCCCAGATGTCCCAATGCAGAAGGATTTATGTAATGGCAAGAAGTGTCAATTTAAAAGGATGCGTTTTGCAGATAAGAAGATAGCTACATGCACCATAAAGATACAGAGTGACCAATTCAATAGGAAAAGCAATTTGCTTCTTTAATTGTAAGGTTTACTAAAAATCAACGTCTCTATCAAACTGAGAGCAGTTGAATCCAAAAGTCTTAAGCAATATTTCCTTTCATTAACACAAGCCAAGCATAGTCTGCAAGAATACTCATTTATTTCTTTCAAACACGTCATTTTAAAGGCACCCTGGAGGTGTCCTTTCACGATTTTATAAAACCTAAAATTATTAAAACCTTTCAAAACATAGACTCGCTCAGGGAACTGTGTGCTCCTCTCATAATTACTGAAGTCACTGGTACTGTAATAATAGCCTGTCATATGCAAAATGACAGCAATTTCATAAATGAAGAATGGGCTTAGAGATATACTATGTTTATGAATTTACTTGGTTGTCACTCAAATATTATAAGAAATGAGAAAACTGAAGCCAAACTATCCAAAGGAGACCCAATTTCAACAAAGAAAGGATTGGAACAATGTAGACATGAATAGTTTAGTGTCCAGTTAGGTCCTGTATCTGCCCAACCTTCAAGCTACATAAAAAAAGCCTTAGTCACCAGTGAAACATGTCTTGTATTTATTACAGTGACTTAAGACAGATGCACTTTGATAAGTAAAAGAAAAGGCAAAGATGGCAAAATTGGAAGTAGAGTATGGACTTTTTAAACGAATTGTTTTGCTTTTTAACATTAAGAAACTGCAAAAGTGGTGCTTTGAGCAAAAAAGTAGCAATAAGATAAACAATTTTCCTGTCTTTTAAAGTATAGTCTTTTTAGTGTAATTAATGGTGGCTTTTTTTTTTCTAAAGTTGCTATTTCTATTGAATTATATCAGAAGCACAAAGGTAACAAGCAAGTGGCGCAGATAAAAACCCCAATACTTTTGGAACCTAATTCTGCAAAGGTTTTTAACTCAAAAAATGCAAGCACTGAAAGAAACCACAGGACCAGCTGTTAATATAGAATCATAGAATCATAGAATAAGCAGGTTGGAAGAGACCCACGGGATCATCGAGTCCAACCATTCCTATCAAACACTAAACCATATCCCTCAGCACCTCGTCCACCCGTGCCTTAAACCCCTCCAGGGAAGGTGACTCAACCACCTCCCTGGGCAGCCTGTTCCAGTGCCCAATGACCCCTTCTGTGAAAAATTTTTTCCTAATGTCCAGCCTAAATCTCCCCTGGCGGAGCTTGAGGCCATTCCCTCTTGTCCTGTCCCCTGTCATTTTTACACTCTTTTCCAAATTGCTTTGTGTATCATTTGTGGATACACGGGATTTTTATTTGACCTTAGTAACTAAATTCAGCAAAATGGCAACCAAACCAAAGCCAGGGGATTAGCTTACAAGCATACTCTTAACAGGTAGGAGTACATTGTTGGCACGGTGGAAGTATTGAGCCATGGGGTAAGAGCTGACTGACAAAAGGGACCCTGGTTACAGATGTGGTGGATTCTTTGGCATATGTAGTAGGATGCTATACTCTGCTTCATTTCACCAAATTTGAGTTCTATGGTAACATTTAGTTGGTTGGTTGGTTGGTTTTTGTTTTTTTTTTTTCACCATAGATTTGGTATCGTGTGATGACCTTCAAGAGGTAGTCATCATTTTGATTTTCAGACAGTGCTTACTTCTACCAATGAACATATTTTAAAACTGTGCCACATACTGCAGTCAAATGCATGTAGGTCAACAAATTACTAATAGTTACTCAAAGGAGTATACTTTGCATTTATGGCAAAGAAAAGTGCCACAAACTGAATTTCAAGTAGAATTCTATTTATCTGCTTAAATAATCAGTAAATTGGAACTAGACCACAATAACTTCTAGAGATGCTACTGCAATAAAAAAAAAAAACAAACAAGACCCCCCCCCAATAACAACTGAACCAAAACAACAACAAAAAACCTTACTGCCCTCTACTCAGCTAGGAGAAAGGAAAAATGAGATAAAAGTTTCTGTGAGCCACATACAGTATTCAGTGAGACTGCATATTTATCCTGTTTATTAGAGTGAAGGTGAGAACTTGCATTGGCTTCCAGTGCTACTATTTCACAGTTTTTCACTTCCAAGTTTCATTGAGTCCCTACAACATTTTGAAAAGGGCATGGATTTGAAATGAAGAATGTCTTTGCATGACCTGAACAATAGATCCTTAAAAACTGTTGAAGTCCAAAATTCACATTTGGAAGCTATCTGGACTCAGGAGTGGCCCACAATGGAAAGTTTAAGATTTTTCAAAGTTCAAAGTAAAGGCTTTTAATAATTTTTAATTACGTCAACTGCTGAACAAGTCCAACACTATAACTTCATCCACACATCTATAAAGTTTAAGTGTTTCATTAAATTTAAATTACTATTTGTTGTGTAAAGAAATTTTAAACTAATGAAATGCTTACAATAGATCTGCTGTACTGTCTATCATATTTTCCCACTTAAAAAGTAGGAGTTCAAGGGCTTGATAACTTGGCTACGGAAAGAATATGCTCCAGGCTGAATTTTGTATAGAAATTTTGTACAGAACGCTGAGATGTTTTGTTACACTCAAATTTTCAACTTAAAACCACACACACACACACACCAACGGACATAAAGTGTTACTGAAGCACCGAGTAGACAGCTGTTTTCCCACTCTGATAGTTTCGCTACCCAGATGTAAGGTTTACCTTGGAGACTGTACTTTCATCAGTTTTTGAATTGTTAATAATTACAGCATCCTTAGGTACTGCACACGTCCAGGGACTAGAAAATAATCATTTCTATCACTCCTCTTTCATCTTAAACTCACTATTGTTTTATGCTTGACCGTTATGCAACATTTCAAACCATAACCAAGAACGCGAACTGCCCAGTGGATTTACTAGGGGCACTGGGGCTTTTGGACCTTCTCTGCTGAGTTGTCTGGGGCAAACCCCAGGTACTCCAAGATGATTCTCTGCATCAGTGCAGGTGGTACAGGAGGTATTTTAACACCATGTTTTTTCAATGGCCCTTGAAGAATCCCCACAAGACATGACACACTTTTATCAGGGGAGAACACACACCATTACATATTATTTCTCACTAGTCCCTACACACTTAAGGTTATCAAGATAAAACCATTCTCTAAGTCTGACAGCGTGAATTACAGAAACCATACAGGCACCCACCTGAACAGATAGGTCTGACAATTCTGATACAGCTGAGTTTATTTAGACCAATAGCATGGTTTTAACTTGAGACTTCGCATTTAGATATTACACACAAAACTCCGACCCTTTTTAACTTGAGCTAGAGGACTATGACCGCTACAAACATGTACTACATATCAACCGTTAGCCTTAAATGAAAGCCACAGTCACCTATGAGCAGGTAGCAATGGCAATACACTAAAATTTCCCAAATATTTAATCAAGATCTGTAAATATTTTGATCTCACAGTGCTCCTGTGCACACTCTGTCTTCTGAAACTGTGGCTATGACCTCAGTATGATTGAATAAACTCCTCCCCACTTTAAGGTTCCACAGTTTCTACAGCATATCTGTTGTCTTGAACCCAACTTTTAAAATGGATGTCTTGATTTCCATGAGATATTGTCTGCAGTACTGACAACCTCAAAACAGGAAACGTAATTGTATGCATTAGCCAATACAATATGAAAATCGTGACTGTTCCAAGCAAGCAAATACTTTAAAATGTAAAATAAAAGAAGAGATAACCCTGAGAATACATTTAATCTCTAAGCAGATACATGCTGTATAGTAAAAAAATCAGTTCCGCCTATACAGGAGGCCAAGACCCATACCCTAATTGACAGCCACACAATAGCAGTGGAAGCAGAAATGCCTTTGGAATCTGGCTAGAGACTGCCAAAGGGACTTTAAAACAGTTCTGGGTCCAAGAAGAGACCAGTCCCAAGATCTTTCAGCAGCAAACACTGACCAACTGGACATAACACAAGAAACAGCAAAGCATCTATGGTGAACAAAAAATAGCAAAGCATCTATGGTGAGAGCTGCACTACAAAGAAGGACTTCGGGGTGCTGGTCTATGAGAAGCTTGACATGAGCTAGCAATGTGCACTTGCAGCCCAGAAGGTCAACCATATCCTGGGCTGCATCAAAAGAAGCATGGCCAGCAGGTCAAGGGAAGTGATTCCGCCCCTCTATTCCTCTCTTGTGAGACCTCATCTGGAGTACTATGCCCAGTTCTGGAATCCTCAACATAAGGTGGCTATGGAGCTGTTGGAACAGGTCTAGATGAGGGCTACAAAGATGATCAGGGGGCTGGAGCACCTTCCATAGGAGGACAGGGTGAGTGAGTTGGGCTTGTTCAGCCTGGAGAAGAGAAGGCTCCAAGGAGATCTTATAGCGACCTTCCAGTACGTGAAAGGAGCCTACAAGAAAGCTGGGGAGGGACTATTCATAAAGGCTTGTGGTCATAAGACATGGGGGAATGGATACAAACTGGTAAAGGGCAGGTTTAGACTAGACATTAGGAAGAACTTCTTCACCATGAGAGTGCTGCGACACTGGAACAGGTTGCCAAGGAAAGTTGTGGAGGCCCCATCCCTGGAGGTGTTCAAAGCCAGGCTGGATGGGGCCTTGGGTAACCTGGTCTAGTGGGATGTTCCTGCCCATGGCAGGGGGGTTGGAACTAGATGATCTTTAAGGTCCCTTCCAACTCTAACTATTCTATGATTCTATGAACACACAGAGAGAAATGAATCTTTTCAGGATGAACAAATCTCATGCTATAAAGCCTAACTAAGGAGTCTAGGACAGATCCAATACCACAGATTGGAACTATTGGTAACTTTACTTTCATGTGACTTTATCTCCCCACTTGACCTGTTTCATTACACCTCAGTTTGTCAAAGATTGCCGTGTCAGTCGAAGGATCGATTTCTGCCTTAACATTTTCTCATCAGAAATTTTCTCATTCTAAGTCTCAGAACTTTACTCTATAAATCACAGATGCAGGCCTTACAAAAATGGCCAAAGCTGGTATGGAACGAATGCTTTGTACCTAACCACCCGTACCTACCTCCTTATCTCAAAAATGTTTTGTACCTGTCTCCAAGACTTCCTGCTCCCTAGCACTGTGAAAGATCCATGAAGCAAGGAGGAAAAGACAGGAAAATTAATGACGGGACTTACCACAGACCCATACCCAACAAAGCATGCACGCAAGGTGATGATGACTACTGGCCTTCATCGGGAGATCCCAGGTCGACCACCACCGCCAGGAGGATTGCATGTGCAAGGGGAGGAGGCCTGCCTCCAAAGCTAACCACACCTCAGACGCTCCTCTCTTGGCATGTGCGGCCTGCTAGGTGGAGACTGGCACATCTCCACAGGCAAAGGTGGGTCACAGGTGTATTGACTAGCATAAAAGACAGCTCTGGAGCAGCTGAATTTGGAAGAGATCTTCCTCGCCATGAGATCACCTCGATCGAAGACAGAGGCAGTAGAACGCCTTCTGGACCGGGACCCCCAGAGATGCTGGACATCTGTGGGCCCGTGGTGGTAGATATAAACCCCCTTTTCCTTCCCTTTTCTCCTCATCTCTTTCCTTGTTCTCTCTCTCTCTTTCTATCGCAAGTTGCTTTACGGGCACAATTAATAAAGTTCCAGTTTGGAACTCCCCTGACTTGTTGAATTATTGCTTTTTCCTTTGCACTCCGAGATCATAAATGAAACAAACCATCACACATTCGCTTAGGAGTGGACAGTGACAATTGCCACAGAAACAACCTTGAGCATTACGAAGACAATAAAAATCTACTTTCTAAGGGTACTGATTGAAGGAGCAGCCTAATACTGAGCCCACTCAAACACCTCATTCAAAACCATGGTTTTAATTTTTTTTTTTTTGCTTATCATCAAACTAGTAATCAAATAAAAACAAATAACAGTAATAGTGACTACTAACTTGGAGTTCTAAGCTTTTCGGTTTTTACCTCACCTCTCCATTCTTCCATTCTGGCTCCCAAACCCATCAGAAGTATCAGTGAGTTCTTCCTTTCCCACCCTCACATCCATCCATTCCTACTCACTTATCCAGCCCCCACACCCAACCGAGCAGCACTCCAAAACTGTTTACTGCCTCATTCCAGTAACATTAGGGCATCCAAAGTAATCAGTAAACTAAACAGTAAATGTTAAGATGGCATTTGTGCCCATCAAATGCAAAGTAAACATGAGAGAATTCACTATGCCAACAAGTTAGACTGAGTATCATTCTGCTGATGATGTGATTTGTTACTATTTATTTTACTATATTACTATTTATTATTATTATGTTTTACTGAAGAGTTGTGATAGTACCAAACTTGTGTGGATATACCCTCATTCATGCATGTAATAAGGGCTGCTGGAAATGGAAAAAATGATGCTTGTCCTTTCTCTTCTACGCATGATCATTGATTCCAATCCCCAATTAAGGCTCTGCTTTGAGCAATGCAGAGATTAGATGCTATTATCAAAGACAGCCATAAAAATAATATTCTAATAGTTTAAGTATTTCTCAAAGAGTGTGCCTGAGGATCTAAAACACATTTAGTTTCCCTTGTAACAAAAGAGGCTGTTGAAACTAAAACATGTCCACCTAGAGATGGACTGTGAACTCACACACTGCATGAAGTAGAAAATGCTGAACAAATGACAAGATTCCCAGGTAAAGATCAAATTGGTCTTCAAAATCCCAAACTGGTGACAAGTACTATACAACTTCCCACAAATGGCTAGACAACAAAAGAGATTTTGGTGTTGTCAGGCAACTGATAAGTAAATCCCCTGGAGCTTAGACAACTAATATGTAAGTGAAATGACAAGAGTGGCTTCTAATACCATCAGTTATGGAAACGGTACACAAACACAGGCAATCCTCAAGCTACAATAAGATTAAGACATGGTCTGACCAAGGAATCACAGCAAGACTTCTTTGTAGAGACACAAGGCTTTTGTGCTCATGCTCTTCCCATCCCTCAAGCAATATACATGAAACCTGTCTTAGGTCTTTAAAATGTTCAGATGAGAAAGATTTTTTCCCTATTATATTATCCCCCTTTTAAAAATACACCTTGACTTAAAGAGGGAATCTACAAATTTACTGACCACTTAATTTTGCAGTTTGAGTATAATGTAAGTTTTCCAAATTTTAACGAAAAATACTGAAGATAAAATGTTTTTTGAACTCTAATGGTCTTTAGAAAAGCACAGACAGAAATGCCACAAGGTATTGCAGGAAGGGGTTTGACAGGTAAAGCCAAAGAGAAGCTTAAGAGATATGTATGACAGGCTACCAAAAGCTACTGGTAGAATTAATAGCAGAAAGTTCTATAAAGTGGAACTGTGAGTGAAGGCAGACATGTGCAAAGCAAGAGGAACGGTTTGGTAGGAACGGTTGGACTCGATGATCCGGTGGGTCTCTTCCAACCTGGTTATTCTGTGATTCTGTGATTCTGTGAATCATAAGAAATAAAATAGTTAATTTGCATATGAACTTCTATTGCATGCTTGCACATGTGAAGCGTAGAGTCTGCTGGAACCAGACAATAAGAAACTCAATTCAAAATTAGCAGTAGAAACACCTGCATGCAACAAGTGTGCAGAAGCACAAGAAGATATCTAATGAAGTCTACATACAAATGCAACTTAATATGTAGCAAGTAGGCACCAGAAAATGCAAGGTCTCTCCAGGACAGTTCCTACTGGAATTTCTGTTACAGGCATAAATTAAAGATAATCTGCAGGCAAAACCTGCAGGAAGCTGGAGAAATAGTTCCTTCTCCTGTTCTCATCTTTCGCAACTGTTCCCAAGGACAGTGAGGGCACAATATCCATTCCATTTCATCAGCTGGAGTGATCCCTAATACATATATTTCAGAAAACAATGTAATATATTAAAAAAAATCTTACTGTTTTCAGAAGTGAGAAATGTAAAGAAACCTAGAATGTTTGAAAGTGAAATTGAAGAAAAATCTGAGGTTAAAAAGAAGTTACACAAATGAAGGTGTTTTGAAACAGGCAGTGAAATTTGTACATATATTTCAAGCAGAAAATTTTTCTTACAAATTTAATTGAAAGGCTACAGTACGATAACCCCTGACTTTCATATTTTAGTACACAATTCTACTCTGCAAAGAATTATGTGTAGTGAACCAAATGCAAGAACTGCAGTCACACAACACATTGATTGTTACACCTGCTGGTTGAACAGGTCATTTAAAGAGATTGAATTCAACTCATCCTAATAAAAATTTGAGTGTTGATACAGAGCATAGTTAAAAATTCCTTACTACAATGACAAAATATCAATTTACTAATGTACGTAGCAAATGCACCTAGTTTGAATGAAAACCAGCATATTTTAACTGGAGCACTTAAGAGTACTGTGTGTAAGAACACACTGATGTTTCAGTAAGTGTCTCCACTAAAGCACAACACACCAGCACAGTACATAGCTGTTTCTTCAGGTGCAAATTCCCTTTTGTACAGCCCTATGTTTGTGTGGTCTCCTCCCCACCACCCTTTCACAGGTTCCAGATGAGCTTACTGCAGTTCAGTTCTTCCAGGATGTAGAAGAGGTCCAGCTATATGTTAAAAAAAAAATTAAGAAGGAGGAAGGGAAAATAATAAAAAGAAAAAATGAAAAAAAAAAATCACTTTGCTGCTGCAATTGCTAGCAGTTAAAGGTGAGCTCCCTTTTCGGTAGCTAATGTAGGCACTCTTACCAATGCTGACCCCCTTGTGTACTCTAAACTTCAACATAAGAACAGTGCAAGAAAACGAAATACAGTGGCATACAATGCAAGAATATGCAGGCTGTAAGAGACGCAAGATTTCAACCTGTACCCTCACCTACTCCAGCAGCCAGACAAAAATAACTATCTTGTGGAATGTATATGTGACTGTGTCACGAACAGTTAAACTGGCATTTTATAACATATCCTTTAACATTGTTTGCCAATGCAGAACACTTTTTTTTTTAATATTATGGCATTAATTTCTTACATGAAGTAGGACTGCAAAAGCATTGTTGTTTTCTTCCTGTTCACATACGAAGACTAACTGGCATGTCATATCCCTTTATCAAAGACAGACAATTCCTAAACACAGGAAATCAATGGTTTGAGATCTGTTGGAGTTCAAAATCATCTACTTCTAGCACGATAATTCTGAAGCCATCCTTTTAAATTGTTATAAGAAATCTAAAGTGTTACAGAGATTTCAAACCAAAGTATTTTGCACATTCCAGTCAAAAAGTAATTGCCTAGTTCTCAAAAAAAGGAAAGAAATCTACTATATCCAAATGTTTTTAAGATGTAAATGCACTTGTCATCTTTCACACAAGCAGGGTGCTATGCCCCAAATTAAACAAAAGAAGAAAAGTTCGAGTTGACAAGTATGTCACTGTGTAACTACAAATTAAATATGCCTTTTGATATTTCGTTTTTAACTGTTGAGTACCTTTCATCAGGCTTTTGCCATTAAAAGATTTTTATTAGATTTTTAAATTAGACAAATAAAAGATAAGAGATGTGACAAGTATATCAAATCTGATTTAGCAGATCTGATGCACTTAAATCTTTTACTGCAAGAGTGGCATTTGCTCTATTTTAAACGTTTCAAACAATGCACCCTCAACATGCCAAATAAGAAATTCAGAGTTAACTACACTATATTCAATTTATGCAAAGTACAGAATGCTTATCTAAAAAATATAAACAATCAACTTTTAAATTGAAAGTGTGAAATATTCTGAAACTTTCAATGTGAAAATTTAAATACTACAAAAACAACCCCACCACCCATTATCTCACAACACCAGGGAAATACAGAGGATACATATTTCAAAAAGATTGTCAGAATAGGCTCTGCAACTCTGTACGCTGTGAACTTTTAGTGAATGTTGGCTAGACTATATGGCATGCTGCCAGCATTTCAAAACTAATTTATGAAGAGAGATCACCATATCTGAATTCCTCAGACAAACAAATCCACACCTACTGTAGTCTCATATTTATGTAGTTGTTGTATATGCAAACAATTAAAATATAACAAAATTTGCCATATTATTAAAAATAATTTGACATTTGCACACAAAAGCTCACATACCACAACTACTTTTGTTTGTGCTGCACAGACTTCAATACACAGAAATCTTTTCTATCCAAATAGAGAGTAACAAAACCACTTCATTCACTCTGCAAAAGACCATAGGCTTGGAACACAGAAGAGATCACAGAACCTAATTTTGTCAGGTGTCTAAGAGAAAATCTAGACATTTAAAACAGATTGTTTTTTAAAAAAGAAAAACAACAAAAGACAACCCACTACTGAGAGAGAGAAGAATGAATGCAAATGAAAAAAATCTTGTATGCAGAACTAGCAGATTGACCAGTATATACCACTTCCTCCCCTAAAACCATACTCGGCAACTGATTAACATTATGTTTCCCATTATTCCTTTCATCTTTTTTAATATTGTTAATACCACAGATTAAATTAAAACAATATTTCAAACAATAAAAAAGAATAAAACTAATTTAATTATTGCTGCATGTCAAATTGAAGTATTTGTTGTAAAAAGACTCAAGTCGACACTGAAATTAAAATGAAAAATTATATCAAAGTTACTTATTAACAATAAATCTGATTAAGTTAATAATACTGCCTTCTAACACCAGCAGTCACACCTTAGATCAAAATAAAAGGGCACATTGTAACTACATTGTGAACAAGTTCTTTCTGACATTCAGAACTTTCATACTGAAAAGAGAATGTACTTTGAAAATCTAAACCATAAAAGTTTCAGCCCATAGGCTTAAATTTGTCCTATGCAAACAATTTGCCCTTCCTCATATTTAAAAATATAACAAAACACATACATATGAGTAAGTACAAGATAATTACAGGATAACTGCCTAAGTGAGCAAGTCATATGCTTTTTCCACACTGACAGAAACACAGTACAAAACTTGGATACTATGTATTTTTCAAAGCTTGCTCAAAAGGCAGGATTCTTAATTTTCTCCTGATTCCTTCTTCAGAACTGTTCATTTATTATAGTTCACTTATTACAGTTCTTCTCATTCTTCTATATTCCCTTGTATTTCCCCATTAATTATATGACGTAAGGAAGTATTTTCCCCAGTACTTACAGGCAAATGACTGCAAAGTTGCCAATGATAATAAATTGCCAAGGTTTTTCAATAAGATTTTTCTGAACATGACATAGAGGAAGGGACAGAATCTTGCCTCCACTTTCCCCCCCTGCCTCAGATTACACTTCACTCACCTCTCAGCATCTCTAGCAACTGAGGACAGATTTTTGCCTGTAACAGCTCTACTTAATACAAACTCCAATTTTATCTTTGAAACAAGCCTCCATTTCATTACCAAGTCAAGCACGCTCATGCGGCAAAAAAAAGTTATTATCTAAAGATTGGATTATACTTGATCATTTTTGTCTGTAGATAATTTTTACTGGCATTGAAAAGAAAGCAAACAAAAAAACAGAATAGAAACTGCTTTGGTATATATGGTTCAACAACAGAATTGGCAATGGATACATGTAAATTATGTACAGTAGATTCGTATGGATTTGAGTCATTTGGCTTACGCTGTAGACCTTGACTTTGGTAGCCTTGTTTCTACAAAAGAAGCAATGTTGATGGCATTGGCAAGACAAAATATTTAGGCCACTGTTGTGCTTTTTATTGGTACTGCCCATATATATAGAATATAGCATTGCCTGCGGTGTTACTTTAAGTATAAAGCAATACATACATAACTTCTGCCACCTGTACAAAGAGATCAGTAACATAAACAGTCGGTCACCCGTATAGGACAAAAGTGCAAGACTGAGAGGACTGCTTTGATTACACTGCAGCTTTCAGTAAGCTCATTGATTGATCTAGTATCAACCCTCTCTATCCTTTTATTTGCACTTCAAGTTTGTCTCTTGCTTGTATTATCTCCTTCAGTTCATTTCTGTGTTAATTCTATTTCTAAATCCTACCCTAATTTAAGTGTCTATCTTGCTCATCCAGTCCTGATTTCCCCCTTTGTTTCTTGCTTGAAAGAGCAAGAATACCAATCTTCATCACAAGCTTTTTCTTCCAGTTTGCTCCCTCCCTTGCAGTTACCTTATTTTCTACCAGCAGTGGTATCCTCTTCATGAATGATTCCATCTAGTCAAATGCATTACCTTCCCAAAAGTCCAGATCAGGTGTTCTTTGCATTTTATTCAGGCTTCCAGCTTCTTCATTCTGCTCAGCAACAGCAGGGGGAGCATCAAGAAAGGAATACTTGCTAGTGCTTGAGAGGTACAATTATTCAAAAACAGTTCCAGTCTTGAAGCTTTGGGCTCAACTAGCAACATGGGAAGGTAACCACCAGAATATTCTTAATGTTATCCCTACTAAATTCCTGAGTATTTTCATAGTCACATTTTTCTAAAATGTTCTTTGCAAAAGACATATCCGTGGCATCAACATACCTCCACTCTGGTCAAATTTGCAGCTGCCAAATGGAATGCTTCAAAGTTTGAGACTGCAGCAGGGAAATTATTTGCCTTTTACCTTATCTTTTAACAATGAGGAAATTGATGCCTTTTCCTTCTTCTTTCCGTTGAAAAAAAAGACTTATCAAAATTTGCCTCTGCACTATCACCTAGCACTACATGAAAGCTAATGCAAAGTCATATTAAGAAAGCCCTTCAGCTCAACTATTACATCTTGGCAGTCAGGCATAGCTGTGTACACTAAGGAACAAGGAGGAGCAGCTTTACTTATGCAACACTACACATCACTGATAGTACCACACAGGAATAGAACTGAGGCCTTAATGGTTTGCCTTGCCAATGCCATAAACTTTTCTTTTTTTTTTAAAGAATAAATTAGGCTACAAAAGTTAAGACCAAAACCAGCCAAATGACTCCGTAAAACATTTAGAGTTTGCAGTCATAAGGACTACTGAAGAACAGATAATAATTTGCACTGTACAAATAATTTTTTTTCTTCAACCCATCACTGTGTTGATCTTTAACAAATCCCCGAGTGAATTGTGTGTTTGACTCAGTGTGATACACTCACAGACATCTGTAAGCTATTTTAATTTAATAAAGTAGATACATTTCAAGTACATGGAGAGGACTGTGAAATAAAGCTTCGTCTGTTTGTTCGCTTTGGTTTTTACAGTCCCTTTCAATAACCTTCATCTACCTCCCTTAAGAGGGAGACTTTCCCAGTCTTCAGAGCCCCAAATATTTTCAGGGTCAACTAACCATTGCTATCAGCAGACAAACTGAAGGTACGCAAAGTTACACTTTTATACCAATAGTTGACAGGGTACATTTGACTGAATTTATCCATCAGAAAGAAAGATCACCAAGTTGAAGAATCATGGAAAAAGTGTCTATATGTTCCTTTTCAACATGTCTAGCTTGCATTTTAACAAAACATATTCAAACAACTTTTTTACTACTTGGCCTCTTGGCCAACACTGATACGTAACCATGAGGACAAGACTCTAATAATAAACACCTTCACTTCAATTTTTACCAAAAAGTTAAAGAGAAAATACTTAAAACCAACAATAAACAAGACAACACACAGATTAAGGCATGCCTCTAATAGAAATTCAGTATAAGAAAATACTACATAATAATCCTAAAGGCAATGTGAGTCTAGTAAGTAGATCCCAATGCACTAGATCAAGAAATGAGCATATAAAATCCATCACAACAACTTCTTTCTCTTGGTCTTTGTCAGTTGGTGGGAATGCAAACATGCCAAGCAAAGACATACTTTAAACATGACGAGTGGTTATGTAGTATTCAGAAAAAAAATTTATGTTCAAGATTAAAATCTACGTTATTTCCACTATAAACTGTATTAGAGAATTTATTCTTTGTACGAAAGTAGTAACCAAAGATACGAGAGACACTTTTCTTCAAAGTAATAAGCCCCAAGACTGCTGTGTTTTTAAAGCCTAGCGAGCAAGCACTGTGGCTCTTGATTCACAGATTGCAAGCATGCTTCTTGTAATTACTTCCTTATCAAATTTTGAAGTACTACAAAATTTCTACTAAGCTTGCCATATACAACTCTATGGAATAATCAAAACAAGTAAGTAAAAATTGTCATGTCAATCACTGATTTAATGAAAATTAATAGAAGATCACCTTCAAAATGCCATGTACTACATTACTGCAACTAATTTCTACTTGGTATTAACTAGGCATTCATGTACCAAGCGATTTAAATGTATTAGTTTTAGGTATGACAAATTAGATGTTCAAAGGACCTAAATGTTAAGACATGCACAGCGTTCACTACTTTCAATAAAAAAGAAAGGATGGATTCATTTATATTATGCTTCCTTAAAATGGAGGCTTTTAAAGCATCTAATTAATGACTAACATCTCAGTCATTCTAAATTCCTTATACCTGCCCTTCTTCAATAGTTTAACATTCTTTGCTGAACTACTGTTATAGTATGCATTTTCTCATAATTTTACCTTTTCAGAACTGTAATTACATCTATTACAAAAGTGGCCAGATTCTTTGGAAAAAATCCCAAACAATCTCAAAGAATTTCATAAGAAAATAGCAAAGATGTCTTTTATAATTCCTTCTATTATATATAAGCAATGAAGCAAAATAATCACAAAAAACAAGTATTAAAGAGATTATCAATGATAAAAGCTGCTTTAATCATCTGAGGGTATTTGAAAAATTATTTAAGAATTAAATGAAGTCTGTGAGAAAGAACTTTATTATAAGAACTTGTCAAAAGTTAAAAACACAGACTGGAAAGAAGTTTTTAATTGTACAGTATATTTTAGCTCCTATCAATCACTGCTAAAATAATTTCAGAGTTTAATAAGCAGATATTTACCTGCTGGAACAAGACAATCTTTCCAATCAAAATATCCTGCATAAATGCCAGGTTCTAATGACCCAACTATCGGATCTGCCTTGAGTTCAATGTACATCTCAAAGAGTCTTTGATCCAGCTCCTTCAAGGATTCCATACTAACCTGAAAAAAAAAAGAACGAACAAAACAAAAACCCAGAAAAAAAAGAGAAAGAACATAAAAAATAGTAATTAATTACAAGAATTTAATCACATACTCAAGAAAATGACATCATTCCTTCTTTAATTTTTGGTACAGATAAGCAATTGCCTAGATATTTCAGTTCATAATTACATATAGGAATATCACTCCATAACTGCCTAATTGCAGGATTATTTTTTTTTTCATGCCAGGAGGTATCGATCTTGTACCAAGTAAACAACTGAAATTTGCCAATGCTTTAAAATATGCCTGTAATAATTTCCACCCTAGAACACAAAGATTTTCTTATAATACTCAAAATTATCAATTGTAATGTTACAATTTCTCTCTATATATATTTGAAAAAGAGATATTTTTTAGGAGTCTGTGCATTTTGAAACTGTACAAGTGAGTGTCACCTCTCTACTGCAACATACAGCTGTACAGCAGATGCATAAACTGCAGCTCACAAACACCTTGCAGAATTTGTCTTTAACAGCTCTCTATGCAATTTTTAGTAATTTACACAACTTTGCTACTCTGAAAACTAAAGGGATATACACAATTTTCTCATTGTATCTGAACAACTTTATATTTTATATGACACATTTATTAAACTCAGGAACCCCTTGTAACTGTAGCTTCTAAAACATTTCTGGAACATAATGCATTTCATAAAATGTTAAAGTAGAGAGTCAGTATTTTAGCATGATAATGGGTGCTAAATACAAGTAAAATATGCTGAAAATATGATTTGAGTTCTGCTTATATATATTTATGTTCATAAGTAAGACCTTAAAATATAGAAAAACAAAGCTTTCTAACTGTTACTTATTTTCCTCAACCATTAGGGAAAAACACATACAATAACTTCCAGAAGCAAAAGGGTTTAAAAGAGAGCTTCTAGGCAAGGCTCTAGACCAAACCAGAATTCTGAAGACAGACAGACAAGAATACCAACTCCTTATCACTCCTTTCTTCATGGAAGACAAAGGATTTAATGCTGCAAGCTACAGGATAAGGGATGAAGTTTATTCACTACAAGGATGCCTCTAAACAGAGTTTTCCTCTGGCATGCTGGTATTGTAAAGTGACGAGAAAATGGAAATGCATTATTTGAGCCAGGAATCAAGAGAGAGAGAAGCCTTCAAGAATGAGTCAGAATCACAGAATCGTTTGGTTGGAAAAGAGCTTTGAGATCATCAAGTCCAACCATATCCAACTGATGGTGAAGCTGATGCTCAGAAGCAAGAGACACTACCACTTTCCTGCTTGTTTGATGAACTTCTAATTTGTCACAGGAGGATCTGTATCCCAAGGAGAGGATTTTCATGAGGAACTGAGAATTTAGTTCCAGGAGAAGATCTAGGGTATTTTCTTCTTCTTTTCCTTCTACCTGTCAGCCTGTTGACACTGAAGACTTGAAAAAGAACACACTAAAAAACGTACCAAAATCTTACTAAACACTCTTTTCCCCCTTACATAGCATCACAGAAATGTAAACCTGGAATTGGTTTCAAGACATTTTTCATTTTCATATGACTAGGGGGAATAACTATCCTTAGACGATTCCTGTTTAGGTTTGAACTAGTGGCAGAAATAAAGTATGAATTCCAGTGGGAATTCCCTGCAAACGTGCACCCATACAAAGAATACTTCAAACAACTGTTTCAGCAGTCCTTAATAAAGTGTTTTAGAACTAGGTCATTCCACCTTCCACTTCTGCAGTCATTCAATACCAAATATCATCTGCATATTCAGTACAGTTTTCTCGTTACATGCAAGTCCTCTTCAACCTGTTTCAAGTTCAATGCACAATTAAGACAGTGGTGGATAACCTTGTTTTTCAGCTAGTGAAAAGACTGCAAGAAAGAATAAACAATTCCCTTGAATGTTATTTTGGGCCCAGGATGAGGAAGCGTAGCAGAGCAGATGTCCTCAAAAACACTATTGTGCATACCCACTTTCCTGACTCTCAAGCGTAAATGCTCATGAAAATATACATTTCTCTCATTGTTATGCTTCTACTGTGAACTTCCCAGTAACTAGAGTTTTCAATTTTTCTATTAAAGCCATTTTGAGCCTCTATCCTAATAACTCCTCTGCCTTATCTAAGTATCAGAACTATGGAAAGAATTTTATCCAGAGGCTTATCAATAAGCTAGGATGAACATTAATGGATACATAAATATTTTTTCCTACTTGCAAGATGACTAAACTGATAACAAAAAGTTGAATTCAAGAATCTTCACAGAAAAGCACTTATGAATTATATAGAAATTAAATATAATTACTCGTAGATAAGTAGCATACGTATGTGTCAAAATGGCATGTGCTGAAGCAGAGTGTTAAATTCGGCCATTTGATGTAACTTTGTTTTGCATTCTAAGAAAAAAAACCCCGAAATAACAACCATGTAGAAAGCAAGGAAATTTTCCTGGTTTCCATTTTATGCTCTCTGTATTTTCAGAATATTAGATTATAATGATCACTCTTCTAACATAGGCAATTTTTATAAAACCCAACCAAACAACAGATAGTTTTAAACAATATACACTAAAAATTCACTTCAAAATTTAATTTATAAAGCTAACAGAATTTAAAAGTATAGCTGTTTCAGTTTTATCAGATTAAAAACAAATCTTATTTTTCAAAAATTAGATAAAAATTTGTAATAAAAATAGTTAAAGAAATTGATAAACTTACAGAAACTTAGATGATAGAACAAAAAACTGAAATGATCAACCAACACCCCTAAACCTCTGCAGGCTTCTAGCCTCTGTAAAAATTATGTAAGGGTTCAAAAACTGTAATCTTAAGATAATCACCTAGTTATCCAAATCCTCCCAGGTAGAACTACCATATATATTTGTGTCACATATGCAGTAGTGCACCAGTCAGTGCTTTCTAAGGGTTAACATAAACTTGAAATTAATTAGCACCTTCAACATGCAAATTACGTCATTTATAAACCTACCAGACTTAACGGCAACATTCTGATGTGGCTGTACAAGACAGAGCATTGAATACGTAACAGAAGTCTTTTTTTGCTTATATAGAGAACACTAACTGTCCCTAGTGCACCTCTCAGTTGTCTCAGCAGCAAAGAACAGCAATATCCAGAGTGATTTTGTATATTGTACTAAACATACAAATCATACAAACCTCATGTAAATGCTACTGAAAATTTTTTCAGCCACAGAAATTCAAACAACATTTAGGCAGAACGGGACTAAGGATGTACTATATAGCAGAAATATCAGTTTGAGTGAAATACTGAACTGTGTACTGGAAAAGATAACATTTTACTTCCAACCAACAAATGTTTCTGGAAATAAACTAGCTTTATGGTCCTAAGGATTAAGTCACATTTCTCATAAAAAATGATTAATCTTTACAAAAAGGCAGGAAAATGAGACAGCTACTGCCGCCCACTTTGACATTTTCGTTCTTTGAAAAAAATAAAAAACAACTAAAAAACCACACACAACAAAAAAACCCTGAACTAGTTTATGAACAACAGCTATCAGTAATGCAGATTGCCAGATGAAGTAATTTATCAAGCATATTTCTGAGATAACTATCTTTTATTCTCCGCATCAGAAAACACAGTGACATTAAACAGCTTTACTAAGAAATCTGATAAGCTTTGCCATTGAACACACAAGTCCTGCATAAGGGATCACATTTTCTGTACCAGTTATTCAAGCCACATAGGAACATATACAACCATATCATCATTGTCATTGATGTTTGGAGTCCTTACTCATTTGTAGAAGGCTCACCCAAGAGTCCTTTTTGCCACATAAACACACGGACTTACAGGAAGTAAAGCAAATAAAAATTGTTTCCTTCAAGCAATGATACTTCATTCCAGCACTCTCACTTACTTGAGTTATTTTTTCAACACCTTGAAAGCCGTGTTTCTCAAAATGTTCAGCTATGTTTAGGAAGGTATGACGTTCCAGATAATGGCAGTTGCTGAGTGCAATTAAAAGCCTCTGTTCCTAAAAATTTGTTTTAAGAGAAGAAAGAGCATAATAGTTACTAAAATCAATATCAGCATGACCAACATGTAGTATTTTATTGACTTTCTGCCTGTGATAAACATGCTGGTAAATAAAGTGGAGTTTAAAAATATTTTTGTCAATAAAACATTAAGAACTGAGTGAATATCAAGTATGGTAATAGAACACGTATGATTTTTCTTATGGGATCTGGAGCATTCAGTGGAATAGCTGTGACTAATACAGAACTGTGGTTGACTTCTTTACAAAAAATAGGTTTGGACAGCTTTCCAGGAAGCTGTTTCTGGCTTTTACTTTGTTTCAAGAAATACGCTGATTATGATGACCATCATCAAAATGTAACTGAAGATCATGCCCCTTTTCACATGAAGCTGGCTAAAACAAGAGAAGCAAACCAAATACTTAACAAATGTGTTCACCCATTCTAAAATACTAGAAGGTTCAGAAGGACATAATACAACTTCAGTAGTTAATTTGAAAATAAATTCTGTAACTTCTCTGTGTTCCTCAGTGATTTTTTTTTTTAATTACAAGAAGGTCAAATACATTCTAGAGTTGAAATATCAGGACTGACTTTCCCTGACCATGGTGCAACAAGGTGTACTTTCCAAAGAGACAAAAAGAAACAAGGCAGATCTATTATTTAAATAGATTTGGTTTTCCCTCTCCCCACTCCCTCCCGCATAGGAAAACATTTTTCTACCTCAAGTGGAAGTTAAAAACCAACAGCAGCAAATATTTTGGAAACAAAATTATCTGGCAACAAAATCATCATGATAAAAAATGGTGGTTTTCAGACCCAGAAGAATCCCTTACGGTTTTGTATTCCAGTAATATGATGACTAGTGTTGAGACGTGCAGCTGCTTACTACTTTAAAATATAATCAGTTGGTACTCAGACTATTTAAGAAATGAGCATTTTAGAAATACAGTGAGAAGTCTTACTCCAGTCACTCACTTTCTCAGTTCTCATTACTCAATCATGAAAGCAAAGACAGTGTTCTGTGATTTACAGAAAGAAATCAATAAAACAATGTTTGGTGTTTGTGGTATCAAAAATCGTTGATGTCTCCTTTTTTTATTCAAACATTCATGCCTATGACATATGGGAGGACATCCAGAATGGTCACAAAAAGTTACTTTGTGTTGCAAAAATAAAATGATATGTAAAGAACTAATTATTACCGTCTACAACTCAGAAACTTGGCCTGATTTGGCAATCTGTGATTCTTTATTGTAGCAGGAATGCTTATTGCTCTTGTAAATGAGGCAAACCGGGCTTCTGACAACATTAGAAACCTATACTAAGGCATATTAACCTCACAAGAGATTCTCACTAAGTTTCTTGCAGATAACAAACACATTTTTTCCATCAACCACCAAACCAGAAGTATGTACATTAAAGAAAGTCAAAGTGTCAGGAATATTAAAAATAATTTTTTCCAACTTCCTAAGAAACAAAACCAAACCCAAACAAGCCACATAAGCAATCAAATAACTGTATCTTCATGGGTTTAAGAAGTAACTAAGAATCAGAGCAGCTCTTACCATTTAAAACAAAGTGATAAATCAAAAGTAAAATCCTCAGCTATTTTAACATAGGTGCTATTTTTGCCGATTTCATTAATGCCATTTTAGTTTCTGAGGAGGATTGGGTATCAAAAAAGTTCTTCATTAGTTATGTTACTGTAGTATACCAAGATATCATATTTTTTGAAACCAAGCCAAACCAAATCCTACATTCCTGTAACTTTGAGAAGCATTAAATTTCACATCAGCTTTTACAAATATAAGCCACACTTACTGAAGAAAGACTTGAGTCTTCATGAATGCTTCCAAACAAATCCGGAGATGAAACATCAACTGAAAGACTAGGAATATTGTTTAAACAGTGAGCATATAGTGATTTTGATTTTCTGATACATGCTGGATTCAAATGAGCAGTTGGAGCAGAAGACTGGAATCCTGTTTCAATGCTAGATAACAGCCCACATAACTCATTTTTAATAAGATGTCCTCAAAGCCTGCAGGAGCTTTGTGGACAGACGGTACCATTCTAGTTACAGATCTTTCCTTCTTAAAGTATTTTCATTTTCTGTAATTTCTCTGGTTTATCAGAGATTCTGATTTAGTTTTACACTTATGCAGCAAGCAGCCAAATAACAAAAAAGAAAGTGGCATTAGAAGCACAGGTAATTTGCCTTTTTCTGATGCATACTACAGGTACCAATATTTGCCAAGTCTCTGTTCTTTCACAAAGAAACAATCGGTACTCTTGAAAATTCAGGTTATTTTGACTTGTTTTGGTCTCCAAAATAAGTGGCTGATGAGCAATTACGGAACAAACTTTGAAGCACTAAGCAGCCATACCAACAAAACCAGTCAAAATAGAAGAGAAGAAAAGACAGACAGGGGCTGCTTCTCTATGAATAGACATTACTTAGGAACCAGGTAAACTTGTCCCATGTCAGGTAATGTCAAAACCAACCTAGCTGCTTCCTCAGCACACTACAACTCCTGTTATTGAATAAAATGGTATAACTAACACCATATTCATTATCTTGTACAATATTTATTACACGATGTCACTCATCTACTCTTATTTCAAAGCATCACTAACCAGAGGCAAAAGTACTAATAAGAAATAAGAAATACCAGAGAGGATAAAACCACACCACCACTGAAATTTGCACCCACAATGTAAGAATACTACACCTAGGTCCCATTTATTTTACATACTGTGCTGTATCTATGTCACCATCAGGTTTAGTGCTCAGTTGTTCCAAACAGTCTATAAACACCTACGAAACAAAAAAGCAATATCTACATTTTTTGCCAGATCTAAAAAAAAATTCTTAAATTCACTTTTACTACAGTCCATAGAAGCAGAATAATCGTCATCATCTTTGTCTTAAACCTTAGATACATTAATTCAGTAATATTTTAGTTACAACTTTTGAATGCGTATTTTTAATTTTATAAGCATCAGTGTTTACTTGTAGCAAAATTCAAGAGTTTTTAATCATGTAAAGTAATTCCCACCATCATTGCGTAATTATAGCCATGCCTAATCTGCTGATTTGCAAAGAAGGCATTGTTAATATTTTTGAACTATTCAATCTGAAGTTGGTCCCAAGTAAACATCACAGAACCACTGAGGTTAGAAAAGACCTTTAAGATCATCCAGTCCAATCATCAGACCAACACCACCATGCCTACTAAATCATATTCCGAAGCACTCCATCAACACATTTTTTTAATTCCTCCAGGGATAGTGACTCCACCACTTTCCTGGGCAGCCTGTTCCAATGCTTCACCACTCTTTGAGTAAAGAGATTTTTCCTAATATCCAATCTAAACCCCCCCTGGCACAACTTGAGGCCATTTCCTCTCATTCTACCACTTCTCACTTGGCAGAAGAGACCTACAACCTCCTTTTAAGTAGTTGTAGAAAGCAATAACGTTGCCCCTCAGCCTCCCCTCCTCCAGGCTAAACAATCCCAGTTCCCTCAGCTGCTCCTCACAACACTTGTTCTCTAGACCCTTCAACAGCTTTGTTGCCCTCCTCTGGACACGCTCCAGCAGCTCAATATCTTTTTTTGTACTGAGACACCAAAAGTGAACAAAGTATTCAAGGTGTGGCCTAACCAGCACTGAATATAGGGGTATGATCACTTCCCTGGTCGTGCTGGCCACACCATTTTTGCTAAAAGCCAGGATTCTGCTGGCCTTCTTGTCTTCCCAGGCACACTGCTTGCTTATGTTCAGCCAGCTGTCAACCAGCACACTCAGGTCCTTTTCCCCTGCAGCTTTCCAGAAGCATCACTAAAATCCCTAATCGCTAAATATTTTCTTTAGCTCATGATTTCTTATTTGAGAAGAATATAAAAATGGTTCAAAAGCCTAAAGCATACTATTACTTAATTCCAAATATATTTTTTTAAAAAATCAGATTTCGTTACAAAGACCACTGTTTTCTGATACAAACATTATAAGCTAGATCTTCAGCTGCTGAAAATCAGCATTGCTACTTTTACTGTTCTTTATTGCTGTTAGATTATATCAGCTCAGAAAGTGTCTCTCAATCATCAGTAATACCTTCAACAGTAAATCAGTAAAACACTTGAATGTCACTTATATTCTGGGATACTGAGAAATGTTTGATTTAGAAGCATGTAGAGCTTACCAGCTGAATCAGATTATATCAAATCCTCAGAGGGTATCAGAGGAATGACAGTCATCAACTTAAGCTACCTTTTGGGAGGCAGGCAGGGTACAAAGCATGCATTTTTGTTGATCACTTGTGTTCACAATTTCATACTTAAAAGTGCTCAAGTTACCTGCATGATCCCAATGCTTAGTTGGCATACGTCCTCCTGTGTTTTCTGCTGCTGGAAAACCTGAAGATGCAAGCATATTATTTCAGCAGAACAGCTTCATGTTGGCCTTATTCTCAAGGAAGGCCTAAGTAACCTATCCCTAAAGAGATGACACAATTATAGGAATGGCTGCTGGGACACTGTTTTCTCATGGATCAGTTTCAATTTTTCCCCACCCTAAAAAAGGGGAGAAAGAACACAAGTCCCAAAAAACAGTCTGACAATCATGAGGAGATAACACACTAAAAGTAAACAAGTCCTAGTACACAAGATACGTATTGTTGGCTAATGGAATTGCAGGAAAAGCTCCCAGGACATTCAAAGACATTTGCACGCTAACAAGAAGGATTCACCATGCACTGTAGATTCTTTGGAATAGTGTTCATCAAGAAACCAGACAAGCTAGCTATGAAAACTAATTTCAGGGAGGAGAGAGGAACAATACCCATGCAGAGGGGCCCAAGGGACTTTTTGGAAAAGTGTTGAATTTACTTAGATCACTGAAACCTGAAAGAAAACACATGTATCACAATCAATCAGGGCCTGAAGGTACTAAGTGGATGAGGAGAATCAGGACTCGAGATTTAGAATAAAAATTTACAGAAGTAAAAAGCTGAATTTCAGTTATGCAAGGAGTTTGGATGCAACACTGAGAAAAGAGTAACTCCTAGGAACTCCCTTCACCCTTTTTTTCCCACGTAAATAAAGTCACATCTACTGCTATCTCAAAATTACATTAGCAGCATTTTTCCAAAATAATGGCTTTAAAGGACATAAATATAGGTCCAATCTGTCCCAGTGACTACCTAACAAAAGAAACACAAACAGAATTCTAAAAAGTAGGCAGCAGTGAAAAGGGTGTACTTGGAAAAAACTAAAGAGGAAAGTTACACCCCAGCATCATTCTCAAAGTTCTTGTTCTGCAACCCAATGGTAATCTACATAAAAAGAACAAAAATAAAAGAACAAATCAAAACTTACACTGGCCTCTCCAGGTTTGCAGTCCAGCACAGTTTTAAGAGATTGCAAGGAATGGACAATGCACTGTTCAAACTGGTATGGCTGAAAGAAAAATGACATGTTAGCTTCAGGTGAACATGTCAAATGCATACTACACAAATACATAATTCATATATTGCCAGAGGACCCTTTTGCAGAGACATACTTTTGTACTTAAATATACAGATTTATTACCATAGCTCAATGTACTTTTTTTTTAATCCGAATGAGAGACTTCAAGACCAAACAGCCTCTTCTAAAAGGGTAAGGAAAGAATTCTATAGCTTGTGTGTGGTAGCATATCTTGACGATTACATTATACATGCCTGTGAAACCCTCTCTCTTTTCCCCCTTGATCTAACTTGGGATACAATTTCACGTGGGATATCTGGTGTTTCTGCATTTTATTTCAGCAAAAGGTTTCTAAGAAAAATGGATGGAAATAGCTTTCACATGGAGGAGAAAAACACACTGGTTCAGGGGCCTTCTTTTTTTGCCTTTAGGTTTCCGAATCTAAAGTAGTAAAGTCTTGTTGCATGCAGCAATTTCACTTTGAAAGTGCAAACGAGTTCACAGGATGAGAGAGTCATTAGTCAGTTTTTCCTTGTCTTTCTCTCTTCCCTGTTAAGTTACTTTTTTTTTTTTTTTTTTTTTTAACGAGGCTGCCTGCTGCTATTAGGCAAGAAGCTGTTGTACAGGGCAAGGTGAAGCAGAGAAGTGTCTCTGTCTAGAAAAGAGGGACATCACTCTATTGGACTTGGGTCTGATAGTTAGACAAAATGGGTTCTAAGCCACGTAAGCCTGCTTTTCATCCAGCAGATAGTTTATGGTACATCACCAACTTTAGGCTTAGGAGTAATTTTTGGTTTTGTAAATGCTGGGATGGAGGTGGATCATGGAAGCGATGCCTGCATGGTAACCTGAAAATCATGAAAAATGCCACTAAGACAATCTGTATTCATTATCTCTGGACTTGCTTAAAAGAAAGAACAGCAGTAAAGTGCTGCTCTTCGGGTGGTTTTTTTTTTTTTGTTTCTACATAATAAAACATTACACCCCAGGAAAAGAAAGCTGTTCAGTTATGTTATTGTGTGGATATTATGAAACTGAGGAAAGTTGGTTTAGTCTGAGTCTCATTGTATCTTTTACCTAGAATACAAATTCTAAAGTGTAGGAAAATGAGTATTTCCTACAAACTTAAAATACAGTTAATATCTTAAGCCTAAAATGTCCCCAAAGAGACTGCCTGTCCCTTGTTTATACTGGTTAATTTTTGCTAGAATTTTTGCTGTGGTATTACCGCAATGAACTCTACTTTAGCAGATAAATGACCCTGCTGTGACAAAACAGTCAACTGTCACCATTAATATTTGGCATGTCTCAACCATGGCCTCAAAAGGTATCTACAGAAGTGCTGTCTACAAGGAATTAATGGGTGATTTCCAAATACAAAAAACACTTAGGCAGTTTTAAAATAAAGATGGGTTAGGATACAGCAAAGGCATAAAGAAAAAATGCTTTTGTGGCAGATCCTCAGATCCTTTCACCTCCCTCCATTTTACACATGAATAGAGTGAAAAACAGAAAAGTTAAGGGACTTGCCCAAGTCAGCAGCAACTGAAACTAAGACTAGAAGCTGTAAATCTGGTTATAATACTACAACTGCCCAACAACACTCCTTCCTACAATGTGTATATTGTGATTGCTTAATGCCCTCCTACTCAAGTTCAAATATGTATTTATAGAAGGAAACAAGAAAAACTAAAAAAGTCTGTGGAGAGCATTCTCTTAGATAATATACACAAAGCAATTCTCCCTCCCACAGGCCCTTTCTGCTTTCGCAGATTGTTTTTAAGTCACACCTACAACACACTTGCTGTGTTTTAGGCATTACTCATTACTGTTTATTTCCAGAAAGCATCTCACTAATTTATCTGAACTTGGTTTCAAGTCATTCATTGTTTGTGTGTAGGCAATCTTCTAAATTAGTTGCTTTTCAGTTCAATTTCTCATATAACATGTAAACGACCTATTTATTTAGCTACAGACCAATTCCACCGTAGTATGCCTACTAAGTTATGAAGTATTTTGATGTAAACTGAACTTGTTTTGACCTCAAAAATATTTTTTACTTCAGTAAATGATCCCTAAAATAAGGTGTTTAACCATGAAAGTTACTATTGTTTATCTCAGCAAAATCATGCTAGAGGTCAACAGAAATCAAACTGATACATTTAAAAAACCCTACTTAAGGCAGAAAATCATGCTGCATATCTTCATGCCCAATTCTTATTTATTTTTCCTCTCTATACGCGGCACAAATCTGAAAAGCTTTTATATATGCTTGCCTTTTTTTCCCTGTTTTGCACCTTCAAAAATATTGCTGTCTAGTAGTACCATTATCACCTAAAGTTACACCAGACATAATACTTTAAGTAGTACAAATAAAAATTTTGGAAAAGGAAGAAAATAAAAAAATAACTTTGAGTTTGGTGATGGGATCTGTTAAGCGTACTGTAAACAAGCAGCCATGCAAACAAAACAATTCTGTTTTTTTCTTTCTATATTTTCATATTTTGACAAAACTATAGACACCAGCCTGTTTATATATAGATTAAGCTCAAAATAATTCAGTTTTTGGAGAACACAGAACCTAGTTTCATTGCACTTGCAAAAAAACCCCAAACAAATCCAGCAAAGGAATTGCCTACAAGACACGTGTATACCTACCAACGAAGTCAAACCTTCATTGTCAACAACCCAGTCTTCCTTTTCAGCTAACCTCTTTATATCTGTAAGACAGAGCAGGAGGGGAGAGGCAGGGGGTAGGGATGGAAGGAAGGTATTAATTCTCATTATCAAAAACTCCTTGAACTTGAAAAGACAAACCACAGACATTGGGACTGCAATGACTAGGCACACAAGCAAATAGTACTAAAAGCTTCAAAGCTTTCAGCATTCTCAAATGACTAAGAATGGAACTCATACATGGTTTGCTGGGGACACCACACAGAGAAGCGTTATCTATGATACGTGGCAAGAGTTGCATGAAGCACATTTTTACTGGAAAGCTTAAAATTAAAGGAATATTTTGAAGGCTTTGGGTGTGTTTTTATTTTCTAAATATTTAATCACAACATAAAATACTGCATTTCAGAATCCACATCTATTATACTCCAGCTCTTAATTAAAAGTGAAAGAACACCTGCCTAGCATTTTACCAGAAACAGAAAGGCTAGCATATAATTCATATTTAGTAACTATAGAAGAGGCTCAGAGTCCCCACTCAGGGTCAAGGATCCATGGTGCTAGGCTTTCTCCAAGAATACATGAAGGCATATGCAAAAAACTGTGTCTTCTACTATGTGGAAGCTGCCAACTTCTCTAGGCTTACTGAAGCTAAGAGGACCTAGGTCAGGTTGTGAATCCAAAGCTCATGCACTATAAACGAAATTCCTTTATGGACACGTGCATTCTGCCTCTTCACTCTTTTGGGGGGCTTAACTAACTTGTAAACAGAAAAAAAGATAAACTGTGTGCAGTTCGTAGGGACTTTGACATACAGTTCTTCATACACAAATTGCTCATCAGAATTGTCTGTACATCATGAAACTCTCGTTTAAATGTGGAAAAATTTCTCTGAATTACCATCTATCCCCAAAATACAAGAGAATAACTAATGCATGCTGAAACATATCCTCACTATCATGGTGATTTAATTAGCTAAATTAAAAAATGGGTTACGTTGTCATAACCTGCAATTCTACCTCTCATGGAACTCTAGGCTTAGTAAGGACAAGAAGTATTAACTGATTGTGCAGAATAATTACTCTGTTGGTTTTCCTATTTATTTATTTTCTATTTATTTAGAATATCTCTTAATTCAACTGATATTCTTGCGAGACTTCATATCGCGCTGGTCATCCTTCATGTATTTTGTGGCTGCTTACTTTTGCATTCTGTTCTGAGCTAATACATCAGAAAAATTTCTTTCTCATATTTCACTGATCACCAAATTCCAGTCAAACACATTGATGTAAACCCCCTGTCTAGTCTGGCATTAACAGAATTTGTCTTTCATGACCTTTTATGACCAGTGATCACATAAGAGGGAAAGAACACAGACTGCATTGCTTCTCAGGGCCAGCATCAGTATCTGATGTTTATCATAAGACAACAAGCAAACTGTGTGCGTGGGCAAATTTGTCCTATTTAAATAGGTAAGGGTAGAGTGCTCTACTAAAAATTTTGACTGATCTGAATGCCTTTACCAACTTAGAACATGCAGCAAGAGATGAGACTGAATTTTATATCAGCAGCCAATGCAGCTTGTGTTTCAGAGCGATTACAGAGGAGAGATTCAAGTCCAGGAGGAGCCTATTTGAATTATATACCACAGATATAACTACATCTGAGATCCATTTACATAGCTCCATGAGAATATTCATTAACTGTTCTTTCACTGGTTCCCTAAAAAAATAACGAATGCTTTCTCCAAGGGCCAAATTAATCTGGTCCTGTCCAGAAAAAAGACCATCTAAACACACGAACACACTCAACATATGTAATTTTGCTTTAACTGGTAAAGATAAAAAAAAGGTCCTATAGACAAGGCATACATTGCACCAATATGGAATGAGAGTCATCATACAGGCAGGTATCTTTCCTCCTCTTTTAGTATCAAGTCAATACATAAAACTACAGATAGGGGATAGAAGTAGCAGTCAAGGAAGGCTGCTGTTATTGGCTAGATGAGAGCAATACATTATCCAGCCAACATAACATACTAGCATCTTACAGGATCTGATTTCCACTGATTCAAGAAAGAAAAGTATGAATAAAGATGTCGAGACCAAAGAGAGTTCACACATGGACCGGTAAATCTGCTTTTATAAAAATCTGAGACACAGACTAATAAGAAATTTCCTTCACAGAATATATCTAGCCAGAAAACAGGACGTAGGAAACAGAAAATTTGGATCTGAACAAAGAACTGGGCTATTGTTATGATGCAACAAGTCAGCAAAACTAATAAGACAGCAGACTTTTTGGCCAAGAGCTTCACAATTAATCACATATCAGAGCTCTCTAGACTGCGCTGGAGAAGCTAGGTGGATAACTCACAGATCTGACAAGCTAAGGATTGCCATCAAAACTTTTTGGAGTTAGATAGTTCCTTCCTTTGAAACAGTCAGGACATCTGAGGAATCACTCACAATTCCTTGACAGAGGTCAGTCAATCCTATAGGACCATCCTCATACCACAATTAAAATAAATAAATAAATGAATATTTTCTGCCTTCAATTAAAAAAAACCCCAAATCTGAATTCCGCTGTGAAGAAAAGCAAAAGAGATTTATCCATACTTCATGTAAAATCTTAAATAGTGGTAATACTCTCTCTACAGAGTTTAAAGAGACAAGACAACATGTAACTTGTATGGCCAACTAGCTTAAGAAAGAAATACAATATTAATGCTGAAATGGGATTTAATAAAAAAATAAGAACCGAGAATACAATTAATATTAACTTGATATGAAATAAGATATACAGGCCTTATAATTTGATTACCAAACTTAAAACATTTGCTTAATACAGTAATCTATGCTTAGCACATTTAAAGCTTGAATGAAACACTTCACGTCAGCCTACAAAATAGCGAGTCATACATTAAAGATTAAAACCTGATTAATTTGTAAGATTAAAAAGTCCTATTTTTTATACAGTAACTGTAATTAGTTTTTTGGGAAAAAAACCCAGCAAAGTGAATTAGTAGATCAATCTGCCCTGGTTTTAAGTGAGAAATTTATTTATGGAAGATTTACTCCATTCATATTTATGTTTCAGATGGACAGTATATGAGACAGTGAAATGCATGGCCTCGGATGCACACAGAGTAACATCAGATTTAGAGAATGTGTTACTGGCCTTGAAAATGCAGATATTTATGGTAAAAGCTGTGTACACAGCAGGAAGTCTAGGGATTTTAATATTAGTAAAAGGCCTTGAAAAGTGCAAAACTAAAATACTTCATAAAAGGCTGTGGTTTGTTTTTTTTTCCTTGGGGGTGGGACATTGCTTATTTAATTCTTTGCTTTACAGCAGAACTCGAAAAATAAAATAAATTATATTTACAGTATGGAAAAGCTGTATCATGAGATAAATCACTCTCACTGTAAAACTGTCACAACCCGTAAACGACTGTGTTCATTAGACTAAGCGGAGAAAAGACTCACAATGCACATTTCTGTCAGAAAAGTGAAATACTTAAGTAACACTTGTGAGATACTACAGAACTTGGAGGAGTTCACTGGCACTACAATATCTGTAACAAAATTGGTTATCTTCTAGAACATAGTTTGGCCTGATCAGAGGCAAAAAAATATGATAGTAAGCAAAAAGAGACCTGTGGCCTCCTATTACCTTCAGCTGTGTGTTGTAAGGTTACTATAATGCAACGTACACGAAGGTCCAAAATAAGATCCTGGATGATCTGAAGCATATCATTGGGTATCTCAAGTGCAGTAAGAGACTCAGAACTAAGTCTGGAAAAACAAATGAAGTTGGACTGAATTGTAAGACTGCAGAGTTTTTTTAAGATGATATAACTTTGTTGAATTTTGTAGACATTTTCTGTGTATGTGAATAAATTAACTTCAACCACAGTGTATCTTTGAAAACTGATGATACCATCCATAGAAGATTAATCATTTGCTTAATTCAGAAGTCTGCACATCCAATGTATTTTCCTGTAATATTACAATGTCATCACAGCAACGTGCCAACTTTTCCCAGTGTCTTCTTGAACTTCCCTGCCTTTTCCACATCCATTTCTTGTCTTATGAGCCAAGAATAATCCTTTTGGAGCAGAGGCAGCTTTTTTGCTGTTTTTCTGTGAATGTCTAGATCAAATCCTAGGTCCACAGCATGGTTTCTGAGGTATTTTTTACCTGTGCTACAACAGTGACAGCCATCAAGCTGCCATAAACGGTGATGTGGCTGTGCATCAGATGGTCAAGAGTATTCACATTCAAGGAACAAAACACAGCTACTGTATCACCTACAAAGTGAAGCGTGAACTCATTTATTGATTTGCTCCCAATTCTGACCAGGCACAAATCACCTGCTATTATAGCTGAGGATGCCTATTTTTTTTTTCCTCTACACGTAGTAACACATCAGCTGCTAGCAAGGAATAGCATTTCAGCTTTTAACTATAAGGCTGCAGTTGTGCTCAGATTTTAGTTAGGCTCACTGCTTTTATCCAACTCTTCGATACTTAAGCAAGGATAATTCAAATGCAATCGTTGCCGTTTGCCCTGCTGCCAATACTGAGCAACACACAGGTACTAGAAAAGGCCAAGGAACAGCAGTAGGAAGGCACAAGCAAACAAGTCTGAGTAGTAAGTGGAGCATTTCTAATCATCTACCTGCAGGTCCCATTTCCTTCCCTCTGGCACTGGGCATAAATCATCAAACCCCCACCATTAACTAGACTACTATCTACTCAGGACAATTACTGAATTAGTAAGATTACATAAATTGGCATTATCTCAGCCATCCAGGAAACACAGGATGTAAATATCCATCTGTGAGAACCTTAAGTGACTTTAGTCACCGCACATAAGTCCTCTACTTTGAGCTCATTCCAAGGGAGAATGCAGTTAGCACATCCCTAAGATCATCTTGCCATCCATGCCCATCCATCCTTGGGGCAGATCTCTGCGTAGCATTCATAATTATTCTTTTTTGTAACCCTAAACAAGAATAGAGTTCAGGAGATATCAGTAAGAGCATGCCAGCTTGAGCATTCCAGGGATATTCAAAATTCTCAAAAGCTGTTGTAACTAGCTTGGAGAAAAGGGAGGTGAAAGAGCAGGGGAAAGTATCCATCCCTGCCTTCCCCATCAATTGGTTGCAATTACCACCAAATTCTGAGCAACAGCACCTAGGGTATGAGAATGACAACAATGCTGTATACATGTACAAGCCAAACCTCACTGCTAGTGACAGTGTCATATTATAGACTGATACTACACAAAACAGCAAAATAATAATCCTGATCCTTCTCCCAGAAGTAATAAGCAGCACCACAAGGAATACATAAAACATGTAAGAATTTACATAACATAACTATGTGGATGTATCATACAACACAGCGACCAGCAACTATTTAACTAATATAATCAATGCTTGTAACACTCTCCGGCCAGATCTGCTGTTATCCCAATGCTTCTTGTCCTGTACTGGGCACCAAAAAGGACTATAGCGATTCAGCCCCAGTTGGCAAAGAACAACATGGAGCCCAGCTGGCCAGAAAAAAAGCCCATAGCTACCCTCACCCCTTACGACTGCCACGTGGAGTGAGGAGGAGAAATGGAAAGAAAAGGTAAAACTTGTGGGCTATGAACAGTTTAACAGGGCAGCAAAGGGAGAGAAAATACAGTAACAAAAATTACAGATAATATACAAAACTGATGATAAGCAGTGCAAATCACTTACTCCCCCAAACCCCACACCCAGAATGCTCCCAATTCAGAAATTCTGAGCTACGATTAGCGCACAGATGGGACGAAGCCAGGGACACTGAGTTGGGAATCTCACTGAGGACCTGCATCACCCATCCCCCTTATACACACACTGGACATGATGTCATGGTACTGAATATCATTTTGGCCAGTCTGGGTCAGCTGTCCCACCTGTGTCCCATTGCTGAGTCTTGTGAAAATTAACTCCTTCTCTGCCAAAACCTAGGAAATTAACCCTTTCTCAGCTGGACCCAGGACACCTCCATACACTAATGGAAGTGAATTCTATACAGCAGTGAGGCACTTTATACTTAATGATGTGTACATTACTAAGTTCATAAACAAAAATAATTATAACCAGAAAGACATTATAAACAGGAGTATCATCTTCCATAAGACAACAGTAAAAGCAAACTTTGATACAATAACGATACTATAGTAAGAAGCAAGCTATTTTCACCATTTTGTCAGCGATAAGAAGATGTGTAGCAAATGAAGCAGATAATTGCTTTCTACACTCAAGAATCAAGTCCTGTTTCATTCATGAAGCATCTATGCTGTGCCAGGCAAATATTTTATTTAAACCTTTTCATAAGACACGCAATCATTATGTCATAAGACTATATCATGGGACATTATTAATTATACCTGCACACAGAATCCTAGATCTGCCATAAGTAATTTTTTTGTAATTCTATTTTTGAAAATATTAACACTCTCCCTACGTTGAGTATTTAATGCAATAAGCAAATCAATTTGTCTTAAAGCACAAATATTTCATGAATAACGTCATCTTGCAGGTCCACAGATCCATTTACCTTACAGTCTGAATAACATGCGTTAGCCACTGCCCAGAAAGTTCAGACTTCATCTCCCAGCCACCATATTGTCTTGACTCTCCTTCTCTGAGGCTGAATGGAAGCAAAGCTCCACGGATAAGTTTTACCAGACAGTGCATCACTTCCTGAATCATTTTCTGCATCAGAAGAAGAGAAAGAAAAATCAAGCAAAAAGCCCTACTAATGTGCTTAAGCATCCATGTGGTCACTGTACACAACAGCTTGCAATGTATGACTTACAAATGGCTCCACATGGTAGAAAGTGTAGGAGAAGGAGGTATAAAGGCTAAGAGATGATTTAAGAAATCTGATTTTCAAGGTAGTAACACTGAAGTATCTTGCTATTAAGGACAACTTGAAGAAAACAAGGTTCCCCCCCACAACTTACCTTGAAATCATTTTGTCTTTGTCTAGCATTTTTCTTTGATCTTTCCATTTGGCCAGATTTTTCAGCAGTCTAGTGAAAATGAGAAAATTGAAAAGTTTAAGTATCACAATCACTGTTAAGATAATTGTGACAAAAGAGGTTTTCAAAGCGAAGTGGAAACTGACAAGTTTATGATAAAATTACAAAAACTAATTCACGGCACCTCAATAAGCAAAGACTATATAATTGATACATTCTACTTACTGTGCTAATGTTTAATTCTGAAGAATGTGTATTTAAGACAAAGTTAGACAAACGTAACAGTGGGTCAAGCAATACAAATCTCATGAGGTAAAAGTTTTCTCACTGCAATGTCAGCGAGTACTAAAACATATATATTACAGATAAACATATTATACTATACTATGCATCAAGTTTATATGAAGAAACTCTATTTTCTCAGCATGGAAGCTACCCAGAGAAAGATGCCAATGTGAAGTGGGAGACATTTCTTGGAATAAGGGCAGTTTGGAACTACCACGTCAGGGGTGAAGTTGAGGGGTTTTGGTTTGTTTTTAGGAGTGGCATTTTGTTGACAATGTTCTTCAGACTCTACAAAATTACCAGCATCTTCATGGATAATTCATTTCCTTGAAAAGCAAAGAACTTGAGTACACCTTGCATGAGACAGTTACAGTTGAAAAAAAACCCATAGTTTGACTAACAGTCTTCCTGTTTGTAGTTCTAGCCCTCTGTGGACTCTACTGAAAGCACAGAGAAGATTATACTGAAAAGGTTATTTCAAAATACTGGATTAAATGCTGAGGTAGAATTTTGTAGTTAGAAAATCTCCTATTTTATGCATGCACAGCAACATCTACTGGACAAGAAGTGCAATAACATGACAAGAGAGTTTACTTTTAAGTTATTAATTTGAAAAGTTGTATTTTTCAAATTCTTTCTTTAGCTAAAGCATTTCAGTTTTATATGGTAATATAAAAACTATTAAGTTAGCAAAAATTAGAAAAAAATAAAAACTGCTTAGGAGTTTTGGAAAATACGCAGCTATAAAAAGTCTTGTACTTTAAACCTCTGAATTAAAGAGTTTCAGACAAAGAATGACATAAGTTATGGTTGCATAGAATACGCGCTGCTATCTTCTTAATGCCTTAAAAAGAAAATAAGCTGTATTCCTTTAAACCTTCAGGAAGCAAATTAAAATTCACACTCTTTTAAAGCTGGATTAAAGAACAACAAAAAAATTCATGGGTCTTTAATATTTTTTCTTTTTTTTTTTATTGGTGGTTTTGCTGAATACCAATCTTAAACCTTTCCTGCACAGACAGACCAAAACTATCTTGTGGTAAGAACGGTTACTGCTCACATATGCGACTTCACCTAGAATGATTCAAAGAACTCAACTTTTTAAACTGTTGAAAATACCACATATATCTTTAACTGACACTATTTTAAGGCATATAGGTAACCTTTCAGAACTAAGAATATCCCTCCAAAATCTACAAACTGAACAAGAGAAAATACAGCTTGATATTCGTATGCAGAGATTTTCTTCCCATGATTGTAAAACGTCTTGAATACTTGAATAAGCTAACTGAAATGACCCTCCAGACCATTTTCAAAGAACTTTTCTTAAAAAACTGTAGCAATCCCCTTGCTTCCTGAATGACAATAAATAGCAAGAAACATGATAAAAAAAATTTCTTCATGGACAATTAAAATTTCTATGACTTCTGACAGAAAAACATAAACCTTGGATCTTGAATGTGATGGGGTGACAGATATTCTTGGTTGCTCCAAAAGTATTCTACCTTATGCCACCCCTTCCTTGCTCTCATCCTCAATGGATTATGGCATGCAGAACACAAAAAAGGAACTGAGGGTACCATCCCTCCTTTCTCCCAAAGAATACTGGGGGCTTCTGAGGGCCAAAGGAGAAGAAGAAACTAAATGTATGGGGAATGATTTCTCACAAGCTCAGAATACGGCCCAACAGAAGAGTAGATGTACCTTAAAGACTAACAGGAAAACTACCCTCCTCCTCCTCTTTTTTTTTTTTTTTTCAAATACATGGAAACAATGTTTTGTTCAGACATAAGATCACTGCATTTTCCACTTGCAGTCATTTTCATGAGCACAATTTCTCAATCTTGTTTACAGTTCAAGTCTCAGTTTCTCTTGAAATTGCTTTCTTTTTCATTGTTCTCGGAGAACAAAAATCACAATAACATAATAGGTGGATCTGTGAAGTCTTAATTTCCAATGCTATTGTTGTAGAATATAAAGGTTATCATTTCCCTTATGAAATTAATTATTTTTGTGAGTCAACTGCACTAAGGTTTATTTTTGATTCTACTTCCTTCACTGAATGCTATGAGTAAATGTCATATCTATCTTTTGATTTTATCATGCAAAATGAGGACCACAAGTAGAATCTATTTTACTGGAGCTATAATCCTCTGTATATTGTGTTAAACACAACAGACTATAGCACTTATTAGTATCATCACATATAATTGTTATATTGATTTACAGTGGCAATAAATAGAACAACCAACTGAAAAATTAATTCTTTAATTAGTCAGAGAAAAGGAAAATGACAAGATAAGCTTCCAAATCTCCTTTTCCCAAGGTTTTACTTTTATTTTCTACTAAAGCTGCAAAGAACAGTAGATATCTATGGCTGCAGATCTGCTTAAGGGCAATTTTGTAGTATCTGTGAGGACTTAAGGATTTAAGCACAACAGGACACTGCAAGCATGGCAGGATAAAAAAAATCTCAACAAATGAAATTATACAGCAACAGTTAAACAGAGTAGTTTTTGATGCACAAACTTTTAGGTTCAATGTAGATGCTGATCCGAATAATATGTGGTGACTGGAGGAAGGGCAACATTATGCCAATTTTTAAAAACAGCAGAAAAGATGATCCTGGGAACTACCGACTGGTCAGCCTCATCTCTGTGCCTTAGGAGATCATGGAACAGACCTTCCTAGAAGCTATGCTAAAGCACATGATGGACAGGCAGGCGATTTAACACAGCCAGCATGGCTTCACCAGGGACAAGTCCTGTATGACCAACTTAGTAGTTTTCTGTGATGGGGTAACCGCAGCAGTGGACAGGGGAAAAGCAATGGATGCAATCTATCCGGACTCCTGTAAAGCCTTTGACATGGTCCCCCACAACACCCTATTCTCTAATTTGGGGAGATATGGATTTGATGGCTGGATTGTTCAGTGGATAAGGAATTGGTTGGATGGTTGTATTCAGAGAGTAGTGGCCAATGGCTAGATGTCCAGATGGAGATCCATTGCAAGTGGTGTCCTTCAGGGGTGTGTACTTCAATAATGATATAGACAGTGAGATCGAGTGCACCCTCAGTGGGTTTGCAGATGACACCAAGCTAAGTGGTGCAGTTGTCACACCAGAAGGACCACATGTCATCCAGAGGGACCTAGACAAGCTGGAGAAGTGGGCTTCTGAGAACCTCATGAGGTTCAACAAAGCCAAGTGCAAGGTCCTACACCTGGGTCTGAGAAGTCCATGGTTTCAATACAGGGTGAGAGATGGAGTGACTGAGAGCAGCCCGGCAGAGAAGGACTTGGGGGTGCTCACTGATGAGAAGCTTGACATGAGCCAGCAATGAGTGCTTGCAAGCCCAGGCAGCCAACTGTATCCTGGTCTGCATCAAAAGAAGTGTGGCCAGCAGGTTGAGTAAAGCGATTCTGTCCGTCCATTCCTCTTGTGAGACCCCAACAGGAGTATTGTGTCCAGTTCTCGAATTCTCAACACAAGAAGGATATGGAGCTGTTGGAAAGGGTCCAGAGGAGGGCTACAAAGATGATCAGAGAGCTGGAGCATCTCTGCTATGAGGACAGGCTGAGAGAGTTTGGGCTGTTCAGGCTGGAGAAGAGAAGGTTCCGGGGAAGCTGTATTGCAGCCTTCCAGGACCTGAAGGGGACTTACGAGAAAGGTGGGGAAGGAGTTTTTATGAGGGCATGTAATGGCTTTAAACTGGAGGCGGGAAGACTTAAACTAGACATTAGGAAGAAATTCTTCAGGATGAGGGTGGCGAGACATGAGAACAGGTTGTCCAGGGAAGTTGTGGATGCCCCCTCCCTGGAACTGTTCAAGGACAAGTTGGATGGTGGTCTTGAGCAGCCTGATCTGGTGAGAGGTGTCCCTGCCCATGACAGAGGGGTTGAAACTAGATGATCTTTAAGGTCTCTTCCAACCTAAAACATTCTATGATTCTACGAATATGCATGGCCAAAAGCTTGCTTTTTTCCCCACCTGCTTTGTATTATCCCAGCTATCTCCACACATCTTTACAGACCTTGTGTTCAGAGTTTTTTGGGAATGAGTGAGTCCAAACTGTGGTCAGCAGGACTTCCCAGCGATAGCTATGTAGATGAAGTGTGAACTACCGCCTTATCATTTATTGAAGGAACACTACCTTTCACTACCAAAGCATTTGTTTGTCTTTGTTAGACTTGCTCCTTGGGAATATGCCATCGCTACAGCTCTCCTTCTGGAGAAGTAACAACAAGTCTTGAGAAGCAGAAGTGAATTCTCTGTAAAACAATGCAATTCTGTGACCAATTTTACCAATAACAAAACCCCAAAGCTACTATATTTATCTTGTAATGACTATGATGGTAGGTCGTACACTATCCATAACAAATTAATTATTAAATGTATCCTTTCAAAATCTCTTAATAGCATGCATTTAAAAACTGCATGTATGAATGACTACTTTCTCCCCCACTGTCTCTTGTATTATCAAGATTACAATTATGTGATTGCAGCTGACTGCACTTCCAGACTAGACTCTATAGTATGCCTGCGTGTACCACTCCCGAGTCTTGGTCATTTTGCAACTCCAGTCATGAACCCATCGTCACTTCCAAACACTTAAAGCTTGAGAAATGAGTACTCTTGTTCCAAGGAAAGGAAATGATTTTTTTTTTTTTTTTTTATTTTGTATGACACGGTCTTTTACGTATCTCCATTCTAGCTACAATTAAGAGGTGGAACTACACAGACACTGACTCCAGCACCTGGAACACACTAAGTAACACCACTGGAAGAACTAAGTAATTCTACTGTATGCTTTTATTCTTCTAAAAATAAAAAAGCAAAGTATCACTTCTACAGGTTAGTATTGCAAGACAGCTTCCTAATCAAAGTAGCATCTCTCAAACGTGTAAGAGTCTACATATTTTTTTTATAAACCCCTCTGATTAAAATAAATCCATTCACTTCTTCCAGTGAAACATGCTACTTCAAACATAATTATTATGGAGCTTTGTTCCTTAAATGTAATTTATACAGAAGAAACCATACCTCACTGAACAAACTTCCGTTCACGTAAGAAATCCACAGCTTCCAGAAGTTGGGGAGCTGACTTACAACAAGTTTTGTCAACTTTTCAACAAATAGAACTTGCTGAGGAGCTTTGTATTGCCAGGCTGAAAGGGGAAGAGAGGACAGAAAAAATAAAATTGAAAACTTTTGTATTAATGACAAAAAACGTACTACTGGCTTGCTGCTGCTTTGTATTACACAAGTGACTATATAGTACATATAAAAGCTTTCAAGTAGGAATGAAAAAATTTAAACCCAGTCCATACATGCGTACACAACTGGTACACATATAAGCTCCTTCTCCTCTTCTCATACGCTTACAAGGTGCCAGCACTGACAATATATAAAGAACAGGCTCTCTTTTTAGGGGTATCTAATGAAAACCACCTAACAATCCATTGAAAGCAATCAAGACATTAGAAGTATCAAATGATGAGGTAGCAATGCTGATGAAACCAGTCTGCTAGGAAAGGCTAGTGCTTAAGGCAAACAATGGAAACTGGAAGATCTGCTTTATTTCCTCCCCCACACCCCAGAAAAAATTCCATTGTGGCCTGAGGCAAGTTGCCAACCTCTCATCTTCATTTTTGTTTGTTACAATCTTTTTATATGAAAAACAGGGGAGATTCCAACAACTAAACTCAATAAACTTATCACTAATTGTATGAAATTCTTGGATGAAGAACACAATCATGACATATAACACTGTGTAATCTCTCACTCCATGAACCTACTTGCGTTCCCGATACACCTGTTATTAAAACACATCAGAAAAATAGACCACATTTTGGCAGCAGATAACTTTTCTCAGATTCTCAAATGAGGTAAAGGCAGGTTAAGGGGGAGGTAAGGAGAAAGCTGAACTGAGGCAGAAAAAAAGTACTATTCAACACAGAAAATAAAGGAAATTCTGAAATGCTTTTCTAAAACCATCACCCTTTGCCATTGAAACTTTCTAGATTATGATATTTTAACAAAACAGGCTATCAATAAAAAAGTTGAGACTTATGTTTCACCTCAAGAATTAGAGCCCACTTTAGAACACTTGGAAAAAGAAATCATAGATTAAATAACCAAAAACGAACAACCAACCAAAAAACGACAAAACAAAGCAATAAAATTAAAGAGGTCCATGTTTATTGGTGTGGGGATTTTTGTGTATAAATTCTGGTTTTTTATATATGACAAAGTTTAAAACATGCTATTATCCTACATAACTGTGGAAAAGCAGAAAAATGTCAGGTGAAAGAGCTCTTTTTTGTGATTATTCTGCTAGAGAATACTGCCTACACAGAACAGGAGTTCACCAGTTAGGCAAAAATAGCTGCCTAATGGTACATTAGGTAACTAACAGGCTTCACCAGAGTCTCACAGTTTTATTGTGTTGGTAGCCAGTCTTGGATGTCGTACTTCGAGGAGATTCATTTGTCAAGGTGCAGCTCAAATATCAGTCCATTTCTTTAGTAGACAAATAAACATCTGCATTACTCAAAATGTTCTTTTTCCTCATGGTCAAAGGGTTTAGGGACTCTGGATTAGTATTTGAAAATTTGAAAAACACAACCAAAGCCCAAAATTTGGAGAGGGATTCTAACACAACTGAAGTACAACTCTGCTGACAGTGATGCATCTGTTTAGGAGGCATGAAAACTTCAAAGCTCAACTAGCAAAACTCAGACTGTGGACACAGGAAGTCAGAGCACTACTTTTGCCAGCTTGGTTTAAGACTGTCAGCAAACTGGTCTAGATCCAGTAGCAGAAAAACTCCTCTTATTAACGTCAACTCTGATTATGCCAGGAAGCTGTGCCAATGCTGTTATAGCAACAAGGGCTACGTAACACCAACAAATCCCAAATTCTAACCCAAAAATTTCAGCTCCTTTGAGAAACCATTTCATCTTTGCCAAAAGCTCCAGAACCAATTCAAGGTTATAACCAGGTATTATCTGTTTCTCACTGGAAAAACACTGGCAAGATTTAACTTCATGTATGAAATTCTTTTACTGTCCAGGAAGCCTACTTCAGGCTTAGACCCGAGCCTGCAGACAGCAGGTATTTATTAGAATAAGCTACTACACACATCATGTCAAAAGGACATTCTGGCCATAAATTCAGGATATTTTGACTTTGTTGCTACAGAAAGCTCCAATCTATATCAAAGCAGACATTTTCTTTCATTCTATTTATTCTACTACAATCTGTGTTCTAATGTCCTAAAGAGAAAACCAGAGCCATTGTTTACATACCCTTATGAACATATGTTCAAGCAAGAGCTGTATTTGCATGCCGCAGCTTTGAATTCAAACTAATTTGTTCAAACAATCTCATTGACTATCAATGTCAATTACCCTGGGGAAAAAAAACCCACATAAAAACACCAAAAAACCTTCAGAGATGCCATTCCTAACATTTGCTAAAAACCAACAGGATGCAGAAGCAATCTGAAAACAGAGCATATCATAGCATATTTGCAATGACAGTTCCTGCACAGGTATTGTAAATGGTTAGTTTGCTTTGGCTCTCCACTCAGAGAGGAACAAGGAGGGTAGAGTTTTCAACTGTTCCTAAGCACACAGTAGGCACGTGCACCTAAGTACCAATTAACTCAGAGTCAACTCAATCTAACTCTACAGTCTTTGCAGTGGATTATTATGATGGTCTGAACCTGCAGCTTTCCTTTGAATCTTGTTTTAAACCAGTGGCTCCAGAATCTGCAAAGTTTGCTGAAGACTTACCTTTTCCAGTTTGTAAACGGTTATGAATCTATAACTAAGACACTAAAAGCAGAGATAACGGATTGAATTGGAACTACCTTACACAAATGCAAAAGAATTCAAATGAGGAAAAAAACTTGGATTTTGGATGTTGCTTCCTCCATTGTATGGCACGTGTATTCTTAGAGAATAGTATCCAACAACGACCAGCAGTTTACTGTTTTGCTCTATAACACCGGTTAATCAACTTCGTGCAAAGTTTTGGGCTGAGAAAGGGCAAGGGTGACAGTAATACAGTGATGTAATTACTTGGTATACATGTGTATTTTGAAGAGTCTGTGTAGTTTGCAGCTAGAAATGCAAACATTCAACCCTAAACTGTGACACAATTTGTCTTGCCTGTGAAGATACACTGTGGCAGCAAAAGAATACACAATTCTTGTTATTTTTTATTCTAAGGTCTTGAAAGGTTTCCTTTATTCCTCTTTTTGCTCAAAAAAAATTATAGATGCTTTTTCAAGGAACTCTACAGAACTGGGAGAAGAGTAACATCGAAGCTGACCAAAGCCAGAAAGTTCTTCATAAAAACCTACTTTCTGCAAAAAAAGTACTTTGTTAAGAAATGACCTATCCTGTGAAAAACAGGTTTTCTGTCTCCTGTGATGGCACTGTTTAAAGACTCCTGAGATTAATTTGTTTGTACAAGAGTGCTGAAGACACTCAGGACACACAAAGGCTCAGCTGGTTGTGGACGCACTGCTCAAGCTCAGTTACATACTTTGTTTCCCTTTCTGCATTTACAGAATTAGAGAACAAGGATCATATATATGTGAAGTCATAGAGAGAGTAAAATGCAAGGAGAGCTATCCTAGCAAACCCCTACTAGCAAAAGGTATAAACAACAGCAAAACGTGGTAGGCAGTAGGTGGTAATGTACACCAAAAAAAAAAACCTGTGTTTTTGTAGAAAAAACCATTCTTGTTATCTTGACTACATTTTAAGCGGCAGATTTCAGCTATGAACCACTCTTTCCTTTCAAGAAAACCACAGAGAAGCCCTTTGGTAAGCAGTGGTAATGCATGAGAAGAAAGAATTTTATTTGGTAACACATCAAAACAAACACAGAGCGTGGGTTTCTGTTTGGGTTTTTTGACTACACCACACACTGGACATAAGGAACTGCAGCTTTGTAAGCTTTTCCAAATAAAACAGATGCCTACCATCATCACGGCCAGACTGAAAGCTGCTACCCCTTTTCAATGAAGCAGTTTGACCAAGATGGCCAATTGGTGATGGACGCACATCACTGTCCAGGTCTAACATGGGGCTGTGGAGCAATGAGTTACCTAAGAGAGTGGAAGAAAAGTTAAAATTATTTTGCACATCGATTAACATGAAATTGTATGCTGCATGTGGAATTCCAATTTAATTCAGAAGTGATACAAGGAAAAAGTTATCTAGCAAAAACATTCTTTATCTTGCTTATTTAGACTGTTTGTTCATTTACATCAACAGTATTCGATAACACCACTACTGACTCCTGCAGCAAAGCCAAAACCACAAGTACCATGTGGGAAATACCATTCTTCAGCCTATATGTTTTTCTGGTTTTACTTTAATTTATGTCCTACAATTAGTTGCTTGAAAGCCATAGATAAATATGCATTTATGCCATTAGTGACACGGCACACACTTTTCTTCTGGTATATGTGTAAATACACTTTTCAACAGCAACAGTTGCTTGAGCCTCCAGCTGAAGCAGTTAAGGATAGTGCTCAGCTACTACTTAGCTGTTTGACCTGTGCAGAGATCAGGTAGAAAGGATCCACCCATCATGAAGGAGATGAATGAACAGCATTGCATGCTTGTGCATCTCTGTGAAACACCCCACGCTTACACATATCCAGAAACAGACAAAGTATTTCCCAGTGAGCCAGTTACTGCTATCGAATAATTATTTTCTTCTGTGAGGGCCTATTAGACCTTTGAGGTCACTATTCATTTGTCCTAAGCAATAATCTAATCTGATGGAGGTGGATATTTGGAGTCTAAGGTACGCTTTGGAAAACAACCATATCAAGGAGCAGGCCATGATTATTTTTTAATGTACCATAATACTGCCAATATTTCTCTTAAAGTCTAAATTACCAGTTTAAGCATTTCACCATAAAAATTTCCAAAAATAACTATCACAAATTACTTCAGCATTGGCCAACTGAGTGGTAATGGTAACAGCTAAATTTAAATTAATCACACTTCATATAAATATAAAACAGTATAGGTTGGAAGGGACCTCAAAGATCACTTGGACCAACTTTGGTGGGAAAAGGAGCCTAGGTGAGATCATCTAGCACCCTATCCAGCTGAGTCTTGACCTACCATGTTGCTGGGGAGTTTGCTTCAGAGATTCATTGCTCTCACAGCAAAGAAAATTTGTTCTTACAGTAACATGAAACCTCTCCTGGTAATTTATGCTGAATTTTGTAGCGAGAATCTCAGTGTTTGATTTTATATTGCTTGATCTTTTCCATCAGTATCTACATTCACTTAAAATAACAGGAAGGCCAAACAGTAAGAGCATGAGATACAACATTGCTATACTCAGATTCAAGACTAACACTAAGTAAAAGGATTTGAAGAATAATTATTCTGAGTTTATCACACTGTTAGACCGGTATTGCAATAAAGATATACCTAGTCACTTTACTTCAACAGCTTAAATAGCAGTATTAAGTACTGTGAAACTTACTGCAAACTTCCAATAGGTGACAGTATTGTGTTCTAGCTTCTTTTGAAAAAGTTCTTCCTCCCATAATTCTTCAACAGCTTTTAAAAAGATCTTCTGTGGCCTTTCACTGAGGCCTCACCAAGGCATTGTCAATATTGAGCTAACTCCATTCACCTTATTACTGTTCACAGTATACAATATCTAAGTAAATTGATCCATTTGCTATGTAGCGACAGACACGCTGCATAAACTGACTTGGTGAACTCATTTATGCTATCTTTAGCCTGTATGAATATTCTGTTGACTATTTGAATACTACATCATTTATTAGAAGCAACTAATCTTCATGATACCTTTAAAATAGACGAGTTTTCAGCAGTATGGACTCTGCTACAGTGATTTAAGTATACTATCTGTTGTTAGCAAGGAGAAGTTCTAAAGTGAGTCTGAATAAGAATTTGTGGGAAGACTTTTCCTTCTGAATAAACTAAAATACAGAATAATAAGGAAAAACTCTAAAGCTGCCAGAAGATTTTAAAGAAGGTATGTATGCTGCAAGTGCAAATAGTTAACTATGGGCACATACTCTGCAGCTGCTGATGCAACAGACTTATGCAAGGTCACACATCTTTTTTGACTTCTAAAACATATCTTAATTATTACAAATTTACAACATTAATTTCTGTGAAAACATTCCAGCAAGCCTGCAGAATGAAGTAAAACAAATAAAAAATTCTTCCTCTCTAGAGGAAAGAAACCACATACATTCAGTATCTTATAGACATTCTATCCAGAATAAAAAGAAAACTGCATAAAAGACCCTGAGAAATTTTACGTGACTCACGCAGTTCTGCATAAGGATTTGACTCTGAAATTCTACGTCTGCATTTTATTTGAGGAAAAAAAAAAAGTACGCCAAATCAGAATTGCATTTCTAAAATTTCTAAAATCTCTAAAAATCTCAAACCCAAATAAAAACACAAAAGTGCAGCAACACCATCTTCACAAAAACTACAATTAGAAAAAGCCATGACACACTAAGACTTCCCTCTTTGATGTCTTCACACAGAATTTAGGCTCTCACCCTTCAAACACCTCGTTAATATGAGGAATTTCTTGTAAACAGATGGTTTCTAAAAATGACAGTGTCAATTAAACCTCTGAATTAAGAAAAACAGACACACTTACTAAAACATCTTAATGTGAATTAGTTCAATTAAAACCATTTGCTTGAGGTCGCTGAAAGCCTGAAAACTCTGTATTGCTATTGATACACTAACCTCATGCTGCCCAAATGGTTTATATATTCACCAGCAACAGAAAACATGTAAAGAATACTCTCTTGTTCCACCAGAAAAACCACATCATCAGTTTGTAGCCATACCAGGAAAAGAAAGTTTAACATGAACTAATTTCTTAATTGGTTGTCTAGCATTACAAGCAAGTATAACACAGCAGCAGGGAACTACAACAGCACATATACCCTCAGGACTAATAAACATCTGGATTACATTAGCAAAGCTGATTTTGCTTTCAGCCGACCAGAAGATAGCGCTTGAAGACTGCACACTAATGCATAAATCTTGTAAAAAAAGTGAGAGTTAACTTACAAACAGTTTTTCTCCCATCCTGACTTGTTCCCTCTCTGGAGCCAGCAGTTTAAATTTAGCAGCTTAAATTTAGCAGTATAATGTAATACAATGAATTAATATTAGTGTGAACTGTAGACAATAATATTTATAAAACTAAATAAACTGCCCAAATAACAATTTAGTGCCTACTCATTATTTGACTCGTCTACCATTTCAACATTCTTAGACCCTGAATATAGGATAGCAACAAACTAAAGTTTCAGGAAATTAACTTTTTACTGTACTAAAAGGTTTCAAGATGTAGTATAAACAGCATGAACAATATGTTGTTGGCAGATCATAATTTTTCTGAAAAATATGCTGCATCTTTGAAGTTACAGAAGTATTTTTTTTCCAAAATACAGCATCTACATGGAGCATGTCTGTCAGTGACTCCAGTGCCAAGTGTATATTTAACCAAGGAAACACAGGAAAAATAAATGTACTACATTCTCTTCTACCAAATAGTCACGACAAAAGAAGTACAATTAAAGCCTTATTGCAACTGTAATATCATGAGGAGATCAAATAAGAAGTATTAAGATCTTAACATTGCTTTAATTTTTGTTTTGAAAGGATTTTACTGGGTTTCAACTTCTTATGCACAGGTAGTTTAAAGGTACGTACAAATAAATAACAACATTCAGACACTGTGAAACATGAATATTTCAACATTTTGCTCAGACTGCTTCTGTTCTAGTGCATTAATATCTCACCAAAATAAAGGTCTGAAAAAAACCCAGTGCAATGTTTTTTGAGGTCATTTATTTAATTTATGCTTTCACTTTCTGTAAATCAAACGTCACCTGTGCTGACTCCTAATTGCAGATTTTCTCCAAGTTTACCAGTAGTGGAGTTGTTACAGGGTACACGCCTATACCAACTATGGCTTACACACATACCTCGACCCCATTTTACGAGATGTTACCTGCATGCAGCATGTTGCAGTCTCAGTGAAAAAAGACAACTGACATACAGTTTGCCTACAATTGATTCTTCCACGATCTGCAAACTAGACAATTATTTAAATTCTTAAAAGCAGCTCTATTTTCTTATTTCAAACTATTACCAAAGTGAGTGTAAAAGTTGTTCTGCAATGTCCATTGCTCCACAATTCCACTTGTTTCCCCCGCCCCGCCCCTCACCGTCTGACAGGCAGAGGTTTTTTGTGTAAGTCACATTTCTTGCCTCCCTTCTGTAACCCATCCTCAGCCACTCTGCAATCCTGCCAGCCCAGTGCATCACTTATGTGACATTCTGTGTAAGCTTTTTACAAAAGCTACCAGATGACCATAGGATAATATAGTCTCAGTACTTTTGCAGTGACAAAGAACATTTTTAGCAAGTGACCAACTTCAGGCTGAGTAGTTTTTCAATACGATTTTCCATGTTAAGACAAACACCAGCCAATACACAAACTACATGTATATATGAAGCATGTATATAAGTAAGATTAAAATTTAAAAAAACAACAACCCTACAGTTGTGCAATCAGGTGAATACAGTTACTGTATTCTTTCATCCGTTATATATTTCAGAGTGAATTTTCTCACAGGCTACAATAGCAAGGGGAGGCTGATCTATAGCCTCCGGACTCTCTGAAGGGCGGCAGACTTCCTTACCACCCTTAAAACACCTTTGAACATTTTTTCCTGTGCACAGCGGGCCCTTGTCCTGTGCTACAGCCTGACCACCCACTGTTGCTTGTTGACCAAACACACAGTGCCTGGAGCCCGCACCGATACAACCAGGATAAGATTCCTTTCAAGGACACCGCACTGAGAATTTCAATTTGTCTAGGCAAGAAGTTAGGCGAGCAGGAGAAATTACTCAAAAATTAACCTGCTCAACAGATGAATGACTGCATTTTAGTCTTTATCCTGAGTACCTTTTCTTTCTAACCCTACATTTATTAGGAACCTAACATTTTAAAAAGATGAAGAAGAAAATGGGTTGTATTTCTAGGAGAGATGACTGTAAAAAAATAAAAATTGCTGCGTTTTATGGAAAAGTAGGTTTTGGAATACATTTTAAAATGAATGCTTTTTAATCTTAAGGCTAGTCTTCATCATAACAAATGCATTTATAATGAAACTATTTGTCAGTTTACCACAAAAAATGCAACCAAGCCTATTATTTCTGGTGGTGGTCTAAGCATTTCACAGCCTAAGGGGAAGCCTTATTGTCAGTCCTGCAGGCCAAAAAATACTGCAGCAGGAGCCAAACATTTCAAGTTTAGCACATGAACTAAACCAATATAATTTTACTAGTGCTATCTCCAGTGGACATTATGATCTTCAGCAACTTTGAAAACAACCAGTTTTTACTTAGGTGCTTGATTAAGGACTTAAAACAGTAGAGCAGCCACCAAGGTACAATTCTGGCCACAAAAACAGTTTTACTTCATCTTCAGTAGTACTAATCTTTTCAATTTTGATTTTAAACTATCTGTGCTCATCTTTAATCACAATATTTACTGTCATTATATTACTTTACATATTAAATTTAAAGATTATTTGAAGTATTATATAAAATAAGAATGCTCTTCAGAACATGTTGGATTCTAACAAAAATTCTAAATAATACCAAAGTTACAGACAAAGGTGGCAAAAGAGGAAAAGAAATCCAGTGTCAAATTCAGCACTAATTAATTTTAACTTATTTAATTATTTATTTAAAAATTAATAACCCATTAAGGATTTGCTTGACATCTGCTGTCAAAAGGCTATTTCTGCTATGGACAGGGGATGTGGTTTAGACATGAAATGGCTCCCAGCTGCAAGAAGCCTTCTTCCAGATGTACAGTAAGCAAAGGCAATGGAAGAGAACCAGCTGCTAGGATAACAAATTGAAAAGGCCCTTTTGACACAAGCCCTGCCGGCCTGTCTGATCTAACAAAGACGGATCATTCATTGCAAGGTGAACGGAATGTCAGCATGGCACAGAAGAAAGAGCAATGAGGTCTAAGCATCCATCTCTCTCCTTCACACTATGTACAGCTGCTGTTACTCTGGCACAGAAAAACCCCGCATAGTTTTTTTACAGTATGTGGAAAGCTGTGCCTCATACTCCAAGTGCTGTGAAAATTGTGGGTTTTTTCCAGCAGCAAGAACTACAACAAATATCACAATGACTGAAATAGCATGCTCCAGTTTCTAGACCTGTCTCCATGTTAGTAACTTTAATAGCTTGTATATTATGTATTTTGCAACTCAAGGGGCAGCAGAAAGATCCCACTACAAATATGTTAGTATTGCCATCTACAGTTTTACTTTTGAAACGGTATTAACAGATAGCTTATTTGCAATAATGTTACATAATATCTCAGAAAGACCTCTTGAGAAATAAAGACTTTTTCAGCCAGTTTTAGGATAACTGGATTAGAGTTCCTATGCGTTTTAGCTCAAAGGGTCATGAAACCTACTAAGCCACTATTAAAGTCTAAGCAAATAACCACTGGCCACATAGAAAACAGTCTTAACCTCCACAGCTTCTTTCCCCGATACTCATGTTAAGAATCTCATTGCTTAATTCATTTTGGCTATCTGCCCAGTGTCCCAAGCACATTTTAAACTAAACCTCATTTATTTACATTTATTTTCATGTCCTTTTACGTCATTATATCCCCCATGTTTCCTGTACTCCAACAAGTCTGGGAAGCACAAACCATAGTGAAAAGCTAAACTTATGCCCTAATAACTGGGGAAGCACAAAGTTAAAAAATACAAATATATAAAATCTTAATTGAAGGAAACTATTTACTATCCAGGTACCAGTTTTGAAAGCCCCCCAGACTTTTACAAATCCTAAATTCACAAGAAGCAACTCATTTTAGCCAATATGAGGCATAAAATACTAGTGCAAATCAGCTTATCATTCAACTGTCTCTTGCTAGAGATTTAAGAAATACTGTTTAAGTGAGTATATTGTTCTTCCATGTTAGGCTCCATATTCATAGCCTTCAAAATTGCTCTTTTCACTGCCTATTCAGTCTCATGCATCTCCCTCTCTCTAACTTAAGTACATACTAAGTAATAGCAGCAAACTAGTTTTACCTACTTCATGTCCTTCCAGCAATAGTGGGATACAATCAGATTTATAGAAAGAATCCATCAATGCTTCAGGAAACAATTTTGTAATCAAAAAAAAAGATCAAGAACCAATAAACAATTGCCTCTTCCATTAGTAAGGCACATAAATATTAAACAGAAAATACAAAAAGTTAATAAATCCACATATTCACCAGCTTTACTATGTCAGCAGAGCTAGAGCTCCAATCAGTTGGACATGGGTCACGTATCTACAGCCGCACCTTTAATGGAAGAGTCTGACCATCAAAGAAGCAGGAGAATGGTTTAATGTGAGGAGATGAGCAGGGGAGCTTTGTGATCTGGGAATCCTCTGTACTGCCTCATACTTCCACAATGAATTTGGCTATGTTGTTTGGTCTCTTTGTCCTGGCTGCTCATACTTCAGACCAGGACAAATCTCGATCTGCTGTCATGTATGCATATTCATGTTTCCTTCAAATACATGTGCTTGGATTTCAACAGTTTCTCATCATATGAGCATCATCTGCTTGTACTTTTTTACCTCAAAAATGAGAAGGGTCTGCTATGGCTATACAGAGCAAGAGACAGACAGGCTAAAGGCAATCAATGATAGGTGAGTAACAACATTTGTATGTGAACGTGTAATAAAACATTAATATACGTAATTCAAGACTAACCAGCAAAACAACAGGGTTGCTTAAGACTGAGAGGAAACAGTACATGAATACTCATACAGAGATAAAACTCAAGAGGAACACAATCCAAAATGCTGCTGTAAAGTACTTCATACACATGAGTTGAGAAAATTACCCATTCTACTTGTACCTGTTGAAATGAACGCAACCAACTAGCTAATAATCAGAATACTTCACCTTTTATGAAATCAGAGGAAACAATTGAATAATTTGCTGTTGATAGCTGTCAGCCTTTAAGCTACACTGCCAAATTATCTGACAAAGCTTAGCACAGCTTGATACATCTTTCAGTTTTTGGAAATAATATTAGCACTAGTTGGATTAACTGAAAATACACAGTATTTGAAACACACAGGACTTCTAGTAACCCCTGAAATGAATTTTGGGAGAAAACTCAAAAGACAATTACAGTGCTCTAAATTTGCCATAGCTTCTTCTTTCAGGCTGCATCAGTGATCATATTATGCTATGATACTTTACAGCTCTAGGACATGCACACAACTGCAGAGTTTTTCTACAAAATGGAGTTAGTCTCTAGTAATATACAAGCACAGAAGCGTTTTTTTTAAAAAAACCCACAACAACTCACACAAACAAAACCCCAAACCCCAACTTCTCATGTGGTAGAATTACTGAGAGTGAAGGATTCACATTTAGATAAAAAAAATTATCTAAACAAATGTATTTAAATGTATCTAATATGAAATTTTCTGACGGCAACTTCAGCCATCTCAGTAGGCATATAAGCTCACTCCACTCTTCACCTATGCTTAGGAAAGCCTTGAAAGTATAGTGATTAACAAGAAAGCAACCATTAGACATAGTAGAAACATAGATTTACTTTTCATCAATATTGGGAATTTGTCCTGACTCCTATTACTAGTAGCTTGGATGAGATGACACATCACTAAGCATATTAAAGAAGACCTGAGAAGATGCTATTCCTATATAAGAAAAATAAAATCACTTCAATTATAATGACTAAAGGATCAACCTCCTAGTAGTATGGAGGCAACTTGAACAATTTTGTCCCACTGAGTGCCCCACTGTTGGCTTGTCAGATTACTGACTGAATTTGAGTAAGTTCTCCTTAGAATCCACTTAGATCTGGGGTTTACCAAATAATTGCAATGCTATCCTTCCCTTCTTGAATACATCTTGTCTAACCAATAAATTTAAGAAGATTTACTGTTTGTCAAAACAGCTACAAAAATCCTGTCCATAATGTCTAAATAGTGTTTTCAACAAAGACTTTCCAGGTAAGAAAAGCAAAAGCCTAATTCCAAATCTGTTTCAGCTAGTAAAATTCAGTCATCATAACTTAAGACTCAACACTGCATTGAAAACTAATAAAATAGCAGCAAAATGCTTTGCCACAAACTCTGTTGAAACCTGAAAAATTGTGCATAAATGCCAAAGTAGATACAATCTGCTACTGAGGTTTAAGTTTACTATGCTGAAAATGTTTGACTCAGCCAGTTTGAACCCAAAGAATCACGGTCAGCAGAAGAACTAATCTAACAGTGAGAAATTGTTGGTATTTTCAAGATGGAAGAGTAATTGCTGTCTGCTTATTCCATCACAACATCCATACACAATATGAAGATCACCATGAGCCAGAAACAGTGTCTGTTACCCCTGTTGAAAAGGAAAACCTAGAAAAAGATTTAAAGCCCATTTCATTAGAGTATCAACCTTATGACCCATCTCTTCCTCCAAAAGCCTGATGTACAAAATCTTTTTTGGAAGTATGTTTTAAGTGAAGGACTTTAAAATGTTTGAAACTTTACTACTACTTTCTCTTAAAAATATCCAGTGAATTTAAGAACATATAAACCACATTTCTGTCTTGTTTGAGTTGATTAGATTCCTCAAAATCTTGCACAACCAATTTGATATCTGTGAGTAAAAGCCCACACTTTTCCTGTTTGAAAAGCATACATCTATTCAAGTAGATTGAAATACATTCCATGCCTCTGATCTCGACCAGCCCTGTGCTACTTGGCAGCTAATACCAATTCTCCCAGGTTTTCTTTTTTCCTTCTATCTGGTGTACGCCAAAAATTAAAGATCTATGAAAAGTAAACCCCATATTTAGGAACCTTCCTTTGTCCTGCTAGATACTAAATGAGAAATTCTATAAACTTCTTGATACTTCTTAATACTTCCTGAGTGTTTTACATTCTGTAGAAAAACTACATTAAAACCACATAAAAGGTTGGAAGAAAAGCCTTGAAATTTTATGAGCTGTTTAATAAAAGTTATGAGATATTAGCATTTGTATCACATACGCACTAAATATTAACTTAAATACATGCCATTAATTAATATTTACTGCCATTCAAGTTATTTAAATTCCCTCTTTTGTGAGCCAAACAGAGCTGCTAATATAATAGCTCCTTTTATATTAAGGCTGGAGTAAGCAGATTTGTTTCAAGAAAAACACCAAACAGGTTGAAATTTTCAAGATGAGCCTAAGAATTCAGACATATTTTCCATTCATTTACTGGAGCATGCATATCAAAATTACATAGACTACCACAACAAAAAGAAGTCTTGAGCATCTAGTACCTTCATGTCCCTATTTTTCTTGCTAAGAGGCTGACAGCTATATCACACTTTGCAAGTGAGAGGAGAAAAAGAAATTTTAGAGTTGTTAACTGAGACCATTTTTACAAGTGGAGTTCTGCTCCCAACAGCTTTATGTTAAGGAGCAGAAGAGTGGTGTCTCAGGGTTTTAGTGAGGAAGGAAGACTGGGAGGTTTTGGAAATGTTCTAAATTTTGACCAAAAGGCTAAGAAGCCAACCCGGTGTTCCAGCTGGAACAGAACTCCCTACTGTGTTGTGAAACAATGATGGCCTGTACGCACTTTAAGCTAAATTTTACCGTCATTGCTTTCATATACGATGCACCCCCTGACCTCTATACCTGATGTTGTAACCTCTGCTACAGAGAGTTTAAGCTGCCTGCAGTAATTTTACGGCACATTTCTGCAGCAGTTCCAACTTAGTAATAATTTTTGTGGTTTCTCAGAAGAGAAGACGTGATTTGGTTTGGGATACATATGCATTAACACTAAACATGGGAGTTACCTAAAAGCCAAGAGAGGCCAGATTCCAATATGCCTACTCATTTCAGAAATAGCAGCAAACTCGATAAGACTTCCTGAGAAACAAGGCACTGCTTGTTGTTTTCTAATTTAAAAATCCACTTTTCATATTTTACTACTAGAAATGCCAGGCCAATAGCCTCCCACCTATCCCCTTTTGAAAATACACTAATGTGACAGATCATGTTAACTGGTAGTTAAGCTGCTGCCACACCTGAAAGCAATACCTAAGAGCACAGATTCCTTTGAGGAGCAACACTGGCAAAGACAAAGAGAGAATACAACTAAGTACACATACTGGCCTTAGTATAATATTGTTTAAATATCCCATTCGTCCAACTCATAGGTCCCTGCCTAAACAGTGTATTCTGAATTTTGAAACTGCACAGGAACAAAGAATAAGAGAATGCTATATTATCATTTATTCCATATCAAGAAATTATACATTATTCCATTATGTCTCAATGCCCTGCATATCCATATATTAACAGTTTATCTTGTGACAAAGAAATCTAACTGGCAGATTCAGACAACAATCCAAACTTCATGTGACCACAAAGTATTTTGAGAGGACAGTAAACTTCAGATAAATTATTGAAATGCAAAGCTTTTCCATGTAAAGAGCTTAAAAGTTATAAGTTAAACAAAAATAAAACTCCAACTGCTGTTTTATTTTTATAATAAAGAAAAAAAAAAAAGTCAGTATTCAGCTTTGTAAAAAGCTATCAAAATTGATGGGAAGAAAGCCCAAATATAATTTGTACACTAAAACTTGTCAAATAAAAGGCAGTGCCAAATTCCTAAGTGTCAAATATATATATACATATATATATAAAACAAAAATATATCCTTGCCTTTTTGTTCTTTAACATAGCTCTCCTTACAGTTGTGCATGAGCTGCAGAATCCACTGATGTTGAGCACCAATGCACTGCCAAGCAGGGTCCCCGGGTGCATGAAGATCAGAAAGATATCTGTAAAAACCAGTCCAAAAATCACAACTCTGACTCGACACACCAAAGGCTTCATTGAAACAGAGTAAAGACGTGCTAAGAAATACTTATTTTTTTATTTATTGTTTTTTTACATAATTCCACGTGGCCTCAAGCTCTAGCAGGGGAGGTTCAGGCCTCACATCAGAAAAAAATTTTTCACAGAAAGGGTCACTGGGCACTGGAACAGGCTACCCAGGGAGGTGGTTGAGTCACCTTCCCTGGAGGTGTTTAAAAGGCGGGTGGATGAGGTGCTGAGGAACATGGTTTAGTGATTGATAGGAATGGTTGGACTCGATGACCCTGTGGGTCTTTTCCAACCTGGTGATTCTGTTATTCAAAAATTCAAGAATATGCTCCTACCCAATGTAAACACAAGCTTTGGATTCTCCCTTTGTCATTTAGTAAGGCAAAATTCCATTTAAAAAAAAGTGTAGAAATAAACAAAGTCATATATATATTTAATAGCACATTACTAAGTATTTTAAGTTGTGCCTCTAGTAAAGTATTTGGGAAACCAATCTCTATCTGCCAGGGTTACAGTTCAGTACTTGCATGTTTCACTTGGAATAAGTGATGACATCTCAAGCACATAAAATATGGTATTTTTCTTCCCACTTTATATGCCTTGATTGTATCATCATGTAATGTTAACAAGTAGGAATTAATTTTTGGCGGCTCATTAATTTTAGTACACGCATGCACAAACAAATGTAAACCAAGCTCCTGGTTGGTGGAGGGTTTTTTTTTGGCATTAGGATGTGCACACAATCAGGAAAAATAAAGGAGGGGAGGGGGAGTGAGATAATGAAAAGGATTGGGGCTCCTAATACGCCAAAGCAAAACACCCTCAGGCATTCAGGACTATCTTGACAACAGAACTTTCAAAAGAGGATTTTCAAAAAGCAGTAGCTGCTCTAACATTTAACACGCTCCATTACTTCTGCACTAATGAGACTCAGGACGGATTAAAAACATTCAAGATGCTCAAGGTGAAGTACACTGATTATCTTACCTTAAGCAGTGCAGGGAATCTTTAATTCCTTCAAAACGCCTGTTTTACTACAATAATACCTAATTTGAATTAGGACTATTTTGCAAAATTCTGTCTAAAACTGAGCACTGTTTGCAATACTTGAACAAAATATGAACTGTCAAAGCAGGTGTGGTTGGAAGGACGAGAAAACTACCCAAACAATCATTTTTACAGGGTGACATTTAAAAATTATGAGCTCAAGTCCTTTCTCAGTGTTGAGGGAGACTTTAGTCATTGCTTAGACACAAAATAAAAAAAAATACCACTGGTCTTGGAAAAAATACACTTACTTGGCTCTTAAGTGATACAGTAAGCTGATTCTGAACAGTAAAATAATTATCAGTTTACATACCATAATAAAATGAGAGGAAAATATGAATTGAAGCCTTATTATAAAGGTAAACATTGAATATCTGACAGGGAAAACCACAGCATTTCAGGTCTTGCTCAGCCTTAGACATTGGAGACATACAAAACAAACATAGCATGGAAGAAAAATGAACCTCAAAACCAGCAGGTTTTATGCAAATAATTTTACAATTAGGATTATGTTAATCTCCTCTTAGCTGAAGTGCTCTGAAGAAAGTTTTCTTCACACCTTGCCTCCAGAAAATTTACACTAGTATAACCACATTAGCATATCCAGAGTAGTGAAACTAATTTAATCACTTCATATGTTGAGATCCTGTTAATTCACTAGAGCTAAATTTTTCCACGTCTGTCCACTCTCTGTTCTCCTTATACTCTCATTATATTATGTTTCTCATTATGTTCCATGTGTGGAATACACTTGGTAGTTATATTAACACAGTCTGCTTTAATGTAGGCTGGGATATTTTTAAAAATTCAGTACTTCGAGGTAAGAGGGCAGAGAAAAACTAAAAAAAAAAAAAAAACCACCCCAGAATCAACCATGCATACAACTCTGACTCTTCAAAAAAAAAAAACCCTTGGAAGAAGTCATACGACTTATAGAAGTCTTATGTAAAGAAGCTGTCCCTTAAGGTTTTCAACACCAACAAAGAGAGGAAACAGTAGTTCTTCAGAGAAACAAAACACTTGACTATTCTCCTTTAAAACACAATTACAACAAACAAGCAATATTTATGTAGCACCCAGAAGAATGAAAAGCACTCAACAAGGAAGTATACTCGTCATTGTCTTCATAAATTGTAAAGGAACCTGAGATACTAATACCACGCTTTGTCCTGTGTGACTGGGCATATAAAATACCAAAGATCTCATAGAAGTGTTAAAATTTTAAAAATTCTGCACACATAGCCTATTTGGTCTACATCTTTTCAGATAACTGAAAAATGCACTGAGACTGTCAAGCCACACTAGGAGCCCTAGTAACATCCAAAACTCAAAAGCTTTCTAAGTAAGGTCATCAAATGTCCCAGAGTACTATAAAATTCGGCTCCAAGGACTGGAAGGCAGGGTACAGTCTACCAGTAGAAGGTCCAACCAACTCACGTCAGCCTGCCTTCAACAGACTTCAACATCAGCTTTGTGAATGACCGAAAAACAAGGAACTTGAACGTAAACTGGGGAACTGGTTCATGTTCATGAAATACAAAGTAACTACCTTATTTAGACTGAGTAGTAAAAGAACCAAAACTAAATTTAAATGACAGTCTGGATTAACATTTCCCTATTTTCTGACTCAGGATGATTCCATTCAACACAAAATCAAGCTGTAATGTAAGGCAAGTTAATAAGAAATTTATTTTGAGATCAGCAACCCCTGAGTGATTATTTCAGACGCACTTTGCAATGTGATGGTTTAGAGGGAGCAAGAGAATCTAAACATGCCTTAAAGTTTAAAAAAAAAAATTACATTCAATCTCAATTTTCCTTCATTAAATTGCTCCTGTTGAAGAATTGTTTATTGAATTCTAGAAAAACAGTCAAGTAACAATCCACTGCCATTAATTATATAATCATGAAATCTCAAAATACTCTATTACCATTTTAAAATCACTATTTAAATCATAGTAAAAATAGTCACTACTCTAATTTGGAAACAGATTTAAATACACATCTAACACCATATGTCTGATGATGATGCTAGCTAAATGATTACCTTATATAACGTTTCTGATCATGTAATGTTGATGGAGTCTCAAGCAGCTTATCCAACAGAAGTTCTCTTAAAGCTTCAATTCTGGTTTCAACTTCAGCATAATCTAGGATACAGGAGAAGAAATAAATCTAGTGTGTGCCTTCAGCAGTGATATGAACAGAAAATTATGTTATTTTCTAGGACATCAGATACTTCCAGAGTTAATGTGGAAATCAATATAGCCACATCTGAAAATTTTGTATACAACAGTTCCACAAAACAAGAAAGTTGGACTTTGAAGTCTTTCCAACAGTATGCCAGTGAGACATACAGTAATTAAAATGTGATTTTTGGGTAACGTATATTATGTCCAGCAATATCAAGCCTTAATAAATAAAACCCTGTGATTTCATGTTTTGCAGTACATGCTACACTAAGCAATATTTCTGGCATGTTTTCAGAGTAATTGGTTCTTATAAATCCGTAATTTTTATGGATTAAAATCCATATACAACCTATACAAAGCTCTTAAGACTACTATGTGCTTTTTAAGTTTAAAGTGAAAAAAAAGCAACAAATAACAATATCCATATCTTACATTTTCTGAATACTTGAACCTCTGTCTTTCCAAAGAGTGACTTAGCTTTTTCGTAGTCATTAATAACCACATCATAATCACCCTTAAAAAAAAACAAAACAGAACAAAAAACCACAACATTTATTTTTGTCATGAAAAAGTTAACAGACTTATTTCAGCAAACAGAAAAGTAGTTTTAAAAGATTATACCTTCTGGATATTTCTTTCAATATTCAAGGGAAGGTTGAAAAGAAATTTAAAACGCTGAAGAACATTAAGCGCGTTTCTCGTTGAATCAGCTTTGTCTTTGCGTCCTAGCACTTCCTGGAATAAGGTATCAGCTGTGTTACTGGCTCCTGTTTTTATAAGGATGAAAATAAGAGAAAGTAAAGTAATCAGTTCAAATGACATACAGATTTTCCTCATTTAAATGAGTAATTCAAATATTTTTAGAGCAAATAGGTAATTATTGCTGAATTCTTATACTTCTTTTGTTCAATTGTGTTAACATTTCACAACTGATGAAATACTATTTCAAAGTGAACCATTTAGCATTTTAATGTGGTAAGACCCCCGTGCAATTAAAAACAATCACTCTTTCCTATTTCAAATGCTTAACTTTGCTGCAGATATTTCGTTTGCTTTGGCTCCAGATCTACATTTTACAACTAACTTATGCATCTCACGATATGGAAAAAGTCATAGAAAGCTTTGGTTTTAGAAAAGCATTATTTCCTTATATTAATTAATGCCATAGCTTTATGAATTATCATTGGGTTTTGCAAACTTTTTTTTGTGTTTTCAAATAAGTCTTAAACATTATTAACTGTATTTCATATTTAAGTGAGTCACTTAAAAGTACCAACAGTTAAATCAAAGACAACAGCGTGACTGAAAAAAGTCTAACTAGAGTGTCACCATAACAAAATGAATACAAATTGTCTTCACATCGCATTAAAAGTCTTACTGGCTTCATTGCATACAGTATCAAGCCTTAGACAACACATTAATGTAATCAAGTTTCCATACTACCTGTGAATCTTCTTTACTAAATATATTAAATATAGCTTTAAACACCTTCGTATCCAAAGTAAAACCATTCTATTTTGTAACAAGGATAATTTCCTAACACAAAATAATAGGATTTTATTTATAGCAGGGAGAATTTACATTGCATGTGAATATTTGCATTTTTCAACTCGTGACTTATTTTTAATTAACCAAAAAAACCCACCCAAAAGTGGAAATGTTTTAGCCTTTTTTGATCATTGCGTGTAGAGGTTTCTACATTATCTGGTCTAGTGACTATACTTTAAGCAAAGATGAAAAAAAATTACATCAGTCTCACTGGGTGGCTTGCATGCCATTTTCTCTAGTCAACACTGTGGGTGGCCTGCTCATGTTAAAGTAGTCTTTGTAAAATAATTGTTATATCTAAATAAAGTTTAAACTTTGTTGTAATTCTGAAGCCTTGATGGAAAAAAAAGTTTTGTCAGTATAGCTATTTCTACAGCACACGATTTAGCATAGAATACTTTAATTCATTAAGGAGTGCACATTGAAAACAGCTAGCAAGACATTTAAATATGGACCACTGATAAACTACGATTTTTCTCTTGAAGTTATAATAACGGCTTGTTTTGTAAATCCTTCTAGTAAGTAACATCTGTTTTGTTTGAATTCATGTTTCTTGTCCATTCTTTTAACAGCCAAGAAGCAACTTACTATATCTGGGCATTAAAGTTATATTCACAGAGCGTTTGTTTTTCACTCAATACAAATGTTTTTAAGAGAGAACCGATAACTGCAGGAATAGCACAATTACTTCTACCTTTAGTTTAAAAGTACATGCCTTCATCTGCTTGCAAATTAACTTTCCGTAGAAATCCTCAATTCAAGTAAATTATTTTAGTTTTTCTACAGACACTTTTTCTGTTTTACACAGAAATTGAAATATATCAAATTTCTTATTAGCACCTTAAAGAAATGCAACACTTCATGCAAAACGGGCCTGTCTTTCTAGATTTGAAAAAATATTGTAAAAGCTTTTCACTCCTTATCCCTCCAAATCCTTCCTAAGTTAATAATCTTTTTATTACTGATGAATAATATAAACCAAACTAAAAAGACCATTGATAAAGATTTGGGTCACACACTGGCTATGTTTTCAAAATAGATGATTCATTTACTCTGTGCAAATTTTTTTACTTTGAAACAAAGCTCTAGTTATCCAACTTCGGTCTTTCATAGAGCCTTAAAAAACTACTACATAATGGAATTTGATTGACCTTAAAAATACATTCCTTCATGAAATTAATTACAGCACACTATGTTTTTATAAATATATATTTAATAGTTTGTTCAGTAATTAAATTTAGCAAAACTTCCAAACATTTATAATTCCAGCGATAGCAGACTGCTTCTACTCTTCCATGTCATTTCAATCAAATGATCTGGCACATTCTTAACATGTATTTATATGCTGCGGAAAACATCCTTATTCTTAGGAGTTTGCAAGCAAGTTCAGGACACCAATTATCTCTCAAAATACGCATCTACAGTCCATAAAATGTAAAACTGGACAAAACATTTGAAGTAATTTTTGAAAGCAGGTCCTATTACTCATGGATTATGGAAGCTTTTCAATGTTCAGACAAAAAACAAAGCTTTGATCCTAAACTACTTTACATAATATTATTTACTCTTTTTAAATCCCTGTATTCCTACTTCCCTCCCTCCTACCCATCATGACTTGCAAAGTATCAGGAGGAAAAGCAGCCAATTCTTTTCACAGCAGAGCCAAACTTACTACCACTCTGAAGTGCCTGGCACAAGTTCCCCTATAGATCCAGCCTGAAAAAGGCAGTCTGCATTATCTGCATACAGGTTTCAGCCACGATTTATCAAATTAAATAGCTATTATATACTATAGGTTGGCTTGTTTCATATTAGTGTGTGTAGGAAAACATCAGACCTAAATTTTTGCTCTTTTATGCTAAAATCTGTCAAACAACTCTGTCAAAAAGAAAGTGCTCTCTGAGGTAATTGTGCTTGGTGCATGTTATGGCATAAATACAGAACACAGAGCACTGAGGACTGCACTGGCAAATTTCAGAAAATGCTTTTCTGTCCTACTCTTTATGGATCAAATATTCAGCACAGACAGACACAACACACACTATAGTCTTTACACAGTGATGCTTGAGGTTTTTGAAGCTTTTTTTTTTTTGGTGATCTTTGGTTTTGGAGATATTTTTAACTTCAGGCAACAACATGGGTAAAAAACAAATGTTAAAATCATACCTTCATCGTAAGCAGTAACGAATCTCTACAGAAAAGAGCTAGAGGTGTTCACAAACCTCCCTGCTTTCTTTGCGCTCCCCACACAAACACATGCACAGTCACTGCTTTCTTCATACAAGAGAAGAAAAACAGTGAACTTCCATGTCACTTTCTTGATTTCATAAAACACACTCAGACTTTCCAACACTGAGTCAGCTATCTGCATGTCATTCCTGCTTATTGATACAGCACTAAGGGAAACATCCCTTCCTCTGTGAAAAAAATCACAATGAAACAAAGTAAAATTATCTTGGCAGACGTCCCAGAATTAAAAAACTAACTTTTTTGATCTGATGAAACACACACCAAACTGCAGTAAATTCAAGCCATCGCTCTCAATGCAATCCTACAGCTAATAAACAGAAAAAAGTACTGACAGCATTTCAAAGTTTCTAAAAAGAATGTTAATTCCAAGTAGTCTAAACGGCAGCACATAAAGTGAAAAAGATTTGTTCAATGTATTTGTTATTAAAACAGTTTGGTTTTGCTCATAATTCTTACAGTCCCAGTATTCAGCTTTGCTCATCCTTCTACAGTTTTCTCTCACCACATAGCTCCCATTTCCTTCATACACTTAAGCAAAACTGAGATACCACCAACACCGCTGAAATTCATGGCAAGAGCTATAACTTATGTCAAAAGTGTACTATCCCACCCTAAAATCACTGCCCTCAAACAGGTAAAAGCAAGAGAGACTGGGCTGTTTTCTACTTTCTATCATATTCCTAGGAATGGATTAAAGCTTGTTAGAAAGCCCAAAGTCCATAAATAGTTACTGCTGGAAGGACAAAACTTACTGTTCAGTACATTCTCCAGTTTTTGCGTCATGGACCCTTCTACTTTTTCCGTTCCATCCGCTTCCAGTTTTTGATGGATTGCTGGAATAAAATGTCTAGTTAAAATGCAGAGCATTTTAATAGGTGGGAATACATTACACCAAAGTGACACTTTTAAACATTTTTAAAATTAAAAATAAAGTGTTATTTTTCTTGTGAGACATATAAACTACAAACATGCTTCACGGCAGCAGATTCTAGCGGAGGACAGGGCTTAGAGCCAGACATTGCAGAATTTTAACCATTGACACCGATTTCGTATATTGTCTTGTTCAAGATAGTCACACTCAAGAAAAAAAATAAGTGGAGAGAATCCCAATTAGGAATCTTGTAGTAGAGGTGTTTATTTAATTTACTATTTTGAAAAGTTGCTCTATTTCCATCACAAAATACTTTTGTCTTGTAGAGTAAAACTTTTACAGTAATTACCAATAATTAAAGGGTAGAAAGAGAGCCATGGGGAATCTGGATGACCCCAAAATCACATGCTGGAGCACTCCTCTACCAGCTGTCTTCATCCGTAAAAATGCACTCTCAAAGCACAATTTAAGTGCATCTTGTAGCAACAGACTGCATTAACCATTACACAGCCACATTGTAGTGCTTTGGCTCAAGAACACATGAGAACAGAAGGGAGTTGGCTTTGTTGTTATTGTTGTTTTGAAGACACTTTTTTCCCTGTTCTAAAATGCTGAAAGCCCCAGTTCTTGTTTCCACATGGTATTAAGTAATGGATGTGGAAATATGAACTATCAGCACTAATTGGTCATTTTATTACAATTTCTTTTTTGGTATGGGAGAGATTTACTAGCATACCCTGACAATACAATGCCACTCTAAAATACAAACAGTGAAAGGAACGTAGATAATCCCTTCTTCTGCTTCCACTCTCTTACACAACCTTCCTTCTCTCTGCCTCTTTGTTCAGAACAACTGGCAGAGATCAGTTTTTGATATTTTTTTAAAGGTAGCATTCCTGTATATATGCACAGAGTATACATCGTTTTAAATAATTATGCTATACATATTTTTTCTCTCTAATTTTTTATGTGTTAACAGATGCAAAATCCTTCCTATCAAATAACCATCAGTTCTTGTTGCTTTAGATAAAATTATGGCTTCTAAAAACTCCTACTGCTTTCTGTTGCTTCTCAGTAGAATGAACTGACACTAAGATAGCCTTGAAAATAATGATGCTCAGGGTTTTAGGGAAGTGAGTAACCATATATTCTAGTTCAGAACATAGACACAGTTTTGAAACAAATCTCCCAATTGTCCCAGCTTATCTTGCTTTGGTTTGTATGGTAGAGCAATTAGAGACCCTCAACTGGTTTAAGACAAAACCATACTAGTGCACTCCAGAAGTATACCTAACGTGCTCCAGCAGATACTGGGAATTAAATCCACTGGGTGATAACTGAGCTCGTCTAAAGTTAGCACCCCAAACGACATAACGTGCACGTTGACATGTCCTTGCCAGCTGCTTTCTTCTGCATCATCAACCCTACTTGCTCATGCTGCATAGATGCAGATTAAGAAGAACAAGCAAACAGGCAGAAACTACTTTTAGGAAGGCAACCTTGTGGCATCAGTCCTGCTGTAAATAGTGAGAAAGGCTGACTGTTATGAAACAGTATAGCCCTTGGTAGCCTCCATACTTCTTCAAAGGAAGAATTAGGGCATAGGGTGGGGAGAAAATTCCATTGATCTTGAACATTTAAATTTTACTCTTAAAATGGATCATATGCAAAGAATTCCAGTAAACTCTTCTTTCTCAGAAGTGCAAGAGCAGCTCTTTATTTTTGGTATTAAAATCAGAGAGAGAAACATATCTAATTTAGGTCCTCATATTTCTTAAGACAATGAACATTTAAATAAAACTAAGCGAGACTAACAGATTTTTGCACAGAGAACAGAGATCTATCTTAAAAGTCAGTGTGCTCTTTACTGTAGCACTCAATTTATATATAACAAGGGCACTGTGTACCTACAGCTCTACAACCTTGTAACAAAACCATTAAAGTTTCTAATGGTACTATTCAATTTCTATACATCAGTACTGGTCACGTGCATGGCTTCACAAAACTGAGCAACTGATATTGGTCATTTCCATATTTTTTTTTCCTTTCACTTAAATAAAAAGAAACTGCAGCCTAAATGCTCTTTGTAAAGACCACTTCTGAAAAAATATATTTCAAGTGAATTCATTTGCTAACTTTCCAAAGATTTCTGTGCAGTACATGACTCATTCATGACAATAAAACATGACTTGCTACAAACAAACAGCAGCCATTCCAGGAATGATACTTTCTAGACTACATTTAGAGTTATGGGAATTAAATCAGCTAACTCTCCACCGTTGACAAGTGGGTCAAATTGAGGTGAGCCCAGTTCCCCTCAGCTCAGTTTATAGCTCCCTTAAGCTGATGAAACAAACTTCCTGTCGAACATCTCCTCTGCAGCAAAGTCACTGTCAAACTGTCAGCCAAGCTAACGGGCAGAAACACATGAGGATCTGATAAGGTAATTCTGTTTTCCAAGAAATTAAACCAAGCTAGCAAAGGTTCTGGCCTGTTTGACCTATTATTTTCTTGGTAGTTTCTAAATCACAAAATACAATAAACACCTCAGGATAGCTTTTCATGCTTTTTGCTTGTGAAATTATTAATACTCATTTAAATGTGTAATACAGCCTGACAGCACACTTAAGATTAGACTGATCTTACTGATACCGACTAACAAAAAAAGCTGCACCATAGCCAGCAGTGTGCCCAGGTGGCCAAGAAGGCCAATGGCATCTTGGCTTGTATCAGAAACGGCGTGACCAGCAGGTCCAGGGAGGTTATCCTCCCTCTGTACTCGGCACTGGTGAGACCGCTCCTCGAATCCTGTGTTCAGTTCTGGGCCCCTCACCACAAGAAGGATGTTGAGGCTCTGGAACGAGTCCAGAGAAGAGCAACAAAGCTGGTGAGGGAGCTGGAGAACAGGCCTTATGAGGAGCGGCTAAGAGAGCTGGGGTTGTTTAGCCTGGAGAAGAGGAGGTTGAGGGGTGACCTCATTGCTCTCTACAACTACCTGAAAGGAGGTTGTAGAGAGGAGGGTGCTGGCCTCTTCTCCCAAGTGACAGGGGACAGGACAAGAGGGAATGGCCTCAAGCTCTGCCAGGGGAGGTTTAGGCTGGACGTTAGGAAAAAATTCTTTACAGAAAGGGTCATTGGGCACTGGAACAGGCTGCCCAGGGAGGTGGTTGATTCACCTTCCCTGGAGGTGTTTAAGGCACGGGTGGACGAGGTGCTAAGGGCCATGGTTTAGTGTTTGATAGGAACGGTTGGACTCGATGATCCGGTGGGTCTCTTCCAACCTGGTTATTCTGTGATTCTGTGATTCTGTGATAATAGGTAATTCAGGGTTTCCCAGATCCAGTTCATTATTAAATGTGTAAAAGCAGGTGTGAACAGATGTGCAAACAGATGAAGTACCTGGTAAAGCAAGTGTTACACCTCCCTGTATCAATTTAAGGAGACCTAGGGGAAATAACTGTACATAGATAGCTTCATTCTACAACAATAAAATGAACGTGCAGTTCATAAATCATAACCATTGGAGTTGGAAGATGTGTTCTAGGATATCTGAAGGGCAAAACTGAGGCCTAAATTTTGGCCCATCAACAAAAATATATTTTCAGAAAATGCTTTAGATTTTAGAAGTCTTCCCAAAGGAAGTGAATGAAAAAAAAAAATCCAAACAAAAATGAAGCAGCTTGGGAAGTTTCAAACATATAGGAAGATAGACTAGATGCATTCAGTAATCATTTTCCCTTTAGTCACTTCTCATCTGTGACAGCTGCACGCTCAGCATCAAATAATGGAAGTTTGCAGAACTAAGGCTCTACATCTAAGAGTTTGTGGTGAAACAATTTTTCAGTTTTCAAGTATAAGCTACTCTTCACGTTACTTTGTTTAAATCCATACAAATTCTAGTTTTCTCCTTCAAAAAGGTTTAACAAGTCACAAAAGTTCACTTTTTCTACCACCTTGCACAACACTATATAGCCAGAGTATAGCAGAATTTTTAATTTAATGTTCTCTTGTTAAATAGCTTGGTTTTCATAATTCCATGCCCAGGAATTAATAGAGGTTTTGTTTGAGGTTTTTGGTTTAGTTTGGTTTTGTTGTTTAGTGGTTTTGTTTGGGTTTTAAATTTTATAGCTGCACTGTTTCTCTAGAACAATGCTAATAATGCTTATGCTTAATTCTTGTCATCTTTTCCCTGAGAAAACTGTAGTGATCAAACAGTCAGGAGAAAAGCTTTGACACCTTGCAGGAGTGATGGATGATCACAAAGATACCCTGTTTTCTTGCCTCTACCAGAAGCCTCTCCCCATCCAACTACACTATTGTGTGGCCTCTTCTCCCAAGTGACAGGGGACAGGACAAGAGCAAATGGCCTCAAGCTCCACCAGGGGAGGTTTAGGCTGAACATTAGGAAAAAATTTTTCATGGAAAGGGTCATTGGGCACTGGAACAGGCTGCCTAAGTAGGTGTTTGAGTCACCTTCCCTGGAGGTGTTTAAGGGATGGGTGGACGAGGTGCTGAGGGGCATGGTTTAGTGATTGATAGGAATGGTTGGACTCGATGATCTGGTGGGTCTTTTCCAACCCAGTGATTCTATGATTAAACGCCTGTAAGATCAATTTGGTGCCATCTTTTGCAAATATACTGCAATAATCAGCTAGGTAGTAGTAGCTTGTGGCCAACACAATACAGATTTTTGACTCTACTCTTTTAGACAAGACTGTGAAGAAAAATAATAATTTTAATATTAAATCAAATATTAGATTAGAGACACTATCTTTTCTTTTATACTGTATTTAGTAAACGAAAAACAGCTTTACCTGACAGAGCATCTTGTGCTTCAAAAAACGTGCTGAGACCTCCTTTCACATAAGCTAGACTTCCCTCATTTTTCTTATTGGCTTGTTTCTTCAAATTCACAACAGCTGTTTTGAGCTGATCAAAACTGAAAACAAACAAGAAAACTTCTGTGACATTGAAACAATGCATAAGGTCAGCTAATGAATAAACAGAACAAACTACTTGGAAAATAAAGCCAGCTACTTATGCAACAACTGTTAAGAACACAGCAATCGCTAATGAGTGCGCTTCTCTATAAAGACAATTCAGTGTTAGTCCAAAGAGTTTTTATTTTTCAATTTTAATCCTAAACGAAGAGCACCTATCACCGTGATGGAACAGACTTCTTTATAATATTAACTAGTCAAGACAATTCTTCTAAACACGTAATAGTGCTCTTAGTTAACTGTGTCCTACATTAAACACGTGACAGTACAACTCATTACACTGAGTACACTAGATCAATGATTAGGATGTTAGAAGTCTCTTTAATAATCACATCTGTTTAACTCTGCAACTCAGTTCACACAGTTTTTTCACTTTCAGTTTCTGAATTCCTTCAATATTTTGATGTTGGCTTGGACATACAGTTCAGAATGAAATACAATATTAGTGCAAAAAAAGAAAAAGAAAAGTGAACAGTTTCCTGCTTTATGAAAGTACATTTTTCTAAGTAGTCTACTGAATTGGTTTCGAAGGGCAATTCACAGAAGACTATTAATCAACAACTCAAGGGGTTTTGTATGGTAGGTTTCTTTTTATCTTCGTTTCCTAATATTTCTAGATTATTGCAAATTTACATTTGATTTCACCTTTTTTTTTTTTTGGCAAGCAGCCGCAATTATTTTATAAGTCTTGTGTCGTGACTAATTCTTTGTTACTTGCATATATTTTTTTGTTATAGAATGACCTGAGTTGAAAGGGACGCACTAGGATCATCAAGTCCAACTCCTACCCCTGCATAGGACAACCCCAAAATTCACACCATGTATCTAAGGGCACATGTTGTCCACATGCTTCTGGAATACTGTCAGGCCTGGCACCATGACTACTTTCTAGCACTCCGCTACCCCCTGTGTGAAGAACCTTTTCCTAACATCCAACCTAAACCTCCCCTGACACACATTCCTGCCATTCCCTTGGGTCCTGTCATTGGTCACCAGAGAGAAGAGATCAGCACCTGCTTCTCCTCCTCCCCTTGTGAGGAAGCAGTTAACTGCAATGAGGTCTCCAATCTTCTCTTCTCCAGGCTGAACAGATCAAATGACGCTGATGAATGTGATCTCAGTAGTTATGCTACTGGATTAACTCTAAAAGCACTATCAGAAACAAGCAATTCCACCAGTACTCTTTGCCCATTTTAAACAATGGTAAAAAAAGACATATTAAGAGAACAAACCAAACTTTGGCCCGGGCAGCAAGAAGGTTATCACCATCCGCTGGGAGACAAAACACACTGGTGCACTTACAGGCATTTTCCTTTTTATACTGATGATGTCACAACATTTTGCTTTATTTCCCATTTCCATCTACTGGACACATCACACAACTCAACAGATGGATTGTTCTGTTTGGGCATGCAAGAAGTACCTACAAGCAGCATTTTCAAACCAACAAAAACCTGTACAGTTCTCTAAGTACTGTTTCATGTTATTGAATGATACAATAGTATGTCTAAATAGTTTATTTATATTTGTCAGTATACTGCCAAGGGTAAAAAAAAGTAATAATAAAAAAGAAGCTATTTTGATTGCTTAAACAGAACTTCCTCCAAGGGAAAAACAGATATAAGCTAGCCAAAACATCAGTTCACCAAACATTTAGCACTCCCAATACCTGAGGTTATGTAGAGGACAAGAATTAAACCATTGCTGTGTGTTTCCGGAAAAACAGAACAAATTATATGGCACAGACAATTACACAATTCCAGAATACTTTAAGACTACATGTTTTGAAGCAGGAAATAAAAAAATTTGCTTCTTCTATAGTTAAAATGCTATTTATAATTAGATTCAAAACATGATTGGATTCACCCTACCCTTTGAGCTATTCTTCCTGTTTTTACACAGCTTTTGCACTTTCAACACTATGACTTATATTTTATAAACCAATATAAACTGAATTAACATGCAAAAAACCAGCCTTCATTTAAAAACAAAAATTAATATTTTTTTTCCACTGGATGGAGGGGACCATGCCTTGAAACTGTTCACACAAAGACACAAATCAATGGAAGTTCTTTTCCAAGGAAGATGAAATACTTAAGCTAAAATTAGACAAAGTGTTAAAAATGCTTTTTCTTAACAGGAAGCTTCACATTTACACGAGAATGGGCTTTCAGGTACTGACTCACTGGCACAGTACAAGTTAAAAGGGGCCACACAAGCTGATGAAATCATTTTAGCTCCTGATTCATAGTACTGACGACCAGAAAAATCAGTGTTTTCATTGACGTCTTGTTGTGTTAGAGATATAACTGTTCCATTACGCTGTTGTTCTTGTCCCATGGTAGTTTTGATAAAAGGAGTAATTTCATCAGTTCTAAGAAGTCATTTCATTCATTGTCTGGATCCACAGCATTCTTAGAAGTACATAAGCCATCTATGACAGACAGTCGTCAAATAAAATCTCAACACTCTCGAGGGATATTGATTCTGCAGCCCTTCTTGTAAATATCATGGAGTTTAGTCTTGTACAGGAACCAGGGTTCACTCTCTAGACACTTCCTCAAGTTGCTCCAGGAAGATTTTGGTCATTTGCTCATCCTGCTGCAATGTCATCCTTTCCGGTTTCTTAAACAAGCTCTCTAACATCCTGCTACTTGCTCCGTAAGCTGTTCACACAAAGGTCAAGTCCTTCTCTTCTTCCCTGGATATCTTTGTCAGCAAGCTTTTTCCCATCCATCACAGAACACCTGAACTTGAGCTATCCCACTTTATTCCAGCGATACACTTGTCTAATCTCACATGGGGAGCTGTGGCTCCTCTCACTTTTTTCCAAAGCTGCATGTGAGTGTGTAAAGGCACCTGAGGATAGACCCTTCCAACTGGATTTGTAATGCCCAACATCACCCTCAATGCCACCAGCTGAACCACACATGTAGCACTGTCCCTTTATTTAACTGCAAGCTGTTGTCACCATCCCATGACATTCCTAGTTTGAAGTCCTTGTCACCAAAGTGCAAACCTGCTGGCAAAGATGCTCCTGCCCCACTTCTTCAAATTAATCCCATTTCTTACTAGCAGTCCTTGTTCTTTAGTAATGGGTCCATGGCTACAGAAGTTAAAAATGCTGCCTTTGAAACCAGGGATACAGCCATCTGTGAACCTACAAGAGGCATCCAATACTACCTGAAGCTTTCCCCTTCACGTGTAAATCAAAGATAATACCTGAGCTCCCATGGTCTTCATGTCCCTAGAACCCTGCAATCACTCTTTATCTGTTCTACATCCCTCTACTGACTCTGCAGGCAGTGTCACTGGTGCCCACAGGAATGAGTAACAAAAAGACCACAGTTCAAGGGCCAAATGTAAAGGAAATGTCTTTTAAAAAAGCTAAATCAAAAGCTGTTAGTTCTTTCTCACTTTATCATCCCCTCAGCTTTTTTAAAACAACTCCCAAAGTTACCAGATTGTGATGGATATAATTCTTCTTGAACTACTCCTCTTTTATTTTCTTGATTTCAAAAGATGCTGTCATCACATACTTTTTGGGTAGTAATCTCCAACCGCTGTTGCTCTGGCTTTTCAAATTACCATCACTATAAAGGAAACTGAAGTATTTACCAAGTAGATGAATGGTTATTTCTGGAGTTCCTAACACCAAACTCCCCTATCCCTGAAAAAAGGCAAACCCACAACACATCTTTTTCTACCACTAGGCAACAAAAAAAAAAATATTACAAAAATTTGCAAAGGGGTATTTCCCTTCAAAGTGCCAATCAGAACACTCAGCTCAAAACAACAAAAAAAGGCTCATCTCTATTAAAACTGGCTTCCAGTATTATCTGAACACCAGCAGATAAAAGTTGCAGAACTCAGTTACGTATGCAAAAACATATTTACGTAATGCATTCCAGTACATACATATTATGAATTAGATTTAAGAATGAAGATGTTAATGGTCAAAAGTTTAAAAGATTTATCTCAAAGATCTTACTCGCTTGTCCAACTTCTTTTACTACAGCATTTTCTACAACTAAGAGTTTTATGCGTAGTTGTCTGTTCAGTTCCCTCATCCTAGCCCTCTAGTTACAACTTAACACCTGGAGTTTTCACTCTAGGCCATGCTGCCCAACTTCTTGATTTATAAAGGGCTTTGGCCTGAAGGACGGCAACTTCCATCTGACGTCAGGAGATGGGGAAAGTCATAAATTAAGTTGGGTTAAAAATGAAGTTTTCCTCGTAACAACATTGGGCAAGCCAGTTGATTCAAGTTTCTAGCCAAGCAGAAACACCTGCTTGTGTGTGTAGGTAGCGTCTACAGGTCTATTACTGTAAAACTCAACCATCAATGACACATCTATAGTATAACAATTACATCAAGTGACTGGCATTTAAAACAATTATTTATACAATAGCAACAAACCTTGTTGTTGAATGATTCTCAATCAGGTACCAGGCAGCAGAAAAGTTTTCACTAGTGAAATCAGCACTCATCCCAGGAAACAGTGCCTCTAAATCTTTTTGAGGAAATCTGCCCCTGAAAAACATATTCATTTCTTCATTGAGACATATACTTGTGAACAGCTTACAATTAAAAGTGCCACATAAAAAAAAAAACAACCCAAATAATATGTAAATATAAACATACACCTCACCATGAAATTAAATCTGGTATTACAGATGCATGTAGCATGACTGGGAAAGAAGAGGCTGAAATCTAATCTAGGTAAAACTAATTTTACCGTTTTGATTTCACCATTAACCATATGACAGAAATGTTGCCTGTACAAAATGCTTCTAAAGGAAGAGAACTGTTACCTTCAGAAAATGAGACTAGACAGACTCACCACAATACTACTAATATTCAAATGCATGACCACTAGTGCTGAATGTACTCAAATTCTACCTTTTGAATAGGAAAACCAGTACACCAAGTGAAGTAAATAAGACAGAATATTCTCTATAGGCCATTAACCAATATCTATGTAACTTTAAAAAGACAGGACATCATGAGGTTGACAGATTGTAAGTGATCTCACACCGTCACTCTCTACTGGTTCATGTGCAGAAGTCGTCCCACAAAAACACAAAGGAAGATATGTGGAGCATACTTCTGTTATATGCAAACATTGAAGAAATCCTGAGTTAAAATCATCCTCTTGCAAAACAGAATACACTGCTCTGTCCACACTAGACAGAACAAAGGAAAAGCAAGCATGTCTTCAGTGAGGAACAGCAGGTTTTCACAGAATCATTTAAGTCGAAAAGAACTTTACGATCACTGAGACCAACTGTAAACCTAACATTGCCAAGTCCACCACTAAACCATGTTCTTAAGCGACACATCTACACAAGCCTTAAATATCTCCAGTGATGGCGACTCAACCACCTCCTTGGGCAGCCTTGTTTCAATCCCGACAGGCCTTTCAAAGAAGTAATAATTCCCAATATCCAACCTAAACCTCCCCTAGTGCAAAGTGAGGTCATTTCCTCTTGTCCTACCACTTGTTCTGTTGGAGAAGAGATCAACATCACACTGCTACAACCTCCTTTCAGGTAGCTGTAGAGAGCTATGAGGTCTCCCCTCGGCCCCTTTTACTTCTGACTGAGCAATCCCAGGTCCCTCAGCCACTCCTGATTAGATTTGTGCTCTAGACCATTCATCAGCTTTGTCACCCTTCCCTGGGTATACTTCAATACCTCACTGTCTTTCTTGTAGTGAGGGGCCCAAAACTGAACACAAGATCCAAGGTGTGTCCTCATGGGTGCCAAGTACAGGGAGACAATCACTTCCCTGCTGGCCACACCATTGCTGATACAAGCCAGAACATTACTGGCCTTCTTACCTAAATACACTGCTGGCTCATGTTCAGCTGGCTACTGACCAACACCCTCAGGTCCTCTTCAGCCAGGCAGCTTTCCAGCCTTTCATCCCCAAGCCTGTAGCATTGCATGCGGTTGTTGTGGCCCGAGTGCAGAACTCAACACATGGCCTTGTGAACTCCATACAGTTGCCCTTAGCTCACCAATCCAGCCTATTTACACTCCTCTGTAGATTCTTCCTTCCCCCAAGCAGATCAACACTCCCACACAACTTGGTGTCGCCTGCAGACTTACCAACAGTGCACTCAATCCCCTCATTCAGATCATTGATAAAGATATTAAACAGAATCAACCCCAATACTGAACTCTGGGTAACACTGCTTATGACCAGTTTCCAACTGGACTTAACTCTGTCTACCACCATTCTTTGGACCTAGCCATCCAGCCCATTTTTTTACCCAACAAAGCGTATGCCCATCCAAGTGAAAAGCAGGCAGTTTTTTCAGGAAAATGTGGTGGGAAATCTTGTCAAAGGCTTTACTAGATTCTAGCTAGAAAACATCCACAGGCTTATCTACTAAGCGGGTCACCTTGTCATAGAAGATCAGGTTAGTCAGGCAAGATCTGCTTTTCTTTTTGATTTTATGCAGTTTTACAATGCATAAAGATAGCATGGAAGCCAAATCCTTGTGAAAGCAGATTGTCTACAACAGTATTTTTGAAACTACAAGTAGCTTCTAAGACACTCATACAAGACATGTATTCTATTTATTTGAAGTCAATGTATTAAAAACATGTAAGGCAGTTTTTGATGAACACATGACAATCTTTATCCCTCAGTCACGGCACACACTTGGCCATATTAATTCCATCATGCACTCTCAGTACATCACCGGATATTCATCACTGTATTCTTACCACCAGTTATATCCCATTTTCAGGAACTAATCATGGCAAACAAGTTTACTTTTGGTCAGCCCTGAACTGGCCAAGCAGTTGGACTAGATTATCATTGTAGGTCCCTTCCAACTGAAATATTCTATTCTATTCTAAAAATTTACTATGTCATTTTTGGATTACAATATCACAGTCAAAAGTAAAAAAAATCCTCTCTGATGGCTAGATGAACTCTGCTATACAAAGTACATTGCATGCAAATGCAAACCTACCATACTTTGCATTTGAGATCAAACTTAGGTGGGGGTAGCAATGAACAATCAACTACTGTAATGACATTTAATATGTATGAAAAGCCATTTGAATGGACACAAAAGCTATGATTCGTCAGATTTGGTTTTTATGCAATCTAAACATGTTTCAAGATAGCTAAAGTTGATTTTATTACAAAAAGCAAACAGTAGATTAAGTGAAGCAAATCTAAAGACAGGCACATTAAAAAGTACAATTACACAGAAAGAGTTGTTTTCCGTAAGTTTCTACTCATATCCAAATGGCCATTAGGACAAGCAGGTACAAAGGATCTAGATGCATAATGACAGAGCACACTCGTCTTCCATCAGTAGCACCTGATTACAGCAGGGCCATGAAACAATACTTCTTAAAAACAACCAAAATATCAAACAAGGCATATGAAAAAGTGATGATAGATACGAAAAGTAGAGAGACAGGGAAAATCGTGTGAGAAATAAGTGTAGCAACTAAAAATGAAGGTCCCAACATTTCTCTATGTTCAATTTAAAAAGTTACGCAGTTAATACAAAAATTAATGAACATAAGTAGTGAGATTCAGGATGACCATTGTCCTTGAACTTCATGAATGCCAGTTAGGGAGCAGAAAATGCTGATGGATGTACGGGGGAGAAGACAGTGTCAATTTTTCCTTCCCTTAAAGACATTTTAAGATACCTTATTTTTCATTCGAAGTAATCAAAAGTGCCTGGTAGGCACATGAATTTGCAGGATAGTACTTCACATGTGATACATGGTATGGTTGTCTAAAAAAGCTTTCATACTAAAGCCACGCACGGTAGCATCTTTGTGGTCAACTACATTTTGTAATGCTAAAAAAAAAACAACAACAAAAGAACAATAAAACAAACCTTTTAGTTCCCTCGTAAGAGACTCAGACCTTCAAGTACCACGTAAGTGCATGCACACAATACAGAAGCAGAATTTGGTTAATATTTTTCAGAACTTCAATATATTTTCTCAGAAGACAAAAGAAATGCAACACAAAAAGCACACATACGCAACAAATATACGATTGCTGCAGCTGTCTTCACAATAAGCTGCTCACTAAAAAGTTCAAACTGAAAGCAACTGTATTTCTTAATGCCTGGCCAGATGTATCTAAAAAGAGACTGATTCCATACACACACAAGTTTGTTTCATTAACTTCCATTAGTTTTTTCTGTTGATTTGTCCGTTATACAAGAATCACTTTGGGGAGAAATTCTGAATGCTTAATCATTGATTAAAAAACAATCACGGTAAAAGAAACCGGGAGCCACAAACTGAATCCAGAAAATCTCAGAAAAAGAGAGACATTCACCATCCTTGACAACTCTATGTATTTCACTACATTCACAATTCCAGCAAAGGTACAGATATTGGATTTATATAACAGTGCTTTCTCCTAGGCAGACTATTTTATTTAAAACAGAACTAGATTTGTTACCAGACCTCTAGATAACGTTTTGAAGCAGTCTTATTTATCTATCAGCAACAATTTTTAAAAGAAAATTAATTAATATTTCACATACTTTTTATATTCATGAAAGCTAAAAAAAAAAAAAAGTGGTTTCAAGCCACTATACACTTGCATTTCCCTCAAAAATATTTTGAATATATCTAATATGGACATACAGTATTAGATGTAGTAGTCCTTGTTTCTATGCATAAGGCATGCATAACTACTTTGAATTTAAAACATGTGGGGTGCAATCAATTCATTTGTACCACATGTGCCCATCAATACAAGCCCCTCCCTCCACTACCCCAAACTTCAGGTTCTTTATAGCCTGATACTCAATGAATCTAATGCAAGATCACTGCATACGTCAGCTCTTCCAAATTCTACTACAGAACTTGTGTGCATGCAGAGCATTTATATTCTCCAGAGGTTTAAGATAAGCTCCATGTATAAATCATATCCTCCAAGCAGTCACAACTGAGTAATACCAACAGAATACAATGGATACTAATGAATGGAGCCTGACTATAAAGCAGCTTATCAAGTTCTAACTTTTCTGTAAAGATATTTTCTTCTCAGAGCTTCAGAATCTCAAAGTTTCTTTTTCAGCATATACAACAATATTTGCAGATTGAAGGGAAGTCCCAAAGCAGGATACAGTCACCAAAAGGTAACTTGAACCTCAATTCTAAAGGAGTTTATAGGTCAAAAGGAGCAACTTTAAATAAACACAGATTCTGCATAGCAACCAGCATAAACAAGCTTCAGCTAGAACTGCTGTACACTCCCCCTGGCTTTGGTACCAGTCAGACTCGTAGAAGCAGGCTTTGTAGCAGCTGTACTATACTATGTTAATCGTGCATGCAAGAAGACCAGCATAAGGCACACCGAAGTAGACGAAGTACAACAAATCAGAAGGTGCTAAAAAAGGCCTCTCCAACAATCAAAAGACATGGATGCACTCTAGCAATTACGCCCTGCTAGCACTGGGTTTGTAAGAAATAACACAGCAAAACAACAAGCATACTTGAGAAGCGGCAGAATGTGGTAAGAGAAACCTACTAACAGATTATAGGCTTGTAGCTGCAACTGAGGCATCAGCCCTACAAGCTGTTAAATGTTACTACATTTTTTACTCTTGTAAACGCTGTTACATACTGCATCTGTCTCCCACAGCTTTCACAGTTTTTCTACATGTACCTCCATAATAAAAGTTACAACAAGTCCATCACATTAAAGTATGAAACTGACTGCATTTCCATATGCAACCACCTAAAAATAAATAAATATCCAAGCCTCCAAAGTCTTGCAGAATCCCATGTTAGCAAGCTGACATCTACCATTAGGTGGCAGCGTAAGATCATCTGTTCCCTCCTCCCAGATGAAATGTTTTGGATGCTGGCGTGGGAAGAGGGAAGCATCTGTATTGAGTGGGTGGATACAAAAGTTTGTGGAATGCACTTAGCATGTCAGCGTTTGCTTTCATGTAGGAGACGGATTCACCATAATGACCTCTGCTACGTGCAAAACAACAAACACTACTCAAAAATTTTCTAACCACTACTAGGTCTGACTGCTGTCACCGCTTTGCAAAGAATGGACTTCCTTACTCTGACAGAGTAGGTAGAGGAGGCAGGGAACCTTCAATCAATCAGAGATTTTTCATGCAGAAAGGCAAGAGTACGTGGTACATTTGAACATGCAATTTATTCACAACTCTTATGCAGATCTAAATTTCCCACAGATTTCAGCCACTGCCTTTATGAAACAGGCATCACACTCTCAGAACTGTTTGAAGTCCTATGTTGGTAGGACATAACCTACTAAACTATTCTTGTAATAACTCTAAACTGTGAAAATCAACCCAAGTATTGTAACATAACTGTTAATGTTAACATTTTCACAACAGCTTTACACATTAGTCAGACTGAGGCAAATACTGTGCATACCTTTTCTTCTTACTGCAAGCTATTTGTGTTGGGTTCAGTGTAGATAGAGTCAATTTTCACAAGAAGCTGAGAGGGGTCACAGCTGAGGCAGCTGACCCAAAATGGCCAAAAGGATATTCCACGTCATGACCTTATGCTCTATTTACAAGGAAGGTACCTGGCTGGGGGGCTCGGTTCACAGCTCAAGATTCCAGATTGAGAGCACTCCAGGCATCATTTTTCCAAGAAGTGAGTGATTTGCACTGTATATCACTGATTTTGGATATTCTTTTATCATTATTACTGTTCCATTTTCTTTTCCCTTGCTGTCCCATTAAACTGTTTTACATCAACCCACGAGTTTTACTTCTCTACCCCCCCCAATCTTCTCCCCATCCCATAAGAAGGGAAAGGGGTGAGCAAGCGGCCATGTGGTTCCTTGTCGCTGGCTGGAGCTAAACCACAATAGTCTTTCTTGGCTCCCAACATGGGTCACAAAGGGTTGAGATAATGACAGATCTGACCAGAGTGTGTTAAAACAAATTTGTTATAGGCAGTTATTGTATTAGCTAAGTAGTTGCTGGTCACAATGGTGCATTATTTGTTCATGTGGTTGTGTTATATAAACCCTTACATGCTGTTTATGAGCTCTAAGAGATGGATTAAGATTATTACATTGCTGTCTTGTGTAACAGTGGCTTATGACATGACAATATTATTGGTCATAAGACTAATGTGCTACCTGTACACGGCATCGCTGTCATTTCTGTGCCTCAGGCGCCATCTCTCAGAATTTGTTGGTAATTACACCCAATTTATGGGGAAGACAGGAAGTGATACTTTCCCCTTCTCTTTCACCTCAGGCTAGTTACAACAGTTTGAGAATTCTGAACATCCTTGGGATAGCCAAGCCAACATGCTCCTATTGCTTTTGTTTCCTGAACGAGTTAAATGTCTTGTTTAGGGTTGAACGATTGTTTAAATAAACCACCCACAGTTCTGCCCTGAGGGGGGATAGTTAGGAGTAGTAAGGTATGTGGAATAGAATGGTCAAATACCTAGGACAGTGGGCACCTCCAGTGTTTTGGAAATTCACCCCTGATCAAGTGTAACACTCCAAACATCTAACAATTTTTATTACTTCTAGTGACAAATTATTCCCATTTCTAGTAATAGTTAACGCTAATATCTTGCTTACCCATGCCCTTCAATCTATAATTGCTTTTTTTCTCACTACTTTGTACAACTTCTCACTACTCACCCATCCCATACATAAAGTATTTGCAAAAAACATGTGAGTTTAGTTAAACTATATGGTATGAGAGATTATTTTATAAAAACAAACATTGTACTGCTCCAGTTTTGCAAGGAAATTAGGAAAGCTTTTCCACTGGGGAGGAGGTTTTTAATTAAACACAGAATGTTCCATCTATAATCACAACTATTAACACTGTGCTGTCACCCATAGCACAAAGACAGACTAGGATTTTCCTTTTACCCTGTCTCTCTCCTCTCTCCATTTACTCCTTGATCCCTTTACACAATTACTTTCTACTAGTGTTCCTTTCCTCAAACAGTTCATTTTCAACACCAGCACTTGCCATAGTTTTCATACACTGCCTCCAATGAACTTGGAGATCAATTAACAATGAACTATGCTTGATATTACAGTTGCCCAAATATTTCCTTGTTTTTACCCACCTCACAAAAAGTTTATTTCCTACCCGTATTCTTATTTCTTGTTCACACAAAATCTGGGGTTTCGTTAACATGTTTTCTAATGCTTTTAGATGAAATATTTCCAATATAGTATCATTGATTACCTAGTTAACAAACGTTCAAACAGATGACTAAATCAAACAAATCCTAAACTAATACAGTTTGTGTTTCTGGAAGAAAACTCTTAATCTATCACATTGACACTGTTTAACTGTAAGAACTATAAATTTTCGTTATGAAGTCAAATATTAAATTATAAGTTTTGTTAAAATAAGAACAAATAAGAAGCAACTGTGTCATAACCATTGTATTTACAAAAAACCATTAGTTTTAATGTGAGCCAGTCACAAATGTTTCATACAGTGTTTGAGGAGGTATTATATGGACTTTGAAATTAAGTGCTTCATGGAAAAAAGTAACCAGACAGAATTGAAATATCATAATTTTGAAGGAGAATTGCTTCCATAATTCTGATTAAAACCTTGATTTTTTGCAATGCCATTAGAATACATCACATGGTTTAAAGAACTAACCATGCAAAAAACCCTAATCCATGAGAAGCAAACCTGAGAATATCTGTAGGTAAAGTTTTACTCAAGCCCACGTTACTCTTTCATCAATGTTTGCATCATCACCAATAACAGCTTTATCACCAATAATTTTTTTACAAGTAGTTGGTAAAATATTAAGAAGAAAGTCTGCCATCTGGACTGAGAAGACAGACTTCTCAAGGAAACAATAAATAGAGGAACACGGTCAAATGCAAAAAGATATAGCTAGGATAAAAGAATCCAGGCCATTTCTACAGAATAATGAGTGAACATGCCAGCAGCAAAAGCATCAATGCAAGAGAGTCTGCTAACAAGCCACTCATTGCTAGTTGCTAATACATCACTGTGATAAAAAGGATTATTACGGGGTTTCATTTTGTTTTTTTTTAGTTTACAAACATGGGACAAAGAGCAGAAGGGAGACAGGAAGTCTTTTGGTAAGACACTGGAGCACTGTCTACAGTCCTAGAGTCCATATTTTAACAAGGCTAGAAAACTGAAGAAGATGAAATAAGTATCTGTCAGAGCTTGCATCAGAAAATACTTAAAGAGAGACTAAATTTTCAGCTTATTACAAAAAACAGAGTTAATACTTTGAAAAGAAAGAAAAATACATATTCAAACTAGGAAAGAAATGCACAGTCGGAGCCTGGAAGCTGATGATGGATCCACTAGAAATACCATACAAGTTTAGGGAGACTGCAGTTTCCCCATCAAAACAAGGTAACAATGGACACTGCCGATTGTCTCCAATGCCCTACCCCACCCCCCAAACACAGTAGTCAGAAGATAAGAACCCTAGTAATAATTCAATTTTAAATACCCTTTTTTTGGTAGAGCCAATCAATAGAAATATCTTTCCTTATGCCACTTCTAGGAGCTGTTCAGGTTTGGAGTATTCCATTTATCATTCACAATGAAGTTTCTTTTTCAGATAGAAATGTCATAAATTCCACCATACTTATGAACAAAAGTTAAGTTTGTGCATTGGAAAACAGGATTAATATTTCTATAAAATAAACTAGTTGATGTAGTATGATAAATCACATTTTACAGGGGAATTTTAGAAACAGATAGATAGCAATCTAAACATCCTTAAAAGCCCCATGAAACTCAAATGCAACAGTAAGTATTCCGTAACTACAATGTATAAATCCAAAGCCTTGGGTTATTTACCAATCCTTAAAATCTAAACATCACTGGGGTTTGATATATCAGGCTTATAGATTATCTACAACTCTAATTGATGATTCAAAAATGAGCATTATGAAGCAGGACAGAATGTGCACAAACAACTCTTGAGTACCAAATAGCATACCAGGAGCTAATATACACATGTATTTTTAAATCTTTCCCTGCCCTGTAAACTGTTAAAACTTTTCTGGAATTCACAAAGGCACATATAGAAAAAACCACTAAAAAAGTGGATTAAAGGCATTTGGTACCCACTTGTCTATCTCAATACCAAGCGGATTAGCTGGACGTAGGGACAAGGGGGGAATCCCTTTGTTCCTATCAGTGCGCATGTCATAATAGTTCATTTCATCCACCCAGACAGCAGACTGATCCAAGATACCTAGAGAAAACAAAGCGCAAATCCTTAAAACAACAAGGGTAGTCCAGCACCATCAACTCCTAACATACTGAATTAATTTGAAAAATCCTAATAAATGTAAAATGCATGCCTAGGTAATATACTGGAAGATACATGGCAAAACAACCTGGATGCAATTATGGTAAATTATCTTACTATAGCTGCTAAAAAAGTATTCATGGCTAGGCATCAAACATTACCTCCTACAGAGTGCAGTTTCACATACATTAAAAGCATTTTCCTGATCACAGCGTATTTTGTATTTTTCATGCCCCCCAAGTATTTTAGTGTCTGTCCAACCTTTGTCATCTACCAATTTCAAAATGAGCAATTACCTGGAGCTCTTCTTATTTGCATATTTCAGGGAAGAGCCCTCTTCTGTGTCACTTGCTAACCAAAAAAATAAGTGAACTTTGGCCATATGCCAAGATGAATGACTCAATGGACACAGGATTGGTTTTGTTTCCAAAGCTTTAGCACAGACAATGCATAAAAGTAAGGCATCATAGCTCTCGACCCTTAGTCAAAAATGCAACCAGCCATATTCTTGGCTATATCCTTCTTTAATATACCCATCAGATACTCAACACCAGAAATTACCCCATCCCCACAACCATTTAAAAAAAAAAAATCAGTTCTTCTCTCTCATAAACCAAAGCTTCACTGTGTAACATCTGCACTTGATTCACCTTTCTATTATTAAGAGATCAGTACAGCTTGGGAGAAATTAGGCATTATTTAGCTGTCGTTGAATTGCAGAGAACGGAAGCCTAAAACAGTTCTTGCGAGAACCCCTCTGAAAAGACAACTATCTGACTTCATCAATGGAAGTGTTCTGAAAGAAACTTTTCTAATCCAGAGGGTATTTAGACTGGATTCTAGATTAATCAGAGGTCCTAGACTGCTTGGCAACACCATTTTAATGGTTAAGCATCTCATAAGAAACACTTAAGAGCTTCCATCTTGCAGGATGGTTTGAATTACAAATAAGAAACAGCACTGAGGAATCAGCTTTCTTTAAAGGATTAACTGTCAGCTGAGGATTTAGGTGTAAAACTCATGAGCTGTTTTGTATTTTGTATTTATCTAGTACACTTAAGAGTAATTAGTGGATCTGGTCTGATTTTTTTTTAATTTTAGAAGTTTAGTGCTTACTTCTTTCAGAAAAATAAAAGGCTATTTTTCATCAGTCATTGAGGGTTCTATCAGGATATTGAGAAAAGATTGATTTCTCAGATACCATGAGTTTATCTACGTATATATTTGCACATTTTATTGATGTGCCCTGATTTTTCTAGATAACTATAGATTGTCCTGTGGTAAATCATACATACAGTTTAATATTTAAAGAGGCACTCAGTCATATTTCTTTAGCAAAGAAAACAGATGTTAATTTGAACAAGAAAAAATACCTATTTTTTCAGGTTTAAGCAGTTTGAAGGAAACCGTTGAAGTTCCTTTGCCACCAGACTTTGTAGTAACAATAATGTCTCCCTTGTCATTTTTAGCCTGTCCCACTCGACACACGATTTTACTGGCAGACATCCACTCAGCAGTTAGCAGACAGTTGTGCCCACAGATTGTTAAACCTGAGAATAAAAGAAAAAGAAATACCCTACTGTGAAAAGAAGTATCTTTTGAAATTCTGTAATGCAAATATGATGCTTCATATATTTTACATGAACATATAACCCTTCCCTAGTTTCTTACAACCAACTAGGGTGAGACACACAAATACAGATGTTCCCTAGGTGACTTCAGGTCTTTCATCCTAGTGCCACTTCATGAGACACACACAGTGCTGCTTGAAGCTTATTTTAATCTCTTCCACAGTTATGGGCTACTGCAACTTTTACTTCACACTGTACAATAGATCTTCTGTCTGCCAGACACTAGAGAACCCCTGTTCAGTATTGTACTTATGTGAAACTTCGGTCAGAACTGCATGCAAATTGTCTTTCATAAGTTCACTCTGTGTGACTTTGCATAGCAAAAAGTAAAGAAACTCTGCAAAAGAGTCACAATGAGCAGTGTTTCTTCAACCTTATCTCTTCAGCAGTACTTTTGCAGACACAGGAGAGTTTTTTAGTCAAAAAAGTATTAATTGACAGATATTCTGTCCCAATCCCTACTGTACAAAATCAATGATGCAAGACTGATCCTGCTGAATAAACTGCCCTTGTTATATGAAAGAACCGTCAGACAGTGTTTATCCATTTCCTTTCTAAACTTTATAGTAACAGAAGTACAAATAACAAACTACAAAACAACAACGCTACATATATTTTAGCCATGAATCCCTTTCATAGGAAGATCCGACACACAAAAAAACCTCCCAAGACTAAACCTACAGCTTGGGAACTGAGAGCAGGAGGGTAGAGACAAAGAGATAGAACATGTTCTAACCTGGCGCACTGAGACAAGGCTCAACTCAATGGCTCCATTCATTACAAATGGATGTGTGTTCAAACAGACATTTTCTTACCTTGGTTGGAAAGTGTTGGTGTGCAAGAGTGAACAATGAGTTAACATCAAGTTGCTTGTGAAACTGAAGAAATCCACAATGGAAACTTTTCAGTTATTGACTGAGGCTTATGGTGAAGAGACCATGTCTCACGCATGTGTTTCTGAATGGCACAATCAATTTTTGTAAGGCATAGAAGGGATGAAAGACAATCACCCAGGCTGCCCACGCACAGTAGCTACCAATGACAACACTGAAAAAGTGCAAGATGTGATTCAAACAGACAGAAGGCTGGGTGTTCAAGAAGTAGCTGAGAAAGTTCATTTGGACAGGGGAAGTGCTCGATGCAACAGAAGAACTGAACATGAAAAAGGGTTGTGCAAAAACAGTTCCAAAAATGCTGTCAGATGAACAAAAAGAACATCCTGATGAATTGTATTTGGACCTCTTGCAATATGCTGGAGATGAACAAGTTTTGTTAAATTCCGTAATTACTTGTGATGAAACTTGGATATTTACGTATCTGGAAACCAAGCGACCATCAGTACAGTAGAAGTCAGCAACATTTCCAAGACCAAAAAAGGTAGGCATGAGTCCTTCAAAGTTCAAGGCCATGTTGATTGTTTTTTTCAATATCTAGGGTATTGTGATGGCACAGTGGGTTCCCAGCAGCATTTCATTGAAATCTTGATGAAATTGTGCAAATGCACAAGGAGGAAACAACTGGAATTGTGCAGAAATGAGTAGATTTTACACTAAGACAACTTGCCAGCCCACAACACTGTGTCTGTGAAGCAGTTTTTAGCTAAACATACTGTGCTTGAGCACCCACCCTGCCCACCACACCTGGCTCCCTCTTCCCAAAGATCAAGTAGGTGCTTAAAGGAACCCATTTTTTTTGTCTGTAGAATACGTGAAAGAAAAATTGACAGAGTTCCTCAACAGCCTTTAAGAAAATGATCTGTGGCATTGCTTTGAACATTGGCAGCATTGTAGGCAGCTATGTGTCAACTCAGAAGGGAACTATTTTGAAGGTCATCATAGTCAATTTTCTTAATTTGTTACATAAAAAAGAGTTACGGGCTCAGCTCTGGTTGGTTGGTTGTTTTGGATTTTTTTTTGTCAGACCTTGTATGTCAAGCTTTAGTGTTTAAGAATATTTCTTAACACTGAAGAGACAAAGTGCACTTTAACATAAGGTCCAGTGCTTCCTACGGCTTTACATCTGATCAGTCTGACCAACTGATCAATGTCAACAATCAATCTGATCAATTCTGTTCAGATCAGAACTCCATATGCTGGAATAGATGAACTGTTTTCTGAGATCTAGAACAACCATTCCCATATTCCTAATCAGAGTTTTGTTGTCCTGAAGAATTGTCAAGAATCTAATTTCTATAGGACTGATTTGGGGAACAACTTCATTGGCTTCTTCTTAAATAATAAGATTACCTAGAAACATTTTGCCCTATGTCCAAAAGGAAAAGGCTCTACTATTGTGTTAGCTGTACTGGAATATAAATTAGTTAGGCATAGCAGGCCCTCCCTCGTTGGCTAGGCTTTTGTTTTTAATTTCTAGAAGTCTCTGACCAATTTAAAAAATACTTACAGACACAAAAGGGTCAGCATACGTGGCTCAGGACCAAAGCTTCACACTTATTTTTTCTCACCATTTAAGTCTCTGACATTACACAGCAGACAAATTTGGCAGTTTTCATCGTCAGACGTAAAAATGCCTTAGACGCTGCCAAAAACTATTTTGAAAATGAAAACAAAACAAACCAAAAAAAAAACCAGAAAGGCACTGAATCTTCTCACAACCAAAACTTAATTTACTTCAGCAAGGACAGTACATTTGTTTCTTTAAAGATGCCTGAATAAAAAGGGGGGAGAGGAAGGTGAGCAAAAGAGGATATGCACACACAAAGCCTTAAAATAAAAAAACATTTTAGTTGCTATATATTAGCAATATTTTAACCAGTCCATTTTCTTCCGAGGGGCAGGAAACCCTCACACACCTCACATAATTATGATATTTTAGCCTATCTTGTTACACGTCTTCTAGTTTTATGCTAGCAACTTCTCTGAAGGAAAAAAAAATCGCAGTAGGAACTAAGACTAACTGAAAGAGTTTATCTGAACCATTTGTGAAGAGGTTTTCACTCTATAATTTTAAAGGTCTGAATTAATGGTTAAAATCAGTAATACTTTAAAATCAGTATCTAAACTATGCCAGTTTAGTAGGGTAACAATTTTTAACAATTGTTTTAGAAGATCCATGTATCAATTATTTTCTACTCATTAGAGGTTCCTAAAGCTCTCAAGAGAACAAGTTCACAAGATCTGACACTTCTGAAATGAAGGAAAAAGGCCTTTCCCTGTACCTTAAAAATGCAAAAGAAAGGAAGCTTCTATTAACATTTTTATATTTCACACTAAATACAGTGGTGGCACAAGTCAATTTCTAAAACAAATAAAGACATGTTGGGGGAGACATTTTGATAGTACAGATACAATTTTTTTTTCCAAAAAGAGAAATCTTCCCTTTAAATAAAACCTCCTTTTAATCTGTGACAAGCTGCAAAGACCTTCGAGAACATCTTACTGAGATTCTAGCTTTTATATCCCTTTCAATAAATAGGCACAAGTAGTTGTCTTGTTAAGAATTTACAATTTTGGTTAAGCTTATATATTGACAATTTTCTAATGCCTACAAAAGACAGCTGTAAGTGTCTAAAAAGACAAACTAAACCTTGAGAGTATAAATGCTGCAGGTATCCCCTGGATTTGGCTTTTTCTACCGTGATCTATATAAGTTTCTCCCTTTTCATTTCACTCTAACGCATCTCAAATAGCAGATTATAGTTTATAAAATCCTCTCTCAAAGCTGCTTAAACCTCATGCCTAAAAGGCTCGCTTCTTTTGCAAGTATTTCCATTCAGTCACAGGGACTATTTACATGCCTAATTTAGCCATGAAAAGAAATCTTTACATGTCTAGGGCCTTAGTCACTTACTGAAGAAAGCTGAGAATTGAGCTAAGGAAAAAACAATGAGGCAATCCATTATTTGTTTGGATTTTTTAATTATTTTTACCTTAAAGCATAAGATAATTAGCAGCTATGTATCACAAGAAAAATATTTAAGAAATCATTAGCAGTTAATCAGCTGTAATACTAAGGAACAGTTCATAAGATGTCATGCTTTCAAGAACCTAGCACTGCATCAACTACAGTACATCAACTACACAAATACAGAGAAGTATACTCACCTACAACATCATCAGTTATTTGTTTCTCAATAAGGAATCACTAATGTGCTGTAACCTTGTCTAGCAGCTCAGGAAAATACTGCTTTTCCTATCGAGAGACAGCAAACCGAAGTGAAGGGGAATAGTGTAGTAGCTTATGTTTGGCCATAAAGTTCATTGTGGTAGCCAAGAACGGAATTTGGGAATCTTGGTTTACAGCCATGAAGTGAAGTATTATTTCTAGCAAAGCCAAACAAAATTCCAATGGACTTCAGCGGAGTCATGATTCCACAACAAATTAGATAAGTTGTCTCTAAAATGAATACTGAAGTACACTTATGCTTAATTTACAGAAGAAATAAGGGAAACTCCAGTAGTCATAGTTAACTTGGATTCCCGGAAGATTTTACAGTGTCCTTCTTAAAAGGCTTCAAAAACCTAAGCAGCTATAGGATATGATCCTCAAGTAGATAAATAGCTTGTTAAAACACAGAAACAGGGTTTCTATGGTGTGTTTTCAATGATAAAAGTTTCCACAGAGTATGTTCAATATATTCGTACATGACAAGATAAAGAAGTTACAAAGTTTGTTAATGATATTAGTTTATTCAGAATACAAAGACTATAAAAACTAGGAAGAAATGCAGAACAGACCTTCTGAGACCGAGTGGATGCACTATAATCTAGATGCTATAAAACAGCAGTAGAATTTAATAAAAAAAGATGCATACAGGAATAACCTTAAATTCACAGATGACAGGCTCAAACTGACTACTAACCCTAAAACATTAAATCATGGGGCTAGAATAGGCAAAGCAATGAAAAACATCAGCTCCATGTTAGCAGGAGTTATGTGGAAAAGAGATTCGTATACAACAAAAGAGAGAGCATAGCATCATGCCACAGTGCATTCACATTCCAAACACTGCACGTGACCAAGATGTTATTCACCCGCCACTGATAACGAAACCAAAAGAGCTTCACTGAAGAGTAACAAGAAGGGTCAAAGATATATGCAGAATATCTAAATACATGAGGAATTTTCAGCCTGGAAAAGAGGCAACAGAGCAGTGATGATCAAGATCCATGTGGTCAGAATAACCTGAGAAAATTATTTATTCCCTCTTCCAACACAAAAGCTATGATGATTCCAATGAAGTTACCACGTTAAAATCAAAACAGCATAGAAAGTGGTTCTTTGTATTAAGTGTAGCTAAATCACTGAATTCACTGTATCATAACCACTGCAGACACACAAATTGACTTTTATACTAATTCAAGCAACAGTGACTTTCTCAATACCTTGAAAACGCTTCTAATTGAGAATTTTAGCATGGAGACTTCCCTGTGCCTGTGACAGTAACAAAGGTGGATCTCCTTACATCTACTCTCTTTCAGTACACTCTCACAGGCATTTATTCAGTGTTCAGCACAGGATGCAGAGTCAGGCTTAGGGATTACCTGACAAAGTATGATCCTTCTGATTTGTTACACACTGGGTAGCATCCCGTAATTTATGTATTCAAGCGTGGTTTTGTGAAAAGGGCATTCCTCATTCTGTGCAACAGAGATTTTACCATGAAAAAAACAATTACTTCTAATCATATCCTAAATGTGACATTCTACAGTCTCAAGAGCTTGGATTTTGGTGTTTTTTTTTCTTTCAGCTTACCTATGAGGTCTGTAGGCCCAGTCCCCAAGTTTTCTCCTCTAATTGTCACTTTTGTCCATGAGATGCCTTCATTGGGAGAGATGCCGGTTACAAGTGGGGGTTGCCGTGCTCGAGACATGGTGCCTATTCAGATACTGAAAACCAAGTTGCTTTTTCCTGTTCAGTAAGAAACAATAATTTAAAACAATAATTACATTATGTAAAAGTTATTAAAAGCTTTTTAAGATATTTTTCTAAAGTGATAGAGAAACATGAATGTAAAAATTGAATATAATTCTCAAAGCCTTTTTTGCCACACAGTCATAAAACGACAAAGAATATCTACACCTCCTTTGCACTTCCATTTTTCAACTAAGTACAGCTTTAGTTCTGAACTGTAAAGAAGAAAGCATGTTCAGAAAAATTAAGCCCTCAAAATGCTTAATGAAACAATACGCACACACTCCAAATCACTTACGTCAGTTTCCAAATGAGCCTGTTCAATCCTCTGTTAGAAAGTTATTATCGCATTCCTTATTGTGTTACTCAGCTTAGCAATTCTAAATTTTCTATGGTTAGGTATTTGGATTACTTTGCCACCAGAAGTAGACCTACTGGCACAGAGTGCCATGGGGACAAACTCACAGTGCTTATTTGTATAAGGTATCAACACTTACATAAACTGAAAAGAACTACGAGTTATCTATGAGCAGTTTCTAATAGGGATTAATCTACGACCAAAAAATAACCCACAGCAAGGTAGGAACCAAAAATAACCCATAGAAAAGAAATGTTTTGATTTCTAAGAAGATCTAGGAGTGACGAAACAGGTCAGTATTCAAAAACCTTAGGTACACGTATAGAACACTTTAGAGTACTACAACACTTCAGGTTGACAAGAACCATGTGGAATATAATCTAAGCTTTATAAGGCTTCTGTTTCATATTTTTATTTTGGATCACTGTATTTTTTTTTTTTTACTTGCAAATAGTCAAATGCATGAAACCCAGAACTTCTGTAATCGTCCCTAACAATAAACTGTAGTAAAGTTGCAGCTCCCAAGCACCTGCAATTAGGAACTACCAGAATTACATAAGCTATCTTTGTTTCAGACATTTCTGCATATGCAAAATACATTCATTGTACCACCATATATCATGCTTCTATATAATCTCCCCAAATTTTTCAGTGTTAACAAAGAGATCTGCCATGAGGATTAAAGAAGTTCCTACTGACCTGCTTCTTTCTTAGTGTTCTCAAGCTGGAATGCACACTGAAACTGAAGATGAAAAAAGGAAAGGCAGGAATAAGGAGGAAAATCTTATGGTGCCAGTAATCAAACACTGCCCCTGGAATAGGATCTTGCCTCTATCTATGCCACAGATTCTTAGCAGGTCACTTATTATAAAACTTCCAGTAAAATTTTTTTCATCTCAGTTTCTGAGTGTCCAACTTCAGAGCCCACAGTCACCCCTGAAGTCAGTGTGAAATGTACACTGAATGCTGCACAACGCTCCAAAATATTCAGGTCCTAAATAATCTCTTCAAATGTATAAATATAATTGATCTTAAACATCCGTTTCTCAGTTTCACATATTTAAAATAGGAATGCTATTACACATCTCAAAAGCTATTTTGAAGACAAATTCAATAATACAGAAAAGGCATTTAGATAGCTTGAACACCACAGAACCATTCAGAGAACTTCTGAGACTACCTTTGAAGAGCATGCGATTAATAAGAGATGCAGATTCCTGTTGAACAAGCAAGAATGTAACTTGCAGAATGAGAGCCACGTCCAGCACATAAAGGAAGTCTGATTAAGAGCTCATGATAACACATACAACATGTCTGGAACTAAGGTGGGTTGGTTTGGTTTTGTGTTTTTAACTAGCAAACCTTATATTTCTTGATTGGTTGACTTCACAACATTAAGCATTACATTATGTTTTTAATAAAACACTAACATCCCAGTTTTTTTCAAACAACAAACTGATGAAAAGGGAATTCAATTCATAAGGATGCTCTTCTAAGTCTCCAAACTATTCCCTGTCCCTATCCTGACAGCTTTCCCTCTGACTTATCTATAACTTCAAGCACAGAGGAACAGAAGCGCTAATATCTCAATTCTCCAGACACCTTGGTAATTCCTCTTCTTTATCTCCCATTCCTAACATCAAGCCCTCTTCTGCAGATAGGCCACTTGCACTACTTCCACACCACAGGTGAAAATCAGAGACCTGGTCTTCTACCAAAATCCCCAGTCCTGCAGTAACACGGCTTGTCCAGCCCTCCTCTCATCTGCGCTGCACTCAAGCCCTGACTACCATGGCATCACTTAACAAAACAATGGGCAGCACAATAGAAATAAACTTCTCAGTTCCTGTTGCTAAACCTAATATCACCTGGAGCAATCAGAATCTGAAATTGCAGGGCAAGTCTCATTTATTCCTATATATTTACAAGACTCATATAGACTGATGTTCAGACCTTTCAGAATTTGAAGCAACCTCTGGATTCCTGTGCAAAGAAGATATAGAGAAGAATCGGGTGCCTAAGTTTAACTAGAGCAAGGAGGAAAAACTGCATTTATCCCTCACTGACATTTAAGCAGTCTTTGCAGCTTTTCTCAAAGATCCTCAGCAGAGCAACAGCTGTAAAGAAACAGCAAGGTTATGTTCCTACGTACTCATCTAGTCCCATTCTGCAGGAAGCAGCATGTGTCTACATATCACTAATACAACATAAAACATCTCTTGTACCTCTGAGCATTTTTTTTAAAGATTTATATAGCACATTAATCAGTAACACGAATTTTTAAAGGCCATCTTCATGAAGTCAGTGGCAACATGGAGAGGAAGAAATCTTGAGGAAAATAAGTAAACCAGCAGCTACTTTGGTATTATTTAGTCAATTTTCTCCCATTCCTACCTGCCCCCCCGACAAATGTCACAGTTCCCTTGCACTGCAGCTATTGTTTCTTTCCAAATACCTAGCTCACAGGTAAATGGCATTCTTGAATCAATACTAAAACTCAAAAGTAATATTACAATGTATTTTTCTAGATTTCAGAAATTGGCACTAGATCTCCCTTCATGATGAGCTAAATAAATGTAATAAAAATGCTGAGCCTCCTGAGGTCTAATATTTCTTCTAAAGTATTTCCATACTTACTGCAGAATTGCTTTAAAATACCTCAGCAGAATGAGAATACCATAGTAAATCTCACCACATTACAAAAGCACTGCAGCACTGAGATGCTCTATTATTATTATTATATCTATTATTACAAGACAGCAACTTGTTTTGTTTATTTCAAAGAGTAAATGAAGGAACTCTAAGGAATCTATTCTTACTACAAATACCAACCAAACACTCAAGAGCCTTCAATTCATTTGAAGTATTTTTTCTTCTTCTTCTTATAATAAACATGTCAAAAGTTAAAATGACTGAACTGCTTACTGGGAAGCCTAGCAAGTATAGCCACTGTGGCCCAAAAGTAAGTTTCTAGCCTTTAAAAAAAAAATTTGAGGCAAAGCTGAAAAAATACCTTTTCATGTCATGAAAAAGATGCAAAACCACAACTAAGAACAATATAGAACAATTCTATACATTGCCCTAAAGAGAAATTCTATTCTATGCAAATATGTATTATTTGTATTACAATAATGAAAAAGTAGCTCTCCTACTGAAAGATTGCTTCTTATACAGACTACGGGAGATTGCATAAAGGCAGTATTCTACACATGGCATTTCCTCTCAGGAGCCAGGCTTACCAAAAATGTGTTAATCAGACTATTTTTTGCAGTGTACAATCATCTCGTACACTAACAGTGGTCTTTTTCCCTTTTTACTGCCCCTGTCTTTTTTAAACTTCATTTCCTCACAACAATATCTCCCCAACAATTTAACATAGATGACATCTGTTTGACTGCTCCCATGATCTTGCCCATATTATTCTCTCTATTATTCTGTCATAATTTTTGTTATGAAAGTACAAGGAGCTTGAAAGCCTCTGCAAAGACCACCTACTACAAAGCCATCTTGAAAAATGCCTTTCATAAACATCATCTTTGTCTTTACATGAGCTTCTCAAATAAACTGTTCTCTCACAAAGGTTTGGTTCAAAAAAAAAAAAAAATTCCACACAATTCTGAGCATTGCAAGCTTTCTAAAGAGGGACATTGTCACTCTTTATCCTAAGAAAAGCTGCTTTAAAAACAAACAAAGAAGAAATGAAATATGTTCCAATATAAGGGAAAATGCAGGTCTAGTTTCTTTTTTGACTTTTGTAAACCTTCAGTTGGTTTAAAACTGGAATTCTTAAACAGGTTTCCCCATTCAAATTCCAACGGTCAGCAGAGGTGTAAAATGTCAATAGTTATGGTGTCTGTTTTGTAAAGCATAGTACTGCTTACCATTCTGGAAGAAGTGCCAGAATAAGAAATAAGCGAACAACAGAAGTTCAGAAGATATCCTTAATATCTAAGGATATTAAATTCGCTGGCAAGTTCAAACCCCAATGGCAAACTACAAATATGATGAAGGCACAGAACTTCGGAACATGAGTAACAATCAGCTGCTACCTTACAAATTTCACTGTTGGAAAAATTAGCACTTCTTTTAAAAAGGAGTTTCTGACTTTTAAAAGAAGATAGCAGGTTGGCTCCAGTGACTGTAAGTTCAGTTAAGTTTAAGTTTTCAGCAGTACTTTGTTATAGATGCTGAACTTAAGACTTGGAGGAACACAGACTCAAGGTCAATGCAAGTGCCATGGTCATCTAGCAAAGATAATCTAAGCTGTCAAGAAGGGAGGAAAGAAAAACCCTACTTGTCATTGCTGAGAAAGTCCAAGCTACAGAGGCAAGCACATGACTCTTCAGGTATCAAATATTTGTTTGTTTTCACTCATGTGTACGTGACAGAATACACTTTTTATAAGTTTGAGGCAGGACAGCAGGAATGACCGAAGCATCGCTCATGTTCAAATCACAGTATCCCTTAGATATTGTTGTTTACTTTATAAAAAACAAACCAACCTGAAACCAGTAGGTGAGGTACCCTTATCACATTAACATCACAATGTTAAATGCTCTCTGAATGAACAGATTTATGAAACATGCTTTTTTAAACAAGCAATAAATATTCAGATTCCAGAACCCAGGTGATGGCCTTTTCACCTTAAACTACACAAGCTTGTGCTTTTCCTAAATAAAACTAATAATTTGTTTTCACTAGAAAAACCAAGGAGTCCCCTGAGTACAACACACTATGACAGAGTCAGTGAAGGGACACAGCAAATGACCCCAAGAGGGATAGCAAAGCAAAGTTTCCTACATGTTTGTACTCAAAACCATCACAAAATGATGAAAAACACTATTGCAACCTTTTCTGTGCTTTATCTTCCCAACAATATAAATTCAGGCAGACAATCTATATAAACCAAGATTTAAAAGCATCCAAAAAGCAGCACTGTGAAAATAACTGACATTTATTAACCCCTCTGGAGATCTTCAGTGCCCTAGAATTTCCACAGCCTTCAACACTGCATTAATAATACAAAGTCCATTCCTTCAAGCCTGCCAGAAAAGACTGGGAAGTGAATAAGCTAAACAATGCTGAAATTCCAAGTGATATTAAGAATCTATGCGTGTTTATTTAAATAATAAAAGAAGACTTGTCAATTTAAACAAGAGGTGCTCACGAATCTTACATTTAGGGGAAAAAACTCTTCAAAACACCACTAAGCTACTTATAATGAAAAGATGAACAAACATAAAAAAGGGAGTAATTTCACCGTTGCACAGAAATAACAAAGCCTCATTTGTCTTGCCTTGTCATATCCGGCATGCCGATTCAGGCCAATATTACCACTGACAAACTTGATAACCTACAGGACAATATCACATGCCAAAATCAGTTTCAGTTTGGGAAGACTTGCAAGTTTTGCAGGGAGGGGGCAAAGGAAAAAAAGAAAATATTTGGAGTATAAAATTACATGATACTCTTCTCCTTTTAATAGGGCTCCTGAATATTCCTGTTACTCACGAAGGGCATACTAGAGATTTTAGTTTTAGGGTAGCCAAGGAATAAGCACAGCATTTTTGCTTTCACAACAGCCACACGCATAATTCCTCACCATCTCAGAGGTCCTGCTTTCCTTAACCCAGCAAGGTACATCTTTGGTGGCTATATATCTTGACAGAGTGAAAGCAAAATAATCAGAACACTCAGCGATGCCATTAACATTTCAGAGTCACACAGGATTAAAAGGCTGGACCTGGGGCAGATGCTGCCCTCACCCTTGCAGAGGAGTTGAGCGCCCGGGCTGCAGCTGCGAGGGATTGACACCGCTAACTGTGGAATCCAGCTCAGGAGAAACTCCGGGCACAGTTCCGGCATCCGAAATAAATTAAAGTAAACAGTGTTGCTCTCTCTCTCATCCACCCTGTTAGCAGCCTCTCGGTTGAGCCGGAGACCACACACCCAGACCACACAGCACCAGCTGAACTCACTCGCACGCAACATCTAGAAGCTGTCACTCTGCTGAGGTATGAGGAGCAACAAGGGGGGCAGGAGTGTGTGAGTGTGTCTCTTTAGAAAGGCTGCTTGCTCTCTCCTCCTATCATTACAGCTGGTTATGTTTTGTGTGGCTGGGAAGAAGGGTAAGAAGGGAGGGATAAAAAAACCCCTATAAACCTCACTAAGAAAACATACTGGTCTTGGCCTTTTGTAGTAATGATTTGCACTCCTCCTGTACTAGTTTAGTAGCTGATGAAGGGCTAACAAAGCATGCATTTAACATCAATTAACCTTCTATCTATCACATGTCAAAAAAAAAAAATCTAGACTAGTATAAATTAAATGACAGCATCCTATCAGTCACAATGCACAGCATGCCTACATATTGATGTATTTTTACATCAGGAATTTTGACACATTATTTATTTGTGGAGGGGAGAGATTCCCCAAAAAGAACAATTAACCACGCTACAACATCAAAACGTCTAATGTTTTCAGAAGCCTTCCGTTGTAAAATGAATTTTTGGTCATTAGTATCTTACACCATAAAAAAGCTAAAGGAATTTAATGAGGCTACGTAGAACACTGAGTTTGTGACCCATCAGCAAGAAGTAAAAATAGTAAACCTGTAAAGATATACTAAAAAGAACATTCATCTATAATACAGATGAACACAGCCTTTTAAAACAGTGGGTGGGAGGAATTTTTTGTTTTAGTTCAAAAACTCATTTCATCTGCCAATTATATCACCTGTTCAAACACAAAGAAAGCCGTATGTTTGAAGAATTTTGAAATCTATTTTAGTCAGTCCACTTTTTTAAAAGGAAGATTCTCTTCCCTCCAGTCTGCTGCCATGAACACACATACCTCCTCCATCAAAGTCACCAGCACACAAATTTAATTTAATTCACATCCAGTCTGAACAGCCCAGAACCACAGTCATGTTTTCATCTCAGCTCAAAATGTATCTACCTAAGTGACAATGACAACCTCCAACTGCCACCATTAAACAAAACCATCAATACTACAATAATCCAAATGTCAGTATCAGCCCTATAAACTTGGATTAGGGCTTCTTTTGGGGAAAACCAAAATAGAAGTATATTCCTAAATAGAAATAGAAAATATTCCTAGAAAATATTTCACCTTATCAAACACATTTTCTAAAACATTAGCTTTAAGGTTCCATACCTTCACACTGAAAATAAACTATTCCCCCAAGTTATTAATTAGGTCTACATGCTGGTTTATATCAGTTTGTGAATGAACACTTCTGCTAGTATATTCTACGTTACAGCACCTATTCATTACAAAGACTCAAATCAAACAAATTGAAGTTTTCAGAACATCTGTTCTGGTCATACTGAACTGGCTAGAAAAAAAGCGATAGTGTAGAAGAAAATGTAATTTAAGGAAGTCTGATCACAGATGTTTCTCCCCAAAATTTCTGCTTTTTTTCTGTTATAAATTGCATTACAACTCCCCAGAAATTAAGTCATCTGGATGCTTAAAAGCTTCTGTATTTATTATGTGACACATCACTATAATCTAGCTATGTTTTGAAGAAAAGCCTTAAACTTTTATATATAAACATATATACAGAAAAAAGTGAACTCAGCTTTACACAAAACCATATCACAGATGGTCATAAATCTCCCATTAATTTCTAAATTCTCTCAAAGCACATGCTCTCCCTACATGTGCTTCTACCTCCAACATCCAGCAAAGTTTCCTTCATCCAGAAATCATTCTCCTTATTGTCCTGCAGTTAAAGCATTCATCCCTCTCTTGTTCTAAAGCTACCCATCAACTTCTGTGCATTATTTTAGTTATTAGGAAAACGGTAAAGAATCTTAAAAACCTCATCATTTCTGTATCTTACATTACTCACAGTCAGAAGCTCAAAAGCAATACTTCAAGCATTAAAAACTTCTAAATATGTTTATGCAAATGCATTCAGAAAGAACCAGAAGTTCAGAAAAATAAACTAATTAAATCCCAATGGGATGAGATATTTTTTTTTTAGAGAAAGGAAACAAGACACCATAGATTTTTTTTCTAAGCTCTGTAACTATACACAATATTCTTTGTAAAAACACTATATAACCAACATAATTACAGAGTTCACATGGCCGAAATTTTAACTTGGGTGCTTGTAGGTAGGACTGCAACAATAATTTAACATTTGCAGTGTAACATTTTTGCCAGTTTCTTTTGTTTCAGAAATATTTAGAAGATGAGACATGCACTTCCATTACTGAGATTCCTGTATTTTTCATTTTCTCTCCCAACACCTCGTTCTGGCCTGCACTTAGGAAGTACTCAAGCCATACACTGCACCATCTTTCTTTATTCACATGGTCAAACATACGCTCAAGTATTCCACTGTCCGAGAGCCTGAGTGCCCAGGCATTCTTCTAACATATTTCACCATTCCTCTGCCTTACATACTCACAATGTTCATTTCCACTCATCCACCCAAAATCCCCTTTGCTATATGGAACTATCATGCTTTCAGAGTAGTGAAGCTGTCTTGGAAGAAACAGAAGGTTTCCTGACTTATATGCTTATTAAAAAGAGACATTAGAAAAACCCATCAGCTATATACATAACTCCTTAACCTTTTGCCAAAAATCTAATGTTCCATTTCCCAGCAAGAAGCAAGGTATCCATGTTAAAACCACAGCGAGATTCAAAGTATCACAGGAAAATTTAAAGTTATTGCTTTATTAATGTAGACATTTTAGGATTATCGAAAATAATAATAATTAAAAAACAGTGTAGTTTGTCCTCAATACAAAAGTGGGCATTTAAGAAGTAACTTTTGCTCAGTATAGCCCTAAATCATTTACTAATACTGGCTTTTTGATGAACTTCCAAACACAAGGTGCATTGCTTTTGAGTTATCTATAAATTGAAAGAAAGAAGCAAGTCTAAATATACCTAAAAATCACAGATTTATATTGTAATTTTATCTACAGACACTTCTACACTGCCAGAGTCCCCACTGCCTTCAGCACAATAAAGCCTAAGGTCTGCCTTTGTGAATTAAACAGAAAATCTGGGAATCTGTAGTTCCCTTAAGGTCAAGGGAAAACCAGATCCATTAAGGGCTTGGTGTCTCAGAAATTTCATTTTCCTTAAAAACAAAACAAACAAAATTAGAAAGGAAACACAGGCTTTCACACCCATCACTGAGTGTGATCACAGCAGTTTGTACTGAAAACGCTGAAGGTAGTGTCAGCAGATTAATTAACCACTTCTGTTGACAAAAAAATGCTACACAGACCAATTACCTTTTAAAGAAAAAGCACTCAATACTTCCAAAGTAATACAAAAAGTACAACAACAAATGATTTCTCCAGAGCAGGGAGGGGAGATGTTTGACTTAGTGTTGTTTAAAGCGTTAAATACTTAGCTTACCTTCCACTATGCAAAGCGTGTAACATACCAATCACACAATTAATCCTTAGTTTCAGGCATTTATTTCATTACTCAGTTTCTAGGAAAACTGATTCAGGTTCCCTTCTGTTTGTTTTTTAGTTCTGTTTGGTTTATTTTCCAGGAGATCACAAAAATGAGTTCCTCCTCCTGCCCTTCCCTCCTTCTCTAACTTCTGACGCTGGGAGAACAATCCAACTGCTTTTGAACTGAAATACTAACAGTAATTCTAGGAAATAATTTTCAGGTTAAGGTACAAAAATTTTAATCAGCTGTATTTTTAAATTGATACTTCGCAAGCTGCAAACACAGACCTTTGCTTTCACGTTCAGCGCAAAAGATGAAACATCAATCGGACATGCCTGAGCTATGAATGTAGTGTCTAATCATCCCTCATCTTACAAGCACCTTTACAAACAAGACTTCCCCCATTACCAAAGCAGAGTATTTCTCCCCTGGGGAAAAAAGTTTGAAAGACAATGTTGCACAGCACAGAATTACAGAATGTAGGTGGTCCAAGAGAGAAGGTCAAAGTTAAGCTGAAGAGCTCACATCTGACCTCTGCAGAAAGATATTACTTTAGCTGTTTTCAGATTTTGAACCTTCAGCGTACTTTAAAATAGAACGGCAGATTCCACTCTTACTGAAAAACTCCCATAGAAAATAAATTAACTGTAACATGTACAGACTTTGAGTATTATTTTGCAGTCCTTCATTGTAAAATGAAGTACTACCAATTTCTCCTGTGGAAGACTTTCTGTGTCTGTCTGCATAACTAAGCAGTTATGTACAACCATTCAAAATACATGCAGGTAGTGCCTGTTCGTGCTTCACAGGCTGTTTTGCCCTTGGGTACAAAACTGTAACTGTACATTATTTCATGGATACTTTCAATAGCAGTCAGAATGCATGTTTTTAGGAACAGCTTTTATATTAAGTCTTCTGTCACCATCCTATTATTACTATTATCTTTTCTGTCTTCTTAAGTGAGGTAAGAAGGCAGAAAAGCACTGAATAAAGAGAATTAAAATAACTCAAAACTGATGTTTAGTTTCAAGTGTAGTGCTTAAGACTTACCAGACTTATAGCTAAACGTTAAAAGAAATAGATCAAGTAGGTTTAACATCACATATCTACAAGTTTTCATCACTAAAAGGTTAGTGTCTTCTGCCTTCCTAGTCGGCCCACTTATTCTGCCTTAGATCAGCTTCACTGTGAAAAGTAGCATAATAAAGAAGGGACTGTATCTGCTCATATTCACAGGAGATCCTACTACTCAAAAATCCTGCAACATTCAAAAACACTTAGTGAGCAGTACTTTTTGTACTGAAGATGAAGCTTCTCCACACAACAACATCCACTGCTCAAAGGGCAAGGTGTTAAATATTTTACTTTAAGGCTTATTTTTACTTTATTTTTTTCTTTTTTTTTTAATTTGTAACTTAGAACTTTAAGATTTTTTTAGAAGTAATTTGGAATGTCTATTAACTTCGACTGGTATTCAGCACTAATATCTGATAAAACAATTACAGTATTAAAAAAATCTATTGTGTTTGCAATGCAAATACAGCATTAAAAAAACTATAAATATGTAAAAAATTGTAATTTATTGAATTAAGGCCATTTTGTTTTAAAAAAGCACAAATTTGATTTGTGACATACTTCTAATGAAATAATTTCACCTCTGACACATACTAAAATAAGTTACTTTTTCCATACAAAAAACCCTCTTACTGTTACAATGTAAATTAATGGTATTTTCACAGAGATAAGTTATACTACTATAACAAAAATGTTATAATGCATCTTGTTTTAAATTATTTTTAAGAGAACAGAAATCCCATCTAAGTAAAAACACTGTTCTCTGAGGGTGGGTATAAATCACAGAAACTGTAAACTAAGCTATCCATGGGAAAGAAATCAGCAGCAGGACATGAGTTTTGCCGCTTCTTGCTGCGTCAGTGTAAGCTGTGATGAATATTATAGAAATAGAGACTAGGAATTATAAAGCTTTTCTTCTTCAGGTGAGCAACAGGTAAAGCAAGAACACAGGCAAGTTTCCCTAAGCCACGTTTTTATCCTTTCTAGTGTACATTAAAAGAAAACCCCAAACAAGCAAAAGTCCCTTAACTGTTTTGTCAGCTTTATCAAATGCAAACCCAAAAAAGTTTACAGCAATGAAACGCACGCAAATCACTAAAGGAAAAAAAGAGATTGTTTACTTATTTTAAGAATAATCAGAAAGCCTGGAAAGTGAAAGCAAGATTACTATTTTAAACTAAACTTTAAATAACTAATATCTGTAGTTTAGGTTTAAGCTGTTGTTCTGTCAGATCTAAGATGGCTTAATATTTCACTGGCCTTCAATTCAAACTGTATGGCTAGAAGCCATTAATCTACAAGCAAATTGTGGGAAATGGAGAAAGGAGAGGGGAAAAAATGAGAAGAGAAGGAAAAGCTGACAGTGTAGAGGCACACTATTTTGAAAACAAGTAAAACTAGACAGAATGGGAAACTCTTTTGGAAACAGGATCATCCCAGATTTCAGGTACCTACACCTCTCGATAATTAGGAGCCTGAAAAGGACATCTTCAGATACACAAGAGGCAAGGAAGAGAAAAGACATTTGGTCGCCCGGTTCATGTACTTTTCTGGACGGCAAGCCAGCTTAAGCAAGGGAGAAATTTAGAACTGGGTAGGAAGTAAAAAAGACCAAAACCAAAACAAAAACCAAACCCAAAAATAAAACAAAAAAACCCCCCAACAAACAAAATCAAACAAGTCACAGAGGAAAAGGAAGTGTAAAACTTCCAGCTAGATATCAATGAAAGCAATCATCTCTCAACCAAGATGTTACTCTGCTTTGTTCCACATCCTTACTACAGTACTTCCTTATTGTACTTGCCTATTCATTTGGGGGAGTTGCATCTGAAACTTTATAGTACCACTGAATGCAAAGTTACAGCATAATCAAGCCTGCAATTAACCAGCTCTTCAGAGGCCAGACCTCACCCCTGCTTTGCTCATTTCCTCTACCAGCGCACACAAACACTTTGTTGAGCTGAACGACTTAAGGCGGTTCTAGACCGGCTTCGTTTCACCCTACAACCAACCGGGCTCGAGAGCTGCCAGCGGTGTGAAAAAGAGGCAAAAGCCACCGACCGACCTGCTGCCCCGCCCGCTGGTTTGCAGGCTCAGCCCCGGCAGCACTGAAAGCAGCTCCGCTCTCCGCCCAACCGCGACCTCTCGCAGCCGGGGTGGAGTCGGGGCTCCCAGGGGACGGGGAAGCCCCGAGCGGAGACGGGGCGGGACGGGGGGAGGAGGGAAACCGAACTGCTGCTGCAGCCGCCGGGAAGTCAAGCGTAGAATCGTGCGGTTGGAAAAGGCCTTTGAGATCATTGAGTCCAACCTGATACCGAAAACGCCAGGAAATAAAACTCCCTGACTCTTTCGGAAGTTTCAGAAAGTGAGCGTCCTTTATCAGGGCTGGGCAACACGAGGGAGCGATCTCCGTCAATCGTGTGCAGCGAGACAAGAGGTGGGGACAGAATGTATTTCCCACTTACACGCATATGTATAAATTCTCCCAGAAACCTTGCACATATTCTATTACTTCCCAAAGTCTTAATTTCGATGTTATGAAACTTTGCAACAGTCAAAACTCTTGCTAATTTGGAGCTGGCTACAGCTCTCTACTTGACCTTGTCTTTGAGACATGAAAATATTCCAAACAGAGGTGATTACAGCATAGATCTATTCAGATCTATCTATTCAGCACAGATCATACTTCACACAAGGCGTTATCATCTTCAAAGAATGTACAGTGTCAGTGAAAGAAATTGTCTAAAAGAAAACACGCTCTTAGGGTGCTACCAGAGGGACTGTCTGTGTAACTGTAAAAGAATCACAGAATAGTTTGTGATTTTGGGGGGGGGGGGCGGAATTAGACGATCATAGAATAGCTTGGCTCGGAAGGGACCTTAAAGGTCGTCTAGTTCCAACCCCCCTGCCATGGACAGAGACACCTCCCACTAGATCAGGCTGCCCAAGGCCCCATCCAACCCGGCCTTGAACACCTCCAGGCATGGGGCAGCCACAACTTCCCTGGGCAACCTGTGCCAGTGCCTCACCACCCTCATGGTGAATAAATTCCTCCTTATGTCTAGTCTAAGTCTGCCCCTCTCCAGTTTATAGCCATTAAAGAAACCCCAATTGCTTAGACGAAACTTAACTACTTCTTTTACCACACCGTACCTGTCCATTACTACACCACATCCCCAAGCACCTCGCCCCCCCGTCTTTCAAACCCCTCCAGGGATGGTGACTCCACCGCTTCCCTGGGCAGCCGGTGCCTCCCACCCTCGCCCCCGGGACGGTTCTGGCGCTCCGCGGGGGCGGGGCGAGACCGCAGGTGCCTCCGAAGAGGCTGAGGAGGGGCCGGAGCGGCGGGAGACCGGTGGCACCGCCCCAAGAAGCCACGAACGACAGCGCCGACAGCGCTTCCCGGGGCGGGGGCTGGGATGCGCCCCTAAACACACACGGGGAGCAGGGGAGGAAGAAGGGAGTGGGGGGCGGCCTCCGCCCCGGAGGGAAGAAGAGCGGGGCGCGAGGCCGGAGGCTGTCTGTCTGTCTGTCACTCACTCACCCCCCGCCGCCGCCAGCGCCGCCGCCGCCTTCGCTTCCGGTACCCGGGGCAGCCCCGGTCCCGGCAGCCCCGGCGCGCGCAGCCACCGCCAGCCGCTGCCCGAGAGAATCGATGGAGCGCAGAGCGATCGAGGCGATGGGGCGATGCCGGGGGAGAGGAGGAAGCCGCGCCCCCCCCCCCCCCCCCCAACCCCGCGGGAAGGCACCGCCCCGCGCGCAAGCTGCCGCCCCCCCCCGGGGTAGAGTCATTGAATGGGTTGGGGTGGGTGCGAGCTCCAAGGGCAGATGGGATTGGAACAGGGGGATCTTTAAGGTTCCTTCCAACCCAAACTATTCTATGATCGTCTAATTCCCCCCCGCCCCGCCATGGGCAGGGACACCTCCCACCAGACTAGGCTGCCCAAGGCCCCATCCAACCTGGCCTTGAACACCTCCAGCTGCATCCACAGCTTCCCTGGACAACCTGTGCCAGTGCCTCACCGCCCTCACCATGAAGAATTTGTTCCTAATATCTAATCTAAATCTGCCCCTCTCCAATTTAAAGCTGTTCCCCCCCACCCCCATCCTATCACTACATGCCTTAAAGTCCCTCCCCAGCTTTCTTGCAGCCGCCTTCAGGTACTGCTAGAGGTGTCGAGAACACCGGGAATTAGTTCCTTCATGGCAGAGGAGCAAGGGAAGAATTAAATCATCGTAATGGTGGTGACATCAACAAGGGCAATGACAACAATAAATGCCAATGTACACTTGCAGACAAGGAAGCCACCTGCATCCTGGGCTGTATCAAAGGAATTGTGACCAGCAGGGCGAGGGAGGTGATTCTCCCCCTCTGCTCTCCTGAGACCCCACCTGGAGTACTGTGTTCGGTTCTGGAGCCCTTGGCACAGGAAGGACATGGATCTATTGAAGCAAGTCAAGAGGAGGCCACAGAGATGATCCTCCCACACGAAGACAGGCTGAGAGAGTTGGGCTTGTTCATCCTAGAAAAAAGAGGGCTCTGGGGGGCCCTTGTAGCAGCCTTCCAGTACTTAAAGGGTGCACATGGGAAAGTGAGGCAGAGGCTCTTTATCAGGGAGTGCAGGACCAGGGGTAATGGTTTTAAGCTGAAAGAGGGGAGATTTAAATTAGTTATTAGTGAAGGTAGTGAGGCGCTGTCTTCCCAGAGAAGTCATGGGTGTCCCATCCCTGGAAGTGTTCAAGATCAGGTTGGATGAGGCTTTGGGCAACCTGATCTGGTGGAAGATGTCCCCGCCCATGGCAAGGGGGTGGGACTAGATGATCTTTAAAGTCTCTTCCAACCAAAACCATTCTATGTTTCTATGATTCTGTTTAATGTGATTCCTCCCATATCACCAACTCCAGGCCTGACTTATAATATATCCCTTATTCTCCATTTCCACTCACCTTCTCCAGAACTACTTCTCCTTACCCTATCCTTCACAAGTCCACTCCTTTAATGACCATCAGATAAGTTGCTTTTTATAGGCATGGATACCTTTCACCCTGAGCATCATTACCGAACTTCAACACGATGGCATAAGTAACCTCTTTCATTCTTACTAGATCATGCTAGAAGTTTAAATAAACATCACGTCAATACACAAAAATGCTTCAGCATACAAGGTAGGTAAATATACTATAGATTTCCCAGTTGTTCCATATGGCAACAAAAATAAACAAAATCGGAAGAATTTCTCCACCAAAAGGGAAATGAAGCACTGGAATAGTCTGTCCAGGGAAGTGCTTGAGACACCATCTCTGGAGGTATTTAAAAGGTGTCTAGACGTGATGCTTAGGGACATGGTTTAGTGGTGGCTTAGCAGTGTTAGGTTTACGTTTGAACCCTTAGCAAGTTTGCAGACGACACTAAGCTGGGTGGAAGTGTCGATCTGCTGGAGGGTAGGGAGGCTCTGCAAAGGGATCTGAACAGGCTGGACCGCTGGGCTGAGTCCAATGGCATGAGGTTTAACAAGGCCAAATGCCGGGTCCTGCACTTGGGGCACAACAACCCTATGCAGTGCTACAGACTAGGAGAAGTCTGTCTAGAAAGCTGCCTGGAGGAGAGGGACCTGGGGGTGTTGTTTGACAGCTGACTGAGTATGAGCCAGCAGTGTGCCCAGGTGGCCAAGAAGGCCAATGGCATCTTGGCTTGTATCAGAAATGGCGTGACCAGCAGGGCCAGGGAGGTACCCTGTACCCCTCCCTCTGTACTTGGCACTGGTGAGACCGCTCCTCGAGTACTGTGTTCAGTTCTGGGCCCCTCACCACAAGAAGGATGTTGAGGCTCTGGAGCAAGTCCAGAGAAGAGCAACAAAGCTGGTGAAGGGGCTGGAGAACAGGCCTTATGAGGAACGGCTGAGAGAGCTGGGGTTGTTTAGCCTGGAGAAGAGGAGGCTGAGGGGAGACCTCATTGCTCTCTATAACTACCTGAAAGGAGGTTGTAGAGAGGAGGGTGCTGGCCTCTTCTCCCAAGTGACAGGGGACAGGACAAGAGGGAATGGCCTCAAGCTCCACCAGGGGAGGTTTAGGCTGGACATTAGGAAAAAATTCTTCACAGAAAGGGTCCTTGGGCGCTGGAACAGGCTGCCCAGGGAGGTGGTTGAGTCACCTTCCCTGGAGGTGTTTAAGGCACAGGTGGACGAGGTGCTAAGGGGCATGGTTTAGTATTTGATAGGTATGGTTGGACTTGATGATCCGGTGGGTCTCTTCCAACCTGGTTATTCTATGATTCTATATGGTTGGACTCGATGATCCCGTGGGTCTCTTCCAGCCTGGTTATTCTATGATTCTATATGGTTGGACTCGATGATCCGGTGGGTCTCTTCCAACCTGGTTATTCTATGATTCTATATGGTTGGACTCGATGATCCGGTGGGTCTCTTCCAACCTGGTTATTCTATGATTCTATGATTCAGTTTTGCCAAACTAGAAAGAAATCAGGGCATTAGCAGGAAAGCAAATTACCTTTTGTAAAACCTCAAAGAACTTAAGCACTATAAAAAGCATTATGATCAAGAAACTTAATTTTCCTCACTTTTTTTTCCAGAGCTCAAAGCCACCCAAGTTATCGCAGTAGACTACAATTTCTTCTTACATGAATAAACAGGGCTTTTCTGACTCACTCCTCAAGGCTCTATAAAATGTTACACAACATCACTCTGGGAAAAAATAAGGGCATCCAGTACCTATCTTTTCTCTAATTATATACAAAGTTGTTGCTAGTGCCTCTTCAGCTTTCTGCTAAATGCAGTACAGAAAGAGAGGTCTTTCAGTCCTCCATGAAAAGTTGTCATCACAAAAAAAAAAAAGAAAAAGAAGTGTAACTTTGCCACCCATTTCAAAATGATGCGCTCTTTCTGTGACAGTATGTTTGCATTTTCTCACTAAAAGCCTGTCATCACATGTGCCGGATAAAACCTCAAATTTGAAAGGTTTGGTTGATACAGAAGTCCCTACCTTCTGTATTACAGAAGACACTCTATACCTTGGTCCCAGTCCTGCCCAGCGCCCTCTGGGAGTGGATACCTGTGCCCCAAAAGCCCATTGACTAGTAGAGGCCTGTAAAAGGGGCTGTCTGCCCAAAAGATTTTGTAATAAACAACCATGAATTTAGATCTAATTCAAGTGACAAACGTCAGTGCCAGACTGAAGTTTTGTTGCAGAGTTGGCCTCATCTTCACCTCTGTTGTAAGTACAAATACCCTAAACAGGTGAATTATTAAGAAGAAGGAGCTTGAACTTCAGAAGAGACAACCCTCTGGTGTTAGCTGAGGTAAGAAAAAGGTGCAATATCACCTGGCCTCCCCATTTAGAAGTTTAAATCGACAGCTGCTCAGCAATGTTTTTATCCAGACCTTGATTTTGGGAGACCAGTCAGAACAGCCCAACTAGGCTAAACACTGCAACAACAGAAGCCTTATAAATGATGCACGTAGGTTCATCACAAGGCAAATTCTCCTATTTTCAAGAGCAGCATCCAGGACTTAACATCTGCAGGGCCCCTGGGTAATATTGTCAATGAAGATCTTCCTGTGTGCCACACTTTGTTGGATCTGCTGTGTGTGGTTTTCCCAGTTCATGTGTGGTGACCATGTCATCACCTACCCTTCAGGTGACTCCAAAACAAAGCTGACAGTGGCCAAATGTAGATTTGATGCACGGAAGAAAAGAAACACTGCCCGACACATCTCTTTGCAACAAAAGGAGGAAAACTAGTGCTATTATTATATGTATATATCATACATATACCTTATAACATAAATACCATAACATATGGTTGTTATGACCCAAATAAGGGAAATTAGGGGGTTGTAACAACAGTATATATTTTCTGCCACATATAATGCTGATAATATATTACTCCATGGAGCTCCATATACTGTTAAAACGGAGGAAAGAAATGACAAGTTGTAATATAATGACCTGGCAAACAGTAAGTATTATACCTCATAGAGGTCATGAGTAATTGGTCATTCATGCCTTTTTCTAATCCATTTATGCAGATTTGTTAGTGATCTATAAACATTACATCTCTCTGCAAATATGGGTAAACAGATTTGAAAGCCGAGACAGTCTAACCTGAATATTGAAAGCTGTAGAATTTCCTCCAGGCATTCCCACACCAAGCTCTTTCTTTAGTTGTTTCTTAGAAAGACATCTTCATTTTATTTTTAAAACTTGGAGAAATGGTGAATCCATCACAGCTCATTTGAAGACTTCTCAATGGCTACCCTAACATGTAAAAAATAACTTGTAGAAATACAAATATTGTTTGAAAAGGTATTTTCATCTAGCTGCAGCATCTGTCCATTGCAAGCCTGTTTCTTGTTAACAGAAATATCTCCTTTTTGAACACGTTTGTAAAATACAGCAGACTTGCTCATTCACCTTCTCCTGATAAACTATATGGATTAAACTTTAATTCTGTGCTGAATAGCTGCCTTTCCAGAACTACTCTTTTCTGAATGCCTTCAAGCTTACAGTTATCACCTTATTTCTTTTGACATGCAGATGTCCAAACCAGACCTCTACCTACTTCCATTTGACTTTTTGAGGTGAACATTATAACCAGGGAAATCTAAGGAACAAAAAAAAAAGTTAAGAAACATAAGGTTGAAAATGACCCGAAGAAATCACCCTTTCTAGACCTTTCCCTTGTCCCAAGACAGGATCAACTACTCCTTTGTTGTAACATAACTGTTTTTTCAATCTTGTTCTTAAAGACTTCCCACTGTGGTGCTTTTGCCATCTCCTCAGGCAATCTTTCCCAGTGTTTCTTTACCCTTATCACTAAAGGTCTTTCTCTAACGTGTACTCTGAATATACCCCTACTGCAATTTCAGTCTGTTAGTGAAAGGTCTGTCTTTGCTGGGCACACAGAACCGACTGTTTGCTTCCTCCCCTGTAGCAGCCTTTTAGATGCTTAAAGATTCTGTCCCCTGTATGTTCTTTTCCTCATTAGTTCAAACAGTCCCATTAGTATCCTGATATTTAATATTTTCTGGACTGGTAATTAAGCTTGATCTCCACTGCATTCATCTCCAGTCACTCAATGTTGTTCTGGAAGTGCAGTGCCCCAAGCTAAACATGCTTCAGGTGAAAAGCTTTTTTTTTTTTTGGAAAGGGTCAGGAGAAAGAAAAAAAAAACCATGAAAAAGTAAAATCAAAGTTGTACCATGGATTAGCAGGGCAAAATACCTTCTTTGCCTGCTATGCAGGCCATCTTCCTGTTTCTACCCCCCTTGTATGACGTTTGCCTTCTCACAGCAACATAACAGTGCCAACTCAAGTTTAGCCTGTGATTCACTCCACATTTTTTTCTATGCAACGATAATCCCGTTTACTTTTCCCCTTCCTGTATCTCGGGAACTTACAATACTATGTCTAATAGACTAAACTTGCACCTATTATCTTTTGTGTTTTTCTTAAATTCTCCAGTTTGCCAAAATCCCTCTGAATTCCAATTCTGTTCTGTTATATGCTTTTAGTTGCTCTCCATGCCTTCTGTAAATGTAACAAGCTTCATCTCTGTTCTGTTATTCTCAGTATCAGAGACCCCTGAGGAACCTCTTCTAATCCATCTGTCCATTTTGATAGTGTCCCCATTTTGCTAACTCTTCCTCAACCCTGCTTTGTTCTGATCCCATGGGATTTTCAATATGGATCATATTGTCTCTGCTTACTCTTGAGACTTTTTAATATCTCTCTCCTTTGCATATAGCCTATTAACTTATTGTTGAAGGAAATCAGATTGGTTTAAAAGACTGTTCTTGATAAATCCATGTTCCTTGCTAATGGTCTGTCTTCTAATGCTTGCAGATGGTTTGCTTGACAATTTCCACAAAACAAAGTTACCTTGAGCTATAACTCACCAGCCCCCCTTTTTTTTTTTTCCTATGTGTACTTAACTGGAAGCCTGATTGAAATTAAGACGTCTGCTTCTATGACCATGAGAGGTGTCTTCTGAACTGGAGATCAGTAGCCTGCCAAAGCTGTGGCAGTAGAACCAGGAACAAAGCCAAGAAGCCTAACCTGCCCTTGCCTGCTCTAACAAATCTATAATCCCTGCAGAATCTTTCTTCAACTTGTTGATTTCACTTCCCTTTGTTTTCTTGATTCATTGATGGAACACTCCTGCAGATACTGGCTTCTAACAGCTGCTGTAGGTTTTATGAAAAATTCACACAGATATTTCAGTTTTTAAAAAGATTTCCTGTGCTGTATAATGCTCCCAAGACCAGCTGCTTTCTGCTTCCTTCTAAATTGAAAATCATCTGAATCTGTCTTGTCAAACCAACATCTGAGAAGTGATCTACTTAAATCTTACACCTCTATTTCTTATTTAAATAAATAGGTACAGAAATAAGTTATTTGACCTCGACAGCATTTTCCGGGAGTTTAATTCACAACCCTTAACTATGAAGTGAAATACATTTATCTTAGCTGAAAGGAGAGAGGGAAAGAAACAACTTACTGATCAGTGTTTTCCCCCTAATGATTTCTGGTATGCTTTAAGAGAAATAACATATAAATTAATGCCCACGATATTTTGAGCTTTCTTCCAGAACATGTACAATCATTTTTTCCACATCAAAGAAAAATCACTCTTTTGCACTTTAAACCATTTCCAACAGTACACAAAATTCTCTCACTGCTTTACTTTCTTGGCTAACACTACCCTATGCTTCCCTTTTAAAGCCTATCCAAGCAATCTGTGCACTGCTGACCCAGAGGCATTATTTCTCTAAACAGCACCAACAAAACAAATTAGTAAATTACTTTGTGCAGCTAAAAATACTGAATGCTGTTTACCACAGCTCTGTCAAGGGTGTCACTACTAAGTTGCATCAGTTTAAATACTCTTGGAATTAACTTTTATCTACTGAGTGTATTTTACCTAAACCAACTTAAAATTTTGCCACATTTCTTAAAGGAAGAAAAAAAAAAATCAAAGACCATTTGACAGCTTTTGTCCCTCAAATTCCACATGAAACTACATTTCTCTTTTCCATAAGACCAAAATCTGGCACAACTGCTTTCATTTTCATGCCTTTGGGGAAAAGCAGGAAAACTATTCATTAGGTATTTTTTTTTTCATGAATTTTTTTCTGAAATCACATTGACTGAGGGCAGAGATCAGATCTCTTGTTCTGAACTGTACTGATGGGACACGTCACTACCTGAGCACCCCTACGCCCCTCCACTGAAAGCAAGCATACCTGTGCTCCAGTAGCAGTCAGCACTTCCCAATGCATCCTAGTGAAAATCAGCTGGAGTGATAAAGAACTATCATTTAATTATCAGTGATGAGCTCATTTTGATGGAAACAAGTGATTTCCCTCACTTGCCCAATCAGTGGCTCTGCTGACACGTGTCTGTAGAGGGAAGGTGTGACGTGCAGTCCAAGGCTGGCTGGGTTTTGCCACTTCCAGTGTTTGCTTTCAAGAATGCCTACCAGCTTGTAATTTCATGTGTATGCGCAATTTCTTGAAGGAACATGGCACGTTTTGGGGACAGATCCATTTTGTCATTCAATATGTAGTACAATGGTGACTTTTTCACAACTGATACACAATAATCAATAGTCAGGTCTGATAACTCAATAAGTGTATCACATAAACACATACTTGCAAAACCACATTTATTTTAAAGGAAATGATCCATGCAGGTTTGTGTTTTAACACTGCAAATAAAGATTCTATCTATTTCTAAACCCCTGTCTGTCTCTCTCTTCTTCCTCCCATCCTTCTAATCTCTCATTCTCCTATAGTGAAAAGCGAAAGGAAAATTACAAAAAATGGCTAGGGAAAAGGGAGCAAGAATGGCAAAAAGTGGTTGTTTAAACTATGAAATCTGGGCTATGTAAAGTTGTTCTTTCAAAAATTAACTTTTTAGATAATTTATGTTCAAATTAGTAATACAACTGTATGCTGTTAGCAAGAGGTTGCATTTTATATCAATTAGACATAATTATGAAGTTCCTTTTAGAGACAAAAATTATTTTAATATATCAGAAAAGCAATTAACATTAGAATGTGGATTTTGATCTATGCCCTAAATGTGTGATCAAAGGTACCAGATCAGATAGCTTAATCTGAAACCCATTAAATACATGACAATAGTTGATTTCAATGAACTATGGTTCTTATCTTTAATGTTACTTATTGGCAGTTGTCTTTAGCCAAAGAAGTCCATTTACATGAGAGAAGTGTTTGGCCTTGACTTCAGATCTACAATTTCCACAGAAGTTTCTGAAAAGAATGTTGGTCAGTGTTTTAAAACATAAGGGCCTACACTTAGACTGTTAAATCTGTATTTAGCCCTGCAATGTGCTGAGATCCAAGAAAGCACTTGGAGATCCAAGAAAGCACTTACACGTTCGCATTAAATTCAGTTAATACATTCAGTCCTATTATACACTTTACCAAAAGAACTGAACTCAAATATTTAAAATCAAGCATGTGCATTAAGTAGCCTGTTGGACTCAGTCTTATACAACCCCGGTCCCATTCTGCCCATAACAAATACCCTGACTTGTTTTCTTTGCCTGACTTGCCCTATTCTGGTAGTAGGAGTGATAACAGCAGTAAAATTACTCAAGCACATTACAGATTTCAGGGCTGTTTCTTTCAAAAGGGCTAAATGCTCATCAAACACACTTCCAGAACCTACTTTGAGATGCACATTTTAAAATATACGTTATGGTCAATATCTGAATACAATTATAATGAATGTTTTGTCCTGTTTCTACTCATTGTTTATTATTATCTATTGTGTTTTGCACATCCAAATCCAATGTGTGGCCATTGTTTACCCACTCCTGAAGGCCTGTTGAAACTCCCAGAGCAAATGTTAAGAGTCAGTTTTCCATACTGTAGCAAAGAGCGTTCAGGTGAGGCATTAGAAAGAATTGTAACACTAGGGACAATGACATACTGGTACAGGCTGTTTACAAAATGGACTGAACCTTCACTGGAAGCCTTTAAGAACTGGCTGGATAAAGAACCTACAGGAGTAACGCTATTCCTGATGCTAAAGTCAATCCTTCCTTAAGAGGCAGGATGTGCTAAGCAAGGTCATAACGTGCCTTATAGCCCTCTGCAATGATTAGTACCAGTATTGGGCTTGTATTTGGCTCTTGGTATGTACTGGCTAGCCTTCTCTGCTGACCATTGAATTTGCCTGCTTAGGGCCTGTGTCATTATTCAGTTATAAGCAAATGGCAGGATTAGACTATTTTTTTTTCTTGTGCGAATATTTCTAGCAATAGAAAAAAGATGGCATGCAAAAACTGGCTAGAAATTTTCCATTTCCCTTTTCCATTTCCCAGAGCTATCAGCTGCTGTTAAAGACAACATCAGTCATGATCTAACAGAAATTCTGCTGTTTTCTTTAGAGGAGTATTTGCAGAAAAAATACAAAATCAAAATTAGAAGAGTTAGAACCTGGGTGGTCGTTTGTGAATGTGACAGTCATTAGTCATTGTTCAGGACTGTAAGAGATCCAACCTGCATCTGAAGTATCTGCTGTCTCCTCTAGAGCATAACCACCAAAACCCAACATCCCTTGATGCTGTCTTCAGTAGGAAAAGCCCGGAGGAAGGATCTTCTAAAGCAGATTATGATCTGGTGATTACACCAAGAATTTCCTCTACGGGGAGCAAATCCACTTTTAAAAGTACTTCTTATGCCTGCAACACAGTCCCTCTCATTCCCTGCTGTGCCTCAGTTATGCCCAAACCCAAGCTGACAGTGTGACTGCATTCTTAACAAGGGGCAGAAGCCCTGCCTGGGGAGAAACAGGGCCAGCGGAGCACCATCTTCCATTTTAACTCATTTTTCCTAATTGATTACTGCTCACATTTACAAGGCAGAATTAACCAGCCATAAATATAAAAGGAAGTGTTCATTTCACCACTGGTGTTACACTTCGGGGAATTTATAACATCCAGCCGAACCAGAATTCACTGTTAATTGTAACAAGGCACAATATACACATCCAAGATACACTTTGATCGATTGCTGCACTACCCTTAGCTTGGGGCACTTTTTAATTGCCAAAATCAACCTTCTTTCTGGGAAATGTATACTGTGGGAGTTTGGAAACAGGATTTGGAACAGGCTGGACAGGTCCACTCTGAGTGTGAACTTCTCCAGTGGGGAAATTTAGACTTTTCAAAGGAGGAAATGGAAATGGGGGAACGCTAGGGCTGGCACTTTGATTTAAGACTATCTCTGTTAAAAAAACACCAAAACAACGAACACAAACCCAACAAAACCCCACAACAAAGAAAAAATACACAACAATATCCAAACCCACCCTTGCTTATTTTGTTATTTTATACATTTACATGGAAATGTTTGGTGCTTGACTAAAAAGTCTCCAAATTTCAGATTTATAGGGAAAATACCAGAATGTCATCCTGAAAACTCAGATCTGGGAGCAGATATTTTCTTTTTTTTAGAATTTATTTTCCTTTTGGCCTCCAGTTTTGTCTCCATCCTGAAGCATCTGTCAATTCAAATAGCTCACTAATCCTTAAGGTGTGTGCTTGTAGGTATTATAAAAACAAACTCCCATCTTCAGTTCATTCTTCCTCCAAATAATTTCTGAGATACAAATCAGCATCTTAATGCTATATTTATTGTTAAACATTTCCTTATGCTTGCATTCCAGAGAACAAAACATCCTTCCCAAAAGACTTCAATAGTTGCACTTAGTGTATTAGGAAAAAACAAACTGGGTACTATTTGTTGACGTTGACTTGGTTACACCAACCTTGAATTTTTGCACATGCAAAAAAATTACAATAAACCAAAGTAATTAGGCAAGAAGAGAAAAAAAATGTAGATTCAAAATTTTTGGGGAGTTATTGGGGAAAATGGTTGATGAAAACTTGAAATCTGATGTGACACATACCCAAGCACACAGGTAACAATGACACACTAACTCTGACTGCTGTAGAATTACATTCCTGCAGAAATTCAGGGAGGTTAAGTACGGCTCTAGTACCAATGGCACAACCAGACATAGTTGGAATTTTCCTAGAGTGCAGAGGGGCTGCTTTTCTCTTCCCTCCACACACATTCTGTAGCTATTGAACTCTGCAAGACTTGCAAAGAATACACGTTATATTATCTTTTCATTTCCATGGCATCTGTACATTTTAAGTTTCATGCCTCATTGTATCTGCGTGTGATCATCTTGTACATGTATTTAAATTGCTGCTCTTGCCTCTGATCTTGAGAGACAAAAGCAACACTGGATTCTTTTTCCATTTTCCATTATATATTTTTACAAAAGAACTAGTGTAAAAATTAATCAAAGGTATGCTGCGTTTTATTGTTATTTTTTTAATTTTGGGGGGTACTTTTCCTCATATTGCAGCGGTTTTGAAATTGAAACGTTGCACTGCTGAGAAAGTGCCATGAAAATATAACCCACTACATTCCAGGAAAATAAATAAGCAAGGCCACCCAAATTTTCAATTAGTGCTAGTGCAGTATGCAGGAAATGGCTGGAGAACCGTCAAAGGCAGCCTTAGGCTGGGTTGTGGACACGGAACAGTGACAGGAAGGTTTGAAGCAGGAATACAGGCTCAGTGTGAAGATGGCTCTTCTCCAAGGAAAACTGCATGCTAATAGGTTAATACTGATTTCCTGAAACATACAGCCTGGGTATTACATGCTGGAATTTACATTCTGACAAAGGCAATTGCTGAGCCTCAAGACTTTGCTTTTTCGGTGATGAAATAACACTAGAAAGTTCAAGCTGCATTATATATTCCATGTTTTAAGCTTATTAAACATTCAAAGTACAAACTGTGCACATATTTTTAAGCCACCTGAAACAGCAACAGCCTCATGAGTTTGGGAAACTAGTGTGAGAAACATTACATTAAAACAGGTCAGGCTTGCCTAGAGTAATACCATCAAAAAATATTGACCAAGGTGGAGAGATGCCACTTTCAGAGTAAATTGCCCTGAATCCAAAATATTGTCCAGTCAAGCAGATGCGCTCAGCATCAAGAATGAAACACTTTTCTTTTAGCACAACCTTTATACACGAAGTGGTATTTGGAAGGTATCTGAGGACTGAATTGGACAAAGCACTTCACAAAAATAAAAAACTAAAAACACAAAAGAGAATGCTACATATCTTTCAACAAGTCAGAGGAAGGGCTCCCGTTGATGACAGAAGACTGTGGGACAGACCTTCATTCTGAAAGCAAGAGCTGAAACCATGAAGAACAAAATGAATAAGAAACTTGAAGAGAAAGACCAATCCAACTAAAGAATCCGGCCACCCTCTCCCTACAAACATCCTCCTGGTTTACTCTATCCAACTGAGTGGCACTGCAGTCCCACAGAGACCCTTATCACACCAGCCAGACCCATGTACTGCCCCAGTTGTCTTTACAGAGCGTGCCTGGCAGAGGAGCACACAAAACAAGTGTAGCCACAAGTGGAAGTGGGGAAGAGATGGTGGGCCTTCCACCAGACTCTGTGGGGCCAAGATTTCTCTTTGTGTCCATCTTAATATCAGCAGGCAGTGTTAATAATGTTTTTGACCCACTAGAAGTGTAGGCATGATCCCATGTAACAGCAAGAAGAGCGTGGTGCCTAGCTGTGCTGCCCTGACCTCCAGGCACTCATTTAAATCACAGCTGTGCCTGTTTCTGACTGATCATATTTATTTACAAGCTACACACCATTTTCATTGTCACCGTTTAGAGAACTGAAAACCATCCTGTGAGTCATTTTAACAGTCCTAATTGCACTAAAGTCACTGGGAATTCTGCCCAGATAGAGCCCAGAGAAATTGGGCCATGAATAAAAATCCTAATTATTTGCATTAGGAGGCAGAAACAATCTCCTTGCAGTTCCAGCCTTTCCCTAGGAAAGTTTCTGTGTTATTCAATGTGCTGAAAACAACTTGAGGTCCATTGAGTGATGCACTTTCCACCTCTTCTTGGGAAGCTGTTTTAAATAAGCTGTGCACAAATTGTAATCAACGGAGAATATTTTAAGTTCCAAGTACAGTACCTAACCTAGAACCTTTTTAGTTTCAAGTCAACAATTTTGAAAGTGTAGCTAACACAGCAAGGAAGGAAGTGGAAGGAATTTGGAGAGTTTTAAATTGTTTTCACGCTTAATGGTACATTTTTCTGGCCATATGTGATAATTATTTACTCAAATGGAATTTGCCTGGTGGTATTTCACATAAGAGCACTGCCAGTCACCACAAAGCAAAAAAAATCCTTCAGGTGGTGAAGGGAGAGTGTACTCATCTGTCTTTGGTGCACTGTGTGCTGTGAATGCTGAATGAGACATCTGTCACTGAAGGGGATCCGTGGGCAGCTAAGTGGAATAGGCACCAATTCAGGGCAGCATTTATGCCCTTTGGGGAGTCTGGACAACTTTTACAGAGCTTGGACGTGTGTGTAAGGCTGAATAATATGCTCAATCATTCTCGTGAATCAAGATGCTCTGCTGAATTGATGCCTCAGATTTTATGAAAAGGTGCTTCTTCCCTATGGGAAGACAGTGCCTCATTTCCTTTCCACATTAACACTCGATCCATGATAAATGTTTATAAAGTTCCCCTTCACCTAGTTTCTTAACTGCTGAAGAATAAATATTTAGAGAATCACAAATACTGTAATCAAAACCACATAAGATGCTAGAATTTTCCCCATTGTATGAAAAAACAAAGGAGCTGAAGCTTGCAGAAGACTTCATTTTACCAGTTTGAAAACTGATCTACTGTACTATATACCATGTATTATCTTTGTGCAATGTTTTTAAAACAATACCTTAAATGCCAGTGGCTTAATTCGTACCATATTATTATAACAAAACTATGGAAGCTCTGCAGAAGACCAGTGGTGAGGAGGTTTGGGGATTGCGTCTACAGGGTACTTTAACTTCTATTTGGTGAAGTCCTGGGGATCAGACTCATGTTTTAGACTAAGAACATGCCTAAGTGCCTTGCTGGATGGAGCCAGTGTGTTCAGCACCTTGCAGGACTGAGCTCTTTGCTGGCAATCAGAACTGAGACTTTGAATATTGAACAAATTTCTTTGGTGGAGTAAAAGTTATTATGAAAAAAATATTAAATATCCTAATTGTAATATGCACATAATACCTGTAAGACTTATCCTCAGAAGCGGGGAGCCACCTGGTAGGAACTACCTACAGTTGTTAGAAATACAATTATTTAGATTCTTATCATATTTATATTATTTATATTATCTATGTTATAATTCAGTCAAGTCATCTGGGTAAAAAATTCTGATTCCATGGAACGAAATGGAAGCATTGCCATTTTTGTCATGGGGCCAGGATTTTGCTCATCCCTTATCACATGACATAGGCTGATTTGGAACCTTCTTCCGAATTCGACTCTAATATTAAATTAAATGGCAATTTCCTATGGCTAGTGACAAAATTATCTGATAATATCTGCTTAATACAATAAAAATAAAAAAGGTGAAAGTCATGTTATTTTAATGCAACTGGTTTGTTTCCTGATTTTTAATCAAACAGGACAGAAGGAACAACTTAGTCAGACGAAAAAAATTAAAGTAATTCAGAGGTATTTCAAACACAACCACACACCTTTGCACAGGAAAAACTTTCTCAACCCCCCTTCTTGCCCTCCCTACAATTACTGTTTATGTCAAATACAATGGAAACAAAGTTTTTCTACTGTGGAAGACAAGAAAATATGTAAGTTTAACCATGATTCCTCTGGACTCCTGCAGATGAAAGGAAGTTCCCTATTCTCCTCTCCATAGTGGCATGCAACTACCCTGGGAAAAAAATATGGGGTGTGATCATAGGAAAGGCTGAGGAGATTGTCACAGAGATATTGCTGGGCTCACATCATCACCTGGCTTCCCAAATGCTCCTGCACCATTCACACAGCAGATGCACAACCAGCATCCGAGCATCCCTGCTGCAAAGTTTGCATTTTGGCCCCCACAAGGATTCCTGCACTGAAATTCTAGCCCACTGCCAGACCACTTGCAAGCCAGTGCTGACTTCTGCAGAAGCAGAACATGATTAGAAGCAATTTTCACCTTGCATGTTCTGTATGTTTGTAATTTGCTGTGAATTAACGTGGAACATTCCTATACAAGTTCTCTTTTCAACAACAAAAGACATATCGATGTAGTTGAACCTGGGGAGAGAGATAAATTCATTGTTGATATCAATGTTGATATCAATATCAATATCTCCTCCAGCCTTCAGGTATAAATGCTACATTGAGAAACTGGCTATTTAAGAGTGGAGTTTGACTCTCCATTTGTGTTATCATTGAATTTCACAGTAGCTACCAAGAAAAATGTAATTTTACATTATATTTCTACATTAAATAACTATGGAGCCATTTCAAATCCTGTGTAGGAGAGGAAGAACTAGTAGAAGAAGGAGGTGAAGAACTAAAAGACACATGCAGATTTTTCTAGTAAAACTGTTAATAAAAGCACATCCCCTTAGCAGAATTATCTATCTCATTGTTCTCTAATATATCAATATTCATTTATCCTCTCTCAAGATACACCACCACAGTAAAATGCCTCAATAAAACTAGCTCAACTTAAAAACAAGTGTGGTGGCAGGCATAGGAAGAATTAGGCATGCAGCCTTCTGCGAACAATCAACAAAAACTTATGCACAGAACTGCTGCTTTTTTAAATTTATGTTCTCTACTAGTTTTCTGGTTTTCAAAAACCACCAGAGGGAGCCCGTAACCTCTCATAAGTAAAGGCATGTTTGGCCTGGCAATGAAAAAATGGAGCAAGAATTAAGTTGTCTTTGCATTTCAAAGAAATATGCTGATTTCTGATTTACCAAGATCCACACAGATGCAAAAGTTCTGGAGAGTGACACTTAATACGTATAGAACTATACTAGAATAGCCTTTTAAATTTGGTCTTGACTATTATTAATGCAACTCATAGCAGCTGTAGTATGCCCAAAGAGGCATCTTAGAGGTGAGGATGAAATTATATAGGCAGACAAATACCATAGAATACATAATCATTTAGGAACATACTTTTGATCTATGCTGCTGCATCTGTGTAACATCATCAGGTGCATGAAAAAATATCACATAAACTGATATTATTTACAAGCTGACCTCAGGGGCTACTTCACATGGTTGCCAGGATCTAATTCCTTGTAAGTGCTGATGGCTAAGGTAATCACATGAGAAAAAAAAAAAGGATTCTTTGGATGAAAGCGTGAGGAGCATGGTGTCATGAAGGTTACCCTGCAAGTGTCTCCACCCTCAATGTCAGTGATAGCAGTGACTATCATGAGGAAGTGCTTCAAAATCTGGACTGACATACTGTATGGCTTGCTACCAATTTGTCTCTAAATCAGCTGGTCACTGATGGATCTAACTAAATGTTACCTTGACTGGAATACAAAATAAGTGAGGAACTGTGCAAATAGTCCAAAGGGACTTACCAGACCCTATGATTAGGCACAGTTACCAGAGAAGGCTAAAAATATCAAGTATAAATCATGTTTCCTTACTATATTACTTGCTAATTACCTGATATAAAGGTTTTTCCAGAAGTTCAGTAGAGTCTAACTAAACCAAAAGTAGATTGTAGGAAAAGCCCAAAAAGTTTGTCATGATGATACAACATATGGCATATAATTTTTTGCCCTTGCCAGGTCAATATCTTTAGGGTGCATATCCTACTTTTATAGATACAGGAAAAAATTAAAATCTTAAAGTACGGAAAAGGCTAAGAGAAAGGTGGACAAAAGGTAAGATCTGATAGCAAGACTTGACACATAAAAACACTGTTTCTTTAAACAACCAAGGAAAAGTAATGAAGATGGAATGAACTCCACTTGCTGTAGCCAAGAACTTAATCTTAACCTCTATTAACTCTCAGGAAAGGCTCTACAACACACTACATTTTTTCCGGGCATTAGAAGAAAAGACATCTTGCATACATCTTTCCCTTGATAAATAGTCACAGGTTTTAGTTGCAACATTTTCCAAACCAAACTTCAACTAATAACTGACTAAAGCTGTATGTTGGTTCTGGAGGTGCACACAGAACATGATTACCTACAACTTTTACATATGTAATAGTAGAGTGTTATTTTCAGCTTTTACAGCAAATTCTTAACATTTGTTTTAATTCCACTCCTGTGACTTCAGTGATGGAGGAAATAGTTCTTTCCCAGTTCTAGCTCTGTAGTCCTCTGGGTAAGAAAATGCTTTATACAATGACTGAAATGCTTAACTAATATGCAGTTCTTTTTACACACACAATACAAATAGGCTTGTCAAAAGCAAAATACAGTAAAACTTGGACTAGTGATATTCCTGCAGTGCACATCTCAACTACATTGGTAAATGAGTTCTGTAACTCTGTAACAAAAAAAGGGTCTAATTCAACACTCAAAATGAGCACTTTTAATCTTATCTACTTTACTTGATCTACAGGACAACTCATTAAAGACAAATAAATAAAGGTAACAAAAGGTAACATCACATTATCTCTGGCCTCATGTCCTTTCTAGGAGACACAGAAGAGAATTGCAGCCAATTTATTATTTGACTGCTCTGCACATGGCAGATCAAGTAGAGATCAGTTAATTTAAAAAAGTCATGATATTATTAGAACATCATAATTAAGGGGGGAAATTATTTGAAAGACAGGAAATTCCTTGTTTAATTTTCACAAAGTCCTGACTGTTAGAGCTTCCTCATTAGGAGAGAAAACTCATTCTACCAGAGGCTACATAGATAACAAGGTGCAGAAGAGGGTGTAGGAAAACAGCTCATGCCTCAGTCAGTTAAAAAAGGACATCCCATTGGTGGACAAAAGCCCACCCTAACAAAGAAGACCTGCAAGGGGCCAGTGCAAAAGTCTCATACATGGCTCTCATGTCACATCTCTCATGAAACCCCATAAAACCCAACCCACCTCTGCTGTATCTCCTTTTAAGTGACAAACCCCAGCTATTTGCAAAATGCAAAATGAAGGCAAAAATCTCTTGTTCTTCGCTTAAAGTTCAGCTACGTTTCCTTCCTCCTCAGACAGACCCAGGAGGGGCGGCAGCCATGGCTGGAGCACTGCAGTGGGCAGTGATGTGCCCCTGCAGCAGGTGAAGGCAAGGCTGCTATGCCAAGGCTGCTGCACTCTGAGCACAGCGGCTGGCACCCCATGGATCCTGTGGGGCTCTGCTGGCTGGAAGGGCAGCTGGAGCCACCTCCAAACCACATGTGTAGTGCAGCCAGGCACCCTCATAAGTCTGGGAGCTGGTTATGGGGGGGATACATTAAGAAAACTACGCTCAGAAGGCAAGCATCGGACTGAAGCTGTTCCTGAAGCTTGGTTTCCCCAGCCTCATGCTCCTTTCTCACCCCCATTTCCCACGACTCGGCACAGTTGGGGATCGCTTCTGCTGCTTCAGCCGACTGTCTCTCCCTTCCCATCTCTCTTTGAGCCCATGAGTCACTTCCTCTCCTCAGATCCCACCTTTCAAAACTTCCTTTTTCCTTTTCGGGGGTACATCTGAAAGCCTTTTCTGAAAGCAGCCGTAGGGCTTACTTATCCATGGACAAAAGCGTCTGGGAAGCAGCAGGTTCTCATGGCTGATGACATGCCAAGCACATGCAGCCACATTTGTGCAGTCCCTGACATGCTGGAGTGCACAGCTCTGCACTAGACCTCCTCCCATCCTCTGCTTCAACAAGTTGCAGCTGTGGGGTGATGCTGGTGGGATTCCACCCCATCCCCTGCCTGCAGGCTGGGGGTGGGCAGAGGGAAGAGGAGAAGCCCAGCTCAGCCTAGCTTCACTTGCTGGCCCTGGTGGCTGCTTCTTGTTCAGAAACCGGCAGCTCTGTGGTTCAGCTGTGCCTGGAGGAAAAGCAAGAAAGTAAAACCAAAGCAGCTTTGACTTAAAAAATGAGATTACTTTCATTACTCTGGTGTTGTAGCTGTTGGGAATTCAGGTTTTAAGGTTTTCCTTTGCAAACATGAGAGGTAGAGATGTGTTTCCTGGAAAGCAGGGGCACTCTCTTGAAACCAGTGACAGAAGCTGCTCTGGCAAGCCGTCTGTACTGGTTCCCTGGAAAGCTCCCCACTCTTCATGACCCTCCCTTGAGTGAGATGGACAGTTCATGAATTCCTGCCCCTCATGGGCAGCTAGCACCAGGAGAGACAGAGGGAGAGGAGAGTGGGGATGTGAGGGGGCAACCTGTGAAGGTTGGAGTGGTAGTACAGCCACAACTTGTTCCCTGGGAGAGTTCTGTGTTATCGGCAAAGTGATCACTTTGGCTAACAACTTATTCTACAGGTATGAAGGCCAAATCTGCCTGTGCTCAGTAATTACAAAAGAAGCTATTAGCTAGTTCTCCTATTTATCACTGTATTTTTGAGATCATGCTGTTGAATCAGTGTGCTTTGACTATGCCAACCTTCAAACTGCTTGGAAGGATGTATTTTCTCCTCCAGGACCTCTGAGACCTTATGACCTAATGCTTTGCCTACATGTAAGGCTGTTACCACTTCTTTACCAGGCAGCAGTATTAAAGCAGGAGTATAAAGCTGTTGGGGCCAGATTCTCAGCTGCTGAAGAGAACATCTGGAATAGGGGGCTATGCAAATTTACACTAGCTGAGAATTTATCCTCTCGAAGTTATGAAACAAGAATATTCTTGTGGGAAAAAATAAACTCTATGTACTGGTTCCTATGTGTCACCATCCTGCAGTTACAGAGTTGCATCCCTTCTGATCCGTGATTTCCAGTCCTAGATAGTCTGCCATGTCTTTGGATGCAGAGGCTCTGATACTATGACTTTTGACCTACTGACACCATACATACTTTCTTAGTGATCTAGATGTACAGATCAAAAATAGTTGGTTAAAGAAGATAATCTATATCCTCTTGAAAGCATGCCAGTTGCTAACACCATGGTAGGGATGTAAATCTGTTTTAAAATTTGTTTTACTCTGCTCTCCACAGTGGGTATGAGAAGCTGCTTGTGCTCCACAGTTCCTTGTTTCTTAAAGTCCACCCAAATTGTCATGGTGCTTAGGCAGTTACAGCTTATTTTCCAATGGTACAAATACAGACAGCAGCTCTCAAATGCTTGACACTGAGTGGGCGTCGAGAGCATATTCTCCTCTGCCACTGATAAAGGGCAATCAGCTGAGATCTCTGCTCTGAATTATCCCCAGAGGAAAAAGAGTGCAGCAGACAGACTAGATAAAGAGGATGAAGTAGTGACAAAATATTCCCACCAAAGTCTTGTATGATGTGCCAGCTAAAATCTGGTTTTGCCACAACACAGAGTCCTTCTGCCCATGGATCACATTTTCTTAGACCCTGGTGTAAGACAAGGCAGTCATTTTTGCCCATCTATGAATAGGAGAAAATCTTCAAATTGCTGAATTTCAGGAGAATTCCTGATGGTAATAATACATTCTTGCCTTGCTGAAAACTTAGTATTGTGCATTAGGGTCACTTTATGCAATTTTCAAAGGCAGCAAATTAATCTGTCAGGCATTAGAGGTCTTTATGGGCTTTCCTAGGAAAGAATAAAAAAGTAGCAATAACAAGTGCTTGCTACTAACATTGGGTGGGCAACACTAATATAGATAGAAAAATGTTGCTGGGGAAGATATGCCAATTTTGCACAGAAAGATTAATAAGTGACCATAAAGCCAAAATAGAAAAACCTCATGCGCACGCTTAAAAATTATATTATGTTCACAGGGATTTTATACAAAAGAAAAAAAATACAAACCACATCTTACTGCAAAATCTAAAGTAATGTTCATTCTTCAGAGGGATTTTTCCCAACCATGTGTTGCTATAAATTCCTTGTAAAAAAGTAACAAAGAAAGGGATTTCTCTTTTCAGATCAAGAAAGCAGCTTTGGTAATGCCTGCATTCATTCAGCTTTTCATTCCAAACATCATCCATCATGCTGTATGTCCGTTACACTGGACTGCAGAAAACATACCACAAATTCTACTTGGAACAGCTATGCATCTTGAACAAAGCTGACTAAACTCAAAATTAAGTTTTCAACAACTGCATGTTAAAAAGAAAATCAATGAAAGAAAAACAGCAAGCTCTACTGAACAAACATCCCGCAGTTAAAAAAAATATATTTTGATTGATGAAGGAAAAAGCGGTGACATTTCAGGTGGCCTAAAAGAAATATTAGGGATCATATTAAAAAGAAAGCTGGCATTGTATTGAAATATGGCCATCCCAAGGGGTAACTGGAATATATTGGGCAACCAGGATATATACTGGCTTTGCTGCTTTCTCAAAGCAGTTCATTAAATCTTGCTTTCTTCATCTCATGTCCCCAAGTAGGGCAGTTTACCTCTAGGATCATTAATTGTGAAGCAGCTCTAATCCACTTCCATGATCCTCCTGCAATCAACTAATGCTGCGCTAATCCTGTCCTGTCCAGGCACAATGTGGAAAACTTAATGCATTACGTTATCTGCAAGAAAGGTATTCAGGAATCTAGGTTTGAATCCAAGACACTTTTACCTCTACAGAAAGGTCAGGACAAAACAGGCAGTAAGATTTACTGAGCTGCAATATCTATTAAAAAGGCAAGGCAAGCTCTGAGGAGAAGCAGTATCTTTCATCGGATCAACTGATACGCTGGAAAAAGCAAACAACCTTCCAGGCACAGAGACCCAGTGCAGCTATGGGCAACACCTCAAGTTTAGTTTAGATTAGCCTTTCGAGGTTTTGGCATTGGCTATTTACATAATTAACCCTTTCTAAAGTCAGAGTTTTCATACTTCTTATTGCAAACATTCTCATAATGTAATTAGAAATAATTTCCCAGCTTTTATTTTTATGACAGCAAAAGCTGAGATACTTTCATGAGATATAGGATGCTAGAGCTGATAATGCAAACGCATTTGTCAAAATTATGTATATTTTTAGTATTAGAAACCTCTTTCCAGTTTCACAAATTCCTAAACTGAGTACCTTGATTCCAGAGTACTGATGGTTCTTCTCTGACAGCTTAATTTCTATCCTTCCAAACAATATGAATCATTCATGTTTGTGAGGAAAGGTAGATCAATGAAATTACTATGGGACTTCCCCATTCACTCAACTTCCTATTGAGTGAACTAGCAAAGTAAATGTCTTCACTTATAATATTTTGGATGCTATTCTGAATGGTATCCTTGCAAAGCAATACTGCTTTGGCAGAAGCAACCAGCTGCTCTTCTTTCTTTTTTGTGACTAGGCTTGTTTGTCTACTTCCTGTCACTTAGGCAGGCAACAAGATGGCACAGCTGTCCCCACAGGCATATCAGTTTTATGTATATCATCTTTGTGGAGTGAAAGCTACTTTGAGAACAATATTCCCATATTTTTTTTCCCTGAATTCCCATTCCTCCTGTGCATTATCAGTAGGATTTTTGAGTGTTGGCTATAGATGTGCAAACCCATGCTAAGTTCCTCCTCTGTGTGTAGTAGCTGTCATTGCTGTACTATATCCTATTTTGTTTCTCTTTCAGATATAGAAACACCAGCACAATATAAAATCATGGAAACAAAACTCTCAACAAAAGAAAAAGCCACCATAAAATACTGAGTGGCTCATTACAGTTGTATTTTCTTGTTCCCTGAGAGCTTGCTAGCACAAAGGAAATGAGGTGTACTCACACTGAAAAGAAACAGGCCCCTTCTGCATGGCCAGGGCCGCTGGGATTCTGCTGGTAATGCTGTTGGTACTCATGCCTTGGGCTCTGGAGGAAAACTGTTGGGACTTTCTTGCCTTACCTCCCTCCTGGGCAAGTGCAGCTTCCGCCTCTCTGGGTGGTCTTTCCAGTGATGGAGGTCTTGTCCTTCCCGTCCTGGTGTGACCCAGGAGTGAACCGAGCTCGTTAAATGAACTTGCCTTTAAAAAAAAAAAAAGAAAGTGTGGAAGTCGGTTATTTTGGGTTGTGATACTACATTTGTATTAAAAAGAAAAAAAAAAAGGATGGTGCACTTGTTTGTAGAAATCAACAGCATTTCACCCCTGTGATGCAGCTTTCTTGAGAGACCAAAGGAACTGTCAGATCAAGCATTTCAAGACACGTCATTTCCAGAAGAGGGGAGTTAGGCATCGTCTTGATAGTGTGCTTCTGTTTATTCTGCGTAAAGGATCTAGGACACCTGTGTTAGTTTTAAAGCTACTACATGTACAGCACTTGACTGCTATATTTTGGCAAGTCCCAGCTGTTATTTCACATGTGTGAACTAAGAAAATACCCAAGGTAAACACAGACTTAAGAAGAAGTACCAAAAACATTTACAATAAAGTGCAAGTATGGCCCAGTATGTTAACTGGCTAATATATACAGTGTGCTGGCCCTGATCTATTTTCCTTTAGAGAGGCAAAGGAAAAGACATGTAACAAAGCCTGTATGAAACACCACAACCAGAAACTAGTTATTTCTCCTAAAGGAGCAGTACCAATGTGAATTGTTCTTCTAGTATTTTTCTTTATATACAGTCATTACCAACCAAGCTTACCCAAATGCGGGCAACACAGACCAGAAACATTTTTTTATGTTTGTTTTGTGCATCTGACAGCATTTAATCTAAAAATTAGTTTAAATCCAGATTACTTACATGTGTGCACACACTCACACTCCCCCTCTACACACACAATGTTAAAAGGACGTTACTGATGATAGTTTATTTTTCTGTGCTTTTGCTGCATTTCATAATATCCCTTCTCTCTTGAAATACCGCCAGAGTAGATTGTCTTTAATACACTTCAGTGGTGTCAAAAGAACCTCAGGAAATGAGGACTGAGGTGAACCTAAGGTCCACTCTACGCCACCAGTATTCTGATTATACATACTGCTTTGCACAGGAGGTAGAGATCTGCATTCCCAATGTTCTGCCTTCAAAAACCAATGTTCTGTCCACTTTCCATCTCCCCTAATTAAAGTCAATGACTTTGACCTGCTTGGTTTCTCCTCTAGAGGTGCTGTTCTATTATAACCTACTCTTGCTTACAATCAGGTTTGAGTTATGCCTTAGAAACACTTAGGTTTCAATAGAAATGACTCTTACTAGAAAAACAGGCTTTCTTTATCTCCATAATTTCCTGTATATAGGCCACATCCTTTTAAGTACAACCATCAACTCTGTAAATACTACCCTTAGAGGTAAGCTTTCCAGTTGCCGCCTGACATATCCTGACGTAACTACCCTCTAGCCTGTCAGCCGTATCTTCTTCTGGACAGAGCAATAAACAAAACAAACTATTGATTCAAATTCAAGGAGTCAAGTAAGTTATTTCCAGGCAGCAATTTGAGCACAGGGTAATGTTTTCTGAGGTATTTCAGAGAGGAGCCAAGCAGGTATGAGAAGCTGTAGGAGAAAAGGATCACTTCTTGATTAGTGATGAGACCAAAATTTTGTAATGGGGTGGCAGGATTTTGTGTTACCAGGGTCAGCTCAAGCTCTGAAGGAATGTTTCCCAGTGTTTTAGTTCTCACTTGCCAAATTCAGCCCTGATAGAAATGAGACCTGCTGTGCTGAAGCTATGCAATGGGTGAGTTAGCTTTCTGTGTAAGAACCACACACCATTTTCTGATTGCGTAATTTCTCACCCAAAAGCTTTCAGTACTTAAAGAAAAATATTGTATTTGTCCCATGTTTGACATGACAGTGTTCAGTTGAAGTATCATGTCCCTCTAATTACAGGCACTTCAAACTCAGTAATGTTTTGCTTGCATCAGTCACTTGTCATTCACTACTCCCATTCATCATAATCCTGGATTGCTCTAGTTCACTCAGCAGTAATTCTAGCTAGCTTTCATCATGCCCATGGAAAACATATACCAACAATTAAATCTCTCAGCAGAAGAAATCAACCTCATTTGGAGGTTTATAAAAGCACTGAGGAACCTTACCCCTATTTAAGAGAGTAATAGCAACGAATTAAGTATGTAAATTTCTGATAACAATACAGTTCATTTGTCACTGGTGAAATGTTAATTTGATGGATTAAGGTGTTTTATTTTTCTGATGCCAGACAATGCAATGCATTTTAGAGTGATAGGTCTAAAGATTCTTCAGAGTTTCCTGGATAACTTGAGAATAAGAAGGGAGGGAAAATGACAAGGAAAAAGCACATGCAGTTATCTACAGAAAGCCACAGAATTGCAGTGCAGTCTAGAAAGCATTCCTTTACTATAGAGATATAACTATGAGATAGTTAAATATCATCTTTAGAAATAGTAAAGAACATCCAATTACTTTAAGGCATAGAGAGTAGGTGCCTAAAGCAGAGAAAATGTTGCCTCTCTCATTTCTTACCCTTGCGGAGTTTGTACATATTGAGCTCTGGCCAACTCTCTCCACTGTCCCTCCAGTTCCACTGCCTCTGATGACTGTTTGAAGTCCTGCAGGAAATCTGGATGAGGGCTGGGGATGAAGCAAGCTCTTCTATCTTCTTGCCGCTCCTGCATAAAAGCCTGAATATATCCCACTATAAGGAGAAGGGCACTTCTGTAGCTTTCCATGTATTTTAGACAAAACAGGTTTGCAATGCTAGGGGATAAGCAGTGAGCATAATGGTTTGAGAGCTGATGGCTCTGTCAAAGAACCATTTAGTTCAGGTTTATACAGGCTTAATATGGTGTTTACTAGCTCCCTTGTGATGATTCATATGTCCTTCCAAATCTTGAAATAAATAAATTGGGCTCAGCATTAGCTTTCTAAAGACTACAACTGTGCTTCTATAAAGAAGGAGAGTAACTGGTGGATAGCTTTCTATGTATAGATAATGTTAGCAACGAATAATTATAAGTGGTTCTCATTCTGTGCATGCATATACAATATATTGTAAAAGGAACAGGAGAAAAGAGGAGATAAGCTGCAGAAACAAATTATCTTGGTTGCAAGACTTAAAATAACACTCTGCAAAAGGAAGCATGCGCAACAAAATAGTAAAATAGGATTTGATTAAGCTAGTTCCCAGGCCACTGTCCTATAGGCTGCTGAACAAATATAGTGCCTCATGATGCAGAATGCTTGTAACATGGAAATTTTTAGAACTTACCAGTATTGCAAAAGACACTATACTGTAAGAAGTCATATTTATAACCACAGAACTATTTGGTTGGAAAGGGGCCTTTGGAGTCAGGGTTAATATTAGGTCAGATTTAGTGTTCATACTTGAAGTTCCTAAACCACAGAAGGCAGACTTTTTTCTTTTTTCTTTTTTTTTTTTTAAATTCTACCATTAGGTTATCTGTCAGTGCTTCAGCTACAACACAAACCTAGCCTGACCCAGAGACCTCTTATTTATTGTAGGTTTGGTTTACACCTGCTACATCCAAAGTAGAGACAGTTTCAGACAATTTCTTTGCCAACCTGATTTCAGTGCTTAAAAAAGTCTCTTTTCTTCTGGCTTTCATGGAGACCATTTACTCAAGAAATATCCTAAACCTCCACCAGCTTCCTATTACTTCCATCATGGACCAAAAGCACTGAATTGCTTTTGCCTTCCCAGAAAATGCTATGGTACTGGAGAGAGCAACCCCTATTCTAAAGGTCTTACATGTGGACTTTTAGCAGGATGTTCTCCCAGAACTAGCTTTGATAGCAAGAAGAGTTGTTTCCATCCACATTTTCTGATGTCATGGCTAGTTTATATTTATTCTGTGTACTGCCTGTCATTTCAGATGCAAACTTGCCTCTGTCTCAGTGCCTACAAAACAACTGAAAATCATTAGACAGCTTGGCCTTCTCTAGACTTCCAGTGGTCCTTCTGTTGACTTCAAGGACTGTGTATAATTTGCTCCTTTTAACACTGCAATGTTAATGCAGTCAATAATATAACGTGCATGGCTTTGTCATCCCAGCTCACAGATATAGTGGCCAAGAGAGCTAAGAAGAGCAACTGACTTTAATTTTTTGCTTTTTGTTATGTGAAGAAAAAGATTCTTCCAAGAATAAGTAAGCAGTAAGAGAAAGCTGTTTTGGAACAACAAAGCCTTAAAAGGACCTTTTCAAGGAGTCAAACCCATGTAAAACTATGAGTGCTATGAGACATTTGTACTATGAGTTAGGAAAAGAAAGTGACTACAGCATCTTAAAAGAAACAATCTCTTTATTGCCTTTTAAACCACTTAGGGATCAGACCACCAGCATTTCTACATCCTGCTTTTGCTCTTGGTACTCACGAATTATAAAAACGCTGACATTTCACTTCAACTTGATAAGAAAATTAAAAGAAAAATGGATGCGTTATTTTTTATGTATTTTATTTTATAAGTATTGTTGGAGCTTTGATGTTCTAACTGTGTGCCCAAGGACAGGTGTGTAGAGAGAGTTATTGCATTTTGTTAGACTAACTAAAAGAGTTGAAAAATAGGCAAGATTTAGAGCATGCACGTGCATCAGGCTAAACTGTGGAAAGAGTCAAACCACAAGGTTACAATTGCCGACGGCTTTGTACGCAAAACCAGTCTGTCACCTGCACTGTTCAAGAGGAGTCCCCATTTATGATTCCTGGTTGTGAAGAACTTCGGGGATTGCTGTCCCCAGAGATAGAAGGAGACAGGACATTTTTTTTTCTCTTTTCTGAGTGTCATGTGTTTCAAGCTGCTTTTGGTAGGAATTTTTATGGCAGCAGTGGGAAGTTAGGAGGCAGAGACACCTTGCTGGTCAGTACACATTTGTATGGCATGTTGTATCTGTCTAATACAAATGTGGGCAAAGGATGGCAAACAGGGTCTTTTCACTGCAACCCCACTGCTTGCCTCTGGCTGGTAGGCAGTCGTGTTTAAATCTGGGATCAAAGTCAAAGCATAACATTTAGGACAGATTTAAGTCTTTGAAGAAAGGAGACCTGCAAGAACAAAATCACTGTCCTTAGAAATCCTGCAGATGGCATTGCTCAAGCAAGTATTTTTTAATTCTTCATGAAGAGAAAAACATACCTGGATAAAAATTATCCAAGCAAAAAAAAAAAAAAAACCACTTCTAACAGTTGGCATCTTCTATAATACTTTTGAGTATATTTTTCCTTGGATTCAGCTGCACTTGGTAACTGTATATAAAACAAAGCTTCCTGTCCTGAAGCCTAGCTTTGTATCCTTGCTCTGTAAAAGTAAATAAATAAATAGAAACACTAATAAAACATTGTTAGAATTCAGGTGAAGAGGCAGAGACATAATAAACGCTACTACTGTGCAGTCTATTTATTTTAAACGTACACTGTTAGGACACTATTCTGTTCTCATTCTAATGTAATTAATAAAGATGTGTTCACAAGGAATTCTTGTGCACTGATCCAGCCAGGCAGTAGAAACAGTGCTGTCAACCAGCCAGCAACAATGAGTGAAGAAGGTGATAGCAAATGCTGTGCATTAGAAATAAATGCACAAATATAAAGATCTGCAAAATGACATTCTAACTAAGGTCCAGTCCATGAGAAGCAAACAGCTTCATCAATATGACAGTATATGCTTGTGGTTTTTCATATCATGGATGAGAAAGACTGAACAGCCCTGGGGAATGGTTCCTTTGGGAATGCTGGCAGCCTATTTGTCAGATTTCTTTCGCATACTGGCAAATGTCTTAATTCTCCTTTGTCTAAGCAATGATTCAGCTAGTTAAAAAGTTCTTGAGAACTTTTTTACACACTGTTGTCTCCACAAATAAATGGACATCTACGTTTGTTCCAGAGTGGTGAAGAAGGCTCAGCATAATATTTACTAAGTCTAAGGACATTTTTATAATATGCTTAGCTGCTGAAGCAGTATATCTCCTAGATGCCATGGAGTCATTTACAGGTTAATGCTCATGGTGGCCAAAAAACGGCTCATGAGGTGCTCTCCTAATTGCCCCCTTCCCAAAACCTACTCAAGTGTGGAAAAGTCACAGGTCTGCAGTAGAAAGGTGTATCTGGTGAGGCAAGGGACATACGTCTAGCCTCAGGGTAAAAGTGTGCACATTAATTCACATGAGGTTGGAAGGGAATGGTGCCAGACCCTCAAGTCCTTCTGTAGTACAACAGGCAGATTACTCTAACACAAAAAAATGTAAACCACAATAAATGGGAGCAGATTTTAGCTGTGATAATCCATGTAGCCTTCAATGCATGAATTATTTCTTTGATGAAAGTCTGAGTTATTTTCATTGTTGACACATTTCTGTTCATATGGATGTTTTTATAAAAATTGATTATATAAATGAAAATATATAACTTAACTCGATTGTCTTTATTCTCTGATTCAGGTTCTCCTAAATGAAGCATTTCATTTTGACAGCTCAAAATATTGCATTCTGTTTAAAAATTACTGCAGTGTTCAGTTCCAATGGAAAAAAGCAGCTCAGGTCTGAGAAATTTAAAATATCTGAATTATATTCTATTTACTCACTCTTTAAAGAGACATAAAGCAAAAGAAAACTTTCATACTCTAAGTCAGCAAATCTCCCAAACCTAGCCAAAAGAAATCTAGCTGGCCACTTTTTGGTGAATTAATGCATTGTCCAAAGAGCATGTGCTTTGCATGTACATAGGTCTTTATTGTGGTGGTTCCAGCTGTGCAGTGTAGGACCACCTGCAATAACAATGGAACCACTAGAATTAATTTTTATGCATATACAGCAGTCAGGATTGGGTTCTACCTACATACAAGGAAACTTTTGCTTTTGAAGATGTTCCCAGCTAGCAACACCTTTGTGAATAGCACAAGTTGCAATTAAAATATTAGAGTTTTGTTTCACATCTGTTCAGTGCAAGCAACTGTAATTGTCTGGTTCTCTTGATTAGATCTACTGCGTGACAGAGAAACCCTGTAAAAAAGTCTGTCTTTAACATTCTATCTAGATGATAGAATTTTATACATATTCCTTACTCTAGCCTCCAGTAGAAATCACATTTTTCAGTTATGGATACGTCCCAAGGTCAAAGGGAGCCAGATTTCTGTCTTCCATTACCCGATAGGAAATAGGAAAAAATAAATGTATACTGAGTGGTGCAGTTAGCCACCATCACATTTGAACCCTTCCCAGTAATTCAACAGAAAGACGTAAGGGTGGAAATGGATATGGAAAACAGTATGATACAAATCATTCTGCTAGTGTTTTACGAGAGCATAGTCCACTAAACGAGGAAAAGAAACTTGACTGGTAGCTGACAGCAATGTTAAGTGCATCTGTTTCAGCATCAATGTATTTCTAAAAGATTCCCAACTGCTTTCCCCTCCTTTTTTCTTACACTCCTTATAGTGACAAAGTCACCTTTTTATAAAAAAAAAAAAAAAAGCCCTAAAATATCTGTTTCACGCCTTCCAGAGTCACATTTTTTCCCTACTTTTTAATATGATTAATAACTCTAACAGGTATTCTCTAGGCCAAACAGCTGGGTTATTGCTCAAGAAACAGCTGTTTCATTGCTAAATATATCCTTATTTGACCAGCCATCAGCTTGCTGAAACTTCACTGGTTGCTTGCCTTTAAACATTTGCTGATAGTGAGAAAGTTCTGGTACTTAATCATAGCTGGTGCTGCAAAAGCCGGAGCTACTTTGAAAAAATAATACACAGAGAAAAACTTTGGCAGAAGGCTTTTTTCTTTGAGGGCGGGGAGATTTTTTTTTTGTTGCAGTGCCACACATTAGGTTGCAACCAGATGTTCACATTATAGATCCTGCCTGGATTAAAAAAAAACAACAAAACCCCTCTTTTTATTCAAAAATATCAATATCATTTAACAGCAAATGTAATATAATTACAGTATTCAATAAACATTTAACAAGACACAGACATTTTCTACAGGAAAATATTGCCAGAGTGAGCCTTTTAGCAGTTTAGCAGTTAAATTAGTAATTTCTTTTATAACATCTGGTGAACAGTCTCTAATTTCTAAAGTTTTGGAACAAAAAGACATCGGGCAGATTTTGAGTTATGAATAATTTGCCAGTTGTTTACCTTTATGCCAATCTAATTCTCCCCTGCATAGATGCAATCGAATACCTTACAAATGTGTTTTCCATAAAAACCCCTAAGGTGCAGGAGGGGGAAGGTAGAGAACAAGTCAAAGCAACTCTGGACCTTCACAGGCTTTGCCATTACTGTCACCATCCTCCTCACCTCTCTTGACACCTGGTGGAAGCAGAGGACCCCGCTCTCAACTCCCCAAATTCAAAACTGCCTCTGTGCAGTGACTCAAACCAAAGCAGTTGACCTTAGCAGAAATCTTTCCATAAACCATGTGGATTTGGGTTGAAGTCCAACTAGAAGCCCTCATGGCAAGAGTAGTCTCTCTCTGTAAGTCAGAGAGCAGTGAGGGACCATCCAGGTGGAGGAGGACAGTGTCATCCACCTGCTAACATGTCCCTGGCCAGCCAGGGGACACGACTCTTGGAGCGGGGAGGCTCCTTCCACAAGAAGAAGTTGCCAAAACACTACCCTCTTTCCTGTGCTGAGAACTTTCTCTGGGTATGGTTCCTTCCTAATAACCCAATATTTCTGGCTCCATGCTTTTCCTATCCTGGCTGAAGATCTCTGATCTGTTTGTAGTGACTACTCTACCTTTTGCAGTTCAACTGCTTGCCTGCACTGCAGGCAGGGCTGCAGCTGCTGCAGTGATAGCCTCCACTGCAGGAGTTAGGTTGGTCTACCACATCCACTATATCCACTCCTGTCTGCTCTAGGAGTTAGATCCATTCCGTGTACCAGTCACTGCAGTCCAGTGTATTGGGTGAGGAAGGCCAGCAAATAGCTGATGTACTACCAGTACTCCACAAACCACATGTTGGAAATGGTGTAATAAATCTTTCTGTACCTTGTTGATTTCTGCAACATAGTTAATTTATTGCCCCTAATCTTGAATGTGTGATAATACTAAAGTTAATAAAATTTACTATTCATCATGATGTCATCCATGAGTACACAACAGATACAAGATTTCTGTATCTTTTAGATGAAAGGTTTCATTGTTAGCCTATTTTTAAATGCCATAATGATTATTCTTTAATCTCCAAAATTAAACTTGCAAGATTTTTTTGATACATTCTTAACAGTATATATTCCACACATGCTCATAAAAATTCTGCAAAAATGCTCTGAACTGTCAAAAAAAAAAAAATGTCCCTTCTGGTTTTTAAATTATCAGTGTTGAAATCCCTTTTTAACACCCAGCAAGGAATACTTGTTTTAAAATCATCATGGGCTTACTGCACATATCTCTTCTTGCAGATGCTTTTGTTGTACGCTATGGCAAAGCATGGCTGGATTCTCATCCAGCATGCGTTCTTCTTTCAATGAATTTATCTGAGACTGAGGCAAGTACAGGCCAGAATATCATCTGCTGTAAAGCACAGTAGTGAATTTTTAACACATCAGATTCTTCCCTTCCTCTGACTGCCTTCCCCTCCTCCCCCAGAAGTTCAGAGGAGATACAAATAAAGCATGCAGATATCTGGGAGGGTCGTGCCTTGCTAGTGCACTTCCAGTCCCCCTGCAGCTCATACAAACATAAACAATCCTAAAAGAGGAAAGAAAAGAAAAGAAGAAACAGAAGCTTAAGCTGAGCTTTGTTTTGTTCTCAATACCTCACTTCCACATCTGGGAAGTGAGTAAACTGGATAATTTTGTCTATAGTCTGCAAGTCCCTAGCATTCATATAGCAGAATAAAATAATATATTGGCGAACGCCAAGCAGCCTCATAAATTAGAGGCAGCTCACACCATTTTCTCTTCAGTGAACTCATAGCTTGCGACAATAAAGTATCAGTTATTTACCAATGACAGAAGCACATGATCTGTCCAAATTCTGTGCTGACTTCACTGCTGATGTTTCTTGGTCTAATGGCTGTGGACAGCCTACTTGCACACTGCAGCTAGTAGAACTCAGCCTTCTCTTGCCTACAGAGCGTACCTCATTGCTACTTGCTAGATCAAGAAAAAGGAATGTAAATAGAAGGAGATTGAATTTATGATAAGTAATTCAGTAAGATGGGAAATGTTTTAATGGAAGAGGTGGGTTGCAGGGTTTGTAGGTTTTAGGGTCTGGTTTTGTTTGGGGTTTTTTTTCTTTTTTTGGCATTTCTCTGCTGCTTCTTAAAGCAAGGCATATCTGGGATGTGACGCTCTGTGGTAAGTGCTCCATCCAGCTGCAATATAAACAAAGCTTTTTGCTACACGTTCTAAAGCTGTAACATTAAGGAGAATAATGGATGATGCTTTTTGATATCTTTGTGTAAACAAAGAATTTTATTACAGTGAATTACCATGTTAATTTATGAAAAGTAAACAAAACCAAGTGCAAAACTGATTCAATGTATAACCTAACTTTCCTGGTGCCTAATGAGGTGACAGTGATGGAATCAAAACAAATATCTTTATGTTTCATAAATGTAGGGAAAAATACTTCTGTGTTTAATCACTGCCTGAGTCACTTACTATGCTGGCACACCAACACCACAGGTTTTAAAGTAAATAGAAGTCACTTTGTCTAGTGGCAGAGGATGCAGGCAAACTCTCTGTGGACCACCCATGGGTTGTAGGATAACAAGGATGGAAGGAAATAGCAGATAAGGCTCGGAAATAAGTGCTTGCACCAGTCTACATTTAGGTAACAGGCCTTCCCCTGTCACTATTCCCCCATTCATCTATAAACTACTGCAGAAACAAAACTGTGAAAAACACTTCACACTGAGTGTCTCCCTTGGGCCAAAAGTTGCCTTTGACTTTCAAGGCTTTTTTCCAGGAAGAAGACATTGAAACCTGGGCCCATGGATTAGAAAGTGCTATCAATACCCCTAACACATTAACCCTCTTGCATTGGCATTTTTTTTTCTCATGCTGGTATGAACAAGGCAGAAATAACCTGACATATAGGTCTTCCAGAAAACTATGTGATCACCGGAAATCAGATATCTAACTCAGGGTGAATCTTCAATAGGAATGTAGACTCCTCTGAAATAATTTAGATGTATCTATTGCTTTTCCCAATTATTCTCTCCCTCAAGAATTGTATACATATGGATGTTAACATGGAGTTGAGGTTTGGGTTTCTGCAATGTTACAATCAACAGGTTACTGTGTGCTGGTGTATCCCCTCCTAAGGGTGCCAGAGGAGAAGACTCCACCACAGCTGCACACTGGAAACGGGTTCAGTGCACAGGTAGGAGCTGGCAAACTCTGTTCTCTAAAACCAGCTCTAGCCCAAGTCACATTGATGAACGGTCACACACTACAATACAAAAAGCACTACCATACCAACTGGTAAACTGAAGTTGGCTAAATTTGTTGTGGGTCTAAGAGGCACAACATGAAACTGGTTTGGTTTCTGTGTCTGTGGATTAGACCTCTTAAAAACTGTCTGGAGATCAGCCGTTTTTTGTCCCCTACCTGTTATGAACTCTTCCTAGGAAAAAGGACAAAAGGCATAGCTTCCCTTCAAAACTCTTTTTCCCCCTCTCTTACTTCACTATAGAAAAAATTTTAGCCAAATTAACTTTTTTTTTACACAGAAATGTAACAGAGAAACTTGGGGGTTGATGGCAGAGCTGGGTGTAGGCAATTCCAATAGCCCTCTACACAGCCAAAGATAAATAACATACCAAAAGCTGTTAGTTTTCAGGACTGACAAAAGAAAAACTGAGATAGAGTCCACTTGTCACTGTCCATAAATTTCTTAAGCTGATTAGGAATCCAGGGTGTTGGCTACATGCGAAAAGTCAGGCCCTTGGACCCCGCCTCTACTGGTGTTGCCAAGACATAATCACTCTCACATCCTGGACAGCCTAACCCTGCCTCCTTTTTAATAAGCTCCCATTTAGAAAACCATTTATAGATAAAATAAAGGAAAATTATTAGGCTCACTTTATATTCCTGAAGAAGGAAAAAGCAAAGTAAATTCAGTCCAATTTGCATGGACTTTTGAACACATAGATTTGGATTTAAGCTACGGAGCAGACATAGAATGTTGAAGCCTTTATAGTCAATATTTTATTAAATTTTTCCTTGTAAATTTTGCTGTGTCTTTATTGCATTCATTCAATAATAGGAGAGCTTTCCTGTAGCTAATTCTATGCATTGAAATTTCCCTTCCTGCTAAGCTGTGACTACGGTGTAATGGCTAGAGTGTCTGCCATACAATACAGTAAGAATTGATTCAGGTACCAAGGTGACTGTATTTTTTATTAAAATACGTTTTTATATGCTCAGTTTCAACCTGACGACTGTATTTGCAACACCTAATTGCCACAAGTATCCACAAATACTTTGCATTTAATGAATATATCAAACCAAGTCCCTTATTTCAGTTGAAGCAGCAGGTTGTATTAGACAATGTAAAATCCGATTTTATGACATTTCATAGAAATACAGATCTAACTTTGCACTCTTGATTCTTGTTTGAACTTTACAGTCTTTATATTGCAAGGCTTTATTAATTTTTTTCATTGTAAGCCTCAAAATATTTCCGTTGCATCACGGAATTAGGCAGCTCCATTGTGGCTAATTTAAGACCTGTAAATTGCGTGGCTACCAACCAAACAGTTTCTAGCTTTATAAGGGAAGTATCTATTTAATCTTTTAAAATAGTGGTGGATTCAGTTCCAGTGGTTGTATCTTTTTATTAAAAAACCTATTAACTTTATTAATCAACACCATCAGGAATTACTAGGAGCACACAACTTCTCACACTTTTTAAGGCCAGGAGGGAATCACCTTCAGTCAGCCAAGGCTAATCTCCTTCATACTGCATTGCACAGATCCTCATCTAATACTGTCTGGGGTGGATTTTTTTTTAAAGATCCAAAGCACTTCTGCTGCTTACAAGAGAGAACAATAAAAAACAGTTGTGCTATTTGAAGTCATGATTAAAACAAGGAACAAAGAGAACCATGTTAGCTTTGGTTCTATCCTTCACTCTGCTTTCCTGAGAGCAGAGCTTCATCAGACATGATTTTCAGTAAAACCTAACAAGGACTTCAAGGTTATTTTACATGTAGCCATGCCCTCTGCTAATCAACTATACTACTAATGATGCTTTAGTCTTGTTTAATGTAAAGAGCTTCGTCTGCATCAGAAATGAAATGTCACTGTCTTTATCACCTTTATAGCCTACAGCCTAATGAAAGGCATGACTTGTGGTTTTAAGTTTACCTTATAAAGCAAAATCCAATCATAACAATACAATTCATAGCAATACAAATCAACAATTATAATACTTCAAACTCAAAGGACAGGCAGATGCCATGAAACCAGAATTTTTAGTGTCCAAAGATGTCCTTTATATCTGTGCAATGTGAGTGTCATGTCCCATAAGAGATGTCCAACTTAAGAGACTACCCACTTTACAGGGACCAAGCTGGAACCCACCAGCTGGGAGTCCTTGCAGAGGTAAACCCAAAGGGTCTGAGTTTCATCCTTATTCAGTACAAATTACACCATGAGAAAAGAATGACACTCCATAACTTGGAACTGAAAATCTTTCTCCATCCCTTAAATAAACAACAAATAAAAAAGATAAGGTACCATTACCAATAAGCAAACTTTTCCAATTCGGCTATTTAAATAGTTTTAAGTCAAATTCTGGAATATACCTAAATTATCTCTAGATGGCACTACATTGAGTTCACTGCTGCAGAGGCACATGGTGATGAGAGAACTGGTGAGAAGGCATGAAGAACTACTGAAAGTGTAGAAGCACCATGTAAAAAATTCCAACCTCTGCTTGAGGTTTTGGCTTCCTTATTTGAATAGTTTTACACCTCTGTGGGTATATATGCACAGTCCTGCTTCTCCCCCTCTCAAAGGCTGATAGCCTCACCCTAGAGCCTGCTGTAACTGGCAGCAGTACTTGCAGGGTGTGTACAAAGCATCCTAGAACACCTTGGCCAGGGAATGGGGAAGCACCCGAGAAGTGGAGAGCACTTTGTACAAGAACCTGTGCCAAACATTTTAAGCTTTCTAATGTCATCAGCAAGGGGGTGGAAACCTGACTTGGGCTTATGTGGGCTGACAAACCGAGGTTCTGGATCACAGTCTGCACCTTGCACCCATTGCTACTTCACTGTTATGGCTTCTCAGTCCGAGAGGCAGCTGTGGCAGCATGGAAACTCAGCACAAAAATAAGGTAATTTCAATGTTACAGTTCTAACACAATTAGAAGTTTGACATGAAAAATGCAGAGATATGCAAATGGCCCACTAGGAGAAGGTTGTAACATAGCCAAATACATTCACTTCAATCTCCTGATCTAGTGGGAATTGGTCAGAAAGGTCTCATGAAAAATATACAACACTTTCAGGCTGAAAAAAAAAAAAGGAAAAGAGCTTGGAATACATTGAAAGGAGAAATAAGAATGTGGGAATACAACTGCACTGAGCTCTTTGATCATGAATCCAGTAAGAATGCTACTTATCTTTATTTGTGACAAGATTGTGGGATTTCCTTTTCAAGCAAGTCCCTTCAAAAGAAGAGGGACACTGGAACAACAAATTTGGCACTGCAAATTCAGGTCAGGGAGGGTTCCTTTACATGTACTCTATGTATCCTGGCAATCCTGAATGGAAATCAAAAAAAGAACGAAGAGATGCCTTTTGCATGGCACATAACATGCTGCTGTTGTGCTCACCAAAGCAAATTTACTGTTATTCCACTGCCTTCAGCTAAGTTCTACAGATTTTTTCTATTAAAACCAAAATTAAACAAAAGACCTAATTCTCCTTTCATTTCTACACACATCATGTGAGCTACATGGCAAATCCACTGAAACTATTGCATGTGAGGAAAAAACCAATTGTTCTAAATGTAAGATGAGTTCAGGTCCTGCGTATCAAAGCAGCACTGGATCTGCAAACACTTTTATAATGTCAGAACTATTTAACAGACAGGGTAACTTTATTCATTCCTGACTCGGGCAGAAAAATACAGAATCAGAGCCTTTCTTAGGAATTGCTCAAAATACATCCATAGAACAAATCTTGGTACCAAGATGTATTTATCAACTTGCTTTTTCCTTCTCTCTTTCTTTGTTTTTTTTTTCCTTCTTCCTTGCTCTAAATGTTACTCTATGTCCTCCTTTTCAAGGCAACAAACACTTGTCTGATTCAAGGAGCTTGCAATGATATGAACTTTGCAAATGGAAGAAACTGATTTTTGAGAAATTTCCACTGACAGAATTTCTTTTGTGTCCTTATAAAAAGTAAAACAAATACCTGTGGAAAATCTGAAAGGCTTTTGTTTTGGAAAATCAAAAAAGTTAGGCAGTTAGGCATGCTGAAAAGTGACCAATGCTTGCTTTTGCTGTGTGTTCAAAGAACACCTGAAAAAAGGTGATGATAGAGTTTATGTAAGAGGAATTCTTAAGGGAATTCATGTATTGCACTGCTACCTTCTCTATGCACAGCTTAGAGACACTAATTTATTTTGTTCTTTGCAGGTATTAAGTTTTGTAACACTTTAAATAGTTTTAAAGTATTAAAAAAAGTTAAAGCACTAAAAAAATTAAAGCATTAAAAATTAAAGTGTTAAAAAATTAAAGCACTAAAGAAAGTGTTAAAAAATATTAAAGTGTTAAAAAACCATTAAAAATCAGTGTTAAAAAAGCTAAAAAATTAAAGCGTTAAAGAATTAAATTGTTAAAACCCAGGGGATTAAAAAAATTAAAGTGTTAAAAAAGCATTAAAAAATTAGTGTTAAAAAATTAAAGCATTAAAAAATTAAAACGTTAAAAATACTAGAGCATTAACAAAAATTACTGTTAACAATTTTAAAGCATTAAAGAAGCATTAACTCTTAAAGTGTTAAAAAAGCATTAAAAAAATTGAAGTGTTAAAAAATTAAAGCATTGAAAAAATTAAAGCATTAAAAAAGTCAACATGAGCATTAAAAAATTAGTGTTAAAAATTCTAAAGCGTTAAAAAATTAAAGCGTTAAAAATTTTTAAAGCGTTAAAAAATCAAAATGTAAAAAAATTAAAATGTAAAAATTAAAACGTTAAAAAAGTTAAAAAATAAAATGTTAAAAAAATGTAAAGAAAGTTAAAAAAGTTTAAAAAACTGTTAAAAAATAAAAACATAAGAAGTAAAAAGTTTAAAAAAAGTTTAAAAAAAGTTTAAAAAAAGTTTAAAAAAAGTTTAAAAAAAGTTTAAAAAAAGTTTAAAAAAAGTTTAAAAAAAGTTTAAAAAAAGTTTAAAGCGTAAAAAAATTAAAAGAAATGTAAAGCATTAAAAAAGAATCCTTCTGTTCTGCCAAGGAAAGGGGCTGGGGGCGGGCGGGGTCGGGGCTCCCGCAGCCGCCAGGGGGCAGACGAGCCCTCCCGGCCCCGAGCGGCTGGAACGGGGCCGCCCCTCGAATCCCAAAGCGGGATAAACGTGTCCGGCGGGTGTTTTGGCGCTGGCACGCGTCCTTTTTATTCCCTTCTTTATTTACGTAGGGGCCGATGAGCTTTGGCCGGCTGAAAGAAGAAATAAGAACGTAATCATAGAATCACCAGGTTGGAAGAGACCCACCGGATCATCGAGTCCAACCGTTCCTATCAAACACTAAACCATGCCCCTCAGCACCTCGTCCACCCGTGCCTTAAACACCTCCAGGGAAGGTGACTCAGTCACCTCCCTGGGCAGCCTGTTCCAGTGCCCAATGACCCTTTCCATGAAAAATTTTTTCCTAATGTTTAGCCTGAACCTCCCCTGGTGGAGCTTGAGGCCATTCCCTCTTGTCCTGTCCCCTGTCACTTGGGAGAAGAGGCCAGCTCCCTCCTCTCCACAACCTCCTTTTAGGTAGTTGTAGAGAGCAATGAGATCTCCCCTCAGCCTCCTCTTCTCCAGGCTAAACAACCCCAGCTCTCTCAGCCACTCCTCATAATGCCTGTAATTGTGCTGAGCTCTTCGATCGCAAACCCAATAGGAACATAACTTATCTGTGACGAGACGAGTCTGTTTCAGGATGAAACGAAATGGCCTCAAGTTGTGCCAGGGGATGTTTAGATTGGAAAATAGAAAAAAAAATACTGAAAGAGCAGTGAAGCATTGAAACAGGCTGCCTGGGGAAGCGGTGGAGTCGCCATCCCTGGAGGTGTTAAAAAGTCTTGTAGATCTGGTGCTTCAGAGCGTGGTTGAGTAGGCATGTTGGTGTTGATTGTTGAACTTGATGATCTTAGAGGCCTCTTCCAACCTTTACAATTATTTGATTCTATTCTACAAGATTGTGGGGTTTCCTTTTCAGCAAGTCCCTTCAAAAGCTTTGTTCAGTCACAATGGTTTTGGCTGGTGCTCAATGTGATCACAATCTGATCCAGAAATTGTTGAGAGTTCTACTTTTTGTCTCCAAACTCCCATGAAAGATGCATTTCAGCCTATTTCTTCGGGCTTAGTGGTGACCAAAGCAACCCCACCAGAAGAAAGTTTGTTGTGTGGGGAACGCGTCTAGAAAATATTGACATAGGGGGTAAAAAAATGTATCCAGACATTATTGATACAGTGGTACCAGGTGGCAAATCTGAGCTTCTTTTAGTTTGGTTCACATATAGCATGTTTTGTTTCAGATCAAATGCTTCAGTGAACTAAAACTAAAAAAGAAGCACAGCTAGCCAAACAGCCGAGATCACAGCCCTACAATAACAACCCAGTACACTCACACAATAGAGGAGAAAATCTTCTACAGGAGCAAGGAAACAGACTTCATTCTCAAGCTTCCAGGGGGGTTAAAACAACAGTGAATTAAACGTGCAGCTTTGCATAATATGAAAATATCCTGGTCTTAAAATCCCTGAGAAGTTGTAGAATCAAACTACAGATATTGTATATTGTAACCGAACCTGTGTTATAAGCCTTGGGTTTCTTTGCATGTGGAGACAAGATTTTTCCAATGCTAATTCAAGGAGAGGATCTGAGATTGGGAAGAATGCTTATGCACACATATTGCAACCCAGGAAAACCCCCAAGACTGAAAATAATAAACTTGCATGTATTTAAACACTTTTCTGAACCAGGGCCAGTGTTTGTGGCAATGATTAGAGCATTTTAATAATCAGGGTTATTTTAATTAATATTCAGCTGGTTTTCTTTTTCGTGTAAAGAAAATACATATACCTCCACATAGATTTGTGTGCCTTACATAAATAATTTTTTTAAAGGAGAGATTTCTTTCCTAAGAAATTTTCATCAGAAGATAATACAGTTAATACCCTAGGATAGCCTAGCAAATTGAAAGAATAAATCAAATGCAATAAAAAGATTTTTCTAATTTTCTGACCAGGTTTAGAATTGGTTGGGCTTGGAAAAAACAATTTACTTCCATGTTTTACCATAACTTGGAACACTTATTCCCTCCTGCTTCTATACAAACTGTTCTCACTATTAAATACAACAGCATTGTAAATATAATAAGACATTTGCAATGTAACAAACTTTTCCATACTCAACCTTTTTTCCTGCTCTTATTTATAAAAACTACTTTCTCTGAATATTATGTTGCTCACTATATAGCTTGTTTGTACAGGATGAAGCAATATCATACTCATCTAAACCACAGTTACAGCTTTGTTCTGTCTCAACTAGAAAACCAGTCATATAATTGTTGTACAATTATTTACTTGAGTATTTGAGATAACAAAAGATGACCTCTGGATTGTGAAGTTATGCCTTTGTTCATGAGTACTTGTAAAATGGCTGTAATACAGAAACATGTGTGCCTCTTCCCCAGGAGTGATAGCTTGAGTCAGCCCACACTATATCCAGAATTTCTCAACATGCAGAATACTGGAGAAAATTCACTGCCATAATTGTAGCAATTGCCAACATGAAGACAGGGTTAATTGGATCAAGCACCACCCTGCCAAAATTGGCCAAGCTAATGACAGTAAGTAGATTAAAGGGTGGTGCGACATCACTTGTAAAAGTTACATCTAGCTTGCAGTAATATTTGCAAATTCAAACTTCTTCAACCACCATTCCCTATTTGACATGCCTGTATACTTACTTGTGTGAATGTTTACATACTACATAGCTGAAGAAGGAAAGGTAGTGAATACCTTCGTCTAAATTTCAGGAACATAGCCTTTAGGTTTCTGGACCCCTGCCGAAAACACGGGCATATCACGTTCTAGCAGGCAAAACTTTGAAACACAGCTCTATTTCTCTAGCATCCTTGCTGCACTGCTATAAATCTTTGATTCTAGGAGCAATGGTGAGGAACCAAGTTGTAGGTTATGTTTTCTTAGAAGAAGCTAAGCCAGTTCAGTGGATTTGTGCTGATTAATACTAGCACATGGGTTGGCTCAAATATGTTCCCAATCAGACTGGTATTTTTTATACAGCTGTAGCCTTTTTCCATCAAAGGCAAGGGACATGACCAGAATACTTTTGGAAGGATGTGTTCCATGGGAAGTTTCAAAACTTTATTGAGAATCATTGTTTGCATAAGAAATTGCTCAAAATTGAGGGACTTTTCAAATAAAATTAAGCAAACTTTTTATTTTGGAGGACTGGAGCCAGACTAGAAACTTGTGTCAGAGAAAGATTTCAACAAGGCTGCTGTGCACGGGGTTTGTAATGGGGTTCAGAGGCAGCTAAACGGTTGAAGAAGAAAGTTTGTTTTTCTTATTTTAACTGCTTGGTCACAGTAGGGCTGCGAGGGTGGTGCATGTCCTATCCACTGCCTGCCATGTGCCTCTATTTCCAAACACGGTACGAGACATGTCAGTTGTTACTGGCAAAAAATATGAGATTTTTTTTTTTTTCTACTTGAGAACTCTGTTGGCTTTTCTCCACACTGCTCTGCTTCCAATCCCTTGCACCTTTTCCCTCTCCAACCTCAGCTCCCTTAACCCTTTCTTCCACACCCAGTGCTGCTCCTGTTACTTGTAATATTTCCCTTTCTTGTTATAGCTCATTGCAAACAGGAGGTGGTGAAGAAAGAGGAGCTGCAAATGCACCTCTGAAGCTTTCAAAGAAAGAAAAAAACCCCAAAGCAATCAAGGTCTGAAGTGGACAATTTCAGCCATTTCTACTCTGTTTTTTTGCCCTAGGCAACAGAACAGGTGACCTAAGCCTTCAGCAGGCCAGAGAAGAAGTTCACAGTTAGCCGATAACAACATACACATACGCAGTTATAAACATACACATTGCGTGTGTCTGTGTCTACTTTAAAAAAAGCTGCTGGCTTACTTCCTCTCCTTTGCTGCTGTCAGTGCTCCTAGCTGCAATCCCCAGGCAAGTCCCATTTCAGTCTGACCTCTGCTTCCCTGCACCCAGACAACGAGACCCTCCCTCTGTGGCTGCCCATGACTGGGGTAAGGAGCTGAGCCTTTATTCAGGCAATATGGACTTTAAGACAGGAAGATAGCACTAGTATTTGAAGAGCCCATCAGTAGGGCTGACCCAGGAGTCTCCACAAAAGAGGACACTACAACAAATATGTGGTGACTGCTGACATATTTTTTGTATTACAACTGCTGCCCAAGGACCTTAGTGAGAGATCTGTGCTTCTACAAAGAACCAGAAAATGACCAAAAGCTAAGCTATGAGGATCAAAGGCAAACGGCATCCATGTGAGCCTGGTTGCTCTGACAGATCAAGAATAGCAAAGCTGTGCTGCTACTGAAGCATGAAGCAGCTCCATGGGACTTAACAGCTGTCACTGCAACAGGCTGGAAGGTTCTGCCAGGAAGCCAGATGTCGTTGTTGGGGAAAAATATCAAGTACAGCTCGTCAGCTGGGACCCATGATTACCACCGAAATGGAGGAAAGCACTGGGATATGGTGGACAAAAATCTTTTGGGGCTGTACTCCACCCTTCTTTTCAATTAATTGAGAAATATTCTGGGCAGAATAACTTAAGTAGGTTATTTATATACTTACAAAAATATGTGTCTCTTAATAAGGCTTATTATCCATATTTCTAGTAAGACCATTTTTTGAAGGATGAGAAATACATGCAGAAATTAAACCACTCACTAATATTTGTATTGTATTTATAGTAAAATGTATATGAATGCATGGGAGTTTTTCCTGTAGATGATAAGCCTGCACCTGAACCTGCCCTAGGTTAAATCCAGGCACAACTCCCATTAACATTAATAGGAGGAGAACCTGACCTGATAAGGGTCAGTAAAGGTTCCTCTGAGCTCAGCAGGCTCTGAGTCATATTCAAATGATGGCTGGGCTCATGGAAGCTCATTCAAATCCACTTTGCCTGAAGATGGTAATAAATCTCTTGCTATCCTAAGTCAGCTTCAGGGAAACATATAATCTCACACTTACTTGGCTGAAATCACAGACAATGTGTTGACACATTAGGAGTAGAGTCTTCTAGATTTCTTTTTTCCATTTTCTTCTGTCTTTAATGAATAAATCAGCCTTCAGAATTGTCAGGTCTTTATTGTTGTTTTCTGGGAAAGTTCTTATTTTTTAAAGCATTCTGCATTTGCTGTTCCTATTGAATCTTCTTTTAAGGAGAAGCACTCGGCACCTCTAAAAGGCCTCAGGCTCAAGCTGAACAGACCAAGGAGGAGGCATCTATACGCTCCTCTTATAAAAAAAGAAGTACATAGAACAAACTGATTCAACAAAGTTCATAACCACACCGAAATATCTTAATAATGCTTCACTGTTCACCCAGATACTTCAGCACATGTTGATGTGCTTTGCTAGGAACTGGTTGTGTCTAATGCTAACTATCTCTCAGTGCTTTGGTGGTGGATGCTTAAGCTGACCTCACAAACAGTGGAGTCCACTTCTCCAAGGGGGCATGGTTACCATATCTAGATTCCCAGCCTCATCCCTGAATGCTGATGATCACTGAAACAGCACAAGGACTTATTGTTTTTTCAATCTGAATTTACAAGGAACCGAATGAACACAGACAAACTAACCACACCAAAATGACCTCTTGTCCTCTGATTTGCAATTTAAATACTATCTGCAGCAGTGGTGAATAGATGAAAATCATTATTAACGGCAACAGGAGTGACTTCTGCTGTGCTGGCATTTCTATTGCTTTTGTAAAGATAAAACATTTTGGCACAGCATGCAAAAGTTGGCAGCAACAGTGACAAGCACAGATTTGCTGGGGAAAAGGGAAGAGGCAGGTGAAGGGAGTCTCTGCCTTGATCACGCAGAGCCAATCATAGTAAAGTTCACACCGTATGATGCAGTTGCCTGGCCAACCTCATACATGAAACAAGAAAATAGTGCTAAAGTATTGGCTAAGATATTTGCCTTGAACATCTAGTCAGTAAGCAGCTGATAGCTCATAGACAGGTAGAAATTCTTTCTGGTAAAAACAGAGAACACTTAGACTTGCCACCCTTGAAATTTTGCATTATAACCCCTGAACTGCTAGTTTTTTTATGAAACACTATGGGTTTTAACAGGTGTTCAAGGATAAAGAGTTGATGTTTCATGAAGAGATGCCTTTAATGCTAAGGTTAGATTAAAGACTAGCACAAAGGATGCATACTTCTGTACAGTCCTGGGCAAGGTGGAGATCTTGAATGTGTCCTCCTCTGTAGCCACCACAGAAGAGGCATGCACTCTAATAATAATTATAAATAATAATCATAAACCCCAAGAATAGCTTCCATTCATTATTTCAACATTTTTCTCAAACTGGCACATTGAAAATACTGCCTCATATGTCACTCAAGCTAGCAGAATGCTTTATGTGACCATTCTTCCATATCTTATGATTATATTTCCAGACTCTCCAAAATGACTTTGACTCATATGAATTTCAAGGAAAGCCTGAGTGGCAAAAAAAAAAGGAATTCAAAATAGTGCCCTTCAGAGACATTCAAACATTTCAGAATTATTAAAAAGGGGCAGTGAACTTTTCCAAGTCGTGCCTCTAGACCTTGATACATCTTGGCCCCTACACAATGTTAAACAAGATTTCAAATTATTAGAGTCTGAATTGAAAACAACTTTCAAGTATAGTTGTAAGAGGCATTATAAAGTACGTTAGCCTATTAGCCTTCTTTCTTTTAACCCAAAAATGTTTTTGCTTACATAATCCATGCTTGCAAAACATTTTAGGCAAGATGCAGTTGTTTGACTTCATAGCCACATATCATAGAAGTAGACATCACAGCTCATGATAGCCTTCAGCTTTCAAAACACTAACCTCGATCCAGAGAGCAAAAGGAGCAGCACTGCTTGTGCAGTCTACTAAACAGAACCTAATGTAAACACTCAGGAACAGATTTGATGCTTTCCAGTTTGTAGACACTGACAGCACAGATGAAAAAATGACCTTTATTCATGATGAACCCTGCTTTCTGGATCCTTATTGATGAGGATAGAAGATAGTACATGTACTTTTCCTTAGTTTTTTGGGACAGGAGAAACACTGAAGTCTCAAATGAGAAAATAGCAACATTCAGGAGTGATGCTCACCCTATAATCTCACGGTATTTGAGATCCAACACAGGCTGATTTTTCCACTTACACTCATCCAGATGAAAGTCTGAGTACGCACATTATCAACTGAGCAGGTGGGCTTGGTGCCCACCGATGTCCTCCATTGACGGAGGATAAATTTGAGTACAACCCAAAGAAATATTGCTTTTGTTTCTATTTTCAGACACTTGCAAGGTGTCCAGATTAAAAAAAAAAAATAGGGCCATACACACACTAGGTTGAATGCATCAGGGAATGGATTATAACAAACCATAAGACCGGGCAATGCTTGCAAGAAAAATTTTGTTCACACGGGCACTAGTCACTGTTCCAGTGGTTCAGTTTAAAAAACAACAGAAAAAGTGGTGGAGCTGATATAGCACTTTCTATTTCAAAGTAACAGAGAACATCCCACAAAATGAGCAGCCCTTAGACTGCTGACAGGCAGCTCAGACTATGACAGCCAGTTCTGACTGAAAGCAGAAAGGTTAGACCAGTTACAGAAAATGGCTACTGCTTTGAGACCAGTCTGTCAGAAAGCCTCTCCTTTGACCTAATCCTGCTTCCACCAAAGCTGATGGGAGTCTTTGGTGGACGAAATAATCATCAGAACAAAGCTAAACATAACTTTTCCCTCTGAAAAATCCCATTCATTGTGATCACATTTCACAAAAAATCATTTTGCTCTTCATGCCAAGGCATCTGCAGAGAGCTTAGGGAATCCAATACTGGACAAGCTGAAACACATTTATTTTATTTATATTATATGTACTACATAACATCTGGGCTTAATGTAGAAGTACATCATAGCAGACTTAAATGCTGCAATCACAAAATGGCCTCTAATCTAACCTAGCACCTTCCCTGCACATAAATAAATCTGCCATTTGCAGAAGGGCCCGGTTAGAGAAATGAGTACAGATGACCTGGGTTGCATTTGTCAAGATGAAACTTTTCAAGTCTTCGAAAATTTGTGGCTAGGAGGCAACACCATCATCCACCACAGCGACTTCCTGCAAAACACCAGCCCTAGGATTTCAGTTCACAATTCTAGTAATAACTTGGGGTAGAAATAAAGCATTTAAGACACTGCAGGGAGTAATTGCACCGTTAAAAAAATATTTACATTTGCCTCAAAATGCATTCTACAAAACAAAGAACCTTTGCATTACTGATGGCAAAGAGCCTTAATGCTCTCTCTTTTCTCGTCTTTTTCCAACATATCATGTGAAATTTAGTACTGACCAGATCAAAAGTCAAAAAAGAACAGACCTACTGTGCCAGACAACATAGTAAGATCTTTTGAAACATGTAAAAACTGTTTCTACCTGTTCTGCTTTAATGTTTATATTTGAAAGGAAAAATCAAAGTCAGGAACAGTTTGCTGTTTTATTTCTCATTCAAAAATTGCTCTTTCTCCAAGACATTTTGAAGAGAAATTAATTTTCATGCACACTTTCTCTGACAGAAAAATAAAATCTGATTCATATATTCCATGTGAGGTAAACTGTGATCGCTGATATTGTAGATTGTAAAACTACAGATTGCTTTCAATCCTTAATGTGATATAGCAGTCTTGACCTAAGCATGTCCCTTTACGTGAAACACATTAGCATTGAACTAACTTAGAGTAAAAAAATCTTCAGCTGTCTTTTTTTGAACTGATGTGTCAGGGTTTTTTTTAACAACTGTTCCTAGAGACAACAAATAAATATAAATAAATAAATAGAAGTAATAAAAATACAACTGAAATTTGCACGTTCATTCCGGTCAGGCATGTTTGCCTCTGAGGTAACCCGATTCACATGATTTCAAGTGGATTTCAAGACTGAATTCTGTGGAATTGGAATATATGGTGAAAAGACACAGCCTTTCACTTACTTTTATTCCCTTATAAGTTGTTAGAATTGACTAAAGCATGTTTCAATCTTCCCAAGTATTCCCATTAAAGGTGTGTTTTTTTTAATGAAGCATTCTTTACAGGAATGCCAAACCTCAAACTTGTACCTTGAATCGGCTGTGTTAGGCAGCTTTTTAACTGTTATTTGGGCCCAGATCTATGAAGTCCTCAGCACTTACCCTCAACTCAGTCTGAGGCTTCACTAATCATATGCTGGATACACCAAAAGATTGAACATAAAGTCAAACCTAAACATATTCTTTCTGGTACAGCAGTGAAGCAGAAGGCAAGCTTTAAACTCCAAATGGTGAAAATGTGTTTCAGGAAGCTACAGGGCTATTTTGGGCAAAAGGATAAGGAAATTCTATAACACCAGGCTATTTTACTGAATCCCATTAGTTCATGCATTAGTTTTTGACTCCCAAGAAAAAACCCATAGAAAAGAATCTCAATTACCTTCAGATACACACGAGTAACTCATTGGTCCAAGTAAGTACCAAGCCTGTGCATGTGCTGTTGAGGGCAGTATGTATGAATATACTACCAGACTAAGATGCTGGCAGATTTATGTGCTGGATGCAATTCTACCTTTTTGTAAAAGGTGAAGATGAGCATCTCTTGTCTTGGAAACAGCAGTTATTCTGTAAGTACAGGAACAGCTTTTCATAAGATGCTTTCTGGATAATAGGAGGAAACCTCAGAGCTACAACACCCCTGGTTTTCTATTTGACATATGCATTCATTGCAACCTATAAATCAATGGCATGACAACTGTGCTTTGCATGAATGACGAAAGACAATTGGTATTTCTAAACTACGTGTTAATAGACTGAAATTGCTATAGGCTTTCTTGAGGTTTTAATATATTTCTGAATTGAGTTCTTAAAGACTGGCAATGCCAGGGCAAAAAATTGGTAGAGCAACTTAAAAATACTTTGAATATTTTATCATTCCAGCTCAGGAGACATTAAATTTTACTCTTTGATATTATTAATGTTTTGCAGATGTTTAAGTAAAATATTTAATATTGAACAGAATATTTCAAGAACTTCATAATGAAACTCACAATTTATGCTGCATGGTTGGAAGGAAAGGAGGTTAATTGTTGTCATACATTAACCGTTTTGTTTTCCCCAGATTTCTACAAAGGTCTGTTAGCATGACACAGAGGGTTTTTAAAATTCTAAAGAAATCAGGTAAAAAAAAAAGAGTGGTAATTACTACAGTAAAACTTTAAAGTAGGAAGAACTTATTTGTGCTGGATTCTAAGGCTGTATCAAGTATTTCCATTGAGTATTCTTGCACTGGAGGCCAAGTGGCCCATCTGGCTACCAGGCAGCATTTGGACTTGGTCTTTCCCATCACCCCACCTTTATCCTTTGTGTTGTGCAATGGTGGCCCTAAGACATAGTTACAATTTTGGTGTGTATGTGCCTGAAATAATGTGTGAATTCACGAGAATGGACTCATCACGCAAGTCTGATGCACATGTTGCGTAAGCACACAGAGCTGTTGGGAGGCACAAAGCCTGTTGGAACTTGTAGATCTATCCTGCAAAGAGGCATCTAAACTTGGTTCAGTCTTATCTATATTTCCTACTGGAAATGGTTTCTGCTCTGTGCTTTCCCTATGACAGGCCTAGGCATTGCCTTGAGCACCACTTGGCAAAGGCCAAAGCAACCAGGGAACCTACTCAAATTAAGCAGCACAGATGCTCAGCACTCCACACTCAAAAGTGCGCCCTGGCCCAATTTTATTTAGACACAGCCCAAATGATTAAAGGACCTTTATCACAACCACAAGAACCGAGGGCTGTGATAAAGGTCAAAATATTATTTGTAGTGTGCATACTTGGCTTTCTCTGCAATTTTCTTACTATTACAGCCCACCTTCAAGGAAAACACAACCAAATGTATGTGAAGGAGGCCACATGCTCTGAGGTGAGGGGAAGGAAAGGGTCGATGGAGCCAGGACACATTCCCAGTGTTGCCCCTGCCCTGCTCTGTGATTATCTGACACCGCTTCTGCCACAATTTCTCCCCCTGTAAAAGCAGATGAGCCTGTCTAAAGAGATTGGAGAAGAGACTGGGACTGTTCCATGATGTAAAGAATAACATGATAGGAAATGAAGTAGTTTAAACATTAAAATGGTATTTGTTATCAGGGATGGTATTGAAACAGATGGTAATTTGCTTTCCACAAGCACTGTAATTAAAAGTCTCTCAGCTTTTGCATTCATGTATCAGCAGCCTTTCAGCTCTTGAGGAAGGAGAGAGAGAGAGAGAAGGCGGACTTTCTATTGATTCTGTTTCTTAATATGTACATACCTGTATCTATCGTGTAACATTCAAACCTTACTTCTTTCTCAAACACCCAGTGAGACAGTACTGCTTTGCCTAGAAACCCATTCTTTGCTTTCTGTTACACCCCTTCATTGTTAAAATGCCTGCTTAGTCACCATTAGTGTTAAAACACTGAGACCCAAAATTGAGAGCTCAGGTAGGAAGAGAGACCAATGGAAGAAAACAACCAAAGACTATCCTCAAAGTTGATTTTGAATGCAAAACTTCAAGCATGCCCCATTGTTTAAAAGTTTTGAATGGCATTTAAACTCATAGCTCCAATCAAAAGCAGTAGCTTTAAAATAAAATCCTCCTAACTAAACTTAGATCCCAAATTCAGATATGAGTTCTAAAATAAGTCTGGTTTTGCACATTAACTGAAGTTTTTATGAGTTATACTACTGTAAACAAAGGAAGAATTTCATATTAAAAAAACATGTACGTTGTCATTAAATCCAGTTATTCCCTAAAATTAAGGGTGATTCCTCACAACAAATAGCACCTACAAGGAAACAGAAAGGCAAAATAGAAAAAGTAGCCAGAGGTGAGTTACACTTAGTGCTGCTGAAATATATCAGAAGCCCTCTATTCCATTGATAATACAGCTTTTCAACTTAAAACTAAATAATGAAAAAAGAGGAACTACTATATTGAAAAAGTATCCCCTAAACCAGATGTAACATGATTTCACTACAGTAAGAAAAAAGTGTGCAAAAAAGTGGTACTAAGTACATCTTTGGCTACTACTATTTTTTTTTTCTTTAGAAGTATCTTTTACTTGAGTTGCTCATAGAAGTTTGGCCCCTCTGGGTTCTTTCAAGAAGCACTGGAGAACACTGAAGTATAGTTCAGCAGTTTTATTACCCCTAAATTGAAGTGAGCCAAAAAAAGCTACAACATCTTTTTCTCTCAGATATGGACTGGGTAGCACCCCCACCCTACCTTCGTCCTTGTCTGGCTGGAGTAGTTTGACCTTCAGATTTTATGGGATTGCAAATGCTGGACTTTCTGAGCTTCTCCCGTGGAAGAAGTAAGGTCCATGGATGCAGCATAAATATTGCGAAACATATCCTCTTGAAATTCATGACAAGACAGCCTGTTAGGGGGATACCGAGACACCTCTCCACCTCTGATGGTTGGGTGGACACAGAAAGAAGATCTGAAGGCTTTTGGAGTCAGAACAAGCTGAGTGGAAAAATCTGTTCTTTCTTTCTACCTCAGTGATCTGTAGAGTTTCTAGAAGACTTCTGATCACCCACACGCTGGAGCATGAGCCAAAGTGGACTTCATGAGTAGTCTCAACCCTGTGTTTGGTAAGGGCTTCTGGGACCAAAAAGACGCCTGCGCTTGGGTTTCCCCTTGCTACAGTTTGGGCATATCTTGCCAAGTTAGAGCTGATGGGAACATATATGTACATGGCAACTGATAAGATACGCCATGCTTTAGTCTGTTTCCCATCCTAGGGTGCCCCAGCTGATGAGGGGCTGTTAACTTGAGGCTCACACATTGCCTTCCTCCTAGCTACATAGTGGTGGAACAGCCCTTCCCTCCAGCAGATTTATCCATGACGATCAGGGGCTTTCTTCAAAGAAATTGTTGCTGAATCCTTTTCCACCGTTCAAGCAACTCAACAGATAATATCTGACTCATAACTTACCCAACACATTTATTTTGCTTTCAAGTGGTGCAACCAACTCAAAGAGTATTATAACTGATCTGTCTCAGCATTCAGTCATGAGACAATTTACTAGGGTTGTATTTTCAAAATATAACTTTTGTATTTTACTCAAAAGAAGAACGAAGTCTTTTAGCAGTTCAGACTTCTGTGCCTTTCAAGCCTGTGAATTGTTCTCTAATCCTTCTGTTATGAATGACCAAACAGGAGCACTAAATTTAATTTCTTTCTAACTACTGTTAAATACCTTTAACTGCTCCCTTTTTAAACTTTAGAGAGATAATGCTTTCACTATCCCTTCTCACGTGGAAGATAAACCAGGTCTCAGAACATTTTAGCAGGATTGGGGGTTGCCCACATACAGAAATCCTGCAAAAGAGATGTGGCAGAACGTGTTCCAACAATATAGCGGGAAAATTTTGAAACTGCGTTGAACTAAGCCGGAAAAAATCTGATTTCGTAACTATGTGTCACAGGACAGCTGTTCCAAAATCTGTTGCCCTTTAACATCCTATTTTATTCTGGAATAATGTCCATATTTGATTGACTCCTATTTCTTATTTACATCTTCATCACCTTAATGTACACAGAAAATCATAAATATTTCCTTGTTGACCTGCAGCTTACTTATGCCTTTTGTAGCACATTCTTTAATCCTTAGGCAAAAGGTATTATTTAAAACATTTATTGTGCTATTTTTTAATTCTTCCCATTCTGCTAGATGAATAGACCTCTGAAAACTGACAGAGAAATCACATCTATGAGCCTAATTTTCTAGAAGCACATTTGAAAAAAATGTTTATTGCTATAATTTCTGTATGAATTTCTGCATATTTCTCTTTATAACTGAAATTCTGATCCAAAGAATCAAAGCTTTAATACGTACATTCTCTAGTACTCATTAGTAGCCTAGGCCACTATTTTAGATACTTTAAAGAGTTATGTATTTCAGGGAATTATGAATAAATACATGCAGAAGAACATGCTGCTTTTCATGTTTCCTTCATTTCAGAGTTTTACTAGGGTTCCTGGTTCCATGTGTTACTAAATTTACAATAGTGATAATAATAAAATCTTTCAGAACTCCCTAGATACATCTCACTCAGAGGAAACTTTTTTTTAAGCTGGCAAACATCTGAATGTAAGCTGTTTTTTTAAGAGAGCACTTCAAAAGAAAAAAAACATATGTTGCGACTGGCCTTTGTTATCCAGTTAATGAAGAAACTAATTCATTGTTTGGACAGGCCATTGAGTAAAAAGTAGCTGAATTTTTTGGGGGGAGATCAAGTGCTTAATACAACACATGATTTGTATTAGCTTTGATTTGTAGGAAACATATAGTGAATCCAAAATAATTTCAAAGCAAATATATTAAAAAGCTTATGGAGATTGTCAAAAGAGATTTTCTTAAAAAAAGACTGTATAGCTACTGTTGCTCCTAAACATCGCATGAAATATTTTGCTACTTCAAGTGCACAAAAAGTTGAAAGTAAAAACGTTCCTTATTGAAGACAGCATAATAAATTCTGTAAAGACCTAGAGACTGTACCACTTGTGGAAAAATTGATTACAGCGGTTGAAGTTTTATTGTTAGTTTGTACAGAACTATATTTTGCTTAAGACAAAGTTCAACCGTGTAGTGAGGCAGAAATAAACAAAAGCAATCCATTTAATACATACGCTAATGGCTTTTGTATAAGAGAAAAGACGGAGGTCTATATTCTGCAAAGGGCACCGGTGCTGGGCAGTAAGATGAGCAGTATCTGGGGAGACTGAACCGTAGCTGGGGAAGGGCTTTACACTCTGGCAGCTTTTGCTTCAAACACCTGGCTAGGGCTGGCCTCTGCCAACAGCCAGAGTGAACCTTCAAATGCCCCCTCAGAAATCTCCCCTGAACCTGCCAGGGGTACGTGCCTCCCATGCTCTTTGTATTTGCCCTCCCTGCCTGGGGAAGAAGTGGATGTGCTGATGCCTCCATTTCTCAGCCTAGGGTGAGGTGGGAATTCCAGCCATACCTCTGGACTGAAGTTGGTATTTTTACCTCCTCTTGGACCTCAAGCTATTCTGGGCTGATGTTCGCCACCCTTGGATGATCCTCAGTGCCCCCCACAAGCACCACCAGGACTCATGGGGACAGGGAGACAAAAAAGGGTAACCTGGCTTGGTAGGCTAGTGACCAAAGCAGCAGCAGCGAGGACAGAGAGGAGATCCTGAAGTCCCTTAAAAGTGACAAAGGAGCAATGGTGGAATATTTTATTTTAAAAAACCAAACTGAATCAATCCAAATCTGAAAACCATACAGAAATAAAATCAGGTAGCCATTCTGAGGAATGGATTTTGTCCCAGCACGTGTAATGAGACTCTGCAAAAAAAACCCAAAAAACCCCAAACCACCCATAAAGCAAAAATCAGTATGTTCTTTACTAGTAGTGTAACAGATTATGAAAATGTGGGTTTGGAACATAAGAAGCGTTGCTAAGTTATAAAAACAGCATAAGTGATGACAGGAAACGAATGCACTTTCAAAATCTTCAGTTTTGGATAGGTAGGTATTGGGAGCCAGAGATTACAGAAAACAATTTAAATGATAAAATAATAACTTCTTTGTGGAAAGAATATCTTTTGGAAGCCATAATTAAAAGTAAAAGTACTCCAAAGTAACAGTGTTGCTTATAATTTCTAGACCAAAGAAACTGCTTGCAGATCAACAGCAAATCAGTAATCAAATGCTCCAAGATATGTATCAAACACAGTTTCCAAAAATTACACTTGTACCATGAAGCCAACAAACTGACAAGTTCAAAACCACATTTGGCATCCACCTACAGGAAGACACTGAGAAGGTCAAAGATGTGCACACCCTTTAATCCTCCTGTCATAATTTGGGAAGGCTGGTGAAACTGGCAGTGGTGCCCTACTTTGTCACTGGAAGAGAAACTTTCCTAAATAACTGTATCCACCAGAGAGCACGAAATTCCTTGAGCAGAGTCACCACTAGCCAGATTAGCCAACCTCTGCTGTAAAGGGAAGTTTGAATTAACTTTCCAGGATATCTAAATTTATAGAGGAACTAGGAAATTACTCTAATTGGCACGTAGCAAAACTGAAGCTCAAACTTAAAAAAAAAAAACCCAAACCAACTAGCCCAAGAAGCACCCAGGAAACCAACAACAAAAAGCTAGTGCACAAAGCATAAAACCAGAAATTTCAAATGGAAAAAAACTAACAAATCTGAGTTACTACAGTTAGATTCACCCACAGTAGTCAATACTGATATGACGTGGCTCTTTCCACATGACAGCATTGTGTATTTGGCTAAAACTGTGATTGTTCTCAGATGAGGAAACCTAAAATGAGGATAGATGAGACTATGACATTTCCAGAATGCTTTCAAGACATGCCAGACAGATCAATGCCATAAAAAGGGACTCAGGCCACAAGATTAACAGACAGAACTACGAAGCACTTTATCTCATATCCAAATACAGAAATAGAAGATTTGGTACAACAAAGAACTAGAGAAATCAGCACTTAGTAACCAAGTTAATGTATACAAGCAAAGATAATTTATATGATAATTTTATTATTTATTCACAGAATCACTAGGTTGGAAAAGACCTCCAGAATCACCAAGCCCAACCTTTCCTATCAATCACTAAACCATGCGCCTCAGCACCTCATCCACCCGTCTTTTAATCACCTCCAGGGAAGGTGACTGAACCACCTCCCTGGGCAGCCTGTTCCAGTGCCCAATGACCCTTTCCATGAAAAATTTTTTCCTGATGTCCAGCCTGAACTTCCCCTGGCAGAGCTTGAGGTCATTCCTTCTTGTCCTGTCCCCTGTCACTTGGAAGAAGAGGCCAGCACCCTCCTCTCCACAACCTCCTTTCAGGTAGCTGTAGAGAGCAATGAGGTCTCCCCTCAGCCTCCTCTTCTCCAGGCTAAACAACCACAGCTCCCTCAGCAGCTCCTCATAAGGCCTGTTCTCCAGGCCCTTCACCAGCTTCGTTGCTCTTCTCCGAACACGCACCAGAGCCTCAACATCTTTCTTGTGGCGAGGGGCCCAGAAATGAACACAGTATTCAAGGAGCAGTCCCACCAGTGCCGAGTACAGAGGGAGAATAACCTCCCTGGACCTGCTGGTCACCCCATTTCTGACACAAGCCAGGATGCCATTGGCCTTCTTGGCCACCTGGGCACACTGCTGGCTCATATTCAGTCGCTGTCAACCAACACCTCCTGGTCCTTCTCCTCCAGGCAGCTTTCCAGCCAGACTTCTAGTCTGTAGCACTGCATAGGGTTGTTGTGCCCCAAGTGCAGGACCCAGCACTTGGCCTTGTTAAACCTCATGCCATTGGACTCAGCCCAGCGGTCCAGCCTGTTCAGATCCCTTTGCAGAGCCTCCCTACCCTCCAGCAGATCCACACTTCCACCCAGCTTAGTGTCATCCGCAAACTTACTTAGGTTGCGTTCAATCCCCTCATCCAGGTCATTGATAAAGACATTGAACAGGGCTGGACCCAGCACTGAGCCCTGGGGAACACCACTTGTAACTGGCCTCCAGCTGGATTTAATGCCATTTACCATCACTCTCTGGGCCCGGCCATCCAACCAGTTTTACACACAGGAGAATGTGTGCCTGTTCTGTCCAGAGGCTGACAGTTACCTAAGCAGAATGCTGTGAGAAACTGTGTCAAAGGCTTTACTGAAGTCCAGGAAGACCACATCCACAGCCTTTCCCTCACCCAGTAAGCGGGTCACTTTGTCATAGAAAGCGATCAGGTTAGTTTGGCAAGACCTGCCTTTTGTGAACCCGTGTTGACTGGGCCTGATCACCCGGTTCTCTTGCATGTGCTGTATGATAGCACTCAAGATCACCTGTTCCATGACTTTCCCTGGCACTGAGGTCAGACTGACAGGCCTGGAGTTCCCTGGATCCTCCCTGCGACCCTTCTTGTAGATGGGCACAACATCAGCCAGCCTCCAGTCCAGTGGGACTTCCCCAGTCAGCCAGGACGGCTGGAAGATGATGGAAAGGACAAGCACATCCACCAGCTCCCTCAATACTCTTGGATGGATCCCATCTGGCCCCATGGGCTTGTGGGTGTCTAGCTGGGCAAGCAAGTCTCTAACCCTCTCCTCTTGGATCATAGGAGCTTTGTTCTGCTCCTTTAACTCCTGGGTTTGTACACACAGGGAACAACTTTCCTTACTATTAAAGACTGAGGCAAAGAAGGCATTAAGTACCTCAGCCTTGTCCTCATCCCCTGTCACAGTTGTTCCATTTGCATCCAATAAGGATTGAATATTCTCCCTGGTCCTCCTTTTATTGTTAATGTATTTATAGAAAGATTTTTTGTTCCTTCATAGACCTGGTCAATCTGAGCTCTAGTTGGGCTTTAGCCCTCCTGACTTTTTCCCTGCATGATCACACTTCCTCCCTATAGCCCACCCAAGAGGCCTGTCCCTTCTTCCAAAGTTCATAGTCATTTCTTTTTTTGATGTCCCTCAAGATCTCCCTGCTCAACCAAGCTGTTTTTTTTCCCTGACAGCTCCTTATCCAGAACATGGGGATGGCTTGCTCCTGAGCTGCTAGGATTTCCTTTTTCAAGAGCTCCCAGCCCTCATGGGCTCCCTTGCCCTTAAGGACTGTCTCCCATGGGACTTTGTCAACCAGCTTTCTGAACAGTCCAAAGTCTGCCCTCTGGAAATTTAATGCTACTGTCCTGCTAACCACCCTCTTCCCTTCACCTAGAACAGAAAACTCTATCATCTCATGATCGCTTTGTCCTAGACGTCCTCCTACTGCCACATCCCCCACAAGGCCTTCTCTGTTCACAAACAGCAGGTCCAGGAGGGTGCCTTCCCTTGTTGACTCACTCACCAGTTGTGTGAGGAAATTGTCTTCCACACACTCCAGGAACCTCCTAGACTGCTTCCTTTCTGCTGTATTGTACTTCCAGCAGATGTCCGGAAGATTGAAGTCTCCCACAAGGACAAGAGCTAGTAATCTTGAGACTTCTCCCAGTTGTTTATAGAAGAGCTCATCAGCTGCTTCTTCTTGGTTGGGTGGTCTACAATGGACTCCGGTCACAACAACTGCCTTCTTGTGGGCTCCTCCAATTTTAATCCACAGGCTCTCGATCCCATCGTCATCATAATTGAGCTCAAGGGTATCAAAGCACTCTCTAACACAGAGGGCTACCCCACCACCTCTCCTACCCTTCCTGTCCCACCTGAAAAGTTTATACCCCACCACAGCTGCACTCCAGTCATACGAGTCATCCCACCACATTTCCACGATGGCAACTGCATCGTAGTCTCCTTGCCCTACAATAACTTCCAATTCCTCCTGCTTATTGCCCATGATGCGTGCATTGGTGTAAATGCACTTCCGTGGCCCTTATGACTTCACTGATTCCTGTTGCTCTATGTTAAATCATAAGCAGGAGTAACTCTGGGTACCAACACATCCATTCACCAAAAAACAGCTCTCACCTTTATCTAGGCCTTTATCTGCAGCTCTCACCCTTGCTGTTTCCACCTGGGCCACACATAGTCCATCCTGGGAATGGGCAGTGGGAAAGCTTATCTTTGCTCTCTTCAGAAGCAGTGGGAAGACACATGAATGAGTAATAAACCGAACAACTGTATCACTCATTAACCATGCTACTTGTTAGCAATAGTCCCCTCCCAGTGCACCAACTTACTTGCATGCAAATCTTCACTGTTTGATGAGAGGACATTTACAAGCAAAAATATTGCATCATTAATGTAATTGGACCATCCTTGGCAGTTATTCTTGCAGGACTTTTATTAAGAAGCAGGAAGGAAGAGTGTGTTCTTCTGCAATCCCCTTCAGAAAAGCAGTTCCAGCTCTGCTTCCTCTTAGTGTAATGGGAGGAGCAAACTCTCACATGGAAACGTTCCCAGGCTGTGCTGCTTTTGTGCACCGACCATTGCTGCCCAGAAGTGTCCTATGTTTGTGACACTTGACCTCAGCTTCATTCTAACCATCTATCATAATATGATGGTATGATTATATAAAACATATCCCAGAATCCCCCAAGGCAATACAAATTACAAGCGTGCCCTATTCTACCCGTTTGGAAGAGTGTGATTGCATCAGATGGAGTTATTGAATGATCTAGTTAATCTCCAAAATTAACTCTAGAGACTGGATTTTTGTTTGAGTGACTACTCCCTCATTTACATGAAAATTCAGAACAACTAATAGCAAATGAGATTGTGAAACATACTAACAGTCTAGCTCATTGCTAAAAAGAGAATCTTGACAATATGATTGCAAAAGAATAACCTGCTATAATTAGTCTTCCAAGGATCTACACCCTTGTTACGATCTGAAAGCTAAGACAACCAAGACAAAACTGATACAGTTTTTAAAAGGCTGCCTCCCCTTGACGTAACAGAGAAAAAGTCTGTCTCTGTGGGCACTTTGTAGATTCCTGCCAGTGTTCTTCACATGCTAAACTGAGATTATCATTTCCACACTTATATGTTGAGGGACCAAGTAAATCCCTCCTCTATCTTATTTTTACTGGGACTGGCCTCCAAACAGAACAGGAAATTTCTTTGTAAGCAAATTCCCATAACAAGTCCCCATGCTGTTTAGTCTGCATTGGATTAAGTGGTGACTTGCTTGCTTCTTTGATTGGCAACTATAGTACTATAAAAACAAATGTACAGGGCAAGTCTCACCAGAAAAGCCTCCCAATCTGCAGACCCTTTCAGCTTTATTTGCACTGAAACTTGATGATAGCTCCACTAGACAGGAAACACTCACCCCTCCTTTCTAATATGGCACTACCAGGAGGACACATTTTCTCACAGGGCGAGTAGTGGAACAGGGAGTTGGGGGAGAGGAGGAACACCAAAGACCTTCAGTAATAAACATCTCAAATTCAAACTGCTGCAAGAGGCAGAAGCTGACAACACTATTGATTTATCTGAAAGTAAATTCTCTGGTTGATAAAAATCATGGCTTATACTACGCTTGAATCCAAGTGAGATATGCAAATAGCAAAGCATCCCAGACAGTTTAAACCCAGCATGTTGTAGAATATGGAAGCAGACACTTGAGCAATGAAAAGTTTTCCACCTTTTCTCAGGAGATGTAACGCACTGTTTTTTAATAGCATTTTGCAATACTGTAGCAGCTGGAAGCTTCCCCCCGCAAGTGTCCCCCCCCAATACGGTTAGGGCTCTGCCTTTGGAGATGCTGTAGGAATTCACAGACATGCAAAAGGGGTGGTCCAGCATCCACTGCTAATAGAAGATCTTTAGGAAAGTATACATGAGACAGAAAAGGAGTCGGTGCATTATCCTGCTATTCAGTAGCAGCACATGCATTAGGATGTGATATTTATGGAGGGAAGACCACAGACTGAAAAATCATAGGAATAAAGCATTTGTTTTTGAGGCCAGATCAGAGATGTCACATAGCTGAGCTGGCATTAAACAAAGGAGCCACCAGCATGCGCAAGGTGCAAGTCCTGCCTTCCTTATACTTGCATTCTGTCCACCCGGAACTGCTGCGTAACTTAAACTGCATTGGCCATGCCAGGTTATTTCCTCAGTTGCTTGCCCAAACATCTCCTACACCATATACTTGATACTGGGCTACCTGGTGGAAAGATGTGGATTCACCTCTTAATGCTACCAGAACCATGATCACATGGAAGGGATGTGTATGTGCACAATTGGCCCAAGGCTGGATGGCCACTGACAATATTTCTTCTACTGTTTTGTCGCAGAGATAAAAGATTAGTAACAGATTTGAGATTGTGCAGCCACCTACCTGTGCATGACAACATTCCTCCAAAGAGTCCTGATGCTTTGAGAAAGGTGAATGTCAGTTCCACGTCTGAGTCAGCAAGGCATTTGAGCTCCACCTAGGTATGCTACATGTTAGTGCCCAGCTGTACCTGCCCAGTATAGACAAGGTCCAGACTGAGCTGTCCTACATAAAAGTCCAGCAGAAAACACACAAATAAGACTTCTTTGAGATTCTCTAGCTTTTTTTAACTAGAGAAGGTGGAGGTAACCGCTTACTGCAGAGCAATGGGGTGTTAAAGCTAGCAAGCACACAGAGGGCCACAGGCTCTTGCTTCTCCCTCCCAACCTTAGCTGTGCTCTGACTCTTTATTGCACTTGCCTTCTGCAGGATCTTTTACCTGCTACATCTGGCATATGCTGTGTTGTTGATCTCCAAAAGCTCATCTGACCGAGTGAAAAACAAGAAGAGGGAAGGCCTCCATTAGGCCTCCACCTGATTCATTTTACTCTGAAGCACATTTGCCACACCTGCTTTCATGCAAGTCACCTGAAGGCAGCTCAAAAGATAATAGAAAAAGTAATGTGTGTTTCTGAAAGAAATCACCCTCTCTCTTCCGTTTGCTAGCAACATAGTGGCTGTCTCATGTTAGTCTTCACCTTCCTTTGGTGTAGGGTACCTAAGGTAGCCCCTGCTCATAAACATCTGGTCCTGTACAAAATTGCCATGGGCTGATTTTGCAGGTCAGACACTGAGCTGCTTCTGTGAAAAAGAAAGAAAAACAGTCCATCACCACCAGCAGAGCTGCTCGTGCTGCTTTTTCTCAGCCAGCTCTAGGTATGGCTGGATCCCTTTGTGGGATGACATAACTCACTAAACCTGTATAAAGCTATATCTGCTAAAAAAAAAAATCTTTCTGGCATTTTAGGAAGTTGAATTGCCTCAGCAGAGGCCAGTGGTGCCAAAACTGCCACAAGAGAGGCAGGGCTTATGACTAATGGGCGGGGAGCAGGGCATCACCTTTGTGTCAACCAGGTGGGATTGTGCCAGTTCAGTTGCCCCTGGATGCGTGGCTGCAGCCTCCAGCCAAATGCCCAGATCACCAGGCTGGAGGCAGGAGCGGGTGCAGGGCACCCCAGGTTGTTTTCTGAGGAAGGCAAATGGCACTGCTTGGTGGGCAGCAGGGCACAGGGATGCTTGCCAGAGCTCCAGGGATGTCCCCTCACCCAGCTAAGAGAGGCAGGTCTATACGTGACAACAGAACATCAGCTTTGGCTGGGGAGTCCTCTTCATGCCCTAGACTAGAAAAACATCCCTGCCTTCTGTTTGGAGCCCAGCAATGAGTGGCATTGTCACTTCTCTTGCAGAAAGCAAGGAAAGACCTGGAAGTCCGGTCTTCTGCCACCATGGTGGGGTTAGAATGAGGTAAAATCACTAATTCCTCCAGCTTCGCTACTTTTTTTTTTTTTTTGGTCAGGGCTTTTCAAAGGACTTTGTCGGAGTTCTTATTCATGGACGCCAACAGAGGTTAAACACAAGCTTGGTGTCTGCTTACTGAGCTCAGGAAGGGAAAGGGAAGGAAAAAAAAAAATACAGACAAACCAGAGGCAGTCCAGGCATGCCCAGGAGCAGACCTTTGGGCACCTTAGGAATTTTACTGGCAGGAACTTAGGCACTTGCAGACTGCAGACGCCTCCAGGGTTAGGCGGTAGCTGAACAGGGGTTTTGAGGATCTAAATATTGGCCCGCAAATGCCTATAGAGGCCATTAGGCAGAGCTTACATGCCTAAACCTTTTTTTGTGGCTCTAGCCCTAAACTAATATTATGGAAAATACCAGCAATTATTAGGGACTTCTTATCAGATTGGATACATACTCCCTTTGCATAACTTTACCATGGCCTCATTCATGTGGTGCTTAGAAAGGATGAATACCTGTTCTGCATGAGTAATTATGCCAAGGGCTCATGTGAGGGAGGTAGTTTACTGAATAAGACCAGCTATGTTTACCTATACATCTTCATCACTTAAACTAAAAATTGGTTTTACCACCAGATCTCCCCAGCTGGCTTGTTTGCCTTTTTGCAAACTGATTGCAGAGTATGCAGTTGTACTAAGATGACTGATGCCAAGGTGCTGCACAGAAAAAGGAAATATCCTTTTAAGTGTCATCATGTCCACAAGCATAAGCAAACCCATATCACATGACGAAATATAAATAGATCATTTCTTAGAAAAGCCATTTATTTACCTCCATGATTTATTATTCAGTGACATGTAGACTATTTTTTTCTTTGTTATTGGCACTCATGCTCATAATAACAAGGTACTTGACTTGAAGGTATTTGGCCAACCTTTCCAAAGCGCTATGTAAGCAGTAATCAGAGAGAGCTAGGCTCATGAGTCAACAAATTGCTCTCCCATGCTGATCAAACACTCTTGGCATCTTATTAAAAAAATACAAAAACAGATTTTCGACTTGCCTACCCAGTTCTCTCTCTAAAATTATTTATTGCATTTGCATTTGGCAGACTCCAGGCTTAAAATAACCAAAGGTGCCACTTGTTTTATTAACAATATTTTGCACGTGATTTTCATTTATATTTAGAAGGATAAATGAGATGGCCAGTCAGCCTCTGCAGATTTTGTTGCCATTAATCGGCTTTCATTTGCTCAGCCTGGGTACAGATGTGTCTCTCATTTTACACCACAGTCGGCAGCAGAAAGCAATCGAATACTTGGGTCAAAGCTAGTCAAGTCAATAGAGCCGATGTTTATTGTCGGAAGCTTTCATTCCAGCCCACACAGGGTTGTTACTATTAAAGCAAGTAACTATCAGCTACACTCCACAAGGTACAGGCTTTAACAGGAGGGGGAACTCAAATCTAAGTGGAATTTGTACTCTATTTCTATTATCTATATCTATCATATGTGCTTACTAATCCAGGCCCTGAATTTAAAACATAAATTCTCATGCAGAGACTTCCTGCTTCGCTGTGTAAATGAATGTGTTAAAATTAAATACATGTGTTTGTGTTATCATCTCACTGCTACCGTGTGTCAAATGAGTACAGCTGCATGAATAATTGAATTTATTTTCAATGTGACTGCTGAACTGGAAATATTTTGGAAGCTTGGATTAAACTGAGACAACTCCACACGCCCCCCCAGTTTTTTTAAAGACAAAACATCATTTTACATTGAAAAGCTCCTTCTAACCCCCAAAATGAAACACTTCATTTTTGGACACATGTAGTAAAAGCAAAGGAAATGAAAAGGCTAGATTTCACAAAGCAAGAAGTGGTGTTCTTCCCCTTTTTATTCAGTAATCTGGCTGAAAAAGATAAATCCTTCAGCTTCCTGAGGTGTTTGAAGCCACTGTTTCTCCTCCCTGGGAATGCCATTCACCATCCCTTAGTTTAAGGGAGACAAGCATACTGTGACTTTCAGTGCAGCCCTCCAGCTGGGCAGCTTTCCTCCATGCTGCCTGTTTCGCGCTGTCCCAAATGTGGAAGCAATGCAGAGGGAAATGAGGTGAGGTGCCAGAGCTTGAAGCAGCTGTCTCCAATGGAGTAGGCTACCCTGCTGCAAGCTAGATGCTCCCCTAAGGTACAGTGGTAGGGGTGGAAGTATTTCCAAGCACCCTCCTTCTGGTCACATTTTAGTCTGGTTGTGTAATTAGATGATCCCTGAACCCAGAGGTTACTTATTCTCAGGGAGGGAGTCCTTCCCACCAGGCTACGCACCAAGGATTACTTCAGCATTTGGTTTCTACCGAAGTGCTGTTTAAATAGTTTCACTTATTGCAGGACCACAAACATCTGTTAATTACGGGTCCGGGGTTTATTTATTTATTTATTTTAATAGCTAGGTCTTATTGACCTTCACTTAAGCACCATATAAAGAATGTTATGTTGAAAAGTACTAACAATTGCCATTTGAATCATGGGATTCAAAGACAGTTTGCAGACCTCATTAAGCCAATAAGCTTGCCAAGTCCACTCTTTTCAGTGCAGCAGAAGCAACACTTAAGTGCCTTTGTATGGGAAAACATCTGCTAGCTACAGAGGCTAGCAACAGACTAGCATCCTAAAAGGACTGCTTTATTCCATTGAGAAGTCCTGTCTCATGTGCAGGAGAAAACCAATTTTTTTTAAATTTTGAGAAAGTAAGATAAGCAGAACCAACTCTACAAAGAGCGGTAAGATGCTCCAGGTGTTCAACAAATCCAAAAGCCAGACTATGCATTTGCATACTAAGTATGGAGGTAGGAAAATGCCTCGGGTTGGTTAACAACATTTCCATGCAGAAAATGTTCTTCAGCTGTTTGTGTGAAGGATACACTACATGCACCCAGGTACATAATTTTGAGTGGAGCAGATAAATCTTACATTGTAGCAGTAATAGGTGCAGAGGTGCTTCTAGTTTAGAAGCTTCAAGCCAAAATAACTGAGACACGTTGATCAAAATAGTAGCATTGGTATTTTATCAGGGAACTCAAGAAGACATTGCATAGATTCACAAAAATAGCTGAGGCTACTGAATTCAGCAATATAACTTAAGGAAAAGGTGTCAAAATTCATGACTCCCAGGCCAGTGCTGCCCACAAAGACTATTCCTCCCCCAGTTGTGTTATCCTCAGTGCAGGGTGTTTTCAAGTGAGTGTCTTCAAAGGGCAAATACTCTTTCCATTCTATTGGCAGTGAAGTTACAAAGATGACCCCACTCTCAGCAGATTCCTTCAGGAACTGTTTGGCCAAACCCACTCTATTAGATTTAGGATTCTTTCTACATTTGTATTCAATCATACATCCTTGCAAGCACTAATCCAGTATAAAAACCAGAATCTGCCCAGATACAATTCCCAAGAACTGTGATATAAGTGAATAACTCACTGTGGCATGGCCATTAACAAGTGTTACAGAAAAAAGATAATAAACCAAGATTTGCTATAGAACATGACTGCATGATAAAATCCCTATGTGAACATTTTTGAGACATTGATTTTACATTTAATGTACAGTTTATCTCTTCAGGTGGGATTTTACATATTGACCATAGGTAGAGCACACCCCATTTTATAATTGCTTTATCTTAATTAAATAGGAGACAGATAGTAACTTCTATACGTGCTCACACCTTGCTAACAGAAACGAGTGATGTATTGAAAATTTCCTTATCACATTCAGTCCCACACAGGTGTTCTTTCTGATAAACTACTGAATGATATAAACAGTAATTTCAGGTTAACAATTGGTCAATAGGAAAAAAAAAACCAAACTCAATCAAAAAAACCAACATAAATTAAGCTATGTTTCCCAAGTAGGATTTGGAACTGAAAATACTCAAATACAGGAGCATAAGTGTGAATTTTGTCACTGTGACTGTGAAGCACAGAGTTTCTAGGAATTCTCCTTAGTAATGCTTGCTCTCACCTCTCACAACCCACAGGCATCTTTCTTGCATTTTGAGATCTTGATCTTGATAGGTAACTCTCAGATACGATAAGAAATTGTATGATATTCCCTCTGTTTTAGCCAGTGGCATGAAAATGGAAAGAAAATATTCACCTGTCCACTTATGGTTTTACCTCTAAGGGGTGTTATCATAGAACAGCTGCTCTGCAATCATTCCTAAACGACAGCAGCAGGAGAGTAATTCTGGAAAAAGAAAGATTTGTTCTGAGTGAGTTCTATCCATTTCTGGCTAAAATTAGTTTTCCTGTGATTGTTCTTTAAGATGTAATAGAGAGCATCTAAATGTCTTTTAACAAGCTTGCAGTCTCACCTTTGTTGCTACCATTGTACTAGATAAACATAGAGTTGTAAGAATTTAGGCTCTATGTTGCTCTTGAGTATTTTCATTTTTGTATTCCATGGAAACTTGTATTCTCTAACCTTCATTGATTTCTTCCAAACAGACCACTAGAGGTCTTTAAAAAAGCAGTAGCACACCTTCTATTGCAAAAGTGCATAGCCAAGTCTTTGTTCCTGCAAAGACCACAGCTTTCTGTCCAGTGTCGTTAGGGACAAAATTGGAAACCCCAAGATGTGATGATGTTTTTGAAAATCCAGCCTCTGGCAAGTTTCCACCATTTGCATTCATAATCCAATAACAGGATCAACTAAGATTAGTAATTTATAAATACTTCTGTGAAATGTAGGGAATAGAGTATCATTTTAACAGAAGCAGGAATTCAAACATATATTTAATTTCACAAGAAACATCCCAAGACAATTTCTAGGGCTTTCTCTGGAGCAATATGGTGTCTTGCTCCTTGCCAGGACAGGGCTCTGCCTTTGTATTTATTCATGTGACGCTAACAGGTTTCAGTGGTTGCACTCAGCCAGGCAGGCATACAGCTGCTGGCCAAGAGTACCAGACAGCATTGCTGTTCTCTTATCAATTCCCTGTGAAGTTTCTACCGACTTGCCAGGAATAAGTTATTTCCAAAAAGTGGTTATTTTGCTTAGGTGAAAAATAACAATTTTCTTTCCCGGTGGTTTATAGATTATTTCTCTAGAACTATCTGGTAATTGCCTCCTATTGATTAGGGAAGTTCATCTCTGTTAGATTTTGGTGGTATCTTTTTTAAATTTAAAAACGTTAACAATATCAGACATATTATTTTTTTCTATTCTTGCTGCCTCACATGCTTTTTAATTTTTTTTTATGCCCCAATCTTCCTCCCCGTGAAATATGTCTTGGTAGACCTTTCCATAATTCCGTCCTCCACATCTAGGTCCATACTCAACTTCTGAAAATGAGAGTTAGACATTCAGTTAATAAGGTAGCTTACTAGTGAGAAGGTAACTAAAGGAAGAGATTCTTCCTTTTATCAAAGGCACCACTTTTAGCTAACAGTTTAAAAGAATAATCTTGGATATTTTCCATAAGGTCAAGTGTTGTCTTAATAGGTTATTCTACGAGCATAATCAGGTTAAAGATGAAGGTTTCCAACTCCACAGTGTGTGATTTTTCACTAATGGCACGTTTTTGGATCTCGACTTCCCAATGCTACCAGTTTCTCAATAGGATACTTGGAGTACCAGGACATAGGTGCAGTGTGCCACTACACAACTGAACAATAACATACTTACAATATCTGCTCAGCAAGTATTGCTTTCTCAACACCCTCTCGGAGTGTTCTTCACTCAAGAGGGATGGGAGTAGGAATCTAGATCAACATCAGCACTGTTAGAACAGCTGTTCCAGCGTCGATAACACAGAGTACCAAATATCTCTTGATTGTTCCTAAGCAGTCTTGTTAAGCATCAGATATGCTTAATACTTCTCAAAAAATCTCTTCATAAGATCAGGAAGCCATAGGTATAATTTAATATGCAGTATTCAAAATGGAAGAAAATTCTTGAAGTACCTTTACATTCTAAGATCTATTGCATTATTTTTATCTGGAGTAGCCACAATCACGTGTCTTATTCTTCCTGTAGTTCTTGTAATATGAACATTGGCTATGGATCACACTCCAGCACTACCAGTACTGTCTCATATTGTTGACTCTTCCTTACTTGGCTCAGTCAGGGTCCACTTGGATGCCACCATCTGTTACAGTCCACAAGGAGGCATGGGGTCTGAGAGTGGATTCTCATGAGAAAGATGACAATGTGAACAGGAAATGTCCCACCAGGAATCCCTTCTTGGGACAGGCTCCTGTGGAATAGAACAAACTCTCATTGTCACTATTGCAGTTTTAACTTATATTCTTGTGCTCATCCTTTGATTCATTCTCTCTCCCCCCACTCTATTCCCATCTGACGGGTGGGAAACAGGATATTTTGTGAAATTCTTTCCTTCCTGTGTGGGTCTACATGACATCTTTAATTAGCAATGCTCTGCAATGGAAGTGAAGAAATAAAAAGCACAACTGTCCTGCTGAGGAGATCATAATAAAGTTGCTTTTTGAACAGGTATTTAAGGCATTACTTTCTGTCATTTACAAAGATCATTGATGTTAAGATTTAAAAATACCACACAAAAAAAAATATAAAACACACTTCCCTGCAAAATGAGTGGTCAGGAAGAGCTTTACAAACATTGTCCCTCTTTCTGTCCCACTGGAGAAGCTGGGATACAAAAAGAGTGATGGGAGGGAGACCTCTGTCTGCTTCCCTGGGCAGAGCTCCAGCCAGATGGCACCCACCATTTCACCTGGAATGAGTAGGAACACTTGTTTCATTAATTATTTTACTCTGGGAGCTGATCAGAGCTTAGCGGCCTTCTACAGCCAACCACAGTGGGTGCAAGGACTTTTTTGAGGCTGGGATTTCACACTGTGGAGGCATAGAGAAAAGTGCTGCCTCGGAAGGAGATCAAAGTAGAGACAAGCTTGGCAAACAGGAGGACCTGGACCTGATTCCTCCCTGCTTAGCTCTGTAGTATTGTAGGTGTAAAATTCTATTAAGCCTCATCTGGCAGGACTGTCAGTAAACACCAGCAGCCCAGGTGCTAGCCCCCAACTTCTCTAAGTCTTATAGGCTTAGCCTATTCTTCTCCCCAAGATCCACCAAGCAGAAATTTCCTTTTCCTGCTGATATGGCTCTACAGCCCCAGGGGATATTGAGATGATCCTGGCTTCCGATTTTCTTTTTTTCTTTTTTTTTTTTTTAATTATTATTAGTTTGATTCCCTGATATTTTGCCTGACACCTGGAAAAACTCATTTACACCACTACAGAGGAGCATGCATTCATTTTGTGAAAACAAAGAGTAACCGCACAAGGAGACAGATCAGGGAAAAAACAGGCCTTGTGTGCCGTTATGGCATTCCTTCAGTGCCAAAAGCATGGGGATATGGACCAAGAAAACTTCAGAATGAAGTACAGGGTTGTGCTATTGGAAGAGTGTCCGTTATACCCAAGTGACATGCTTTTTTCAAGCTGAGTTTATGCACTAAATCTCTTGACTGCTATCTTGCATTGTCACAGAGACAGATTTGTCCACAGCTGCTTCATAATATAATGATACTAGAGGCACTGCTTAGTGATTTTCATACAGATATAACCGTGAAACAAGAATGTGCTTGGTCATATTCGTACTGGGACTGCATGTCCAAAGTGAAGTTTGCACACCTCCATAAATCAGCTTGCAGCAGAAAAGAGGAACTGCTACTGGTAATGACTGAGCCTATAACTCTGACCAAAGATTACTAGAATGCAAATATTGCTAATGGCATTAAGTGTCTTTATCACATCTTGTAAAGTGTTATCAATCAAATTATAGGTGTTAAGAAGGTAAAAGCTGTAGCTTGAGGCAATAGATAAGAACTTTTCCCTTGGATCTTCAGGACTATTCCCTACTAGAGCTTTCCTTAGAGAATCTGTCAGGATATCAAAGGGAAAAAAGAAAGACTCTTTTTAGGCCTTGGGGCAGAAGAGGGAGGGGATTTTGTAGACAGTTTTAAGAGAAGCATTATAAAACTCTCAGGATGACTTCCAATACCAATCTCCTCCCCAATCACAACCAGATGTTGCTTACATGTACAAAAGAATATGCCTTTTTTAAAAAAAAACCAAATAATATTTTGCTGGTATTATTAACAGCTATGGCTTGTGAACTTGTGAAATATACGTGGAAAGACTGGCAAGCATATTTGAGCCACAGGAGCTTATCATAACCCCTAGGCACCCAAAATAAGTGGGTGGCAACATTACACTGGGACTTGTTTGCTGTGCTGGGATCTAATGCACCTCATTTGGCTTGTTCCAGTCCTGTACTGCAGTGTTATGCATATTTAATACACAGAAGGTTAAAAAAAAATCAATTTTAAGGCTACAACTGAAAGCCAGTATAAAATTCCACTATTACTGCTATGCTGTAAATTACATACGTTATTGATTTCTCCAGCCTCTTTTACAAGTGACGTGACACAGTAGGTTGGGGCCTCAGCCTTTTATCTGTATTCAGACCCTGCCTGAAGTTGGGAGTGAAAATTAATCTAGTCGCCTTAGTCTAAGCCTCCATTTGGGTACATTATAAAACCACCAGCATGCTCAGAACTCCTGTAAAAGTCTGCTCTGATGAAAGGGGTGAAGTACCTCCAGAGGTCCGCACAAAGAAGCTCTCAAGATTGGGGCTTACATTCTCTCTCAAAATACATATAGTCCTCTCTGCAAGGGCAGAAACATTTGCATATATAACAAGGAAAAAGAAGATATCTATGCCTCGCTGCAGTTTGAACTATGAGTTTGCATTTTTAAGAGCTGAAAATCTGTAATTCAGAGCAAACTTTTTCCTGAAACTAACATTTTCCTTTAAAAAATTTATTCATATATTCTTCTTACTCTGAGAAGGAGAAAGAGTTACCAAAAGGAAAGACTGGCATAAGAGGTACAGGTCCTAGCCGGCTTAAAAACAGAGGGAAAACTAAAAGCCCTTTTCATTTCTGTGGTCAGTCAAGGGCTTCAGCTAATTTTTAAGACAGACAAAAGCTTTGAAAGTCGTTTTACAGGCTGGGAAGAGAGGCAGAAACATATCCAGGGACCTTACTTGATGTAGGCACCAGAAAGCAGAAATTTGGCCCCAGATTTTCCTTTCAGAATTCCAGCTGCCCAGCCTGAATTCTACACTATGGGAACTGCAAGCCAAAACAAACTATTAAAAGGTGGGAAAAAAATGCTGTGCTAAGAAAAAGATCTGCAAAATTTTGTCCTTATGAAAACTATCTATGTCCTAACATAAACCATTGCTGATGAAACAAAGCCAGCCTCCTCATACATAGGTGCATTTTCAAATGAGCTGATTTTGTTAGGAATTCAGTCAACATCTGACTGTATGGTAAGTTCAGTTAAAACAATTTTAGTAACTGTCTCATATCACAGTGAATATTTCCCATAGCCTCTCAGCTATCACAGAGTGTGATACAGTATTTTTTTTTTTAATCTAATGGTATTACTCTATTTGCAAAAGCAATATACCCAGAATTGTTGGCAGATTTTTTGTGTCTAAACTGATGATGGGTCAAAACTCAAAGCCTGACTCTGAGCCCTTTGGACGCCAGGGAAAATAGCCCAGGTTTTAGCTATGTCATGTTGTGGACCAGATAAAGAGAGGCTAGCTTTTCAGATACCTAACCACAGTGGTAAGAAATACATGCAAATAAATTTACCCCATTTACTACCTTAATCTAATAGTAGTAGATCAGTCCCTGATCTGAAGAGCCCAATCTCAGCAACCAAGATTGATAGACTGGAGTAATTAAGCAATCTTACTTAACATTTGCCTGAAGTGACCTAGCAGTCTGATTCAGATAAGATTTCAAACAATCTCTGTGTGTTTGATCTCAAATTAACTTCAAGATTAACTAAGGCTTGGTTCAGGCACAGTAAAAAATCCTTCAAGTATATCCTGCACTGTAACCATGCTCAAGCCCTTTAACTGATTCCAGCAGCTTAATTAAATCTCATCTCAACTCGGTACATTTCTATTGCAAAGTGGTGTGAGGGATGGTCTGCATTGTAGAACAGCACTGGGAAGCTGAGAGGAGCAGCAAGACAGCACGTTTAGAAACTCCAGTGGCTAAAAATTAGAGGCAGACCTCTCTGCCTCTGTCTTTTAAATGCTATGATTTGATGGATGCTTTCTTGTCTCTTGGTGTAAAAAGAGAACTAACTGTGAGCAATAAGATCAAGAGCCAACATGTCTTTTCAGTGTAAGTGACGCTAAATTAATTTATACAGGACACCAGTCAAAAAACACTTCTGTGAATGAAAGCTCAAAGTGAGCCCGAGCCTTTGAGGAGCTTTCCTTGTGCCTTCTGTTCACTTCACAGGACTGCTTCAGACAGAAAAACTTCTAACATTTTGAAGGCAAACTACACAAGACATATTATTTCTTTTAACATAAAAAGCCCTGTTTTGTTATGAGTATTTGCTTTTAACAGCTCTATTCCTTTGTGCATTCCTTTCCCAGGTACAGTACAGGTGCTTCAGGGCAACTCTAAAGACAAATTTCAACAGTGACTTTGGAGACTAACGACCAAAAGTGGCATGTTTAGCACTCTGGTTTTCTCAATAATATGCCAGCTAAGCAGACAGATAGATGCCTGTTAGGATATTTCAAGTAACTAAACACATACAACAAACTGTCCTAGACAGTTTATTTACATCTTGAGGTAAAAATATATGTTTGAAAATCATCTTCTGAAGGTATTCTGGCTCACACTGCTCTGTTCATGCTAAGACTTTGTGGTGTTAATTGCCATTTTTAAAAATGAGGGAGGTATTTTCAAAGTACATAGGTGTGAATAGCTGCAGATTTGTAGCTGCAGGTACAAATCATATCATTTACCCTTTGCTACTGTTGAAAGGAGCGATGCATAAACACTTTTAAAAAGCTGGTTCTAAGTAGCAAAATTACCTCAGTAGGTGTGTTTGAGGTTCTTAATTTCCTTAGAAATGCTCCACTATTTTCACCTCAGGTCTACAGAAGTGTTTGTATGTCACCTAAAACCACAAAGCCTGATTTTGATTAGGCTGCGGGTACCACTGCTAGGTTATTATTCTAAGATAGCATCATGGAAAAACTTCAGTTATAACTTAATTAATTTACACTGTCATTAGTTTTGAATGGAAGCACTTTATCCAAGCAAAGGATCACTAATGAATTACTATATTTGTACTGTGGAATAACTATGGCTCTACGGTTCAGCTAAGGTCTGCAAGCGTATTGTATTAACACATATGTTATACTGCTACCTACAAGTCCATATTTAAAATCAGGGTGTTATGCTAAGTTAAGTTTAAACAAGGCTCCTGTCCCAAAGCTTAGAAAACAAGCAAGATGAGAAAGGTATTTGAAGAGGTACCTGGCTGAACCCATTTTAACTTTTCATGGTTACATTTGTATATGTAATTTAACGCACTTCTTCCACTGCCCTGAAGCCACTACAGAGAGGCTGGTTTCACAGTACAGCTGCATATGGGAAAGAAATTTAAAAGGAAGGAAGGGATGACGGTGGTGCCTATATTAGAGGTGCTGTGGAAGCAATATCTTGAATGGCAGCTCTCCACACGACAGGCAGGTATCTGCTGATCTTTGTTGTGGTGTTTGTTGCAAGCTGGTATTTCCTCTTGTGGACAACTCCAGATTTTCTAAAGCAAAAGAAGATACGCTGTGGAATTCTCACATGTGTAGATTGTGCACAGAATATATGGACTGTCTTTTCCTAATTTGTAGTTTACAGATTCCTTATTGGTCCCAAGGGCTTCTCATGTTGCATCTCATTAGTATATTGAAAAAAATGGTGGCACATGCCACACATTTCATCAAAATAGAAACATTATCGTTGGGAAGGCTGGGGTAGAGAAGCTTTCTAGTTTGTGTTCAGAGTTCTTTGGGTAACTGACTCTAATTGCTACAAACATCATTTGGATCTTAAAATATTTTCTGAATGCAGGAATAAGAGATTTCAACTTAATGCCTGCAGAGAAGCTGGACACTTCTGCAGGCACTCCCTCTGTTCCTTACAGTACTGATTGATTTTAACAATCCAGGATGCTGCAGATTTCAGCTAAAGCTAATGGTAGCTGAAATGGTGTTTCTCCATACACCACAAACTCGTCTTTATTATTATTTTTTTTTTTGCAAAAGCAGATACCTTTATTTGAACAATTATCAAACTGCCATCCCCTAAGATCATGTAAATTAATAGAAATGTCAGTATTTAGCACCCTATATCCTCTGCACCCTAGAGGTCAGATAAGGTATTAGTCATCTCTAATTAAAATTGCCTGATGCTAGGCAGCCCTCAGCGACTGCCACAATATAGTTTCCTGTGTAATCATTGGTCAATTTGTTGCAATCTATTATCAGGATTACTGAATTCTTAGTTATAATTACAACATCAGAGTCAATAGCAGTGTCATAGCAAGAGTAAGTAAACACTAGAAAATTATGAAGGATGGGAATACCTTTCTAACAGCTACATCATATAAGTAGTACAGAGATCAGGCACTGTAACAGCTGAGCATAATGATAAAATCCTACTGAGCATAATGATAAATTCCGACTATGAGAAGATGAAGTTGGATATATTCCCCTTAAGGGAGTACAGTCATCTTGGTGACATCCCCTGTAAGCTCCTCCGTGGTTTCTGCCTACCAGCTGGGCACCATACACGTTAGGTGATTTAAACAACCTGCCAGACTAAATTTTACAGCCACCACTGTCGAACCATTCCCAAAGACCATTCCCAAGGACTTTCAAAAGTCTACAGAAGGGACCTCCTAAAAGCCTGCAGCCCATTTTCCTGCAGCACTTTAATCACCCAAAAGCCCATTTTCAGATATGGCCCAAGAGATCAGAATCCCACCTCCCACAGCCTGTTAGACAGACACCTCTGCTTCATTCTCCAAAAGCCACCTCCTCAAGCAGTATTTAGACATTTGATTATTGATATGGTTGGCAGATTACGAGCTCCTGGAGAATTCACCTCATGTTTTTCTGAGAACGGCAACACAAAGTCCTCTATGGAGGAAATGTTTGATAGAATTGTCTACTTCTTTTCATTATACTTTTCAAAGAAAAACATAGTAATTTCTGTTAATATTTTGACTAAGAGGAGAACCACTTCTCAAAACTATTTCCAATTTCAAAGACTGCCTTAATTTTGGAAAATGAAAAAAAGAAAAAGAATTTTTCTGCAGATCAAGTCTAAGATTTCCAGGGAATCCAAAGAAAAGACATCCCTAATAGGATATTTTAGGTTTTACTTTAAGGTCAAGGTGTGTTGGCCTGAGAGTTCAGTGAGTGGAAACATGACCAAGAAATTTCAGCACATACTGTAAGAACTGAAGTCTAATTAGGGGAGTTGGACAGGCTTTTATCTTACCTATCTAATCTCCAAACACGACCTCAAAGGTTGAAAATGTGACTATGTCTTTTTAAACCAAGTAACACGTAATTAAAATTCAGGCTGTACAACTAACATCACATTCATTAACAAAATAGGAGTTCAAAACAAAAAAAAAGCTTAACTCCACATCAGAGACATTTCTGGAAACCACAGCTTAACTGCCTATCTTGCCTCCATAAGTTTCAAATGAAACAGGAACAGAGGCTTTCTTTGGCACAGCCTAACCCTGTTCAACCAGGTATGGGCTTCAATTAAGTCACCCTTGTGCAGGATTTGAAGTCAAATATTTATAAATGCCTTTGGTTGTTTTTTAGTGGGTTTTTTTTGTTTGGTTGGTTTTTGTTTTGAAATAAAACCCCAAAATATTTTTTTTTGGTTTTAAACACCAAAACCTCTTTAATTATTTTTTTTAAACTGTTGGGGTTTTTTTAAATACCAAAAATTGGTTTTTAAAAACAAAAAAATGGGGTTTGCTTTTAAATAAGAAAAACCAAAACTAATCAAACAAAAAGATTTGACCACAGCAGTCACATTGCTGAAACCAACCAGGACAGCTCTAACACCATCCTAGAACCAATGAGCCGAGTCACAGCTCTGGCTGCTCATATGCCTGTGGTCTGCCTGACATCTTATAGATGACTCAGTGGAAAAGAAATAGTGTATTGAAGCTCAAGCTACAATGAAAATGACATAACTTCTGAGGAACAAAACTACAGCTGTAGCCCTACATCCTTTTCTGGAAATCTGGCACAGTTATTTGTGGGAGAGAAAGTCTCTGTCAGAGCAGGCTGGGTGACTCTAGAATAGCTCCGTTCCAAAACTGTGCAGGCTTTCCAATTTTTTCTTATGTTTTTTTTTTTTTTCTTACGGCCTTGAAATGAAAATAAAAACTTTTCAAATAGAAGGATGTGGAATTGTGTTGAAACATCTATTTCTGAGATAGAGAGATCAAGTTTTCAATCAGGCTTGCAGATCAGACATAAGCAGAGGCCACATCCTGGGACAGAGAAAACTCGCCATTGATAACCACCAGCTCCTATGCAAAATGTTTCATTATCCAAGAAGCAGCATACTTAAGCTAAAATATATTTCATCAAACATGTTCTGACCAATTCCAATTCTGAGATGACATTGTGTCACCAGTTTGTGGAAAGATCAGTATTAAAAATACCTCAGAAAAACAGAAGACTGGAAAAGAAGCTGAGGAACAGCCGATCGCTCAAAAGACATTTCTAAGCAAAATTAAATATAAGTTCAGGCATATTCTGTTTCATCACATACTGTTCCTTTGAGAGGTGAGGCACTTACAGTAATTTCTCTATTTTTCAATGGGTCTGCAAGACAAACATTTTTTCTTCAGCTTGGCAAAAGAAAGTTACATTAGAGTCAATCAAGATGAAAGTCTCACGAGACAGAAAACCTTACAGTTTAAATAGTGACTCTGTTCTTCAGCTGTGTGTAAATTGTCATTCTCACAGGGTGCAATCAAATGTTGATGTCTTGATACAAAAGTTCCCAGTAATCTGGAAAACATAAACACATATACTTTATATATACCCACATACACACCTACACATGTATATGGTATATTGTACCTATATACATGTTTGTGTGAACACATACACACAATGTGCATATGGAGTTCCCTTAAAATATTTCTCCCACCATCTCAACAACCATAGTTACAATAGAAAGAAGAGAATGAGGCTAAGGTCAGCAGTCTCTGATGACAAGTGTTTGTTCAAAGTGATTTTATGTTTCCTTTGCACTAGACATGAATATGAAATTAGAACTTATAAGAATTTTTACAGAAGAAAAGTTTAGAAGGTAGAAAAATTTTCCCCAAAGAAGGTTCAGGGAATAAATGGAAGCTTATCTGTATTTTTTTTTTTGAGATTTTTTGCAAGCTGGAAAATAGGGAGAAAAGTATTAATCTTGCTTCTCACACTATTGTAATATCAGGTACACGAGAGAATCTGTATTGTATGCTTTCTGCTGAAGTTAAAATAATAAAAAAAAATCAGAGAAAGCATAGTGTGTAAAAGTCTCTTTTCAGTGAAAACATTATAATTTTTCATTTTATAGTCTTTGTTTTTTCATCAGGAAGATTAATTCAAAATGTGATGTACATTTTCCATTAACTTTGAAACTATATTTTAAAAACATCTTCTTTTCCATGATATTTTTAAATTTTTTTTTACAAAATGTTTTTATTGAAACAGATTTCAGCCTATTCTAGTTTGCATTTTGTATTTCCTCAAAATTAAAATTTAGAACTTCAAAACATGCCAACTCCATAACCATTACTTCTGTACGATTTTGATCAAAGCCATGGAAATTCCTGGTTCCACCCCAGAATTATGAACTGGTTCAGGTTGCGTTTGAAATCCAGCTCTGAGGAGCTGACTTACCTATCTGGTTTGCAAGAATCCCACTGCCTTCACCTGAACTGGGAGCATCCCCTCATAGCAAAGCTCTTCTCCAGCTGGAACACATCCATGCAGCAGTGTCTCCATCCGCTCTGTGTAGGGTGGGACCAATGTTTCACTGTCAACCTCCAGTCTACCATCATTCTCCAAGTTCAGAAAGCTCCTTTTTTCTGTGACTTGAAGATCAAGGTTTTTTAGCAATTCACTAACTAGCTGGGTTTGCCTGAAGAGACCCACCCATTGGTTTTTTATCCTCTGAAGGCAGGCCAATTTGCAACTGCAGCCTGATGGTTGCCTGGGTTAACCTCTGCCTTGTTTTATGAGGCTTAGAAACCCCAATATACCTTTCAAATAGCTTGTCTGATCACACTCCTCTGGCAGATAAGCAGAAAATTAGAATGAGCTTCTCCAGGTAGGTGCCAGCATGAAACTACTGTTGTCTTCCAGGGGTAAATGCTCAGCAGGCAGGCAAGCAGGTTAGGGGGCAGTTAGAACAGGGACACAAATAAGCAGCCTTGTAATCACTGCTTCAATGCATCTGCAAGGCAAGTCTGTGTCATTGTACAAACACAACATTTGCTTCTACTGGAACTTTGAGATAAGCATCTTGACAGCGCTTTTAAGCTTTTAAATATTGTATGTAAGACTCCTAGGTGGCTGTTCAAAATGAAGACACATTTATCTTGTTCTACATAGCTTATATTCAAGTATTCATATTTGAATCTTCATGTTTCAATTCAAGACCTTTTGTCCTGCAGTTTGTCCTATTACTTGTGGGATCTTTTTCATCACGCTGATAAGTCTCTTCTCTCATCAACAGTGACTGCGTGCCAAAGGCCTGCATAACAACAACAGGCAACAAAACATGAGTTACTTCAACTGATATTTTAGTTTCCATCTTTCATATTTGTCCAGGTCCAAATGAAAACTTCAGTGCCCAGAAATATTCAGGTCTTGTGCTTGGTGCAGATTACAGTCAACAGCTAATTTGTTCTTTGAATGAAGGGGGGTAATTCAGAGGGGCCTGGAGGGATTAACTCTGGAGATCTAATCTGGTATTCCTGGGGCATAGAATTTTCCTTCCTAAACCTGGATGTGTCCAAAAAAAACCCCAAACCTTTGATCTCAGTGTTTTAAGTGATCTCTTTTTTTAACTAGGAAAACACAGGCATTCAGAATTCACCACCAAATCCCCACTCCTTAGGATTCTACTTTCTCCTACGCCTTTCACCACTTTCCCCAAATCTTAAACATTCATTTAACTATGTTCGGCTGAGGTCAATGGGATTTAGGAAGATTCATGACCCCCACAGCACATGGAACCTCAGCTCCTCTGCACTGACAGCTCCTCAGCTGTTCAGATTCATTCCACATTGTGTCCTGAGAAAGAAATTGTTTCACAGTGTGCACAGTATCTGCTGCTTGCTGCTGTCGGCCAACTAAATACATTAAGGAGCTGTTTTGAGGGGGAAAAAAAAGCCTAAAATCCCCCCCAGCTGTGGAAAGGAACACACAGGAAGAGAAGTGAGAGCTGGGAGGAAAGCGCAAGGTTCACTCTCTGACCCAGATCTTGTTTCGGAGTAAACCAAGCTAGCCATAGGCACAGGGTTTGGCCAAGCCTACTCATCCCCTGGCATGCACCAGAAGGTGGATGTTTGTCACACACTGAGGGATTTCCTTGCTGTTTTGAGCCTTGAATGTGCGACTTTGCAAAGGTCTTTTGAAAGCAGCAGCTCTTACTCCCTGGCGCTAGTTGCCTGGTGACATGTTAGGAGACGTCACTAAAAACCCCTCACTGTTCAGAAGTGCAGGTGCCTGTGCAGAAGCACAGCCCTCCCACAGACACCTGCATGGCTAGGGGAAGAGGTGGAGGTGTGCCCCTTATTCCCAGTTAGAAATGAACTGAAGTAATTTCTCACCCACATTGATTTGCTGATATCCATTAACAGTGCAAGAAATTGGACTACAGACGTTGAGGCCACAATGTCAAAATCCATAAATGCCCTCATGCAGCCAAATCTGCCTAGAGTGTGCTGCAACAGACTTAATGTGGTGGGAAGCCAGCCACAGAAAGTGAAATGGAGAGAAAAAGCCTCAGGAAAGTCCTGGAGCCTGATAGTCCTTCTCCTGATCCTGAGACTTAAGTTTTGTCACGCATACTGCTTCCCCAGAACAGTTTTCTCCAGCAGGTATACTCATGCTTTCACATTGTAGTAACAGGAATCAACTCAGAATCCAAATTTAAGAGCTTTAAAAGATAAAGCAATAAAATTGCTAGATACACAATCCTATTTTACTACATTTATTTTAGTGTCATGCATATATGAAACTTCCTCTTCCGTAACTTCTTTCCTGGTCTCTATCAGAGACTTCCACTAGGCAATCTTAGTGGTAACAAAACAATATAGTCCTTGCTGAATGATAGCATCAATTTTTATTATTCCTTAGAGCAGGTGCGGAAAACAGGCCCTTTGCCTCTTAATTCATGTTTTTTTCCATCATCCTCTGAAAACACTGAACCTTTCAAAGAATGGGACTTAGTATCAAGAAGGTAATATTCCTTAACAGGAGATTTTACAATTCACTTCAGTATTCCATGGATAACAAATGTTAGTCCTTTTTATCCATCTTATTTCACAGAGTTTCTCAAACTATTTCAACGGAAGTTTTGCCCCACAACAATTGTTGGATCCAAACCTCATCTTTATGCAACATAGCTCACCAGAAGACAGAAAAAATGACATTAAGGTTACAGCTGGTTTACATATTTAGCATATTTTCCAACTAAGTTCTAGTTCATCCAATAACGCAATACTTTTGGTTCAAAGCAATTACTCAGTAGTACTTCTACTACTCAAAAAAATGTCACAGAGAGAGTATATTTTTCAAATATTAATTCACAGCATTTATGTTAAGAACGTGTTTATAGAGGTTGGAAGGAAGTTCAGATAAAGTTACTGCATTGTGGCAATATATGAAGTGACTTGTTTCAATAGGGAAGAAGTTTAAGATAATTTCTCAGCCCAGTTTCCTTTACTGGTTAAACCCCTTCAGTCACATTTGTGAGAGCAATGTCGGACACTTGTGTTTATTTTTCTTTAACTGAAAATTTTTAACCCTGAAAGTAAAGTAGAAATTGAAGAAGCTAGCCTGAAGGGTATTGTGCTACACCAGTGTATGTCCTTTTCCAAATGTAGATGCCTCAGTAAACAAGTGAAGTGATGACTTTTGCCTTTCTCCCTTAAGTTTTGCATTCTGTTTGCTGCAGCCACCACCTGCAAAGAGCAGCTTGGCACTGCCATGTGCCAGCTCCAGATATGCTTGGGAGCTGCATAAAACCAGGATCTAATTGTAGCTAACTGGAAAAATTGTAAAGCTGCAGGAAACAGGACAGGCTCTGACAAGCAGAGGGGATCTACTCAGAGTTCTCTTATCGTCAAGCAGAAAAATAGACATGACGAAACTATACAGTGCAAATACAATACTACCTTCTTAAAGCACAACATGAAGCTTAGGATTTTGCTGGTGAAGTCTGAGTGGAGATCTGAAATCCTGGAGCTCTTCTCAACCAACATTTCTGTGGTCCTATGGTCTTATGCAGATAAGAATAGATCTCCCATTTCTGGCTGATTACCAGAGTTGCCCTTCTCTTCTTTGATAGGAATGGTTTGATAGGAATGGTTGGACTCGATGATCTGGTGGGTCTCTTCCAACCTGGTTATTCTATGATTCTATGATTCTGGTTTCATTTTTTACAACAGAGAGGGTTAGACAATTAGGTACATGGCTACTTATGAATTTTTTTCAAATACTTGAAGTTGAAAATGTGAAGGAGACTACCCAGATAAAACCAAGTCTCTGATGCACCCATATCTAACAGACCAGAAACCAGGTATGTTTTCCAGCAAAGCTGGGTATGTTTGTCCACATTTTACATCTTGCATGTCCAGGACAGAGGCCTGGACCAAAGGTCCTCATGCCCCATGCAGGGACTCTAGAAAGCTGGGCAGATGAGTCTGAGAGCAAGCCTACTGATGCAGCTGCACTGCACCTGGGGTCTGAGGTAGTGCATTGTTTTGCCAAGTAGAAGGCTTGGAGCTCTTCCAGGTGCCTCTAGGTCAATATTTGGTGCAGACATCTCTACAGATATGCTCTACATCCACCTCTACAGAAAGGTGCTAGAAACATCTGCACCTCTGCTCTGCTGCTCAACAGGTACAATAACTCACCCTCTGATTTGTGAAAGATCCCTGCCTAGCCTAAGGCTTTCCACAAGGCACTTAGACCATGTATGGGCCAAAACCTTTCCTCAGAGACTGTTTTTAATCTCAGACATAGAAAAATATTATTAGCTGAGCTGCAGGTAAACAAACCTGTCCAGAAAGCTTTCTGCCAGTTTGCCTGCACCCAGCAGCCTCTGCCAGACCAGTCACAACCAGACCCATCACAACCAGACATAGTGTATAAATCATGAAACGCTTGAGCATAACAGCGGCATTACAACATCGACTTAGTTATGTCCATCAGACTCTTGAGGAATCCTTGCAGACTTCAATGGTCTCTTAAGGATTTACAGTAATACTAAGCAACAAACAAGAAAAAACACATCTCCATTTCCCAATATCAGAGGGGGAACTTGTCAAAAGCACAGGAAGAATCCATGCTGACTCTGAGGAAAGAAGCTAATGCCTGCCTCAAACAAGCTGATTGCCTGTAACTCAGGTGAATTTTGCTGAAGTGCCTAGCTTTGGTTATTGATGAATGAAAATTTTGGCCAATAGCTTCTTTTTATGCAGCTTCTGGAAATCCTGCATGTTTGAAAATTTGGAGAGCACTAGTTGTTGACATTTAGTTCACAGTTACTGCTGAGGTACCACCCAAGCTATTTTTCTTAAGACTACAGTCATGTCCAGTTCTGCAATGGAATTTATTTATTTTTTTTAAAAAATTGCTATTAGGACAGTGCAGAGAATTAGATGTATCCCTTTGCCAAACAAAAGGACATGTCTCCAAACCTGAGAGTGGCTGTACTGTGGTACCTGTATGCAAAATATCTTAGTGCAAAAGAAGACACCTCGATTATGTTAGTCTGCAGAAAAGGTAGCTACCAGGGACACATGATATCTACGCAGCATTAATTCATTCATTAGCACCTTCCTAGTTCATTTCCGAAAGCAGTATAGAAACAAACTGAGGCAGACAGACTTTCCATGCCTATGGGCACTTTTTCAAAGGTGCAACTTCTACAACTTCCTTGTTTAAATTATCTGAGCAGTAGGTGGGTGGAGCACCTTAATAATTTGCTTTTCTCTTTTATTACTGAAATAAAAAATGTAGAATATCTGAAGGTGTTGGAAGAGAGGTTGTTCTTATTGCATTCCTTTGCAGGCAGCGTTGTTTTTGCAGGGACACCTGTCTGCATGAAACTCTGTAAATGCTTTTTAACAGGTCCCCAGGTAGCAGAAAGAACACAGCTGCTAAAGAGTGTTAATGGTAAGGACAGCTGCTTGGCTGACAGAATTGAAATGAACATAGTGCATGTGCTGGGACTGTAAATAGGAATGAATTTTCCTAAAATCTTTATAAGTAAAAACATTTATTTTTGGAATATTAGCAAAATAAAAGGGGTTACAATGTTCCTTTAATTTTAAGTCAAAACATAACGACATGCAGCTCTTAAGAAGGTTTATTTTATAGCAAAATCTCATATTGAAACAAGGTGGCTTAGAAATAACTTCAGAAATACCAGGGATTTCTTTTAGATGTATATATAAACCACATTTGGGCAATTTTTTTTGCCCTTAATATGTAGTAAAACCGGTCATGAAATCCGTCTTTCCATAAACCTCACATCAGGTATTGGGGAACGCTTTTCTGGCTGCCAAGCCTGCCAGTGATGGCAAATGCTTGGTGTGTGGTGTGTGAAGGCATTACAAGGTACGTGTAACAGGTTATTCACACGCTAAAAAGGTGAAATAGAGGTCTTATGTTTCAAGGAGAGGCACTGAAATGAAGACACCTGATTACTAGCCTTCACCCAGCCACTGCCTTCCTCTCTGAGTCAGAAAGTGCCAAGAAAGTGCCTTCTTTTGATGGACACAATCCCAGCACAGGCTCAGAACTGGAATTTTTAACCCAGCTGAACACCAGCATCAGAACGGTTGCAAACAACTGCTATCCTTTTGGTACTGTTGGTAAAGGACTGCATTCTCATTGGAAAGATCATCTCAGGGTAGTGGAATGACAACTCCTTGCTACTACCCTCACTTGCAGTGCAGAACTCCAGCCTGACTGATGTGCCTTGTCCTCTTGAAATGCCATCACTAGATTTTTAGGATTGACAGAGACCTTTTAGAGTCTATCTAGACTTCATCATGTTTCCCAAAGTCTCTCAAAGGCATTTTCCACCTTGATGGATGAAAACAGTGGGCCTGCTACCTGTACATAGCTCTTCACATCTTCTTATCCTGATCCAGCAGCTGGGCTCAGTTTAAAGTTATTAATTGCCTTTTTAACAGCTGGCACCAGCAGCCTCACATGTTGACTAAAGTGTGATGTGATAATTAGACAGGGTGAGGAATCTTTGCTAAGTTTTGGGTTTTGGCAGTATTTTGCCTTTGATCTTCTCTGCTCTCCTTTATAGGAGAGTTACAGCATTCCACCATGAGCCAAGGGTGGGCCTTTCATCAACCTGGGGGGAAAGCTTCATCTTATGCCCCATGGAACTCCATTCTCAGTCTTAAACTTCCCATTCAGATGACTCCTACGTGCTAACTGGAGCACCTGTGAGGTGCCTATAGAAAGAAAAGCACACATGGACCACCTTCCACCAAAACACAGATCAAATCAGCACATTAAAAGAGAAGCATGAGCCGATTTCAGTAACAAAATAAACAAAGAAGCAGGCTTTTAATAATGCCTTTTCTGCATTAACTTGATTGAAACTTCATCTTTTGGTCTGCAAGTCAGGAAGGCTGGTGGCACAACAAGTGGAACACCCTGCAGAAATCTATGGCTGTTTCCCACTTAGTCTCCAAAGCCACCAATATTCCAGGGTCACACCGGCAGTTAACTTACACATTCTGCTCATTTTTATTGGCAAATTACAAACCACTTAACAGATGGCATAGAAATAGTTATGTAAACTAAAGAATAAGTCCTAGAGCATTTTTGCTCTTATTAATGAATCGTAATCCCTTTCTTTTTTTCACACTCAACAAACCTGTGCTGGCACAAACCCAAAGATAGCAGGCAGGTCTGAATGTCACTAATTGTGTCCCTGATACATTGTTCACTACACTGGGCTTTTAGTAGCACAGCAAGGCAAGTCAAAGAAAAGTATCTGCTGCAGGAGGCCTAATTGGTGGGAGTTTTGCAATGTAACTAAGCAAATGAGAGAAGACTTTGTGTAGCAATTTGATTTTTCCACCCTGTGAGGGAAACAGAGCTCTATGTTGACTAGGAAATATAACATAAAGACATGATAGCCTGTTACAGTGGGATATGTGTTGAACTAAGACCCAGAGCTGTTTTGGTACTAGAAATTAAGCATGGATGTCTGCAAGACAGGTATGTAACTATGTTTATGAAATGACATATGAAGTTAATGTCCAAGTGTATGCATGTGAAGAAATGAACAATTGTGTGATGTGTTATGCACACAGGTAAGTCTCTGAAGCTGCTTTCTCTTAGACATAACCTTCACAATCTTTTGTCCTTCCAAACTGGAAAGACTACAAGTATGACAGATGGCTAGCAGGTTTTGCTTGCTATCATGGATGTTTTAATTGTGGTAATCAACACAGCTTGCGCATATCTTCAGTTTCCCTTCGGCAAATGTGCAAAAATTCCAGTGGAAGATTTCATGTGACTGCTTGGAGGCTGACACTGGTGCAGGAGCAGGTGTCTGGCTGCTCCATCTCTTATCTGATGGCTAGCATGTTGCTGCCAACCCCAGAGGCAGTTCAGCAGAGTAATCCCCTTCAGGGGTATTAGACCTCCCTTTCACACACAACAGGCTGGGCCCTGGCAGTTTTTGCCCTCTCAAACTGGTCTGCCGTCCCCCACTTAGAATCATAGAATCACCAGTTTGGAAAAGACCCACCGGATCATCGAGTCCAACCATTCCTATCAAACACTAAACCATGCCCCTTAGCACCTCGTCCACCCGTCCCTTAAACACCTCCAGAGAAAGTGACTCAACCACCTCCCTGGGCAGCCTGTTCCAGTGCCCAAAGACCCTTTCCATGAAAAATTTTTTCCTAATGTTCGGACTAAACCTCCCCTGGTGGAGCTTGAGGCCATTCCCTCTTGTCCTGTCCCCTGTCACTTGGGAGAAGAGGCCAGCACCCTCCTCTCCACAACTTCCTTTTAGGTAGTTGTAGAGAGCAATGAGGTCTCCCCTCAGCCTCCTCTTCTCCAGGCTAAACAACCCTGGCTTTCTCAGCTGTTCCTCATAAGACTTGGTCTCCAGCCCCCTCACCAGCTTTGTTGCTCTTCTCTGGACTCGCTCCAGAGCCTCAACATCCTTCTTGTGGTGAGGGACCCAGAACTGAACACAGTTCACTTCCATGGTGCACTCTTGGCTGCAGTCAGCCAAGGCTGAAATTTAGTGGCAGAGACACAAAGAAGCAACTCACAGATTGTTGTTAAACAGCCACAGCAACAGAAGTACAAGTGGGAAATGAGCAAAGAAAATCAATCCCTTTCTTCTCTTCAGTGCCTGTGGATTATCCAGGAAACAGAATTTACAAGGTGGGTTTGTTTTGCATATTGGATTGAAGACATTTGCCTGTATCAAGATGCAAGCTCTGTCACATAAATACTGGACTGTACACAGACTGTAACAAGTGAGTCTTCCTTGTTCTTCCATGAGTTAAGCTCCTGCAGGAATTTTTACAATCAATGTACACACCTCAGAATGCTTCTTACAGTGTGTCCCCCACACGGAAAGGAAGCAGTCACAGGAGTAAGACATACAATAAATTGGGCTAAGTAAGACCCATCTCCACTCTCCGATGATTACATACATGGTTTCCTGATGATGTTAAATATGCTGTCCTAAAACATGCCTCTGTCATAACTGAAATACCACATATCTGAACTAACTGCCCAGTGTCCTGGCCCACCACTGTGGCCTTTTTTTATGACAACTCCAAATTATTTCTACCTCACAAGTACCATCAATAACTTGACTGATTTCCATGCCTTCATTGAGCAGCTGTTGAACTGTTCCTCTTGCTACAGGGGCTTTTATGCTTGAGTTTCCCAGCTGAGTATCTTTAGGCTTCTGTCAAACTCCTGTTACAGGCAGAAAGATGGAACCAAGCACAGAATAACAGGCTCATCTCTTCCATGTCTTAATTTAAGCACCTAATGTTAACTGGACTTTGAGTGCTACATGTTACAACTGACAACTGATGGCTCGAGAGCTCTAGCAGTGAAAGAAGATAGCTGTAATTTTAAGTCATGGATTGAAAAGGTTTGATATCTTTACTCAGAACAACAACGAAACTGGTGAGGGGGCTGGAGAAGAAGTCTTATGAGGAGCGGCTGAGGGAGCTGAGGTTGTTTAGCCTTGAGAAGGGAAAGCTGAAGGGAGACCTTATTGCTCTCTAGAACTACCTGAAAGGAGGTTGTAGAAAGGAGGGAGCTGACCTCTTCTCCCAAGTGACAGGAGACAGGACAAGGGGCAATGGCCTCAAGCTGTGCCAGGGGATGTTCAGACTAGATATCAGAGGAAAATTTTTCACAGAAAGGGTCATCCAGCACTGGGACAAGCTTCCCAGGGAGGTGGTTGAGTCCCCATCCCTGGAGGTATTTAAAACACGGGTAGACGAGGTGCACAGGGACATGGTTTGGTGGCAGATAGGAATGGTTGGACTCAATGATCCAAGAGGTCTTTTCCAACCTGGTGATTCTATGATTCTGTGATTCTAATATGAATCTGTATTAACTTCAAATTGACTGGAAACTCTTTACTATCTTTGGCAGAAAGAGCCTACAAAGTATTTTGAAAAAAGTGTAATCATATTTATTTTTTCTCAGCTACCAAATACATGAACTACAAGGTAAATTTAAGTGAGGCTAAATGGGCAGGCATATTCATTTCAGCCTTCAAGTAAAGTCTAGGATAACAAACTAAATTTGGTAGGAGCCAATCTAATTTTAAAAGCCTTGTCTAGAGGAAATATGGACCATGAAATCTATTCTTCCTGGAACAACTGCTCAGGGTGTGACTCCACAAAGAGAGTGTAACAGTCCGTAGTTCATGTTACAGTCTGTAGTTTGTGTTACAGCTATTGGGTTGCTGAGGTTTGAAGTGCTATTTCTCCATTGAAAAGAAATTAGGGTACTGAGAACTTGTGCCTTAAAGTCTTAAGCTACTCACATAGAGACTCTGGGCCTGGGTTGGGACTCTGAAGCTGTTGTCAGCATTAGGCATAGCCAGTTGGAACAGTACATCAGAAAAAATAGTTCTTTTACAAATGCCTTCAGAGCAGCAGGTGATCCCCAAGGCCATGCTGCTTCCTCTGAAGCTGTGCTTTATTGTCCAGCATGCATGCTCCCACTCTAACTGCATCAATAGTAAGCAGTGCACAGGACTGTACTAATAATCTTGTGCATCCACTTGAACTTAACGTGTTCTAAACTCATATTCAACATTGTAATCACAAATGAATGAAAACCTTGGACATCAAGATTATTACTACTGTATGGTCTATATTTTCTGTCGTGTACTCTGAAGGCCCAAGTGTAGTTACGAGATGCTGCTGCTGTTCAAGATCTCACTACTGACCCACAGAATGTCCTTGAGCAAGTCCCTTCACCTTTGGCATGCTTCACGTACAACATCTGGAAAACTGAAAAAATTCACTGAGGTCCACAGAGATGCTCTGTAAAGTTACTAATATTGGTCAATTGCTTCAATTTTTCCAAGTGTAAAGTCCATTAAATGCAAAGAATGGCTCCGTACAGTAACTTCTGCATTAGACTTTAGAAAAAAACCCTTTATTACTCCTGACTGAGTAGGAAATTAATGATTTTAAAACAGCTCTCTACTGTCAGTAAACTCAGAAAACACCCATTCGTCAAAAATAAATGAGTTTGGGTTTGCTTTTTTTTTTTTTTTCAGGAAACAATCATTTTAGATAAATCACACAATTTGAAAAATATTGACAAAAAAGTTCCCAGAGCAACAAAACATTTTGTTTATTTTTAAAAAAGTCCACATGGGTGCCAATTTCAGTTCAAAATTTCCAACTGGTTGCAATTGGGATGAAAGTCACCATTTCAAAACCAAACTGTGGGAAAGGAAAGCTGTTTCTTGTCCAGGCATCTCACTGTACAAGCACAGAAGAACTACTTTTGACTCAGCATGCAGTGATCAGAAAGGACAGGAGTATTCATGTTGGGAAACTGAAGACACATGTTGAGTATCTCTGGCACGGCACAGATAAGCCAGGATAAGTGTTTACTCTAATAAAGTTAAAGAAGCTTCTTGTAAGGTAAGGAAAGAGAAGGAAAGTGGAAAATTTAGAAATCATGAACCCATAACTGCTTTCTGAATTGATTCTTTTTCTAAGAGTTTGAATGGGACAAAGGAAGGAAAGTTACATACTGTTGTGTGTAACAAAGCCAGCAGGAAATAGGGCTTAGCAGTCAAAAGAACACACACGGTAACGCCTACTCCAGTTCACATACAAGAACAATATTTATCTCCTCTTCCCAGCACTGTCAGAGAAATATAGGGTCCAATACAGAGTGTCTGCATGACTAAAATGCTCAGATAGGAAAGGATTAGAAAAAATAAGGCATGAAATAAAAATCAGAAGAAGTGGAGGTAGTGCCGTGTGGTACCATGGGGAACAAGGGAAAAAAGCGAACTTGAGATGAAAAGGAAAGGGAGATCTACCTTGTGAGAGTCAAAGAGAGAGGGGTACAAGCCTCAATATCAAAGCCTATGTTTCAGACACCTTCAATGAACTGCAAGCTCCACTCAGCAGTTATAAAGGCCAAAGCTAGACTATATGCTTGGTGTTTGAGGGCAGCATATCTGTATCTAAGCACAGACAGTCTCTGAGCCCTAGTTTCGCCAAGAAGATGCACTTCTGTGTCACTTCTCTAAGGTACTTCTGTGCTTCCAAATTCTGGTGTACTTTTAGTTATATTTGACTTTAGATGAGCTATCTACTTTTGTTATATGGAAAATATATTGCAGATGAAGATTTCAAACAGCCTCAATGCTTAAAAATATTTAGAGGCAGGGATATTCTATTAAGATGAACCATATGTTACAGAGAAGAAGCGGCCTGCTTGAATCTTCATTCATATCACAGGTCATTTAAAACCCTTATTATTCTCTTTCAAGTAAAAAAATCTTCTTATCGTATTTCTATTGTGTCAGCTACTTAGCTCTGTAATTAGGTTTCAGTCTCTTTTAAAATTTATATCCTTGCAATTCCTGACTTTCACTGGATAAATGAATGCTGAAATTGCATGAAAAAGTACTTATTTCAAAATGTCCCCAACCCAGCCAAAAGCTGTCTGTATGAAAAATTTTGCAAGAAAATCCATTCTCATCATATTTCTAGCTAGGCTACATCCATTCAAAAAGTACTTACTAATGGAGTGAGAAAAATGTCTCAATATTGACGTTTGCTTGGTTTGAGCATCTGAATTTTGGATTGTGAACACAACCAACACTAGAAACATCAGAGATGCGTTAAGAAGCCATACTGAGGACAATAACAGAAAGAAGAGGTGATTTGAGATAACTTCCTCTCCTGAGCAAAAGCCATCCAGTCTCACCAGTCCTGCTGTTACTGCCATTACTGCTTCATAGACACTTCCCTGAAATTCCCAGCCTTGCTCTTCCCTTGCCTCTGTTCTTCTTTTGGCCTTCAAAGGCAGAACCTCATAATGTCAGCCTCCCCTATCAGCTTTCTAGGAATTTCACACACTTTTCTCTTTTCTTTTGAAAGAAATAACTGTCAACACCAGCAGATCCCTATATTCCTCAAAATTCCTCCTAAAGCTCTCCTCTAACATCACACCTAGAAAAACCTGAGAAGAGGCTGCTGAGGTGCTGATGCACAGCCTAATGTGGTGATCAGTGTAGTTGCAGCATTTTCCCATGTTCCCTTATCTCTCAGTAAGCACTTATTTGGCAAGCCTGAAGGAGGCTGTATTTTCTTTATCTGTTTATACACCACTAAGGTCCTTATCTATGTCTAGGACTCCTTGATCCTATCATCACACAAATAACAACAGGTAATGATTTAAAAGAAAAGCCAAGCAAAACATAAGGCTCAGTTGTTTGACTTGCTTTCACACAGTGTTGAAAAAGTCATTATTTGATAGTAGCAAAGGTAACTGAAATATGTTACTTAAAAAAAAATTGCTGTGCTGTTCCAGGGTTTTTGTCAACAATCATTGTCAGTTCTAATTCTCCAAACAGGCAAAAATCTGTGTGGAAATCCTGGCTCAGCTGAACCCAAGTACTCCATTTCCATTGGCCTCAGCGAGCCTGGAATTCACCCGGTCACAACATAGAGGGAGAATATTTGTAGTAGCAAACCAAATAAATATATCTGTGTTTTTCTATGAAAAACCAATTTGAGACCCTTTTTTTCCTGGCAAGAGTTATGCACAGCGATATAATATGAGATATGGCAGTACTTGAAACAGGAAATGGCTGCAGACACATTGTCAGGGCAGTGCTATGCTATGCCAATGGCTGAAGCAGAGAGAATTCCTAAGAACTTGTGAAAATGCTCCAGGAAATAAAATAAAACAAAATAAAATCTAAAAAACCCTACAGAAATAAAATAGAACACACAATGAAAATACCATAGTTGAAATTTCTGGGAGGCTGAGAGGAAACAGGGAGATGGCAAACCGTATTGAAAGAAATAGTATTGCATGTTGGTTCCTGATAAGGTCCCAGATGTTACCCTTTGCAAGAAAGAGAAAGCATCTTGACAGAGATTTTCAACAACTGGAGAAGCAACACAGCAGAGGACCTCAGGGAATAACAACTTTCTTAAATATTTCAGTATCGAAATTGGGTGTAGGGTAGAAGAACTTTGTTAGACATCCAAAGGGTGATTTTCCTGTTCTATGGAATAAATACTAGCTGAAGCATGTGTATGTGTACTCAACAGATCACATGAAACAGAAAAGGATTCTTTCATGGGTTGTTAATTACATATGTACTGTCTAAACAGGCACAACCAGTCCTTAAAGGCTAGGATGCCTACGCTAGAAATACTAGAAGCAGAACATTACTTATTAAAGGACATAAAAGATGATCTTTACATCAGATATCGATACTCTCAGATATTTCATATTTTTTCTTAAAGGAACAATTACTTGTTACATTAAGCCAGAGCACTATACAGCAATGGGAACAGTTAATAAATGAAGTGAGACGTAACCCAGAAACCTGAAAATTCTGTGTGCAAAATCAGTGACTTAGTGCCTGAATGCAACCAGAGGCACACTGCTTGGATACATCCATAACAGACACATCAGTTCAGTATTTTTGGGGAGGCCATAGATCACTTTCTTTCCTGACAACTAATAATTTAATCACATTTCTATCACTCTTTTTTAAATTATGAAATGAATATATTTCCCCCACAGAAAATGCAAACCTTTTGCAGAACTTCTCGCATCTTACAGGCAAAAATATTTCAGGTGATTAATTTTATAGTTACATGTGAGAGAATTACTACTGGAATACCAGCTTCCAAAAGAACTGGTAAATTCCTATGATGATAGAAAGTCATTATTGGAACAAGAGACACATTTGTGGAACATGAGCCATGGCAATGCATAGTTTACATTGTATAAGAGGAGATATTTTTATACAGCATAAGAACATCATCAGAATCAAGTATTTCATCAAAAGTGTAACTGGCAAAGCTTCAAATTGCATCAAACCTGATGATAATTTATGTCATATCAGTCACATTCTGTTTGTAACAAATATGAACACACTAGCAGAGAATATTTACTGGCAGAAACTGGATCTTGGAACGCAGGGTAATTGAGCAGAAGTATGCTGTAAGTGCACATAAATGAGATCCATGAGGGAAGCAAGCAGCACACAAGTACACTCCATTTGCCCACATCTGTCCACATCAGCCCAAATGAACCCAAAGGGAAAATGGACATGCCACATATATGGACCAGAAGAATATCTTTTAGCCCAGCTGAAGTTTTGCTTAATTTCTTAAGCCGTGGCTCATACTCATAGGTCATCACAGCTGTTTGAACTTCAGAAGATGCAAGTTTTCTTGCTATCCAAAGGGTGACATTTATTTTCTTAACTTTTGAATTGTATTTTGAGATAAGAGTATTTTTCTTCAAAATATTTCATAATAATACAATAGAGCTTGTGAAAGTGGGTCACTTCTGAATTGCAGATCCAGAACAATAGCTGCAACGCACTATTGCAGTATGAAAGCTTATCTTTTTTTTTCTCTTATTTACGTGAATTCTCACCTGCAGCTCCCCCTCACAGACTCTAGCACTTCAAATTGTATAAGTATACCTTACAATAATGTATATACATAACTTGCACACTATAGAAGCATGTGCATGGCCCTTTTTAGCCCAGTTCCTTAAACTTTTAATAATATTTCTGATTTATTTCCCAACTATTCTCTTTTTCTCTCTTCTCCTTAGCCAAACCAAGGGAAAGAAAAAAAAAATCAATGCTGGTATTTCTTATACTAGCATTAGGACAAATGATTTTAAAACGAAATAGAAGGATTAAATAAAAGCTTGTGGAAACAATTTCCCTTTCCTCCTTCCTTGTAGTCCTTTTCTATTTACACATTACACTTTTTCTTGATTCAGATCAGCATTATATGACAAGGTTAGCTGACATCCTGGTAGCAACAAGGGTTGTGAAGAGATACAATCAATTACAAAGATAACTATGCTGTCACCTTTGTAATGGAGACAGCTTCATTTGCAAAGTAGGGGCTGTGCCTTTTTTTAATTTGTGAAAGAAAATAGGAGCAAACTCAAATGATACAATCCAACATGTCACTTTTTTACTATGTGCTGTAGTTGTATCAGAAAGAAAAGCTCCTCTGGCAAGGAACTTTCAAGAGTTACTTTACACCAGTCAAGGCAGGAAGGTGGCCTTAGCAAATGTAATTTCTTTTTATTTAATGCACCTGTTGCTCATTTCCTGTGTAAAAATTTAATGCTATGCATTAACTATAGTGTTTGCAGCAAAAGAAAGGCTGTAATCAAGAATTAGCACCACATCCAGAAATTTTAGGCACATGCTCCCATCTTCTAGATTACTGTCCCACAACACACAGAATGTGGTTATTTTATAGTCAAAAGCAATAAAGCTGAACTGAGCTCTCACAGCAATGATCTGCATGATATTCATCGAGCATGCAGCACCAGCACAACTCTAATTAAAATGAGGACAGACGAATATGCTTGAGCTGCAAGACCAAATGAAGAGAAGCAGAAGTGAGCTAACTCCACAACAATAAACTTAACAATATTGATGTACTTCAGCACTTTCTACATGTGGTGTAAAACAGACAGAGGGCACAAGGAGGTTATCTGAGGAATCGTGCCAGATACATAGCAGAAACAGGACATATGTCAAAATAGCTTTGCTGGAGCAAACAATGTGCATGGTGCAAGTGTGTAAGGGCAGAAGTGACTATGCAGGTCTATAAAACACAACAACAGAGCCCACAATAGTCAGTATAGTGACTAGAAACCAGATGTCTCAAAGACAAGAGCCTTTGTTTTAGTTGAAGGAAAGGCAAAGCATGAAAGCATTTGTAATTTGAAGGGCCTGAGTACACAACATCATGGACACTCAGCTACAGAAATAAACTATTTCAATGAGCAGAAGAGAGGGGGGAAACAAATGAAGTGTGAGCTAATGGAGAATAGCTGAATTTAAAAAAACCCACAGTCTAAAAATCCATTATAATCTAGCATAGTAAGAGACATTCTGTTTGAAGCTGTTTCTGTTCCTTTCTCCTTCACTATTTGCTTAGATAGTTTATCTTCAGTTCAGATGTTTTCTTTTCCTCTATTGTTCCTTAGGGAGCAATGAAAGCATATCCCTGGCAATTGAGTTTTTCATAAGATAAATAGATGAGTAAAGCTGTTTCCTTAGACAGTCCTAACTACCCTGTATGTGGGCTTTCTCCGATAATGTTCATAAGACATTGTACTTCCAACTGACAAGATAATAAAGACCCTCCCATGTTATCAGTCCTTACGCTGAAGTCCCCCCACCCTATGTAAACCATCAAACCTAAATATCATGCTAAATATTTTAATTTACATACCAGTTATTTATGCTTAAGTATCAGTGAAAGAGAAGAAAGATGTAAAATACAGCAAATCAGAAACCCTTCCATAAGGCAAGAGCAGCATTAGAGTAGGTCTAGCAAAGCCTGATTGTGACTGAGGTCTGTTATAACATGTAAAAGAAATTATCTTAAACTAACATTCCATTCTAGATTTGAGCTGAAGAAGCCTGTTACAAATACACCCAACAGCTTTCTCTTAGAGCCTCTGTAAATTAAAAATGGTGAGTCATTTTCAACAGTGACCATGCTGTGATTGTGTGCAAAGAATAAAATATAATACACGAATACATGAATCTGTAACAGAAAAGATAATAAAATGAACAGAAGACTGCTGACCAAACAGTATTTTGAGAACATTTTTTGATATCAGCTACAATAATGATAAGCAAGTTAACAATATATGAGAAGAAGGAAGATAGTGTCTTAGAAGCATCAATATTTTATTAAGCTATAGATTAGATAGCAGCTCGTTCTCAGCTGGTTTGATAGCAAAACCTGATTTGCCCCAGCATCATCACCTGCAAGGCATGGTGGAGGGAGAATGAAGACCTTATAAAAAACTTGGTTACACAAATACTCTATTGCTCCTCTCCAAGCAATACTTGTCCTGGCTTTTCTTGTTTTTCTTGGTTTGGGGGATTTTTTTGTTTGGTTAGTTTCCACAAGCAACATGGCTACGGTGGTGTTTTTAAAGGACATGCAGGTCCCATTATTCAGGGAATACCTTTGATTTTAGGAGACAAGATTACCTGGCAAAACATTCCAATTTCTAATCAGATTCAAGGTCATTTCTTACTTGCACAATGCTAAGAAGATAAAAGAGAGTAAAGGAGAGTAATCACAGAAATAAAAATACAAGAGAAGACCTCTTATTGACTATATTGAATGGGAATCCTCTACTTAGACAAATCAATGCCTAAGTCCCAACTACAGCTGTTATTATTTTTCATAGGCACAAGAGAAATTCACCTCATCCATAGACATGAAGAGAGAGAGAACAGATGTTCATTTTCAAAATAAGAGGGGAGAAGTACCCCAAATACCTCACTTTTCCTCTCATTCTACAGACTACAGAGCTACAAATGTCCCTGTGTCATCTTGTCAATACTGCTGACGGTGTGTACACAAACACATCTGTCTTCTTTATTTATTCAGTCATCAAAATTCCAAGTCTGCAAGCTAGTCATAATTACACCTTCCAAAGAGGCAGGCACCTGCCATTTACTCTACCTTTTTCAATTACATCTAATTGAAGACTTGAGCTCAAATAGAGGAAGGGAGACAAGAGTTCTTCAAATTGTCTAAACACTTTCTGTTGAATAGAAAAAGAGAGGTTTCCTATCACAGCTCACAATAAGTCCTCCAGCATGACTGGCATGATAAAGAACTGAAATACGAGATGCATTTCCTTCCTTTAAATGCCCTATACCATAAGTATGCTTTTTACACAGATGATGGCTCCCAGCCAGAAGAAAAGCCCTCTCACTCTTGTCACACCCATCACTGTTGAAGCTAAGCTATGAGTGCATTTCTTGAGTATAGGAACTTGTCCTGGGTACTCCAGTAATCTCCTATTTTCAAGAATACCCAGATGATGGAGGGCAGCATATCAGAAATGGCAAAAAAGCAATCCTCAAGAAACTCAGTGTATGTGTGATGGGATGACTGATAGTGGATAGCGCTCTCAGTAAAGTTGTATACCCTTTTACAACAGTAACCTGATAGTCACTGAGCTAGAGTAACCTTCCAGGAATTGAAGAAGCTGGAAAAAAACCCAGCTGGCTCCACTTATATGAGGATATAATTAGGCCTAAAAGAGAGCCTGATTTTAGCCTGTGTGATCTGCATTAAGAATAAGCTCCTGAGAGCATGTTTGAGAAGGTACTTCTGGTACTTGTGTGTGTGCACATGTGTGTGTTGGGATTTTCCCTCTCCTTGGAGGACCTTGCAGAAGTTTTCATCAAGAGATAGTAGAAGGATATAATTAGGAGAGAAGATGGGAAGAGTCAAAGTAAAAGATTTTTGTATCAAGGGATGCAACTGGAGTAGTTAACCGTGTGGCTTTGTCCTTAAAATTCAAAGGCAAAACCAGCAGCTAACATACTGTTAGAAAATTAGAATTATTATGCTAAAATCAAAATGGCCAAATGGAAAAGGACTCACGTCTGTTACCGGGAGAACCAGTGGTAAGTGGTGTAACACATGCATAGCAAAAGCAGAGTAGTTAATAATACAGCAATCATCACATTAGTGATACATCCACAAAGATGCACCAGTATAATATTTTAGTTCCTTTGCAATCAAAGATAAAATGGTATTTGTGATCTGAACATAGGATATTACTAGATCAGGACTTCCTAGCCCCATTTCTAGCTTCATAAGTGCAGAGGGAACCTGTAATGATTATAGGTCTAATGTTAAGATAATGATTGATGAATGCTATTTAACCACTGCGAACTTTGAACATAAAAATCTAACCTAGAAGAATGAAACGTAAATGCTATAATGGAGTTGTCCTGACTGTTGGAAAGCCTGAAGGATCTAATGCTTTTGAGTGAAAGCAAGGAAGAACATATCTTTTTTTTCATCATTTACTGTCAGTTGGAAAATGCAAACAACTGTACCAAAGGCAGAGGAATGCGAGATCCCCTTTCACTGCCTCTCCACCTATTTTTTTGCTTTCTACAGAGAAATGTAGGCTAATCATCAATCAGTTTCGCAAAGCCAAGGTGATTCTTCCAGATTTCTCTGAACAATACTTAATAGCATTCATCGACAGTATTTGTGGAGAACATAATGGTACAGGGGGAAAGGTCATTGGGGAACACGCTGCACTACCAAAGCCAGCAACTAGCTAAGCTTTGTGCATCTGCTCCTTTGTATTCTGTTTTGAGAGGCAAGAAACAAGAGAAAAGAACAGTTCATTTTATTTCCTAGCCAGATGCTATAATAGAAGAGATCTGTCAGTACACAAGAGCAGAATAAGAAAACAGGATATAGCCTGTGGGTTATAATAAACTTATATCTTTTATGCTACTATGTATCATGGTTTTGTAATATATATAAAAAGATGATAGGGACTTGATTTGTCAGTCTGTATCACTTGAATAGCTCTCTTTATGCTCATATCTAAGGGGGTTTATTAGTACTGCATGTTTCTGATGCTTGGTTCTTTTTCTTATTCTCTCCATTTTCCAATAGTATTTCCAATCAATTCCTGAGCAGATGACAGTGCCTCTCAGACTAGAGGGTGATATTCAACTCATTTTTTACTTACAGGGATACATGTTGGTAGTGATGAGGTATGTCAGATCTGATGATAGAAAAAAACCATACAGAACATTAATATGCAAAAAATCACACTGAATTCCTTAGGATTACTTACAATCTTAACTAGAAGCAGGTGCAAGATCTGGTCTTGTTTTTTTATAAATAAAATAGAAGGACAAATTCATTTCACAGATTACTCCACTGTCCAAAAAATGCAAAACTGGTGACCTTAATGGGGTGACATGAAAGATTCATTTGGCTTACTGGCTTCCCTGTCCATTAATTCATTTATTCATCCATTCATTTATTCATTCATTCAACAATATACGTGGGAATCTGCAGTGTGATTTCACTAAATATGTGTCACATTTGTGTGCACGTGTAAGGGATATATGAACACAATATACTTGTACATTATTCTTTCCTTTACCTTGGTAGCATCATCCTCCCTTTCTGTTGCAGTTTATAAGCCTGACACTAGCAGTAAAGGCACTTACTTTATTGCCATTGCACTGAAATAAGCAAAAAGCCTTGTTGGTCGGCAGCACAGATTAACCATGTTCACAATGACCTCTGAGTTTAAAGAGAGACTGAGAAACTATACTCAAGTCTTTGTTTCCCCACCAAAGGTCTGAGCACTAATTTGGAGGAGAAACAAAATCAAAATAAGCCAGAGTGTGCCTACGTAGATAACAGGCAATCCAGGTGAAGAAACCAACACAAAGTGGCACAGCACTAGTGCACTGGTTGAGAAACATGAGATTACTATAGTAGGTTCAGGGCTCTGTAGGTGTATTTCTCTCACAAAACTGAAAACAGATTTCAGAACTGTATGCACAAATGCACAGATAATATATAAAGCAAATTCTTATATTTTCAAAGAAAAACACTGGGGGTAAATTACCTATTATGACCATATCCATTATTAGACCCTGTTTCATTAATGCACAGCAAATGCAGTGCCCAACACTGCACACTGAGCATTAGTGAAAGCCAGAACTCTCTCTATACCTATGTATTGAACACACTGCTACCTGCTTCACGTTACCCTAAACTGGCATTCAATGCTCTGCTACTCGTTTTATTTTGTAGTCACTGTTATTTCAATGCCCATGTAGTTTCTTGTTCACTTGCTTCAAGTAATTAGGATAATGAACAATATTTGTGGTTTGCCCTCTGTACTGCTTGGCTTCTTCATTGCTTGTTCCCAAGAGATCTACCCTGTTCACTATTTTTATACATATATGATTGATAGCTCCAATTTTCTTATTCAATGTAGCACAACTAACAGAGCTTTTTTCAAAAGGCACAAGAGCCTTGCAGAGTTTCTAACTGGAGAGACTGTGGATCCTACTACATTTACTATAGTGCAAGCAGAATAAATAAAAGCTGGGCAGGGTAAATTGAACTTTAGCCTCCAAACCATGTTTTTACTCCAGAACTGAAAAATCCCCTTTCATACACATGAAAATGGAAAGGGAAAGTGGAGTATCTTCCTCAGTGCAAAATAATGCTATCCCAGAACTCAGTCGGGTCTCCTGCTGAGGGCTGCCCTTGGAGGGAGTTGGGAGCCAGAGGCAGCTTTTTCTCCCAGATAACAGAGGCTGGTTTCACAAGCAGCCTAAACATGTCCCCTCCCATCAAAAAATACCATAAGCAATTGAAACATCTAAAAGAAAGATGGGGCAGAGTAGCCCCAGCACAAGCACCATGTAAGACAGACAGAACTGCTCTAATGATGCCACGCTGCACTGGCATCAAGCTCTGACAAGCAAGCACAGGTGATATGAAGGCAGTTCAAGAAGTTACCTGATATATCTACGTCCAATAGTGCTGCTTAGGAATACTAATGTGTAGGCTTTGTGCAGCATTGTACTACGTTGACACAGCCTTAATTTTCCCTTGCGAGATGGATTCTCTCTTCCCTCTCAACACCCCCTTAGCCTGCCCCTACATTGCTTCAGATTTAATTTGCTTCCTGAGCATTTGTTTCAAGAGTTGCATGAAACAGGGCAGCACAAACTTTCCCAAGCAAGTATTGACATTTGAAGTGTGGTCAAATAGTGCAATATGCAAGACAAAAGACTGCAGATATTCACTATAACAAAAGGTAGGTTTGTTTTTTCTAGACCATGTTTCATTTGTTCTAGCAGGTGTGTCTGATAACTTTTGCATAATGATAAACCCACACACATTCTTCATGCAAACAGTGACCCAACAGTTGCTTCAAGTTAATTTTAGTTGCTTTAAGTAGTAAGCGCATGTAATAACCTGCAGTTACATATACACATACGTTTACAGAGCATTCATACAGTGTGTGGTAAACAGAGCCCATTGTGCCAAGGAAGGGACATAGAGTACTGCTGGAACAGAGGTGCCATACCATGGCCAACATGGTCAGAATCAGTTGAAATTATTAAAAAAGCTCTTCAGAGATACTGGAAGATTGATAAATCTTATCTTTCTTCTCCTGGCTGCAACTAGATAGTATTTTTTTTCTCATATGTTATTTGAAATGCCTCATGTATTTCAGCTAATCCAGTTGCACAAAGGGTTTGGGAGCAATGTACGGTAGTAACTGCCGAGGTTCACTGATTTGGACCCTGCCTTTCTAAGGGCTACCATCACCGCTTACTTGAGCACCGACATGTTCTCCATTTACCTGCCTGGGAAGCTCAGGCTCAGCCATCTTCTCTCCTCTTATATTGCATCTTCTGCCAGCTTTCCCTTTCCTTAAATCTTCAAAGTGCCATGCCTTGAAAGTTAACAGAGCATTTCTTATGCCAGTCCTCACTGTTAATTAGGTCTGATTATTACTACGATCTTCTCTCCCATTAGTGATTTAATTTCACAACTGAACACAGTCTTAATAGATTGCTGAACAGTTTCTTAATAGGAAAGATAAACACGGATATTTGTCTAATGGTTATTCTGGAGAACATGCCTGTGAGTTAGCTGTTGATTTTTCAAGCCACTATATTTAAAAAGAGAAAAAAGGACATCTGTGTGTGGCAATGTCTGAACACACCTAAATCTGCTTTATTAACACAGAATTACCAATATGCAACTCTGCTACACTAATAGTATATTCATACAGTTAACAGATGAGCCAGTACACCAAATCAGCACCCATGTTTGATGTTGGACATTCACAACATTACAGCAACTATCTCTGAGCTTAGAGGTTGTGAATTACAACAGATGAGAGGCAGTCATTTGCCTGCACCTCTGTTATACCTGCTAGCATGGGCCAAGTTTGACTTTACACTGAAACACACTGGGAGTTCCCAGTCAGCAGAGAGGCATTTGCAGAAGCTGGCAGAGCTCTACAGAGACATGGCTCCTGCATGAGTGTCCAGCCTAACAGCAACAACCCTGGTCATTCCTGTCTATGCTGTATTTTGCCTGTGCTATGCTGTGTGCAGTCTGGAGCCAGGGAGAATATGGGAAACACACTGTAACACACTGTGTTTCAGGAGGCTGTAAATGGAAGGTATGTATGATCCCATCCAGGACTGGGATATTATCCCTTAGGAGCTTTACTTGAATTTCAGTGAGGTCAGGATTTCATCTCATAATATATTTAAAATATAAAAATTATAAAATATATTTGGTTTTATATGTATCCAAAACCTGCAAAGCTGCACTAACATTGATTACCAGGTGACTAATTGTGGTTCATGCAGAGAGTTCCTATGAAACATTTTGCTCACACTACAAGACAGAAAATATTTTGTGTCCGCTTGGATATAACTGCAACATGCCAAAGTCAGTATGATGAATAAAACAAGTAAATTCAGACAGGTTTCTGATGTTGCCTGTGACACGTTCTGACCTCCACATTTTCTAATGTCTCAAAAGTACAGTGAGTTTCATCTTTCCCTGTGAGAAGTTTTATTTATTTAATAGTATTCCGTTTTAGAAAAAGCACTATAATCTGTCTCAATGTGACTAAGAAAATAGCTAATAATTGTCATCATGCTTATCTGATTGGCATTTTACCTTGAGTTCCTACTAATAAAGAAATATTTGTGATTTTAACAGAAATGTAAATGTTGAAGTTTCACAAGTCATTGAGTTTTATAATATTGAGTCATTGGGCTATTATACATTGATCGAGCAAATAGCAAATGGTGTGACTTGCCAAAGAGCATTACTCAAATATTGACCAGGAATTGATGACAGTCGGCTGCTCTCCAAGGACTACAAAAGTTAACAGGAAATTTTTGCCCAGGGCAACTGCAAGCTTCTCCTTAAGGCAGACAGTTTTGCTGGTTCCTTTTTGTTACCATCTTTTCTAGTCTCCTTTGCTAAATCCAAGAAATCTTATCATAAACAGATATATACCTGAAGTAAATGCTTCTATTTATTTCAGTTTGCTAGCTTATCTCTCAGTCATCTTTTAATGCCAACAATCAGTATTGCTCTTTTTAATTAATCATATATATTAACCACATAGGAGTGCAAACATATGCAGCGTACTGCTCCATTTCAAAATGTGATTTGTATAAAGTGCAATGCATTTTATCTTGAACAAAGCATGTTTAACTAAGCTTCTAGCGTGGCCCTTCTTGATTTTACTTCTCCAAAATCATGAACTTCATCCTAAAGGCAGCATTTTAGCTCAGAAAGGAGAAAAATGTGCTCCCCTCACACAGCCCTCTCAGAGTAGCTCCTACAGCAAAGGCCTTTTCTGGTCTGAGATTGTCCAAACATACTCTTATTAAAGACAAGCGTTTCTACAGAACAGAAATTACTGTTGAGAAGACCGTGTCTTAAATCCTACCTTTTCCTAAGACCCAGGACACCCCATAGGGGTTTCAAAAACCAGTGCTACAGTCAGACTCTGGTACAGTTGGATGCAGCAGCACACTCTGTTTTTCCCAATGCATGGCTGGAGGAGGTACCCTCTGGTTTGTCTGTCTGGCTCAGAACCAGAGACCACATCCACAGAGAAATGGGCTTCATTCCCCTCCTTGCCACAAAACAATTTGAAGTAATTTTCCCAATGAGCCTGTAAGGCAGCTTGGGATCAATGTCCTTTTGTGAGGAAGCAATTCCACACTCCTTGGAATAACCAGCTATTTTCTTGGCCAGAGAGAGTGCATAGGCTCTTGGATATTCAGCTGAACAGAGGAAACCAGAGTGTCAGTCTCTGTTCTGCTGCCCATTTCACACTTTTGTGCTGTATGTTTAATAAAACAAGAACTGACATCAAATTATCTCCTTTCCCATGCGAGCGGTTAACATGAGATCGCAGAATCACATGAAAGCTCCTTCTTCCTTTTAATCTCCTTATCTTTTAATCTAATGGATGTTGAACTAGTCCCTGAAAATCAGCTCAGTTTCAGCAGGGGAACAGCAAGTCAAGTTCTACCACTGCCAACAGAATGAGATGCAACTTCAGTGTCCCCTGCGGCAGAAAGGGAACCTGAGCCCAAGCATCTGCTTTGGCACCATTGGTCCCTGCACTAAACATATGCATGTTAAATGAACTTTCCACATGAAGCCCCGTGCTTTTTGTTGGGCAGACAATGGCCAATTAGGCATTTTGATAGCAAGCCACAGGATCAGATCCCACAGACAGTGATATAAAGAGAGCAGCTTATTCATGAACCCACAAGTATCTTAAAAGCTCTGCTGCCGGCTACTCTGATGGTGCTGGAGGTCCTCAGTCAAAGCCAGCCTAATCTAGAGCTGCACTGCTCCATTTTCACGTCCACACTACAACTGAAAGCACTAGGGCAGTGCAATGTATCTACCCAGCCAGCTTTCAGCAAGCTTGCATAGGAGCTTGCAGCAGTGGTGATGAGATTGCATGCTCTTTAGCATGGGCTGGTAACCAAGCTAAGATTCTGGACTTCCCATGAGACTAAAAGAGAGCAGCCTGGCCATGCTGGGGTCTGTCTTGCTGCTCTTCCCAGCCACTACTACACCATCAGGTAAACAAAAGGAGTACCTCCAGAGGCAGCTACGCTGACATACCTTGAGAATTTTTCAGTCACTCTTTAGCACACAGAGTCACAGAGCAATTGCAAATAAACACCTGTCAACACCAGGGCTGTGAATACTGCACTGCTGTCACAGAATCATAGAATGGCTTGCATTGGAAGGACCTTTAAAAGTTTTCTAGTCCAGCTGTGCAGAAAGCAGGGACATCTTCAGTTAGATCAGGTTGCTCAGAGCCCCATCCAACCTGACCTTGAGTGTTTCCATGGATAGAGCATCTACCACCTCTCTGGGCAACCTGTTCCAGTGTTTCACCACCCTCATTGTAAAAAACGTCTTCATTATATCTAGAATAAATCTGTCCTCCTTTAGTTTAAAACAATTACCCTTTGTCCTACCACAACAGGCCCTGCTAAAAAGTTTGTCCCCATCATTCTTATAATTCCACTATAAATACTGAAATGCCACAACAAGGTCTCCTAGAGCCTTTTCTTTTCCAGGCTGAACAACCCCAGGTCTCGCAGCCTGTCTTCATAGGAGAGGTGTTCCATCTATCTGACAATTTTTGCCTCCCCCCTCTAACAGGTACATGTCTTTCTTGTACGAAAGACTCCAGATCTGGATGCAGTATTCCAGGTGGGGTCCCACCAGAGCAGAATCACCTCCCTTGCCCTGCTGCTCACATTTTTGATGCAGCCCAGGATATGGTTGGCCTTCTGGTCTGCAAGTGCTCATTGCCAGCTCAAGTCCAGCTTTTTGTCCACCAATACCCTCAAGTGCTTGTTGTCAGGGCTTCTCTCAATCCCTTCATCCCCCAGTCTGTATTGATATCAGGGGTTTCCCTGACTCAGGTGCAGAATCTTGCACGTGGCCTTGTTGAACACCATGAATTACCCACAGGTCTACTTCTCAAGCTTGTCCAGGCTCCTCTGGATGGCATGCCAACCCTCAGGCTTGGCAACTGCACCACTCAGTTTGGTGTTGTCTGCAAACTTCCTGCAGGTGCACTCAATTCCACTGTCTCTGCCATTGATTCAGGTATTAAACAGTCTTGGTCCCAACATGAAACCCTGAGGGACACCAGTTGTTACCAACCTGTGGACAGCAAGCTGTTGACCACTACCATAGCTCTTTGCTTTTCCACTGATGTAGTCTCTCCATCATAGAAAACCACTAGGTTGATCAGACAAGACTTGCCCTTGGGGAAGCCCTGCTGACTGTCTAGAATCACCTCCCTGTCCTTCATGTGCCTTCGCATAGCCATCCTTTGGGTAAAACATAAAAAGTTTTTCTTCATATTTCTAGTTTTGCACTGACATCATTACTTTCTCACCTTTCTTATAGTTCTAAGCCACTCGCTAGAACGAGGGTTGTATTCCCCTTCTGGTTTAGGAGCAGAAGTGTCTTAGGAACAGCTTTTGCAGTTTTCTGCCAGCAGAGGATACCCAGGACCAAACCTTCCTATAGCTTTGAATGCAGATTCTGCCTTGAATCTATAAGTGCTCACTTCCACTGTCTGTGTACTAGAAGCAGGCAAGTTCTAACACCTTATTTCAGTCATCTCTATAATTTGGGAAAATACAAAAAACTATTTCTGAGACAACCATTTTTATTTTCAGGCTCACAGTGTTTTCCAGCAGCAGGAACTTTTGCACTGTTGGTCTTTGAGCAGCAGTGGTTTTAAGAACTAGTGCATCTCGCCAAGAACATTTCTCATGACATGGGTTCATGATGGATAGATCAATAACTCCTTGAATCCTCATATCCTTTTCAAATTACTACCGCAGATATATACCCGAGTAGGCCATCTTATCTGATAACTTAAACAAGCAACCTGTCTACACTTTAATTGTTATTGAGGATTAATGTTGTTTATAAAATGAAATCAATACAATCTCTATTGCTTATTAACTGAAACATTCTAGGCTCTGCTCTGTTTGCTTTGCTTTTCAATTAGTTTCTATTATTTTCCCTATTAGCCTTTAACAAATAGCTGTAGAAATAAACTTAATGGTTGTGAAACTGTTATCAGAGTCAACAAAGTCCCTTAATGGAAAGTCTTGTATATTTAAATGTAAAAAAGAATTCACTGTTTAATCATTTGACATTATGAGATAAGTTTATTACTATACATCTGTTCTGTGCTGAGCCTCAATTTTTTTTTTAAGTTGACCAATTAAGAGTTCTTAAGGGTTCGCTAAAGTTCAGATGTCAGAACTGTTAAGTTGTTCACTACATGCAAGATGAGCAAACTCCATGTTCTAATGCCCTTTGTTAAAAAATAGGAAAACTGTGAGTGGACAGAAAACAATGGGATTGATGGGAACCCAATACATACCATCCAGATACACTGTAAAAGTATTCTCAACACTACATAGCAATTAAGTATCTGAAACATCTTACAGACACTGGCCATGCTTTTTCTGTGATCCTGATTCACATCTGACTGCTGCAGTTGTGAGGATTTGTTCCCCCCTGTCAGAATAGAAGAGCAAGAGCTGTTAACGGGTGGTTTCTCAACTCCAGCTGCACTTATTACTCTGAAAATCCAGGAGGCAAGTCGGTGATAGTGAAGCAGGATGACCAGACGGCATAGTTTTGAGGGTACTGAGAGGCAACAATGTGGCTGAAAAGTCTCAATATCATATTATAGAATACGGAATTATAGAATAGTTTGGGTTGGTGAGGACCTTGAAGCTCATCTGCTTCTAACCCCTGTGCCATGGGCAGGGACACATCTCACTAGCCCAGGCTGCTCAAAGACCTCATCCAACCTGGCCTTGAACACCTCCAGGGATGGGGCAGCCACAACTTCCTTGGATAACTTCAGTTTCAGTGCCTCACCACCCTCAACACGAAGAAATTCCTCCCTATGTCTAGTCTAAATCTGCCCCTCTCCAGTTTACAGGCATTGACCCTAGTCCTATCACTACAAGCCTTCGTAAACAGTCCCTCCCCAGCTTTCTTGTAGCCCCTTCAGATACTGGAAAGTTGCTATAAGTTCTCCTTAGAGCCTTCTCTTCTCCAAGCTGAACAACTCAAACTCTCTCAGCCTGTTCTCCAATGGGAGGTGCTCCAGCCCTCTGATCATATATGGTGTGATACTAGTATATTCCCACTCCAGTCAGAACGAAATGGTACAAATCTACTTTCTTAGTCATTACTTTTTGCTCTTTGAATGAAGAAAACTTTTGTTCTGCGTTGCTCACCGTGTAGGTGAAAGAAGTGTATGTGCTGACAGGCATTCCAGTAGAGACTCGCTGGCTATGGGGATACAGTTCAACCATCCTCACTGAAAGCTTTATGCATCTCTCCCGCACTGCACCTTTACATGTCACTACTCAAAGTCAGAGACTCTCTTGGCACATCGTTTGTGTGCTCTTAGTAGTTTAGGTGGACCAGGTCACGAAGCAAGCAAATTTACAACAGACAGTTACATAACAAAGTGACTCATGCACACAGGCAGACAGCTTTGCCTGCTGCTGCTCAAACCACAGGCACCAAAACCAAGTGGCATAACTCCAGCACTTCTGTGCAAAATGATTCTGATTTTACAGCACCTTCTTTGCTTTGTGTTCACTGCAGTACGTGGACAGATGGTAAAAATGCAAGAGATTGTTGAATTAGACCCAGGAAACACAGAAACACTTGGATGCAAGCACATAATCCCCACACAAACTACCATTTTGCTCATGTGACCATAATCAGAACTGCACAGAATAGTTCTAAAAGCCATTAGAAACGGCGGGTGAGCCAGCTAGTGCAGCTTATCTTGGGAAATGTCCACACTCTCCTGGGTTCAAATACTTCTGTTTGCAGTTGCCAGAACCATTCCTAGCCTTCATGCAGCACAGATGCATTCCAAGGTAGGGCGAGGCAAAAGGTTATGAAACTTACTCAGGTGTCATTTATTTCATGGAAGTTTGCTGGTTGTTATAATCAAATGTCAATTGTCTGTAATTGCAGCATGCAATGGAAAATCCCTACTTCAGACATGTTCTGCCACTTGCTGGTGAAGTACACTAACACTCAACAATGAAGCAATACTGTAAAAATAGTTTTTACATGGAAGCAGGTCCAGGAGTCTAATTAACAGATGTTTGTTTTGATTTTTTTCTTATGGTTTTGCTGTAAGGAAACCATCCAATATTTCAAAAGAAAGGTTCAATGTAGAATTAAAGAATTCTTCCTACTTAGTTAATTTAGTAATCTAATTACTAATTAATAACACTTTCTGCTTTTAAGGCTTCTGTCTTGACTTACGTTCACAAACAGATGAATCTTGTGGTAATCTTGCAATACGCAAATACATTGGTGGCTTCCAGAGCCAGAATCTGGTCACAGAGCATTATCTGAGCTCACGCCAGATCCTGTTATACGACAATATTCTCTGATAGAGAGATACCATTCAGAATTTCAAAATTAAGTAAGAATACTTTAATCCAGAGGGGGTTATTGCTGTACTTGGGAGGAAACAAATAAAATATAGCGTAAGAAGTCTGACTGACTGGGTGTCGGGCTCTGGGGGCAGGGAAGATCATTCAGTAATTTAATCATTTTTTCTTTCCTTATAAATGAAGCAAATTAATGGATTAGACATATAACCAGATTATTCTGAAGGGGTTACAGAAGTGTGGAAATAGATTGATGATGCAAAAAAACTGATCAAGAGAGCTCTTAAAGAAAATTTCCAGTAGCAGACATCTTTTTAGCACAGCAGACTGTGGAAAATAGAAACATAAAGAAAGTTTACATTTTGAAGTTGAGGATAAAGGAATTCAGATCAGAATCTAACCTCTGGATCAGCTTATACATGGATGCAGACTTGCCAACACTTGCAGCTTAAAGTTTGGGCTGACTTTCTGAAAAGATGATACAGTTCAAATAATCAGCCTGGGTTTGATGCAGAAATCACAGTGTGGTTTAATGGCTTGTTCTATGCATGTGGAAAAACACGACCCATATCTACCCTTCCAATCTTGGAAACTTGTGGAAAGAAAATAGGTTAATAGTATCTCAGTAGTGAAGCAATCAGGGGTGTTTATGACAAGATGCACTTGAAAAATTAAGAGAAGAGAGAAAATGGAGGAAATTCAGCAAGGATTTCATTAGCATTCCAAGTTGATCTAATATTCCTCATTAGTGTTTGTATCTTTTTTGTGTTATTTTTCTTTTATACCTGGCCTACTGTGCATGAAAATATATGCAAAGAAAATGTACAAAACTTCCTTGAGCCCATGCCTGAAGAATTCTTACAACTGAAATTATCTGTACTGATTTTAACTGGCATACACATGGTAAATACCCAGATTTTATGCAGGTTTTTAAAAGAGCTGATCTGTAATAGTCACACCAGCGATCATATCAGCACTTTTAAACACATACACTGTCACTTTCTACAATGAGAAGTGACATGAAGATGAGACCAAATGGGACTTTTAATTTTTTTTTAACCACTGACTGCATGTTTTCACATGAATATACAGTGAAGAATGGAAATTATGGAACAAACCTGAATATAGGCACTCTTAAAGAAAATGTTTGTGAGTATGCAACTATATAAAAATATTATTACACATGCTGGTCATTTTGAGAATCCACTTATTTTGCAAAATGACTTAATGCTGGGCATCCACATTAGCAAAAAAAAGACTTAATATTGTGTTTATTAGTATAATAATGCAATTTTTAATATTTGCTTATAGAAGAATAAGACAATAATACAAGCACTATTCCTAGAGTTAACATTTTCACAGTTTGAAGTATCATGATTTTAGCTGTTACATTACAGCTCTCCTCTTAACCATCTGCATCTATTCATTTATTTGGACTCACACTACCTCTTTTTAAACAACCCTGACCATTAAATGACTTGGTTAAGGCTGATTTAGGGGCACAACTTCATTCTTATTAATATGCATGCCTGTAGCAAAATTGGAGAAATGCTCTGCAAAAACAGCAGTCAATTTAGTAGAGAAGAGAACAAAGTGTTATGGTTTTGGCACAAATATACAACTCGACAGTCAAAGAATGGAGAATAATTGGTTAGCAGCTCTTCAAAAAAGGATTGTGGAGTTATAATAAACTGCAAGCTAAACTTGAAATAACAGTGCTGCAGCTCCAAGCAAGATTAAACACAGGCTGAAATTTTCAGAGAAGTCATTTCAAGAAAGCGTTTCATAATGATGTATTTCATATACAGAACACAAAAGTGGTTGAAGTTCAGCACCCAACTGGCAAACTGCAAATTATTTTCAGAGGATATTAATGATGCTACAGTTAGCAGTTACTGCAAATATGTAGGAATAACATGAGAACTCAAGAGAGTATACCCCTAAGTAAAGGGAGAGAGACAGACACTTAGAGAGCATAAATGCTTGCTATACTACCAAACTTACAGGTTGAATATATTTTGCTACAAAATGCCCCGAGTTATTGAGATAGGAAGACGTGTATTAGCTTGCACAGAACCATAAGGATTCAATCCCTGTTAGTTTGCATGGCAAACATCTACCTCTCTAATCAGCTTACTCAGTCTTTGCAAACACTGGGAGCTCACTGCAGTCACACAACCTGGGGAGGAGACATGTAGAGCACTGCAACTTCAGGGAGTACAGAGAGCAGAAAGTATCATTCAGACGTCTAGCAAAGATGCAGACAGGAGCAAATACAAACTTGATAGCCTTCTTCTCTTGAATGGTATGTGTCTCTATGCTTAAAATAGGTTGTGTATTTCAATATTTTTTTCATATAATGGTAATAGTTATATATGATATAATTTTTTTTAATGTAAAAAGAAGCCATTAAAGTTTAGAAAAAGATCACTTGTCCAACGCTTACACTGAAACCCCAAATTTCACATGCTCCCTCTAGGTTCAAGTTCACTCAACAACATTGTCAGTATTGTTTTATTTGAGCGTGATTTCCATCCCATTCTCCTAAAGAAAAACAAGTAAAATGGGATGCCACAACACACCACCACAGACACCAAGATCAGTTGCATTGTCAGCATCTATCCATCTGAAATGTTAGAAATGCCTGTTAATAGTTAACCAAAAAAGTTGCATAAAATGCCATTATGCATAATTAAAAGCTCTACCAAATGCTTGGCAAAACACTGTTCATTTTTCACAAAAAGCTATAAATAGACGGAACATTGAAAAAAAATACCCAGAGGGTCTTTTAAAATGTCTAATTTTTATATAAAGCTTGCTTATTTCTTTGAAACAGTAGGATACAAAGTATACTTTACAAAGATGATTAAACTTCACCATAGGTCACATACCCAGCAGAAGGGATTTTTTTGCCCCAACATCAGTTCATGTGAATATTTGCAATAACAGTGCTGGAAATGATCTAGCAATACCTTGGAGCCAAAGAGCCCTGCAGCAAGAATGGAAACAGTAATATACTCTCCAAGCAGAACTGAGGATTTTCTGGTGAGACGCCAGTTTTCTTGTGGAAAGTACCCACATTTTTCTGGATCAGCCTGCGTCTCCAACCCCTTCTCCCTTCCTGCCCTCTGGCTCAGCAGCCCACCTTCTCCTCGGTCCTCCCTCTGCAATACCGCCTGCATTGAACACAACTTCAGAGCCTCTCGCTGAAGCATTTTGACTGTGGTCTCTGAGGCACAGTGCTGAGCCATGGAGAGAGCAGCTCAGGAGTGACTTTCGGGGGAGTAACTACACCACACTTAGTGCTATCAAGACACTTTGAGGTCTGCTTTGAAGGGGAAAACTGCCTTCAGCACAGGAACAGTGCAGAGACGATGACTGCTCCATGACTGCTGGCCAGCTGGGGCCAATTCTACCAGATCAGAAAGCGAGAGACCCATTTCATGTGAAGAGCCTCATAGAAACCAACACAACTACTTCCTATAGCATGCTCCCTCATGCTCTCCTGAATACTGCTGAAGACACTGCAGGCTGAATCCTGGGTGGATGCAACTTATGACCATATCAGAGGAAATAATCTATATATTATAAGCATTATTGGCAGTAGCCTGGCAGGAACATTAAAAGAGAGAAGACTTGCTGAACAAAACAATGAGAACATTAGAAAGCTACAAAAGACTTAAAGAAAAAACCCAAACACTAACGGTAATAGAGAACTTGAAGTGAGGGAGAACAACAAACTACATGTGCATCTGTAATGTGATGTGGTTCAGAGAAAAAAAAAAGAAACAAAGATATCCCGGTACAGTTTTAGAGTGCGCGTACTGAATTATTTCTTCACAGAACAAACAACAAACAGTCTGGGTATGAGAAAATATTGCTTGAGTATTGCATTTATCTGGGAACGGCTGCTTTGGAAAAAGCATGCACAGATAAGGAGAAGTTAAAAGGACCCAACCTGATGTGAGTTTCCCTGACAAGCAATTTTACAAACTGAATCTGAAGTATAATACTGGGATTTGCCTAGCTCCAAACTCAGCCAGTACATCTCTGGTCTCACTAGGACTTATTGTATCACTGAGGTCAAATACACATTGCTGTGCTGTGCCAGGACAGGGCCTAGAACACCAAGGAAAGGCAAGGAAGTTTTCTAAAGAATACGTATGAAAACATTACTGTGACTGAAGAAATTCTTTCCACTCCATGGATTTCTTTTCCAGTGCCTCCAGCTAAATTAAAATCAGAAAGCAGACAAATTTTCATCAACTCTTTCAGCACATTATAATTAGAGCCCATTTCATCATGTTAAACATCCCTTAGTCAAATAAATGCTGATTTGATCTGCAGCATCAACAACAGCAATGAAATAAAGTTATACAGCAATCCTAATGCACTTTGCTTCTTATTAATATTGTGTGCATTCCCATGGACAGGGCCAAGGCTGTGACTGAGGGCTTTAGAGTGCCACCCCAGCCCCTACAGTGCCTGCTGGCTGGGTCATCACACTCCACACAGGTTTTATTTATTAACATTCTCACACTTCTGTACCAAGTAAGTCCCACATAAGTCTGAGTGCTGAAAATTAATTATGATAACTCCTCCTTAACTTTTTTTTTTACTTTTATTTGACACTCTCTAATAATGTTTGCTTAGTAAGCTATTAAAGGTATATTATTTCCAATTTGCTGACATAGTATGCAACCTACAGGTATCAAGATCAGAACTAATAACATTCCCCAACTTTAAAATGCCTCCATAATTGTATGCTTTTAAAATAAACTTGGATAGACGAACCACTGTTGCCTTTGAAGGGAATTATTATTGCATTGAAGAAAACATTGGTGCAATTGCTAGCTTGACAGACTATATATGTCAAATCTAATCCTGTAAAGGCTTTGTGTAATAAACTTCTTCTGAATACTTTGAAAGTTCTCATAGACAACTCCTGCAGGATTTGAGCTACTCTATATTTTCCCTCTTTTAAACATCTCTACCCTACCATATGTCTATGATGGGAACAAATCAATAACATATAAGAGGAGAACAGCAAACATTATGTCCATAGCTAAGAAAAACAAAAGGAAAAAATTGATGACCATTACAGACCTTAAGTCTGACTGCTGTTCTATACAAACACATGGAAGCAGAAAGAAAATAGCATGAAATGTAGCTTGGGTTGAACAAAATGGGACTACAACAGACCTACTGCTAATTTTTCCCTGAGAAGTGATTTTCTTGACATCAAAACCAGCAGGTTTGTGTCAAGTCCTCTAAGGGTTCTGATATAATGGCATGCAGGAGCTTACTATTTTAAACTAGAAAAGATATGTATTAGCAGTGTTACAGGGCAGGTAAGTAGCTGGCAAAATAGAAAGCAGCAGTATATAATGCTGGAAGAGAAAATAGAGGGGATCACCATCCTAAAGGAAATTTGTGAGGTTATACAGAGAAAACAAGATAGCACTGAGGACTGGAATAAAAGTAGTAAGAATAGTATCTGGTGGTCCAAAGCAGAAGAATCTCTACTTGGTAGCTGACAAAAAAGATTTCTGCTGTAAAAGTAGCCAGCTGGGGGCTGGGGGTGGGGAGAGGGAAGAAGTTGAGTTTGCACCTACGCAGTGAGCCACAGGATTTGCTTGGAGCATCCCACAGTACAGTTCCTCATCATCTGCTGATCCCTTCTGGCTTATGCATCTGGATTTCCACCCCAAAGAAACACGTAGAGGGCACTGTAGGAATGAAAGGTTACATGTTTGGGGGTCTCTGGACATAGAAGTGGAATGTGTGTTTGGATAAACAGCCAAGAAGCACGTTTGTCTTCCTTTACATAAGCAGAACTGTAGTGAGCTGCCAACACAAATGACCATGTGTGCCACTGCCATGACTTCATGGTCAATCTGCTTCAAAAAAGATTATTGTCTTCACAGTAATTTGCATTTGTAATTCCAGCTAGAAATTACATATGTGAAAGTGCTGTTCCAGAGATCAAAATTAATTGGAAACACCTCAGATTTTCAATTGTACATTGTAAGGAATGGTCTTAGCACTTGTTCCAAAGTGCTGCTACAGCAGCCCACTGGGTATCCTGCTCCAGGGAGGCTCTGTGAGGCTTCGGTCTGGATCCTTGCAGACTGCTTAGTGGGGTTCACATCTGAATTTCAATGGACTTTTTTTGGACCAGTGCTAACACTGAACTTCAATATTTAGGGTTCGCTACATAAACGATTGTTGCACAAACAAACCGAGATTACTGGAACGTTTGCAGTCACTCAAGTTACCTGTGCATACAGCTGTGAAGAGTTGTGCATTTGGCTATGCAAATGAAGACCTTTTATGAGGTTCATCTACACATGGACAGATCTAACTGTTCACCAAGTTCTAGAAAAGACATACAGGTATAATGCAACCCTTGACAGGAACAAGACTATTCCTTTCCATCCACTGAACTATGTCTTCAGTTAATACAGGAATAATTAAATGTGGCAAGAAAAAAAACACTAAGAGAAAACATGAAACTGCATAAAGTTTTCCCATCTATTTCTTCCTAAGTTCATCTCTGATAGTTATCTACACATTGGCCATATATCAGAATGTATTACATTGCGCAAGACCAGCATATTTTGCATGAATTACATTGCTACATATTAAATTTAAGAAAAGTTATCCTGTTTCATCCTGAGGGGAAAGTAACCTCAACAATTTTCTGAATTGGTAGGTCAAAGGAAAAAAAAACCACAATGAAAAAACAAACACCAAAGCAAAACTGACCACCACCTCCAGTTCAAGTCAATCAAAATATTTGTATTTCCTCATTTCAGAGAGGGACAACAACTTTGTTGTTGGCTTAGGTAGAAAGGAGGTCAATTTAAATCCACAATTAAATTATTTCCTTAGACTAGTCTAATAGGTAACATTGACAAGCTCAGAACTTATACAAAAAATGCTTTGAATAAGAAATAAATAAAATCTGAACATTTCACAGAAGTTACTCTTGTTTTGACAAACCAGAGCTTGTCTGTCCCCTCTTGCCCCAAGGAATAGGCAGTTTGTTGAAGAAATTCCAGACCACATTATCAATTATGCAACTGCTTTTGCAATACCCATCTCAGTAGTCTGCATCTAGGTAGAGAACAGTGTATGCACTAATCACGTGATTCTGACCTAATGAGCTTGTCTCCATAGGAAACTGTACATCCAACTAGACATGTAAACACCACTTCAGCCTATTAATATAATCTGAAACATTTAATTGGATAAATTGCTGTCATCATTTTCTGCCTGAAATAGTCTTCTAAAAATCAAAATAAAATTACTGAATAAAATGCATCAAATTACTTTTTTTTTCTGCCTAATCTGTCTCTCCAGGATTAAGCTAACACTTACCCACAAGTTAGCCTTGGGCTCTGCTGTACAATCACCCTTTCTGTGTTTCAACACGTTGTTGAGGATTTTTTTGAGATGGGGGAAAAAAATCCCAAAATATTGAGCTAGATGAAGTTACTAGGGTTACTGTTTCTTGGCTACTGTTGATATGAATAAAGGATATATTGTAATTTGTTAGGGTAAAACTATTCACAGTAACAGAGTAATTCTTCCTCTGTATGAGTATGTTATACGTTTATTGGTGTTCTGTGCTGGGCTTACCCAGGGGAGTAAGGGTTCACTAATGGTTCCAACCAAGGTACAAACAACAGGAGAGTTAAGCACGACAGAACTAATTGCTACTAGGACTGCACATAGAATAATTTTTTTCAGAAAATTAATGTGTCAAAAAAATCTAACTGACAGCACCAGAAAGGCTTTTTCAGAAATCAAAACTACAGAAGAACTTTTGGGTATCCTTGGCCTTTTCATTGTTTTTCAATTTTGTCCTTTTTCTTTCCCAGTCCTTTCTGTCTTACATCATTTAATCCTCTTCAGCCTCCTGCTCTTCCCTAGGTTTTTTGTCTAATATGTGTTGCTCTCCAAGCTGAATTCCTAGATAGACACTTTATTTTTGATTATTCCTTCCTTTCCATGCCCTCTACAGTGAAAATTTGTTTCCTGTTAAAAATGAACTAGTCTGGTTATTTATGAATTCTGGACTTTCAAAATTCCTCTAAATGGTGGCTGGCCAGTACCTGAAGCAGAATCCATTAGTAGGATGAGTCCTCAGAAGACTGAGAAATAGACATCCTGCAAAAGGCAGGTCTTGCCAGACTAACCTGATCGCCTTCTATGACAAAGTGACCCGGCTACTGGATGAGGGAAAGGCTGTGGATGTGGTCTTCCTGGACTTCAGCAAAGCCTTTGACACAGTTTCTCACAGCATTCTGCTTGAGAAACTGTCAGCCTCTGGGCTGGACAGGCGCACACTCTCCTGGGTGGAAAACTGGTTGGATGGCTGGGCCCAGAGAGTGGTGGGAAATGGTGTGAAATCCAGCTGGAGGCCAGTGACAAGTGGGCTTCCCCAGGGCTCAGTGCTGGGTCCAGCCCTGTTCAATGTCTTTATCAATGACCTGGATGAAGGCATCGAGTGCACCCTTAGCAAGTTTGCGGACGACACTAAGCTGGGTGGAAGTGTGGATCTGCTGGAGGGTCGGGAGGCTCTGCAAAGGGATCTGAACAGGCTGGACCGCTGGGCAGAGTCCAATGGCATGAGGTTTAACAAGGCCAAATGCCGGGTCCTGCACTTGGGGCACAACAACCCTGTGCAGTGCTACAGACTGGGAGAAGTCTGTCTAGAAAGCTGCCTGGAGGAGAGGGACCTGGGGGTGTTGGTTGACAGCGACTGAACATGAGCCAGCAGTGTGCCCAGGTGGCCAAGAAGGCCAATGGCATCTTGGCTTGTATCAGAAACGGCGTGACCAGCAGGTCCAGGGAGGTTATCCTCCCTCTGTACTCGGCACTGGTGAGACCGCTCCTCGAATACTGTGTTCAGTTCTGGGCCCCTCACCACAAGAAGGATGTTGAGGCTCTGGAGAGAGTCCAGAGAAGAGCAACAAAGCTGGTGAAAGGGCTGGAGAACAGGCCTTATGAGGAGCGGCTGAGAGAGCTGGGGTTGTTTAGCCTGGAGAAGAGGAGGCTGAGGGGTGACCTCATTGCTCTCTACAACTACCTGAAAGGACGTTGTAGAGAGGAGGGTGCTGGCCTCTTCTCCCAAGTGACAGGGGACAGGACAAGAGGGAATGGCCTCAAGCTCCGCCAGGGGAGGTTTAGGATAGACGTTAGGAAAAAATTCTTCACAGAAAGGGTCATTGGGCACTGGAACAGGCTGCCCAGGGAGGTGGTTGAGTCACCTTCCCTGGAGGTGTTTAAGGCACGGGTGGACGAGGTGCTGAGGGATATGGTTTAGTGTTTGGTAGGAACGGTTGGACTCGGTGATCCGGTGGGTCTCTTCCAACCTGGTTATTCTGTGATTCTGTGATTCTGTGAAGCTCTGCCAGGGGAGGTTTAGGCTGGACATTAGGAAAAAATTCTTCACAGAAAGGGTCATTGGGCACTGGAACAGGCTGCCCAGGGAGGTGGTTGAGTCACCTTCCCTGGAGGTGTTTAAGGCATGGATGGACGAGGTGCTGAGGGGCATGGTTTAGTGTTTGATAGGAATGGTTGGACTCGATGATCCGGTGGGTCTCTTCCAACCTGGTTATTCTATTATTCTATTATTCTATTATTATTACTTTTCTTTTTTTTGAATATTCATTTTCATTTTTTCATTTTCATTTTTTGAATATTCATTTTCAAGAAAAGGCAGAAAGGCTGAGAAGGCATAGTCAAAACAATTAAATTACATGAATTGGATGTCTAATCTCATCACAGCTGACTGCCAAGTGGAGTCCTCAGCAAAATTCCAAGTCAGGACTTCATTAAAACTAGCCCCTTGCAGTTTGGTTTCAAATGTTTTCTAATTATGCGGGATCACCTGTCTTAACAAATTCAGTGGCCTGACAGACTGATGTTTACTATGCAAAAGCATTCCTGGGCAGAAATCAAGTCAGTCAGCATCCCTCAGTGTAACGAAATAGCGCTTTTCATAAACGTATTTGTTCTTTTTTTTAGGCTAAACTTTAGGTATACATCTTGTTAATTAATATATAGGAGAAGAAGCCGAGGGCCAGGCTATCCTGGGTTAGAGATATTTTATTTTTATTAGAATCAGGTGACAGAATTATAAGAATTATAACCCTTTTCAGTGAGAGCTAGAAACATAGTTCTGAACTAGTTCTGCCCTTCTTAGTTGGCAACTGCAATGTCTTTTATCATCTACCTAAATCAGCTGCTAGAGAGCAGCATCTCACACACATTCCAATCAACACAGACCGAAACTTTAAAATTATGGGTGCCTAAATGTTCTTAAATAAATGGTGTCTGCTTTGAAAGTTCTAAGCAAGACTAATGTACTCAATTGCATCAGGAGTGGTGGACAATTATCTGCGATTCTTGGATTTTTATTTCTACTAGCTACTCGCAGTCTGTTTGGAATGCTGTCTCAAGTATTTTTTCTGCAACAGAAAAAGCTTCTTGAGCACAATTACAGCAAGCTTCCGCCACTCTCACCTTTCTCATGAGTTTTAGTAAGTGCTATGCTACCTGCTGCTTCTTATGCAGTTTTACTAAAAACAAAGATGCATCTTGGTGTTTATGGTGCTGTTCATCGGCACAGAACAGATCCTCACAGGAATGGAAATCAAACACAGATCCTCCCTCTTTCATTGTTCATCATGATGACTCTTCTAAATGTGCTGATATCTATGACTTCTTACCCCTTCAATAGCAGGAGTAGGAAACTGTCTGTATTCAATACAAACTATTGCAAAGATCACATAGTAGAAGAGATTATATATAGTCCAGGTCAATGTTGGGTTTGTATTCACTTTGTGTATGCCGTTTCCACCACAGGTGTAATGTGTGTTTGTTTGACTCCATTGTGTCTTGCAAAGGCTCTGAGTTAAAAACCCCTACATTAGATAATTTACAGAAAGTCCTACAGATTTGAGAACATGCTTTTAGTTAGAAGTACAAAATAAATGTGCAAGTTTGGCAGATTTTTCTGAGAAAGCAACAGTAGCTACCTACAGCTGTCACTTTAGCAGCCTGGTGCCACATCCCCAAAGGATGTAATGCAGCACCAGCTAGCAGCTCTGCATCCCTTCCCTCTATGGCAGAGCTGTTTGGTAGCCTAGACAGGAAAGGACGTCTTTGCTACCCAGGGAAGCAGTTGCATTTTACCTGTAGGACACTTATTTATGTACATCCTACAGGAAAGGATGACTTTACAGGCAAGGGAAGCCACTGAAAAGCTAACCAGGTTTTGCCTATGAGAGTGCCAGTTTATAGTTCATGCATTCACTTGCAGAAAGCAAACAAATGCTAGTATCTCAAGGAAAGAGTGAAGGAATGTTTTTATCAAAGGGTTAGGAAGGGTACCCAAGCAAGTCCATAGGAATAAAATATTTGCTGGCCACTCGCATACACTCAGGGCCACACCACAGAGGCAAGCACATCTTCACCTCCTGTCGCAGGCTTCATGGAAACACATCTGATTTGGTCAATCACAGCTCCGTATTGTACAAGTGAACAAATGACAGCTCCATATTGTACAAGTTCCAAATATTCTGGCCATGGTCGTGATGACCTTGCTAGCTGCTGGTGAATACCTAATGATATTAATATGGCTTGTATTTATATGTACATGCATTGAGCAAACATGCACTGGGAGTGATAAAAATTGCTGCCAAAATATGCTTCTTACTCCAATCCAATCTACCAGACTTCCCTCTGTATCTGGTTCTCTGTGTGACTACTTTTCAGTAAAAGTGCTCTGGGGAGCAGGACTTTACTTTTGGCAAATAATTTTATAATAATATTTGAGTAATTAAGGGCAGAATTCAGTTAACAGCTGCAACAAGCATTTTAACTTATCCAGTCTGTTTTAAATGTCAGCAGTGACTCCACATCTGAAGTTCTGTTGGGCAACTGGGTCCATAACCCCCAGCCATAAGTAACCTGCAATCAGAACAAGACAAGTCAAGTAGCCTACCAATCATCTTAATATATATTAGAAACATAGAGCAAAACACTAATGCTGGCTTGCAACGGACACTTAAGACATCAACATTAAAAAAATCTTCCAAATGAAGAGAAGCTGACTATTTCCACACTGGCTTTGATTTTTGATATTTAGCTTCTACTAGGCAGAATATATTGGAAGGGGCACTTTGGCTCAATACAAGCTTAGAAGCAAGAGCTAGGCCTTGGTATTTTGCCAGAGGGATTTTGAAACCAAAAGCAGCAACAGGCAGAAATCAAGAATTTCAACTCCTTTGCCTTGAAGGGTCAAAAATGCTCCTTCCTTGTTTACTTTTTCCATCCAGGAAAAAAAAAAATAAAGAAAACCAAACCAAAACTCAACCCAATCAAAAAAAAGCCACAATGTTCTGCAGGTGGTCTTCAGTTGCTATTTGCAATGTCAGAAGAGTCTGGAAGGAGGAAGAAGAGACGCAGTAATTTTCAAGTGCCTTTTCATGGGTAATCATCTGTGTTATCCCTGCTGTTTATGCAATAATGCCTATTTCATCTTCATGCCATGCAAGATATCTGGAGTCCTTTGAAACCCTGAGAGATAAGTCCCTTGCACCTGAAGGGCATTCCACCATAAGCTCTATCTAGACTTATTTAAACATTAGAAGTTTTTTTTTCTAAAGGCAGAACAATAAAATGACTTGTTGGATCCTGACTCAAAGGGGAGAGCCTGTTCTGAATCAGTGCTACCACCTTTTAGCAATACTCACTTCTTCCTGGCAAGTGTCACATCTGTATAAGTATTTGAGTGCTCCATCACGGAGCCACACACCAAACATTTCTGAACAGGGAGGATCAGATCATTAAGAAGCAATGAGACCAAAAAGGCAAGAAGCAGTAAACCAAACCAAACAAAAAATAACTAATTTTAAAAAAATCACAGTTTATAATAAACCACATTAAAATAAAGCATTTCTGTGCATTCGGGAATACTGTATCTGAACAATTTCAAATTCAGAAAGTAGAAAATGGGAATAAGAAATTTTCCAAGATTACATAAGAATCTGGCAAGTCTACCTGGGCTCTGCTCCCTCCAGAGGTTAACATATGGAATTTTCCATCAAAGATGGGAAGAAATCTCCCTTATTTTGCCTCTTCTGGTTCTCTCTCTTATATCCTGCTGTTGTAATGAAATATCACCCTTTCAAGCTCTATGAAACACTTGATATTGTTCTTCCATTGAGGAATGGATAGTGTTTTCACGGAATGTCACAATACTTGACTACTACAACACGTAACTGTTGAAGGCAGCCAGCTGGAAAGTGCAAAAGTTTCCAGCTAAAATATTGATCAAAACAGCTCATCAAAACTTGCTTAGATTGGTGTCCATTTTTATTATAATAAACTATATTTGTTACATTTTATACATTTAGCTTTCCAACTGAAAAACTTTGAAGGAAAAAATATTTTGTTGGGGAAATTTTTATTTATCAGAAATTACCTATCTCACTGATTAAAAAGAGAGGTAAAAAATTAGCAAATGATTACAACATTAATTGTCACAAAGAGCAGAACCCTGTAAGAAAGGTATATAGGATCTCATCCATGATACTTTTTAGGTACTCATTACCAAGAAAATCTACATATATGAATCCCTTCCTGGGGTCTGTTGCTCATGCCTTTAAGGAGACCTGAGTGGAACAGGTCAGGTGACATGATGCTTACATGCCTGTAGTACAACCATGCCAGTGCACAAAGGCCAAGATGATTTTTACCTTTTTAAAGATTAGAGATTTATGGCTCCTATGGCTTGTTGAATCAGAGACCAGATTGGAAGATCAAATTCAAATTTTATATCTAATGGTTTTACTAAACAGTGGTATAGACTAAAACACTCTTACACACTTAGTGAACTGCCTGCAGGCATTTCTCAGGTGACGTTTTATTTTATTCTGGAGCTGAAACTAGAAAGTCACAAAGTTCATTTCTGACCTACCTACCTACACATAGTAATCTGTGAATCAAGGGCTGGCCCTATTCATTAAAGTTTGCTCATTATTTCCTGTTGTATCAGACTTGCAAACGACTCCTGCTAGCTCTTCTCCTTACACCTGCAGCACAGAGCCCAGATATAGAAATGAATGTTTTCACTTAGACAGATTTTTTCAAGAAGGATTAATGCACAAGAACTGACACTGAAAGAGACAGTTGCTGATCTAGTTTATCCTAACAGTGTGGTGTCACAAGTCTGTATCCTGTTAGGGCAGAGATCAACAATTTACATTGGGAATTTTTTGTGGGGTGGGCCCTGGAATTATTACTTGCCTTGCAAGGTTCTATTTTTTCATAATTGGCTTGCAATCATCAAAGAATCACAGAATGGTTTTGGTTAGAAAGGACCTTTAAGATCATCTAGTTCCAACCCCCCTGCCATGGGCAGAGACACCTTCCTCTAGATCAGGTTGCTCAAAGCCTCAGCCAACCTGGCCTTGAACCATTCCAGGGATGGAGCATCCACAGCTTCTCTGGGCAACCTCTGCCAGTGCCTCACCACACTCACAGTAAAAAAATTCCTTCCTAATTTCTAATCTAAATCTATCCTCTTTCAGCTTAAAATTGTTACCCCTCATCCTATCACTACATTCCCTGATAAAGAGCCACTCCCCAGCTTTCTTGTAGTCTCCATGGTCCTCCTCTGGACTCGCTCTAATGGATCCATGTCCTTCCTGTGCTGAGGACTCCAGAATTGAACTCAATATTCCAAGTGAGGTCTCATGAGAGCAGAGTAGAGGGGCAGAATCACCTCCCTCGACTAGCTGGTCACACTCCTTTTGATGCAGCTCAGGACACGGTTGGTTTTCTGGGTTGCAAGTACACATTGCCAGCTCATGTTGAACTTCTCATCCACCAGCACCCCCAAGTCCTTCTCTCCAAGGCCACTCTCAATTGATTCTCCACCCAGCCTGTAATTGTGCTTGGGATGGTGCCGACTCAGGTGCAGGACCTTGCACTTGACCTTGTCAGACTTCATTAGGTTCATACAGACCCATCTCTCAAGCTTGTCCAGGTCATTCTGGATGGCATCCCTTCCCTCCTGCATGGTAACTGTGCCACAAAGCTTGGTGTTGTCAGCAAACTTGCTGAGGGTGCTCTCAATCCCACTGTCCGTGTCCCCAACAAAGATGTTAAACAACACTGGCCCTAATACCGACCCCTGTGGAACCCCACCCATCACTGGTCTCTACTTGGATATTGAGCTGTAGACCACAACTCTGAGTGCAACCATTCAGCGAATTCCTTACCCACTGACAGGTCCATTCATCAAATCAATGTCTCTCCAATTTAGAGACAAGGATGTCACATAGAACAGTGTTGGATGCTTTGTACAAGTCCAGGTAGTTGATGCCAGTTGCTTTTTCCTCATCCACCAATGCTGTAGTCCCATGGCAAAAGGCCACCAAATTTGTCAGGCACAATTTTCCCTTAGTGAAGCCATATTGGTAGTCACCAATTACCTCCTTATTTTACATGTGCCCACACAGTTTCCATGAGGGTCTGCTCCATGATTACTGGCACAGGTTTCTCAGGGGACTGAAAATTTAACAATACTCTATGAAGAATTCACACAAGTTCACTCACTTGCTCAAGAAAGTCCAGCAGGGATCAGCCTTTACCTCTTCCTCTCTGCTGCCTGGTAATTACCAATTTTTGACAGGATAGAGATGCAGATGGCAAGTGGTAAGAAGAAACAAAAGGAGGCAAGACAGTCTGGAAATGCAAAATGACTTAGAAATGGAGGAGCAGCAAGAAAAATAATGAAAAAGTCCATTTATCTCATCATGATATGCACCATCACATTGACTTGTTTTCAGCCTTTCGTTCTCCTCTTATAAACAAGAAAACTCCATTGCTATCTTCTCTAACACACTTCATCATAGTCCTAAGTATTTTAATATATACAAAAATGAAGAGGGAATATTTGTTGTTTCCATTTTGTGGAATCCACATGCTCTGTTTCTGTATCTGCTACTTTGAACTTTTTTCTGCATGATCTGCTTCTTTCCAGTATGAACGTTCCTTGCACAACCACGTCTTCCTTTAGAAACATAGTCTATCTTTTTTCTGCAAGTACCCTACATATTCAAGCTCTGCAAGATGTTTCTTCCCTGTGGGCTGTTTTTTATCACTTCTCAGAGATAGAAATTACTTCATCCCTGGATGCAGGACACTAGGCACACATAGACATGAAATCTATGTTGGTTCTAATGAGGAAGTATTCCCAGACTGCTGACTTCATCTCATGATCCCTTCTAACAGAGATTACTGCAGCAAATATGCTAAAATCATAATTTTTCGATGGTTCAGATTTAATTTGAGTTTTTTCTGAAAGACACACTCCTAACCTACAGTAACAAAAGATGGTCCTGAAGATGAGCGATAGGACAATCTTCCTCAAACCCAGACCTCATTGCATCATTCAGAAGAAATTTTACTGCTCCTGCAGATGTTTTGTGCTTTATATTAAACAACACGTTTTTTAATAAAGAACCTTCTCCTCATACCTTCATTTCCATGACCTTTGAAAAAGTTGCTTTCTACAAGAATCAGCCAAGCTTTACAAGACCTACTGCCAGGGTAGTAACACAAGATCATGGACTCAGATTTGCAGGAACAGGTCATATCACTCAGGCAAGTCCAGCAGGGATCAGCCTTTACCTTTTCCTCCCTGCTGTCTGTAAACTTCCTGAGGTGATCTCATTTTCTTAATAATATGGAGCTGTTATAGCAGCCAAAAAACTCTTCTTCCATTTAGCTGCTTGAATGTCTGTTCCTTAATTTTAATAACAAGCCAAGAAAGGATTGAAACTGAGAAAACGAGAATTCCTTTATGTGAAGACAACCGAATCTGGTGCCCCAAAAAATCTATTGAAACCAACTACCTCTACTTTAAGGTGTCAAAATACTCAGGAAGCATGTGTAGATCACATGCTTCTCACTTCTATGTGCCTGCTTTTAAAACCTCAAAATATCAATAAGATTTATATAATATAGATTAAAAAAAAAGAAAACCAAACAACGCTACTTGACCAAAAGTCAGCTTTAATACACTTCTGTTTTCTAGCCTGTATCAATCACATAGAGGAATAGATAACATTCAGAGGACTGAAACAACAGCTTCTTTTATTTTTAGTGTGATTTCGTACCGGTTTTGTCTAAGTGGGAACTGCTAAGGAATTAATTTTTCAGAGAATCATCCATAGCAAGGCTGGGAGGAAGGAGTGGGGTGTGCAGTATGATGAAGTGTACAATTCCCACTTTTGTGCCTTGTTTATGGTTTCCATACACTTCTGGAGTACTACACAGCTGAATGCTCTCCCAGAGTTTGGTTCTCTGCTGGACATGTCAGATATGAATTCTACATAAAAAGCACTGTTAAATCAGGCTACAATGTGCCCTATTACGTCTAGTAAAATACAGCAAAAAGACAGAGGACACTCCACCCACACAGTTCCAGAAATATTAAACTGATGTCACATGCTGAACTGCAAGTTTAAATTAGAATATCTGAGGAGAAGTGTGGACAGTTATTCCATATTGGCCAAATAGTTCATTTCAAGAGCAGAGAGTTAGGTTCTTTCTCCCCTTGGGAAACACGCTTTGTGATATTCTTCTACACAGTTGCTATACAGTAGCCTAACCCAAAGCTTGTTACAGAAGGCTAGCTCTGTGGAGCAGAATTTCAGTTAAACTCATCAAATGCTTCTGACGACTACTTGCCAACTACGTAGCACATGGAGAACCTCATTAAATCCAATGAAGCAGCTGTGCAGATGCAACAAGGGCAGAGACCTCTCCTTTTGGGATTTGTACTATGTCGGCTTCCAGACAAGCCCAGAATTTGAACTCATTATCTTTCATAAGCAGCATATGCACACACCACAAGATGAGACGAAGTTATATTACCTCTTTCTACTTTTTAAATGAAAGCTCACCTGATAGGCACTACTTTTCCCAATGAAGTTACACCTTGCAGGTGTGCTGACCTTGGTAGGCTTAGAAAAGCAGAGTTGCATAGAAACCCAAACTAAGCAGCAGACCATGGAACCGTTATTCACTAATAGCTATGAATAGGCATAGGTGCCTCTGAAAGTGCTCACCTAGCCACATAGGCATTCTAAAATTGCTTCTTAATATAAAGGATAAACCCCTTTACCTCCTTTTAGCCTTTTCCCATGGCCAACATTGCCGTTCTGTAATAACTCATCTCTGAGTAACAAAGTAAACAACATTACAAAATAATTTCTGAAGCCAAATATCTGATAATGGTGATTAATCCTTTGTGAAACACCCAAGTCATATTTGCAATAATTGCAATATTTGAGATGGATAAGAGGAGAGAAGTACAGGATTTGCTGTAAGGCTGAATTATCTACAGGAAGTTCATATGAATGCCATGTTACCATCTAACTCCCTGGTACCTGCCAGGCATGCTCCTTAAAAGCTGGTTTATTTGTTTTCTGGATTTTAAAAATAGAACATTTAGAGTTTTGAGATACATTCTAAAATAACCTCATTCTTGAGAGAAACTACACTAATCTAGAAACTACTACCCAAATATAGGAATTGCCTCATGAATAGATGTTTTGGGTATTGTTGAATCGTTGCCCAAAACAAAATTTCACAACGTTTGTTCAAGACAAAGTTTGGAAGAAAGCTGTACTTGCTGTCAAAGAAAAATGACACATTTCTTATTCAGAATAAGCTATAGGGGCATGTTCTGAAGTTTCCCTGCATAATAAAACCCTAAATGTTTGGCACATGCTTTGGGAGAAATAAGATTGAAAGTTACCATCTTAGAGGTTTTCAATCATTTTCCATTATATGGTCCACAGATTACAAAAAGAATTATGCGTAACTTCCTTTTTTCCCCTATGATTGGACAAAGAAGTTCTCCTTCTCTTTGTAAACATAGACTGTCTCAATAGCTTTCTAATTCACAATATGATAACATTTAATGAAAGAAGAATAGGAAAGAAAAGTTATTACTGTTGGCAGCCACCTACTCTCAAGTTCTCATATTTATTAATGTAAAATTATCTATTACTTCATTTTGTTAATAATGAATGAACACTTTGTGAGGATTGTTATAAGTTAAATTCACAACTGGAGTTGTTCTGACTGGACACAATTTAACTGTTTTGTTTTGCATTCATGATGCCTTAAGGTTCTCTTATAATCAGTCACTTCTCTGGTGCTAATGAAAAGCCTTGCCGCAAATACTCCAGCTTAATTATTATTCTTTGACCACTCCTCTACCCCCCAGCCCCAAATTGTACCAACACGAACACTGTTGGCAAACAAGCACAAACAGGGCATGAAAAAGGTCAAAGAAAAATTGTTTGCAACTTCAAATGAGCATCCCTGTAAAATTATTTCTAGCACCTGCTGAGTCCTTATAGCCCCTAGAATTTTCTGTGCTCCTGCAAACTGCTCATTTCACATGGAGAGGCAAGGAAGAACTATCTGGAAGAGGAAAGCTGTAAGTGAGGAAGATTCTTTTCCAGCCATTAACACCTATCATGCCAAACTCCAGTCTCCCTTGAATAGTCACGGTGTAAGGGGGGAGGAATGTGGGCAGACTTTTCCCTCCATTTCTAGTGCAAACAAGCAGAAAGTGGGGAACGCCTTGCAGGTCTAACCAAGCACAGAGGAGTGGGTAGGGAATATGGCTGAGCCACCATACATTATTTTGCACAAGTTAGTACTTTATAGCAGGCTGCACAGACTCCTTTTTCATAAATGTGCTGCAATATCCAGATCCACTTGCAGATGTCATCCAAGAGCCTGGCACTTTAGCACATTCAGACTTTTATCCAGACTTTTTTTACCCACCACAAGACTCTGTAATTAATGGAGACAGCCCTACCTGAGCCCTTTCTGGGTGATGACAAAATCCTACAGCAGGCAATAGAGCACACCTTGCTGCTAAGGCTGAACACCAAGGGCAAAACACAGTTACCAGTGTTTTTCTTCCCAGACACCACTACCTACAAGCACTGTGACATGGAACACTGACAGAAGAAGTGGCATGGCCTTCATCTGCTTCTCTAATGTTCCTCTCATTGATTCTCCAGAACACCCTTGAATAAATCCCCTTTTCTTCTTTGGAAGTGAAGAGGGAAGCTGGTCTGAAATCAGCTTAGTCATGACTACCAGTTCAATTACACAGTTCTTGTTGGACTGAAGAGGATTCTTTAATAACCACACCCAATCCAACGTTGTACTACTGCCCTATAACTACAGCTATTTTTTTAAGTACTTGTCAACAATTTTGCTAATAAATGCTAGTACAATGGAACATTAGAAAACAAGCAAGCACAAAATCCTAAATTCACTAAATTAAAGACTTTGCACATTATTAACTTTCTTTCACTTACAAGGAACAAATAACCTCATGGCTGTCATGAATAAATGGAAATCAGTTTCCAGTCCTCACAAATGAATAATCATATATAGAACACATAACATTTTTGTTAAAAATAAAGATGTAATTTGCAATCAACTAGGGAACAAGAACTATTTCTTCTGCAGCCAATCTAATAAGGTTTTTAAAACTGGCATATTCTGATCTCATCTGTTTCCCTATGGGCAGAGAAGCCAGTCTTGAGCTTTCATGTTGCAGATCAAAGTGGCCAGCTACAAATGTTAGTAAAACAAAGTCTCTCCTAGTGTCAGGCAAAACAGGATAAAAAGCAAACAAGAAAGAAACTGAGCACAAGGATATAAGACAACAAGAGAGAGTATTTCTGCCATCCCAAGAAATCTGAACATCTACTAAATACGGCATTTCAATAAATACAACATTATTATGATAGGAGACTGGTTAGCATGTATGTGTCAGTTCTCTGGAGAATCCAATTTTTATCTTCCTTCCTGTTCAAGGAGAGTTCTTCATATATTTATTTGCATTGCCATAACACGGAGATGCAGGCTGTGATCAGAGGTCCATTGTGTAAGGTGCTGTACACACAGTTTACCAAAACAGCCTCCACTTCATAGAGCTTACAGTCTAAACAGGGAAATTCTAGAAGTCCTGAGGGGAAACAAATGCTTGTAAGATTTCCAAGAGACAACCAGAAAGTCTTTGGAAAAGCATCTTTGGGTGGCATTTCAGACTAAATGGAAATCTTGATGTTCTCATTTCAGTGATATATTTCCCTAGGTTTGTATCATTAGGAGTTTTCTCTGGATTTTCTCAGCAAATACATCAAAATAGTTTCAGATAATAAAATTTAACTGAGGCTTGAAGTTGTGCCCACAGCAAAACTTTACCAGAGCCTCTTTCTAACAGTGAATTTGCTGTTTAATTAATCCTCACAATTCCACCTCAAACATCAAGTGCCAGAAATTCCCTGGTCCTCATCTGCAAACTTTACAAATTCTACCTCCTACCATTACTTGTTCTATCTTTCTTGAAGACTAAGAGAACAGAGAGTGACTGTCATGTGGAGGAGAAATAAATAAAATATTCTGAAGGCAGGTCCACCAGAGCATTTTGAAAATTAAGGCCTGAAATATCTTGAGGACACATTGAATAGCATTTCCAGAGAAAATGATGCCCCGCCTGCATTCATGCAATAAAAATTAGCAAAAGAACAAAACCAGATGTGTTCTTGTGTTATCTTGCAACCATTCAGAGAAAATGACTACATACAAGGCACAAAGAAATGTCACCCTCTAAACATAAATATACACTGGAGAGAGAAGTGTGGGTATTTTAAGCAGAAAATAAATAGATGGTGGATGGGACAAGGAGATCTGCTTTACTAGAAGTGCTGCTACTTGAGGTTATATTCCTCCTTCTGTCTTCTAGAAAACACTAGAACCAAGAGGGGAACACAAAATCTAAAAGGCAATTCCAAGATAATGCTTACCCTTATCTTCATAAAGAATAAACAGCATCTTGAAGCTCCTTGTCTCATGTTTGAAACTCTTCTGCCCTTTACTCAGCAAGAGGCGTGATCCCTTTGATCTCTGCACGGACTTCAGGATTCTCCAAAAAGAAGCTGATAGATTGAAAACATTCCCACTCTTGAGCTGTGTGGTTCATGGAGTTTCATCATAAATGTGATTTCTGCTAAAATTATTGTAGTTCTGCATTACATTTCTGCGATAGATGTTGGCAAGAAGTGATGATCTTATAAAAAGTATTACCGTTGCTGGATGAACTGGAGGACAAGCTAGGAAAGAGAAGAGACAGAGAAACATTTTTCACTGGTTAGTAGACCAAGAGGCAACCCTTTACCACTCCATTGTGAACACAAGTAATACACATTATTTCTGTAGACGTATAGGTGCTAGATCAACAACCATAACTCTGACACAGACATTTGTTGAATTGTTGAATTGTTCCAATTGTTGAAATTATTCCAATTTGTTGAATTGGAATTTAAGGAAAAAAAATTGTCAAAGAATTAATAGGCGGTACTTAATTGACAGAAAACATAAAGTAAATGCTAGCCATTTTACCACTTACTAGTTGTTAGGTTCTGATCTTATACTTTAACAGTTGAATGTAAAATTACTTCACTAAATTCAAACTGCAAACATAAGTGGTGTGTTTCTTTTGAATGGAAAACGGCATAATCTACTTTTGCACTCGCAGCTCTTAATGATATATGAATAATTTCATTTTTTCATACACCATCTTCTGAGTTGCAAAAAAATGTTAATCCCTACTAGAGCTGGATGAGTTACTTTTGTAAAAAGCAGAACATGCCTAATTTAGTAAAGGGATTTCTGTTCCAAAGTTTTCAAATTTCCTGTTCACTTTCCTGTCAACGACTGATGTCAATCAACCATTTAATGGAAGCCACTTCTAATCTTGGTGAGAAACACCCAGTATAAGAAAAGCCAGTTCAGCAGTATGACAGCCCAACATACTATGCTGCGAACAGAAGATCCAAAATTCTTTACTTAACAAATAGCCCCCAAAAATACATGTAGGTGAAGAGCAAGGGGAGAAGACAATCCAAAGGTATTTGAAAGAGTGTTATACAAGTCAAAGACGGGACAGTAGGGAGGATGACAATGCAAACTGGTCAGCTTCATCACCGTCAGTTTCTGGTAGCCTTCCATTCCCAAGAAAGGAGGAGACTGCAGAGTTATTGGACAAAATCCCCATGAAGCATTGTCATGTAGGTGTTTTTATAAATTTCGCCAACAATAAATTCCTAGACTGTAAAAAGGTTTACGTAACAGGGATGCATTATTCCTTTAAAACAGTTGCTGAGACCTTATGCAATTGAAGCTGCTCTTAAACCAGTAGTTTGATGGCATTTTTTAATTTTTTACTTTTTGTGGGGTTTGGAAGCTTGTGTTTTTTAAAGCTAAACTCCAAATACTAAATGGAGTCTAAAATATCATTCTGAGTGCTTAACTCATTTCCATTCAGTGGGGCTAGATGTTTGTCTGCAGATTTGATCTGCAGCAAAAAATTACTGACATTTTAGAAACCCCTGGAAAAATTATTGGCATTTTAACAAAGCGCTGAAGAGATTAAAACCTGGAATTTTGCAGTTGCAGTGTCTATTATTTCATCACTCTTTATCTGACCATATTACTTCCTCCTATAGCATTAACTGGATCTACTTCCCATGCATTAGAAAGAGGTTCCTACGGTTTGGATCAGGTATTTTAATGTAGGATATTTTTTCTCCCTGGTGAAGTTCTAAGGCTTTGAGGCACATACAGTCTTTGTTATGACTCATGCAGGAATAAACTTGAACTCTATGTTCACCTAATTAAACCTGTTATTGCCAAGGACCACAATGAAAAGAGTATATTCAATATGCTTTTCACTACAGCCAAGGACTAAGGTCATGGTTTATGGCTGTTTCTTATGTAAGGAACATCAAATGAAAGATGCAAAAGGAATCCATTTTAAGACAGAATTAAAATGAGTTATTTAATATACTAAATGCTAGTGTGTACTGTATTACAAGTCCACTATGTTCCACAACATCAATTGCTGCCTGTGCCACTAAAGAAATCAAATGCATTGAGTTTCAAAAATAAGTTGGAAGCTGTTGAGGAATTATTTCTGCAGCCCCTCAAGATGGACTGCCTGTTACACCTGCATGGTAGACAAGGTTAGCACAAACCTATCCCTTGGTTACGTGCTGGATGGGAACATGCACCTCAAGCCTTCCAGCATAAGTGTGAGGCTCTCACGAGCGTGAGCTGCCAAGTGAAGCTCCGCACTTCCTCTAGCTTCACACAAAGACCACAGAATACCACAATTTTACATTCTTTGAGTACCCACAAATCAAGTTGGCTGCTAAACTGGCCTAAGTTTATGCAAAATATGCATGAATATCATAGACAAGTAAAGGCTGCTCACAGCTTTTATTCTGCACGGAAATAAACTATTACCTGCCCAGCTACAGATGATGTAAAAAATTTTCCACCTGCATGTTTCCTGCATATTTTCTTCTTGTTCTGGTATTTCTTAGCCTATTATGTGGTAATCAATTACTACCACCAGGGAGATAAAACACCTTAGACTTCTCTTCCCTGGCAAGTAAAGGGAAAATTGCAGACATAATTAATGTTATAACATGCAAATAAAACATATTACTTTAGAGCTGTAATTTTTCATAGCACTCTATCATTATATGAAGACTTTCTCTCTGGCTCAGGAACTCTCACAACCACAAATCACAGGAGGTCAGAAGAGCATCAATTTTTTCCTTGCCCTATCCATACACTCTTTCCTTAGGCACCCACATTTAATCCATTTGGAGGCAGAATTCAAGGCTAGAAGAACCTTAAGTCTGGCTTGCTACAGTCATTCCTTTGTGTAACCAAGAACAACTTCAGAAGGATATTTTTATGCTATTTACTTTCTTGTATCCAAATGCAAATCCTGTTAGATTGCTCTTTCATTAGATGTACTACATGAAAGTGGAATCAAGGCTAGAGGAAATGTATCTGAACAAGGAGCTCAATCCAACCAGATAATACATAGCCAATATCTTGATTCTAGTACCAGCAATTCAGCTCCAGGAAAAATGACAGCATGGATATTGTGACAAAAAAATGCCCTAACATCTCATTATGAGGTTAAAAAAAAAAAAAAAGAACCCAAAATATCATAGGTGGAAAAGAATTCCGAGCATTGTTTTAGTCTTGAGGTATTTTTTACTATTAATTGCCTCCTCCATATAATAATTTCATGCATTTTAGAATAAGAGCCCATCATGAAATAAGCATGGTTGCTATTCAATGTTTTCAGCTCCTGGGCAAACTGGTGTCTGATGGGAGTCAGGTCTTTAAAGAAATATCCAGTTCCTCCAGTGGGTTACGTTTTCTTCTCCATCAGCTCTGACTGCCACTCTGCCTATAGACTTGGTTCCTGTGTTTTTTGTAGGTACTAGTTCCTCCAGTCTCTGCCATTTCACAGCAGCATTTCCTTGCCCAAAGTGTAATTTTAAAAAAAGAATTCTGGATGACTGGGAAAACATTCCTCCAATTTTAAGGGAAAGAACGGAGTTTTTCCAACAATTTTTGCTTTGATAAAAATTCTTAATCACCTCTCTTTTTTTAAAAAAAAGCCTAAATAAAGACCAGAAACCTGTAAAACAGAAGTACAGACTCTTGTCTCATAGCCAGTTACCACTGTTGCTTATCATGACACAGGCTTTGAAGGACAGTTTTCCTCTTGTCCCATCATTCTTAAAGTCTCTCATGTGGATCACAGGGGCCTAATAAAAGAAGAATTTGTGATGGGTACCTCCCGCTGCGACAAATTTATTTTCTCCTCTGCACATTCATTCCAGAAAAGCTGTAGGAATTCATTGTCTTTGAAAATTCTACCTCTCCACCAAATTTAGCTGAAACAAACAATGAGTTCAAAAGTTCCCAGGAGGGTTGCTCAGATGAACAGGCACACACATGTCAGTGTGCTGCACACAGGCAGCAGTTTGGGCCCATTTCTCTAGGAAATCCAGACAGAGAAGGAATCCATGTTTAGAGGTAGACCGAGAGTTCTCTGCTAAATTGAGCTGAGAGCATTAAATGGTTGGGCCATTAGGGAAGAGGTGACATGAGGTTTATGTAACCCAGCTGTGTAATGGCATTTGACCTACTGCTTCCCTGAGCATCAGCAATACTGCCAGCAGGAGCTACAACCAGGAAACAAGTAGGTGGGAGGAGACAGGGAACAAAAGGAAAGAAAGAAAAGAAAAGAAGGCTTTGCTAGCTGATCTGGTTGATTGATGTGATTAATTACCACCCACACAGCTAGGTGTTGCTACTGTTTATTTAGCTCTCTGCCAGCAACAAATGGTTGGGATTCCTTCTGGTTGCTCCATAGACTTTGTCTACCTGGAATTCAGAACCAGTTGTACCTAATGCATCATCACTAACTAAACAAAACATCAGGAGTACAAGATAAACAATCCTAAACAGCTGGATGGAAGGGACACTTTATGCTCTCTCGACCTGCCTGGAAGCCATGGGCAATGAGACCCAGCCATCTCTCCTTTTCTACTATACCTCTGTCCTCAGTAAGTTGCTAGTGTAGCATTAAAACTCTTGGAAGCTTGTGGGCTTGAAGATTTAAAAGCACTTCCTCCATGTGCTGTTATGGCTGGCAAAGGCAGAACAAGGAGTGAGGGGAAAGGGCAAATTACATACCAGGATTGTACTACGGGGGAAGGGCATTTAAATTCAAGAACATATAGATCATGCAAAAGATGCTTGGAGTAGGAAACGCCTGATTTGGGGGGTTGTTTCTCTATTTACACATCCTTCCTGGACCAAGTTTAGTGTGAACCACTGCATTTATGAAGAACAGTTAAAAAGATAAATAAAAATAAAAGATTTCTAAAAAAATGTTTCCAACTTCAGTCACATCTGAGGAGTATATTTTGAATACATCTGTGTAAATGTAGAAAAGTTGGAGGACCCTTCTCTTTTACCCACTGGCATATACAAAGATAAGTTACTACTCTGTCAGTTAGAGCAGTTAGCTTTTCAAGTATGGGTAATCTTTCCAGTGATCTGATTTATTCTCAGCCATTTCTACATATTAAACGTAGCAACAGTATGCACCAAAGAAACAATAATAGATAGAGACATTTCAAACTTTTTTCTCAGGTTTCATTTTCTGTCTGACTAGCAAGACTTTTTCATCATGTCAGAATTTCCCAACTTCTTACCCAGTCTGTGAGCACGTATCTTGTTTAGTAACATGTACATCTCCATGTCTGTTGCACAAAGCTATTTAGCTAATGCAAAAGAAAAATCTGAACTATATATTTTCAGTCAATGCCTCAGAAGAGAACATTGTGGGAGAAAAGGAGGTAAATTGATGAGCAGATCTGTTCAAAAAGAAAAACCATGGGCAGAACTTGGAGCACTTTGTCATGCTACTTCAGTGCTTTGTCTTGGCCAGGGAATGTACTGAATATGGCTTTCCCAGCTGAAAATAGGTGTCTATTGTTTTCACTTTTGGTAAGAAGCCAATTCATTGTCAAACAGGCTCATCACAAAATTGTTAGTGTACATGGCAAAGCAAAAAATACTTTACTTACATATTCACTTTGTCAGGACCAAATTAAATTTCAAGAATTTCCAGCTACGATGGGGTGGAGGCATATTGTTGTTCACAGGGCAATCAAGATCCAGACCTTCCTGTTAAGCTAGGTTTGAGTTGATGAAAATGGGTAGAAGCCTGGTCTGTAACACCAAAACTAGATGTTACACTGACTGTTTTAACTCCTCTTATATAATAACACTACATCTTGATCAAATGCGTAGCACCTGGGATCCAATATATACAGTCAAATACTGAGACTTTTCTTTTGTTCTCAGTGATCTTTGCAGAGGACATGAAGAAAACTGCTTTATCACAAATGCATGAACCCAAAGTTGCACAGCACCAGAAAGAATAAATCTGCACTAGCACTGACCAGCAACAACAGATTTGAAAAATATCACATGCTTGTTCCCACCCACTAGCATTGCAGCATTCTTTCAGTACGTAATTAGTACTGCTTACCTATCTTACACAATATTTCTCTGCCTAATATGTGGCATTAAAATTAATCATCCAGGCACTGCAAATGCCACATTTCCAATTCAGAGATACACACATCCCAGTCATCTCATGCTTCAGACTGTTTCCAGACCTTGCTTTCTACCAGCCAAAACAACCTTCAGCATAACAGTTTTCAACAAGAACACTCACAGCACCTCCAAGTATAATGAGCAGCTATTTGGGTCAGGGCTTCCAAGCTGCCCTTAGAGTCCAGCTGAGCAAGCTCAGGTGTGGCCACGTCCAGGCTGCTAAGCCCTATCATGCCTGGGGCCTACAAGACTGGTCACTGCATGTGTGCAGTGTGGTGAAGGATGATGAGCAGCTGACGCATGCTGACCTTTCTTAATATTGCTTAAATTCTTAATCACTTGCTTTTCCTAGCCACAGCAAAGCTAACCATTAGCGCCAGAGACAATGGCTACTGAAGGCAAAGAAGCTCTGGGCTACTTGTGTAAATAGGTCTCCAAATGTTATCATAGGCTGGTCTACCACCTTGTTACGGTTTAACCCTGGCGAACAGCTAAGCCCCACAGAGCTGCTTGGTCACTGCCGTCACAGCAGGATAGGGGAGAGAATAAGAAGAGGAAAAGGGCAATAACTCATGGGTTGAGATAAAGATAGTTTAAAAGACTAAGAAAAAGCTGTGTGCACAAGCAAAGCAAAATAAAGAACTCATTCACTACTTCCCATTGGCAGGCAGGCGTTCAGCCATCTCCAGGAAAGCAGGGCTCCATCACATGTAACAGTTACTTGAGATGACAAACTTCATCACTCCAAATGTCTTCCCCCACCTTCCTCCTTTCCCACAGCTTTTATTGCTAGGCATGGTATCATATGGTAAGGACTATCCCTTTGATCAGTTACAGTCAACTGTCCCAGCTGTGTCCCCTCCCAGCTTCTCATGCACTCCCAACCTACATACTAGTGGAGCAGTATGTAAAGCAGAAAAGGCCTTAATGCTGTGTCAGCTACTCAACAATAGCTAAAACATTCCTGTGTTATCTAGATTGTTCTCATCACAAATACAAAACAGAGCACCATACAAGCTACTACAAAGAATGTCTACTCTACCACAACCAAGATAAGTACATAGCTGAAGAAAAGAGTTCAGGAAGATCATATAATTAGCCCATGATGAATAGATAAACCCGTGGCTAAATCAAATCTAGAGCCGATTCTTTCACTCTAGTGTTCTATTTTTTATATATACCTGTATCTAAATATGTATGACACCATGAACGAGCACCTCTTACATCTATAGCACCAACTTTTGTTCCTAGCCAGACTTTCGTTTCCTAAGACCACCATATCTGTACAAGGCTATGCCTGCCGTACTAAACCTTCAGTAGACAAACTCTTTCCCTGTTCACTGAGCTGGTATGCCTGCTGATCAGGTAGCATGCCTTGGGTGAGACAAATCTGCTTTAGATTTTTTTTTTTTATTCAGTTACAACCCCTAGACGCTGTTCAATCAGGCTCTTTCACCAAGGCAACAAAAAATCCCCATGAATACTAATGAAAGCAAGGACCAGCACAATAAAGGCATGAAGTTAGGATGAGGGATACTTCACCTCTTGGCCAGGCTTGGCAGAATATACCCAAACCAAGTGATCATTTCCTCATATACATCTCTTTTATGTTTACCACAAACATATGTGACACATATGTTTACATTTTCTTTACAGTGGTAGGTACCCTGTCTAATGCTCCTTTCCCACCATGTGCACAGCTGAATGTGTATAATACACCAGGCATGCCATCCAAGTTTATTTTCAATTACTTAAGAGGATGTTTCTCCCTGAGGCACAGTTTCTGTTTAGCCTGTTTAGATGCCATCAATCCAAACCTTTGGAAAAAAAAAAAATATAAATACAGTTGAAGAGCATAAACAAAGCACTGTGAAAGACTGCCCCTGGAAGGGAGCAGACACATTGCAATTTTAAAAATTAAAACTCCTGCAATCAGCTTACCAGTTTCTTTGCTGATGAAATCAAATTTCATTAAGGTGACAGCAGTTGATTTCCTGCAACTGCCTCAATGTCTTCCTGCAAAGTAAGGCCAATAAATATGTGTATATTTAAAGGTGAACAGAATCGACATGCCGACACAGCTTTAAGAAAGGCATCAGGAGCCTTTGCCTCCCCTTCCACAAACACTCTTGTGTCAAGGCTTCCTTCCTGCAGCAGGCTCACCTTCCCTAATATCCTCCTGTCTTTGCTTTTCTCCCAACAGCAGGTCAGAGGAAGGGACAGTCTCCTCTAGTGCAGTGGGTTACTTGCTCTAATGTACCAAAATAGTAACTTGTTCAACTGACACAAAAGAAAGAAAACATCCTCACATCCTGTCCTGCTGCCAGCTTTCAAAAGGTAATTAAACATCCCCCTTTTTCAAAGAAAAGAGTTCTCCAGGATCATGGTGTTTGAGCTCTGATGTTGTCAAACAACAGGGGGTTGCTTAAGCTTTGACTGACCTTTCCAAAGACCTACAAGCAATTTAATGGGAGCCCTCCTTAGTGGTGACAGAAATGTCCCATTATCCCCTTAGTATTGTCTAGATTGCTTGGAGTAATGGGGAACTTCGATTCTCATAGTCATGAGGGCAAAAAAATGCACTTCAGGCAGGTTAAGATTCACATTCATCCATGCTTCCAGTACAAAGAAAAGTTTTTCTATGCAAAACTTGGTGATATCTCTATCATATAATTTTTATTTCCCCCCATTCTGTTCTTTATGACTGTTGTTTCTTTCTTATGCTCAAAAAAATTGTAATTACTAAGCACTATAAAAATCCAACCCCACTTCCAGACTAGGAAGTTATGTTCTCCGTGTGTTCCAAGACCATCAGTCTATCTTAGAGCTGTTGATGGGTGGAAATGGCTCCAAACGACCTGTTTGGCAGCCAAGTTCTTTTGGTACTCAGCACACCATGTTCCAGTTGCACCTTATTCTTCCCTATCCTATACACAAAATGTTGCCGAGGTGGAGGTAGAATGGGAGTTGGGTAGGCTGACGCTACACTGGGTGAGAACTTCTTATACCCAGAAAATTTTCTTGTTCCTTTGCAACCTACTGGGAACATTGAAAAAGCAGTAGGGAGCAGAATTCAGCTCCAAAATCACTCTAGAATTTGTATTTTTCCTTTTTCTTTCAGTTTTTCCTTCAATCTCAAACAGAAAAACAGGATAAATGCTGGGTTGAAGTCTATGGGATACAAAGCAGTAAACATCTCACTAATTCCGGGAGAGATCTGCTCAATTAAGAACCATTAAGTCTAGCTCTGTTTCATTATTTTATTGTTTGCTGAAGAGTCCCTGGAAGGCAGTGCCTCGGGGTCAAACCCATGCAGCCAGTGCAAGATGAAGAATCATAGAATTATAGAATCATAGAATCATAGAATAACCAGGTTGGAAGAGACCCACTGGATCATTGAGTCCAACCATTCCTATTGATCACTAAACCATGCCCCTCAGCACCTCGTCCGCCCGCCCGTCCCTTAAACACCTCCAGGGAAGGTGACTCAACCCCCTCCCTGGGCAGCCTCTGCCAGTGCCCAATGACCCTTTCTTTGAAAAAATTTTTCCTAATGTCCAGCCTAAATCTCCCCTGGCGGAGCTTGAGGCCATTCCCTCTCGTCCTGTCCCCTGTCACTTGGGAGAAGAGAAGCTATACTTCTGCTGTTCCTGGACTCACCTGGGCAAGACCCTTTAATCTGTAAAGTATAAACCAGGCCCTTGACATGCCCTACCCCAATTCAGCCATTTTCTTAGTCTCAAGTAAAAGAGGGAAAGCACAGTAGGTTGACTTTCAGCTGGAGAGAGACATGTAGCAGGTCACCTAAGGAGCCAGCCGGCTCCAAGCAAGGCTCTAGCTTTTCCCAGTTTTCTTCACTTCTTACTCATCTATCTGCTGGACAACAATGTTCTGGGGCAAGTAGGATTTCAAAAAAAGAATAAAAATTGCTGTGTTAAGCTCTTTCCACAGCACAGTCATTACACGAACCTCCTTTTCACTCTTCCTGTGAGGCGAGCAAGATAACATGGGGATACCAAAGTTCCTGGGGCAGCTTTTTCAAAACATCATGGTGCGGTGAGGGTTAGTGACTGTTTTGACTCAGAACAGGCAATAAAGGGACATGCTTAAGGCAGTGACTTTCCCTGCTGCTGCCTACGCCAGAGCTTGGGGAAATTCAAGCTTGCTGCTGTAGGCAGGTATAGAGAGGTACAAACTACCATCATTCAGGGGCGATGAGGTTAAAAAAGCAGCCTTCCCAAAACAGGTGTTAGTTTTCCCAACTTTCTCATCACACAAAAGAAGGACTGGCAGCCAGCCTGACTTTTCTTCAGGGCACTTCCCCAGCTTGGTGGTAGGAGCAGACAGGCATTAGTTCTTTTACCTTGGGCCAGCGAATTTAATTCTGCTAGCTCTACCAAAAAAATGCCTGAACTAGCCATGCTCAAACACTGGTCAGGGTCATCACTTCAGAGCTTCAAAAATATCATAGCATCCATAATGGCCACAACAAATTAAAGCAATGCGTCAAACAGTCGCCAGCATTTCTGGAAAGTACCTTTGGATTATGCTTCTAGCAAAAGGCATCCTCACTGAAAACATGCAATTTCTTCAGTCTTATGGAGTGAAGGTCCATTTTTTAATTTGTTTGTTTTACACTAGTTGCTGTATATTTGGAAAGGAAAACAGTGAAATAATGTGAAAGTTACTAAAGTAAATATGCGACCTCCTCTGGATCAGAGTATGAACCTTTGCAGCATGCACTTATTTGCCTGTCTTCCTTCTTCCCTCTGTGCCTGCATCCTAAATCACAACAGAAGAAAAGTATGCACAAGGCCAAAAGGGAAAGGTTTTGAGTCCAGTTAAGGTGACAAAAAAAATTCTGGTGTGTATTCTTTCTCTATTTAGCACAGGTTAACAAAAAGACAGAAGCCAGCATGAATCTCTTCCACCACACTAAAGCACCATCCTCTGAAATGAAAAAAGAAATTGAGTAAAGTTTTCACAAGCCTCATAATGGAAGATCCCACACTTAGTGGATTTCAAACCCCTTACATTTCTTAGGTGCTTCAGAAAAAAATGTAATCATTTTGGCCTTTCATGATGTAAAACACACAAACTGTGAGATACAACTTCCACTAAACCAAAGGAAATCAAATGAGCTCGTCTCATCTGTACGATAATGCATAGGGCAAAAGTACAATCCATCATAAAGAACTACTGCCTCGTTGTATGCATGTCTCGCAGAAGTTATCCATACATCATTTTCGTTAATCAATATCCTTGAAGTAATTCTGACAGCAGCTCCAAACAGTTTCTCTGCCATCCAGTATTTATAATTTTCCTGCATTGACTTAGCTTATAATAATCTTCTTTTATATCTCTAAAATTGCTGCTTACCTACTCATCTTGATTTGTTATTGTGGAATTTTTTTAAATTTATTACTGTGCAAAGTAATTAATTAAGCAAAGCCAGAAGCTAGCAGCCAGGCTATTGTTTTTTGGTGTGCTTTTGTTTTGGTTTGCTTTACTTTTTGGGGGGAGGCTGCAGAGGGGAAAGAGGGAAAAAAAGGAATTAGTTTTGAGACACAGCAGATACTTAACACTTCTCAGCTGGTGTATGAAATTGCACATAACTGGTTTTGACTGAGTAAAATTTTTAATATGCATGAGACTGGCTTTATCACTATGTCTTGATCATGTATCAGTTTACAATGCAAGATGCACTAGCTTAATATACTTTTGAAAGCTAGACCCACTTTTCTCTATCCTGACCTATTTTTAACAGCTGTAGCAGGAGGAGTTCAAAGGAAAAGCACTTTGCCTGGAGCCTCACCTTCCCAAAATAATTGTATCACCAACAGCCACAAGAACTCAACAGTCTATATAGTGAACTCTCGTACAAGCTGTGGAATACACACACACATTCGAATTCATAAGCAACAATGTTAGCAGGCTGGGCTCTGTAGGTGGGGTGAAGTAATAAACAACCCCCTCCTCTCCCTATTGAGAACAAGAGTCAGATTTTCCACCACAGCTACTGAAGGCAAAACAACCCTCTTGCTTACAGGTATGAAAGTGGTAGAACAAGAGGGAAGGAGAGAGGCAGAAGCCTCCACTTAAATGAATCTGAACACTAAGATGAGTAGATGAGTTGCTCACTCAAATGCCTCTCACTTTTACAGACAAAAATCTCTCTCATATTTAATTTGCTGTTGTGGACAACCTAGTGCTGGAAGTCAAAATCTGGAGCCGATAAGGTACACAGGCATGGCATGACCTTACAATGAGAGCACTCTGTCTTGTTCAGGTGGGAAAGGAGAAACTGTGGCAAGCATATGAAAGGAAAAGGCAAGTATAATCAGCACTGCTGAACAAAGGTATGACTGCGGTTTCTAAGGAGAAGCCACAGGAGATGCCATAGACTAACTCTGTGGTCCATGCAAATCAGCTGAGCTCCATCAAAATGAATTGAGTGTCTGCACCAGATCACACATGATGAAGAACAGCTCACATTATGACATGCACACTGCCCTCCAGACTTGCCTCTAAAATAACCAGCTAATATTATTATTATTGAAATTAATTACTCCTGAGCTGCCACATCTTGTGTATATTAATTTAAGCAGGTGGAGGATACCTTGACTTTAAAACATGAAGTTCTCCCTCCTCCAGTGAATCCACTCAAAGCACAGCAATTAAAAATCCAAGCTCCAGAAAGGCAGATTCAAAGCAACTTTCAAGTGTCTGGAATAAAACCTACAGGCAAAATTCTCTACAGGGACAAACAGGTGAGATCCAGTTAAGTACACACCACAAGTCAATTCAAGCAGAATTATTGTGATGAGCATCCAGGTAGCAAGTGAATAGCTCTAAACGTGAAGCATGCTGCAAATACTGTTGGTTATGAAAAGCATGTTGCTGTAACAAGATTCCAGATGCCGATATCCTGTTTGGGCCAAGTAGGAGAGTCAATTTTTTCTGTCAAGTGAGCTCCTTTTGTAAACTTTCTCCCAAGGCACTTGCTTCTTTCCAAAGGCTCAGCAATTTTTAATATATTCTCTTCCTTGAAGATGTATTTTTGTGAAAGTAATGAAAGCGTACAGCACCACTCCCACCTTTTCCAAGATCACTTTTGGTGTTATTTTGATGCCTCAGGAGTTCTCATTTCAGCCTTATAATAACCTGCTTACATAAGAACAACTCATAGTTGTCACCAAGCGATGTTTCATATCTCCAGGCTTCCCATACCAAAAAATCTTGAGGCATATTCTCTGTTTATGTTTCTCTGATGTGGGGCAATGGTGCTTTCCTGTACACTGCTTAAAACTTTCCTTTCTAATAAATTGAATTTGGCAGGTCCTTGCAGTTGTCTACACGTTATATCATGGGAAAGGTAAGAGTTTATAAGTAACTTAGTGACTAGAGAGTAGTGCTGGATGGATCAAAGCCTACCATCCATACAAGTTCTGCCACCCCAGGAACTCCCTTGATCGACAGGTACTGCAGTGATGCTGCATCAAGGGACACATCATCATCTGGATAACCAGAATGACCTTAAGATCCCTGGATGGAGCTCTGTTACCAGCCCTGTTTTTAGTAAGGGGCTCAAGATTTGATCTTGTCACCAACTACTGGTGACTGATATTAAACTAGAATATGTCTGCTATAGGGAAGAATTCACCCTGCTGTTTGATAGATGTTTTATCTAATAATACACCTCTGGTTACAAATTGCCTGAAAAATAACTGAAAACTTACTGGATAGTACAAGACTTTACAAGGAGAGGTTTTAACTCATATAGCCTTGGATCCAGCAAAGTAACAAAGAAACTTCACAAATTTCATGCAGGAATGTGAATAAATTTGATTTTTTTACTTCTCAATCTGGATTTGATTTCCCTCTTATTTGGTTTTTGCTTTGGTCTGCCCAAAACCTAAGAGATTTCATTCACAGATGCACAGCCCTTATGTCTAAAAAACCTCCCAGATTACTACTTTTGACCTCCAGTACCTCATAAATCATTGTATTTCATACTATTACTACTTCAAAAGTTTGCATTTAACTAACTCGTCTTCTAGAAGGGCTATTGATCTAGATTCAAAGGAATCAGAACTTGAGCAGAGTACCTCTAGTTTTTTCCAGGGTTCAGTCCACCTCTTCAAACTGAAATGTTCTCTCCCTCAGCTTTCAGACACTGACAGCTGCTAGGCTATTGATTCTTCCAGAAACAAACAACCTAGTAAGAAAATTCTTGTTCTTCTGAAGGCACTTATCCATAGTACTTCATTACCTCCTACTCACCTAGTAGGACTAGAAGTTCTTCCAGTTCTTCTCTCATTTACACAGAAAATTAGGAATTACTTGAAATCAGTGGCATTAAACATAGCATGAAAACAGGGATAACCGAGTTCTAGAGTTTTTGACTGTTCAAAGTTTAGAAAGGATGCTGCATGCTACTCAGATTGATTTATTCATGTTATTCTTCCTCTTCACTGCCACAGATGTTCTGTCAATAGAAAAACATTAGGGTTTTGAAGTAAACTGCTGTGGAGAAGTTAAGTTAAGCAACAGCTGGTAAGTGAGACAAGAACCAGCCTTACTACCACTCACAAAAAAACCCTGAAAAATCAGAGGGGTTTTGGCATATTCTTAACACAACTGGTGTGAAAGAGATGCTCTCCTGACTTCTCTTCAGAGTGAGAACATGGCTTTCACAAGACCTGCTCTTCAGTGAGAGTGGGCAGGGGGAAGGCATCACTTCTGGCTGTCAGCAGCAGCTGATGTTGATGGGGTATTTTTCCCCTCATCTTCTTGCGGCCACGGGGGAACACATGGGGCCCAAGTGCAGAGAGGCACTCATGTATGCAGGCACACTGTGTGCAGAGCACATTAGCTTTTGGAGGGGCAGAAAGAAGTTTCCCAGTTTTGCCAAACAGCAAATGACTATTCAAAGGGGAGAAAACACATCTTTGCAGTTCTGATTTTCTTTTGGATTTTCATCTTCTACTTCTGATGGCCCCTGGCTTGTAATAGGAGTTAAATTGCCAAGAGGAACCTCCCACCACCAGGAGTTCTAAATTCCTCTGGCAAAAAGGAAAACAAGGACTACACCCTTAACCCTTCCTAAGATGAAAGAGGATGCGTGCACAAACACAAGAATGAAAAACTCTTAGCTTTTTATCTTAAACTCTTGACTTGGAAAATATAATTACTACACCTCCCTAGATATAATACAGCTTCTAGCACCTCTTCCCTGCTCCCTTTCTTATTCCTATGTCCTCAATTCTTGTTTTAGACTTGCAGGAATCAATAAAATACATTCCCAGAGGAGACCTGTGCTGATGGGAAGAAGTGCATGTAGCTGCTCACCTGACCACCCCCTTGACACCTCTCTAATAACTTCTAATCAGGTGATAACATAGCTCAGTAACAACAGGTGAGCTAAATTCTGCTCTCAGCCAGAGCAGTCCAGCTTTACTAGGTTTGATGAAATTTCTCAAATATAACTGGTCATTGTAGCCCTTCATATTAAGAAAAACACTTACACAGGTGTTTACAAACTCAGTTACTGTTAAAGAGTTCAGTGATTTACAACTCCTGCTTTCCTATCTTTGTACATGACCCTCCTGCCCAAGTAACATCATATAAACTACAGATGTTATACAGACTTCAGCAATTCGCCCTCTACTCTTTCAAGATTTCTAAACAACATCTTGATGCACTGAGTAAAGTGCACATATGATAGTGGAGTTTGTTCATATGCCCAGCTCCTCAGTAAAATGCTTTGGTTCTCTCAAGTAACTACCACGGTAATAAATACTTTATGTTTGCTAGGGCACTCACAGATGAATGCCTGTATGTCTCCACTCGTATAAAGACAAATACAGCAGCTCCCACTGTAATTACAAGATCCTGAAATGCTTATGGTCCATGTGCTCTTATTCCAGAGAAGCCCGCTATAAACACAGATGTGAAAGCCTGAAGATATGAAGAGCATATTCCAGAAGTTGAGACTCCTTTGCTAAAAAAAACCAAAACACCAAAACCCAATGCCTTGGCCAATAGGCAGATCCCAATGTGCTCAGCCCTAATCCATGTGCTTTCAGGGGCCTTTTCTATCAGTTACTTGACCTTCCAATTCTGTCCCACAGCTCTCCCCTCTAGCAAAACTGAGCGAGCATCCCAAGAGCAAACAATAAATTGTGACCTCTTTTGCTCCATGCACTTATACACTAGAGACTTTGCATTCTTGCAAGACTTTCTGGGGACTTATTTGGTTTGGTTTGCATCTACCAAGTGTTGACTATAACTTAGCTCAAAAAGCCATACATATGTGCACAAATTTATATGTACATATATATGTACGTATGCACAGATTTTCAGCTTTCTCTTTCTATATGTACATATTATGTAAGCGAGGCTATGTATATATGCATGCATATGTAGGCAAATCTCCCACAAGAAATTTTGAACAGCAGAGCAGGGTGCAGGGGTAGGAGAAATCTAACAAAGAGCTGACCCTTTAGACCTCAGCATACCTGCCTTTTGTAGGAAGGGGCTGTTTATTTAAGGAGATGTTTTGCAGATGATTGTATCTTTGGGAGACACAACTACATGCACACATACTCTGCTAGCTTTGAGTAGGATAAACTGCAAAACCAAAAAAGGGAATTTGGGGTTGTTGGAGAAAAGAAAGGAAAGACTTGTATAAGCAGAAAGCCAGTGCACTCTGTTATTCATAGAGTGCTTCACAGGCACATTTTTGAAGGATAGCTTTTCAAAGGAACTGGTGGGGAGAAAGGTGGGGAAAAATTGTTTATCCAAATTTTCCGTGAACTTCCTTAAGGAGCTGTGGAGTTTACAAATGTTGGCAGACACAGAAAAACACCTGTCCACTCATAGCTGATTAGAGACTTTGTTACCCATTGGTTACTACAGAGCATGTGCTTTTTCACTGCCAGAAATCAGATACACCCATTGGACCCAATCTGATGAACAACACAACCATCCAAATATTAACAAAAGGAGACTTCACTCCAAGGAAAATCTACCACATGACTTCAGATTCCTATCTGATTTGTCCCTCAGTATATCATCTATCACCTTTCAAAGAACCTTGTGTAAAAGAAAGATCACCACCCTCTCTACCTGCCCGAGTTAGACAAACATATTGGAAGCCTTTTCACCCAAAAAGCAGCAATTGAGGAAAACATTCCCCAGTCAATCCCTCAGAAAATAGAAGCCTGGAGTCTTTTGATATCACAAAGTCTTTATATACAGTCTTAAAAATCTCAATGAGTGAATTCAGGTTTGGATTTGTTGTAAAACATCAGTGCTTTAGAGTGTTTAGTGTGTTCACAGCAATCTCAATTCACTTTGTAACAGGTAGCAGATTGCATTATCCCCTTCAGCAGACAAGAAAACAAAAGTACACAAAACCTAGAGGTGCTCTGAGAATGCAAGATTGTTCAACACCCTGTAGTGCATTCAATGCATTCAATATATTTCATGTTATTCCAAAATTTTTGGATGATAAACATGGTGTAGTTCCTTTGCATGAAAATCTGCAAAGCCATTGCTAGTCTTTTGAAGAAAGGTCCTTTGATTGGTGCTTCTTCTCTCAGTTTCAATCAGACACTGAGGATTTATTCATAATGGGAACATCCAACATGCTAAAAAAATGCTGTAACAGTTTATGAAAAACAAAGAAGAAAAAGGAAGAAAAGAACACAAGCAGTCGTCTTGCCTTAGGGCTCATTGTTTATCCAACCTGGATTTAACCATCCCATGTAACAATCAGCCCAGCCCAGCCTATCTCTCTAAAGACAATGCTCCACAGCATTACTGTCAGCCAACATGATTGCAATCACTAACCTGGATTCAGACTCAGTTTATGGAAATGGCAAACTGAATTTTACCAGAAGCAGAATGAGGTAACACAAACACTATCATGAAGCCCTGCCCTTTGTCAACACTTCGCTCCTGTCTCCAGTCCTGTGTAATGGATTCGTTATACATGTTCCCACATAACTTGTAACTGCGCGAAAGAAATTATTGCTTCATTGCATCATATCAGCACTAAAACGCGAGGGGAAAAAAAAAAACAAAACAAAAGGACTGTTAGAATGGAAGAAGGAGACATGGAGACATTAGACTCCAGGTATTAAACAGGATTTATACAGAAACCAGGACTGGAAGACTTTGGACAGGAGTGCAAGTTACAGATTATTACAGCCAACTAAAAGAAGGGATTTGAATGAAAACAGACAGGTGACCTTGAAGGTAGTTGTTGCAGTAAATAAAGTATGCTCTTTCTGTGCAATTCACACTATAGCTTTTAAAATTATTGATGGAGTCTTTAATTTGAAACATTTATGAACTTGTTTCCTTTACATATTTGTACTAGCCCATTGTCCCAGGAAAATAAGATTAAGAGAGCAGGTCTGCCATGAATGCAAAAATCTGGTCACCTCTGTTAATTCAATGCTGCTGAAAGAACAAGCTGACTCACAGACAGAATTGCAGTGAGTAAAGAGAAAGGAAACATTGGTTATGTGAAAATATTTGCTATTCCAGCCAAGGATTGTTGAAGGTTTCTGTCAAACCTTAAGTCTCCTAGAAGCTTGTCTGTATTTAAAAATGTAAAGAAACTATAGTTAAAAGAGAAGACTTGAGAAATGGGAATTAGCAGAGGGAAAAAAAAATCCTTTTTTTTTTTTTTCTTTTTCCTTTCCCTTGCTGGAAAATGGTGGTGGAAAGCTTTAGAAAAGTATATGAAATGAGGAAAATTGTCTTTTTGTCCCCTCAAATTCTTTTGCCACGTTTATTAAAAAAAAAACAAAATAAAAAATTAAAGCTTCCCTGAGAAAGGAGGAAAAGAAGTATTACATTCCCAAATTCTTCCTTCAACAGGAAAAAAAAAAGGCGTTCTTTTTGTATTGATTTTTTTTGTCCAATAGAAATAAATTTTTACAGTTGCTTGGAATTATATATTTTCATTCTTTATAAAAAAATGTTCCCTCATGCCTAACCACATTTCTAACAGTTTTCTGTGTGGCGTCAGTTTGCACACACTAATTCCCACCTCCTCACCTCTGGAAGAGCAAAGTCATCATTGCATCCTTGACACTTTGTGGTTCTGCATATGAGGAAGAGACAAGATAGGACCATTCACAGTAGCAGCTTGGAAATCCTACTTAAAATCTCTCTCTTCCTATCAGCTCTTGCTTGTTGAACTGTAGCCTGCACAGCCAGCGTCCCTGCTTGTCAGATGGAACAAACACCAGCCTGATTCTGCAACTGGACTTCCATCACCTAGACAGATGATGTGTCTTGCAGGACTTACAGCCACTGGTGCTGCTTGTCTTGGCTGCTGTTGGACTACATGTTAGTACAATGTTTCTTTGAAAGTAGTAGCATTCACCCAGAAGAGGAGTGTTACTCAGTGGGAGGAAGAGACCAGGAAACCAGCCTGGACTTATACAGTAATTGGTGCATCTGGGGAAGAACAGAGCTACCAGTTTATGCACTGAAAACTGCTGCATACTTCCCCCTTCCTTCCTAACCACCCTCCCGCCCCCTTAGTTTTACTAAGGTCCTGGTTCAAATGCATTAGAAATCTATTATAATCCTGCCCACATCAATACAAGTGCACAGTAACACCTGTCTCCAGTGCTTGCTAAGACTGGAGTGACCAGGTAGGATGTGCAGAAAGAAGTGGATCTGCAGCAGCTAGGAATGGTCCTAAGATTTTACAAATGGGGGAAAATTCAACTTGCAGCCTGCTGGAGAACCAGCAGAAAATAAGATGACGCCTTTTAAACCAGCATGCCTACAAAAGGCAATAACTAAGCTTTACTCTTTCAGTTATTCCCATTAAAAAAATAAAATTATCACAAGTGTTTATTCAACAGCGAATAAAATGCTCACATCAGATGGGTTTTATCTGATAGTAAGGTAATGACTGACTACCAAATCACATGACAGCAAAACATTTTTCATGGATGTGGTAATGTGCCCTTACCTGAAAACCTCTGATTAACAAGGGGGAGGCACAGATAAGAACAGAGAAGTCACGTAACACAGCAATAATAGCAACAAAGAGCAAGTCTCTTGAAGGGGGAAAAGAAATCCTTTGAGCATCCACCTACACACACAATTCTACTCTGCTCTGCCCTGTGGTCCTATTGCCTTTCAATTAATTGCCCCTTGACTGTTCACCTGGACAGCTGAGTATGATCAGGTATTCTTGCACTTTACTTTTGTGGCTTATATTGAAGACTGACAACTTTCACAAGATTTCTACTATTTACATAAAATTCATAAATAACAATTCTATGTGTAGTTTTATATAACTAATATTGTGTAATTTATCTAGAAGTTTCATTTTAGCTCCTAGAAGAAGGAAAAAAACCTCTATGTTCTCTTAAACTGTTAGACAACTACACAGTAACAAAGTTAACAAGAAGCAACATACTTTCTCTAAATTTGATGTACACTAAGTTGCCAACAATTTTCAGACTTCTCGTATCATAGCTGCTTTAATGCTCTGTGGAAGTAGCAATTCCGTTGCTAACCATTAATCTTCAAACATTTTTAGAAGCTCCTAAGAGTAAGCCTGGAAAGCCACAGTATCAGAGAGCACACGGATGAAGTAGACCCCAAAAGGACATCTAAGCAGGATCAGCAATGCCTAAACCACTCCTGGCAGATGTTGGCCAAGCATGTTTGTTAGAAGGTGTGGTGATGAAGGGATGAACACACGGCAAGTTACAGAGATCAAAGCCTTCAAGCTGAGAAACATTCCAAAGCATACTTTTGTCGCATGGATATATTTCCCTGTTAACCTCAGTATAAATGTGTTTATAGAGTGGAAGCTATTTGAGCTATTAGCCACCAAACATTAGGAATCCCATGAGACAAGTAAATTATGCCTTATTTTGGATGATGTGTAGCTCTTTCCAATTCAGATGCTTCTTTCCTAGATACTGCCAACTGCAGTAATCGAAACAGACATCACACAAGTGCCAGAGGAAAGCCTCACAGCCTCAGGTGCATGCTGTTGGCAGACAGAGGGCGCTTTCAAAATCTGAAGATGTTTCCAGAAGAAAAGCAGACTTAATAAAAACCCTAGACACTGGAGACCTTCTTGGCACTCATCACATCAAACCAGCACTAAAATGCCAGGAAAAAAAAAAAAAAAAAGACTGTAGTAAAAATTTCTATTTTTTTCATGGCAAAAATTTCACTACATGCTATTCAGATGTCAGTGCATTTCAAAAAGTTTCCCTTTCCCTCAGCCTATATCCAACACAGTCTACAGAAAGGAGGGAACTAAAATGACAATTCAATAACCCAAAACTGAACTTGGAAAAATCAAAAGCTACTACCACTCTGAAGAAAGATCTTATCACTCTCTACAACTACCTGAAAAGAGGTTGTAGTGAGGTGAGTGTCCATGTCCTTTCCCCAAGTAACAAGTAACAGGATGAAACAAAACAGCCTTGAGTTGTGCCAGGGTAGGTTTAGACTGGATATTAGGGAAAAAAAGTCTTCACTGAAGGGATTATCAAGCACTGGAACAGGATGCCTATGACAGCGGTTGGGTCACCATCCCTGGAGGAATTTAAAAGATGTGTAGATGTAGGCTTAGGGACATGGTTTAGTAGGGGACTTGGCAGTACTAGTTTTATGGTTGGACTCAATGATCTTAAGGGTCTTTTCCATACCAAATGATTCTGCTATCCAGTAAATCCCCAATATGCCTTTTGAAGGTAACCCAAATACATCTGCAGACATCACTCACTCAAAAGGCAATAGCTATTTAAAGATAAGACAATTACATTCAACACCACATTGGTGACATCTGCAGCACCTTTGTCACACATCACTCTTCATAGTGCTTGGTCATATGATATCCACATGGAAGAGGCTGCTCTTTAACAGTAGTTTCAGGTGAGATATGCTACTACTGGATGAGGAAAACCAGCTAAACAGCCAGCTAAAGGTTGCCTTGTCCAGTGCTCTCACACCCTTACTTTAGCTTCATTTTACCTGTGTTTTGTTGTTTCCACATGGACAGGAGATACTGAGGGGCTCTTCAGGAACCTCACCCTGCCCTAATGCCTGAGCACTTTGCACTCTAGCTGAGCCTGTCTGAGGAAGGGCAGGGAGGGGCTGGATGCTTATCTCGCACTGCGCTGGGGCACAGATGATCAACAACAACCCTACAGTCTGCAAGGCAGGTCCCCAAAATGGTGCTCCAGCCTGTACCACTGCAGGAGCTGATGTAGCTTTGCTGAGGTGTTCTGCTTCAGGGCATCTCTCAAGAAGGCCATTGTAAAAACCCATAGGCCTGTCACATGGATAAAGTATTCTAATGGTCAGATTATTTCTACCTAATTAATAATAAACCTGTATGCTGTTGCCATAATCTTGACTATCAGCCTCATAATCCACTCCAGGTTCACCACGAGGATTCTATTTTACTGTTTGAATAATCAATCTGAAGAGAAGCTGGATATTATCAGTTACACACTGCACAAATATCAGTTCCATTGCAAACTGCAATTCATGTTACATAAATGCATTACATATATTGCAATTACATAAGAGTGAAGAAAATGAAGAATGAGCTAGCAAGTAAAATATGAATCACTTTGCCCGATAAAGCAAGTCATTTTAAAACAAAGTAGAGCAGTCTACAGATGCCTTTTAGTTAGCCAAGAATTGCTCATCAGAACACAAATAACTGACATTTGAGTCAGAAATTTCACCGATATGAACATACTAATACTGAGATATAAAGAGGCTGAAAACATATTTGTAATCTTAATAAGAAAAAACACTTGGGATATGAGAGAAAAATGCCCAGCAATTAACTTATCCTCTTCTTAAAAGAAAGATTTCTATTTTGGACATACATTGTGTTCCCATCCTCAATTGGCTTCATGCACTCTTCCAAATGCTAAACATCTATACAAGAGCTCCAGCTTTGAACTATGCTAATGACCAGACATTAAGCAATTTTTTCCTGGATATGAAAACAATGTCACTCTTGGACCGAGTTATCTAAAGGAGATATTTTGTATGCAATAAATAAATAATTTATGTATTTACTATCTGGAACAGTACAATGTAGAACTAGGGGATTTATATGAAAACCATCTTGGCAAAACCTGTATAGCTTATGGAAGACTTTGCCTTCTCTTCAAGCTGGCCTTAGATCCCAAACATTTGCAGTAGACTAAAGTATGCCTGTTCTTTGATGCACTAAGGATTAACCTCCTGCTTTGTATGTTCATTGAATGAAGTGCACAATAAAAAGAAAACACTCTTATAAGTCACCCAGAAAAATCTGACTACAATTTGGATAAATCAAAGATTACAGCATACAAGGCTCACTTGCCTGTTACGCTTAGTAACGCTTAACACAGACAGCATGATGTCTGTTAAAGATATGCTAAACATTCTTGCAAGCACAGAAGAAATTGCAATGCTCTCAATGGTTAAAATTCTTATTAGCTTGTAGTGAACACCAAATGCCTAAGGAAAAGAAGTTCAGTGATACTTTCTGGATTCTCCATGCTAACACCATCAGGTTTCAATACCACAAAGACTGTTTCACGGATAGTTTCTCAGGCAATAGTATTTCCTTATTGCATGCTGATTATTGTGACACTTCTAGCATAAACTCAGAGGGAGAAAAAATGTGTTCCACAAGGCTTGGTTCTATTCCAAAGTAGAAAGAAAAACACCCACTGGCCTACTTGAGTATCAAAATAGGACCTGAGTGTCTGGAGCCAACATGACCTGGAGTGTGTCAGTGCAGAATGCAAGCATGAAATTTCCAGTGGGCTTACATACTTGCTGTTCCCCTAGTTCCTAAGAATAGGTTTCTGGCCTGCTCACTTAAATGCTTGCCACATAGCTCAGCAATGGATTCCAGGCACCAAAACTTCAATGGCATTTTAGAAGCAAAGGTTTAATTTGGTTTGGCTTGGCCTGAATTTTAGACACTTGCCTGCCATGTGGTTTGATCTCTGCCTAGCAATCAGCTGTACCTCCTAAGCCCTAATGCTCCTGGTACCAAGAAATCAGCTGAGCATCAAGACCGATGATTATTCCCTGCATGAAAATTCATTAATATAGCAGATAAGCAGAATATTCAGGCGGCTGATCTCCAAGGAAATGAAACACAATTTCTCCAAATAAAACTGTTAGCATGAAGTGTTTACCCACAACATTAAACATGCTGACAAGGTATGGGCTGAAGTTAGCACCATTTATCTTCATTTTTTTTTCATGGCTAGAATATAGGAGTGACCTGCCAAATCAGAGGATGAAATTAGCAACTACAATGTCACTTGGCTTCACTGTTCAATATGCACACGTGAATAGGCACGACAACAGATCCAGACTGATAACACAAGGAAGCAGTTGGTAAATGGTGGGATCAGTATGTTGCACAATTTAAACAAACTCAGTGTCTAATATCATGCAGGATGAGTCACAAGCATGCATACGAGGTTTTTCAGTAAGCAGATGCAGATCTTCATGCTTCATTCAGGCACATGCAAAAAACTATCTTTAAATGTGAAACTCCTCCATTCTTCATGTCACGTCAAACACATCACATAGTAGCATAGCTCTTCACAGACACAATATTAGGCACTCTGTGACGACATTTGACTTTCTGCACTGTTGTCAGAAACGGAGCAGATCTTGCATTGTAGCAGTGTGCCAGAAAGTAAAACCACTCAATATTGCAGGGCAGCAGTATTTCCACTGCTAGTTCAATGTGAGAAATTACTGGGTACTCAGAAACACAGGGTAGATAGGAAACTAACTCAAATTACAGTTAATAACTGTTCCTTCCTATAGATTTAATCCCAGAAAATTACACTTCTGTGGATGCAATTCTCATTAACTTAAACCAGAGGGAAGGCTTAACACTTACAATAGGACAAAATGAGAGTCTGAATCCCCAGGAGATTTCAAACCATTGAACAAACAGTTCAAACTCAATTGCTCAGTCTTGAAAAAACACCAGCAATGCCCCCAATTTCAGTTTGATTGGAGAGTGTCTGACTTCACTAATGTAACCAAGACTTTTTTCAAGGTACACTTTATGAAGGTTTCCAGAGAAGCTGGTCCATCCTTATTTAAATAAACTTGTGTTCTATTTTGGCATTTGGCAAAACACAAAAGATAATATACATATACGTGAGTGTGCACATGGATTTAGTCCTCAATGTACAAAGATCCTGTGTTTGTACCTGAGTACCATGCAGGAGATTAAGAAGATAAAATCTCATCATTTACAGTGAGGGATAGATGTCTAAATCCCAGAATTCACTGCCTGAAATGTCCTTGCCCAACCAACTATCATGTGCTCCAGAGGCATGTTCCATCAGTGTTTGTAAGTACAGATCTGGTTTGTAAGACCATCTGGAGGAACTACTTCTCTTCAGCCTAAGAACACGGACTGTTTCTGTGCAGAGTATTTCACCATTCATAGAAAGACAAATATTATCATTGGCAACCCTAGCCATCTTCTGATTTCTGGCAGCAGAGATTTTAAAGGCATTGTAAAAACTTTAAACTTTTATGTAAACTGACAGATTATTTCTAGATTAATCTAGGAGGGAAGTGTTTGTAACCAGCCTGAAAAAAGCTGAAGAAATGCAGTAGGTTTCTCTATGGCATGAATTCTTCTGTGTATGTCATAACTTTCTAAGCTCTACAACACAAACTCCTCAGCTTGAACAGTCTGGCATTATTTTATTTGGTCAACTATGAAGCAAAGTCCTTTGCATGTATCAGTCTGTAGTATACAGATGCCTTATCATCCATGGGTTGCTTCAGAGATGTATGAGCTGTATTTGGTGGAGTGCAATTGGCTGTACTGGCTATGGTTAGGAGTCATTAGGCATGGCAGGTTAGGAGTCAAAAAACTGTGAAATCTGATCAAGGCTCAGTCCAAAGACTGGGTTTGCAATCTAGACACGATAAAGAACATATAGGAAGTCTGAAAGGGAGAAAGGAAATAAAGAAGCATACATGCATAAATTATATGCATAAATGCTTCTTATCTATAACAACTGTCAAAAAGACAGTGCTCTCCTAGAAGCTACGTACAATGCTGCACTTCTTTCTAAGAGCACAAACTCCAAAGTAATCAGATGGAAGCTTGGGGATGGGGTTCTGCAGAGCAGCATCTGTTTCTGCCATCAGTAGAAATCCCACCCTCCTAGGCAGCACAAACACAGCATGTTTTCCGATCTTGAAACTTTACCATGACTTTTACCTTCCTAAAACTGGACATCAGGAAGAACAAAGCCTTCCTCAGCAGTTGCTGTGCTACAATTGCTGGGGTTCTTGGCTTAAGTTCTGCCCAATGCCACCCAAAAAATCCCGCTATCTTCCCCACTTACAGAAATGGAAGGCAAGTCATGGTCTTGAAGACTTTTAGCATTTATCACCCAGTTTCTTTGCCTTAATGCTTCAAATGTAATATCAAGTGCTCATGGGCATCTCAAGCCTGGTCATTCTCCCTTTCTGATCTGTGATGAATGAATAACCACATGATAAGAGGGAGAAATTTAGATTAGGTTTTAGCTCTTATACTGGTCCATCCACAAGCAGGCTAATTCTTACTCACAGGTATTCCCAGCCCTGTTCAGATTGAGCATGTGAACAATTTGCTGTGACTAGCTGGTACTTACAATTCAAGCTATTGAATAAGTCCCTACAAATTACACTTCAGTGGATAATGATATGCAATTCTCATTAACTCAAACCAGAGGAAAGGCTTGACACTTACAGCAAGGCAGAATAAGAGTCTGAATCCTCAGAAGATTTCAAACCCTTGAACAAGCAGTTCAAACTCAATTGCTCAGTCCTGAAAAAAAAAGAAAAGCAGTAATGCCCCCAGTTTCACAGTTTGATTAGAGAGCATCTGACTACACTAGTGTATCCAATACTTATTTCAAAGTTTCCAGGGAATACAGGTCACTTAGAATATTATGATTCTCTTTCTTGATGAATTAACCCATAGAACCTGACTTCTGATGGGAATACTTATGGTTCTGCATTCATCATCTTTGTTAAACACTCACAACTTTCTTAAACATTCCTGACAGTAAACACTCACTCAAGAGCTGGAACACAAAGAAAGAATTTGTTGAAATTTTCTAATGAGTCTTTGAAACAGGGAAAGTGATTTGCTTCATGTTTATGATTAACACAGTGAGTTCCTGACCTTGATACATAAGAAAACTGATCTAGTTTGACTCACCCAAACACTACAAGAAAGGGCTGATACTGGGGCCCTTCCCCAGGGCAGCAAGCCAAGAAATCCAGTACCATGTCACTTTTATTCACATTTCTCTCTGCATCTTCAGTCCAGCTACAATCTTAGTGAAGGCTCTCCCCTATAAATCTGCATGAAATCTTAGTACAAAAATATTTGCTGATCAGAAGATCCTCTGTCCCTCAAGACACTTCATTCCCCATTCTCTAGTTCTCTGCTTTTCAACTAATGATTCCCCTCAGGAATACAGGGAGAGACCTAGCTAATGTTAACAGTGGGACTCCTCTCACCTAACTTTAGTCATTTAAGAGATGTCTGGTTTAAACTAGTTGTCCAGTCACTGCAAAGAGCTGTCTCCAAGGAGCAGATTCAATCCTTGTACTCTAGAAAGCCAGAAGACTGCTTCCATCTTTTTTTCTGTAGCCTTGACCAAGCTTCTGATCAGACTAAGTGTTGGATATGGAAGAAGCACTTCATGTAATGGCAAAAGTAACCTTAAAAGGTTCCTGATCCATCCAAGAAAACACATATGAAAATTCCTGAGCTACAAATTCCCATGGGGCAATCATCCTCTCAACAAGTACAGCAGTTTTAGAATAATTTTATGAAATATAGGACATGTTTCATGGAGGAAGAAACTTCAAAAATTCTATGGGGTGGGGGAGTCAGAAACAGCAACATTTTTTGATAAGATGATACTTCCAACAGAAAATCAGTCATCACACCACTACAAGCTTAAGTGTGCTTTCTATCCAGCATTGCTATAGAGGAGTAGAACTTTCAGTCTCCTGCTCCTTATACTCCCAGGAGGAAAACAAGATATTATTGCCAAGTCTCCTGTTGCTATTTTTTATCCTGAGTGTTGGCTTTCATCATTACAGAATGGGAATTCTGCCACCGATTTAAAAGTCTCCATGATCATAATTGTAACTTTAACTTTATATTAATGTACATGTGTTAAATTTAATTGCTTTGTTTAAAGATAAAAGGAAAAATGGATTTCAAATCTGTCAACCGATTTCACTGCACATGTTCATAGTTCTGTAGTTCAAAAACTTATGCAGCTTTTTCCTTCCCCCACGGGGAAACAGCTCTGCAAGAACCACACCTATCTCTGTAATGAAAGTAGCTATTAAATATTTACATTTTCTCCATTGTAATGGAAATTTTACACTGAAAACTGATTTTTGAAGTCCTTATAATCTACTGTTTTAAAGGTAATTTCATGCACATCTTTCCAGAGACTAGGCTAGAGGCTTAACCATCTGGATAAAAATGCTTTAATGCCATAGCACTGCAGGTGTAAATCAGTGCAGTTCCATTAATGCAGTTGCATTCATTTACACTTGCATAATTTGTTTCAGAGAGTCATTCTGAAGCAATGTGTGACAATCTGTAATCAGTTTTATGGAAGAAAGCAATACATTCATCTTTGCATTCAGACAGATGAAAAATAGATGACTAGATCTTATGTGAGCAAAACAATATTCACTTGTGAACTCTCGTCATCTAGACAGGATTTCTCTTCACAGCAGTCCTCTTCAGATTCAGAAAGGTTACACAGAAACATTTACTATAACTTCTTAAGACCACTGTAAGCCTGGGGCTCTGTGCAGCAGTAAGCCTGCTCCCTATTCTGGCTCATGGCTAGGAAAGAAAGGATGGATCTGGAAAATCCCCACTTCCCCTACAAGAAAAAAAGGAGATTTTATTTCCTTTATTATTAGACACTTGCGGTGGAGGCAGAGAACAGGATAGGGGGGTTATTGTTTTATTTTTTTTTTTAATCCTATTTCAGTGTTAAGGATTTGAAAACTTTATCTAAAAAGCTGTTATGATCTCCATGAGTTTAGAAAGTATAATGTCTTATTTCTAAACCCCAAGACTAAGACCTGAAGGATGTTTAATAAATGTTCTTTTAATAACAACAACTCATCCATGGGGTTTTTTGGTTTGGTTTTTTTTTTGTTGGAGTTTAGGGAGTGGAGTAGGTGTTTGTTTTTAATGCGAATAGCTAGCTTTTGCCTTACTTTGTTTTTATGCTGGGCCTTCACTTTTGTATTCAAATGAAGTCAGAGATAAATTTATGGTGGTTCCTTTACTCTTACCCTGAAGCACTCTCTCTAACTCATATTTAATGGATTGATGTACTGGAAAGATAAGTAAGTGAGAAGAACTGCTTTGTACTTTTTAATGGGAGCAGTATTGAATGTTAACCTGAACCTGGGCAGAACAGTGAAGGAAGTCTGATAAAGTTCACAACATCTGCCTAACTGTAAAAGGGCGTCTGCAAACATACTCCTGCATATAAAAACAGACAGATCTTGTGAGCTTCTTTCTTCCATACACTCATATTGGGTATTACACAGAGAAAGAATTATTTGGTATAAGCTAAAATTCACTGCTAATGGAACAAATGAGGCTGAAATACTAGGAGAATCTAAGGATTCTAGTAATATCATTAACTGCATATTAAAATAATCGTTGGTGTTTAATTTATTATGTATTTACTATTTTTAAAAGGTTTCTTATGGCTAGAGCAAGTCAGAACACAAACAGGCTGCAAATGGGACATAATATAGTTGCACCAGAAAAGAGATTAAGTAGTACAAAACCAAAACTGCCCGTTTTCTACGTACTCCATTCTCAACAGATACAAGGTTACTGCAAACAATAATCATGACCATCAAACCTGCTTTATCACATTGCTTTAAGCAAGTAACACAGTAGAGAAGGTTTAAGCAATTGGAAGTCAAATGGCATGCTACAAGCTCAAGTAAGAACTACCTTAAATCAATGCTCCTTTAAATGGTTACCCTGATGCTCAAGAATCAAAGGGAGCCTGAGCTACTCATGGACATGTCACTTCATTTGGCTTCTTTCTCTACTGAATATCATACACCTTATCTAGCTGTGGACTGGTTAGACTCAGGTGAACCAGTGATACTTTTCTCTTAGCCTCTCATGACCTTCTCAGAAAATTTTGCCATCTGCAACTAGTGG